>NC_136591.1:28402677-29037677 GCF_910589615.1 Taurulus bubalis | reverse complement strand
TTTACAGAAGCTAAATGGTTCAAATAAGGCAGCAAGTGTGGAGGATCAGAAGCGTCTGATTTGCACTCTTCATAACCTGAATTTATATTTATCAACACAGAATTTAGTTTCAGAAATAACCCCGGTGTTATCACTTGTCCATGGAACTATATCTAATAATGTTCACATATCCAGCAAACTCTATACATCTTCCATAAAACGCAGTGCAGGTACTGGATGGTAGAGCGACTTATAGACGGCATATTGATATATTTTCAAACGAGATATTGCATGACGTGACTGGACAGCAGCACAACAGGGGGTCCAGAAGTATGTCACCGACTGACTGAGTGATAAAGATGCTGAGTGATGAACTTAGATCGGTGGTTGAAGTGAGTGATAACATTACAACATCAACCGTTGCTCGTTCAAATGAAAAGGTGGACTTGCCTCTGTGATCAATCGGCTGATGCACTTCTTCAATACATGCACGGATGATTCAAACTTGGTGGAGTTGTAGGGTGGTGACACAGTTGGATGCATATGTTGTAATTAGAGTAGCGTATGGGCTTAGCTGTGTGGTCAAGACTCTGAGAGAGAGGTGGTTGGAGCAAAGGGGAGATATTGTAATGTTCAGTTGTGGTCGTAAATGTACAGTTTAGGTTTCAGTTTGTATAAGAAGGAAACACTGATTTACCGCAAGACCATTATTTTAGCCTGTGAGCATGTTCATAATTGTCATGGGATGAAAACAAGGTCATAACTTTAATTACGGAATGATATCCCTTTTTAAATGAGTAATCCAGGACAATAACTAATATATTGTTGAATTTATTGAACTAAAGCAGTCCTCAATTAGTTGTCTCAAAAGTAGCTTAACTTTGTCACGTGATATGATTTGTATTTTCAATAAAAGTGCCTCTGACATCTCACATGTGACTTTGACTTAGAACTAAACGTTTAGCCAATTTCGTAGGAAATACCGAAATATCATGTTGTATTGACATTCATATTGTCAATACACACACACACACACACACGCTAAAAATCAGATTAATGGTTATTTACAGAAGAAACTGCAGCTCTCTCGCAGCTGTCTGTGAGTCCGCCAGGGTGTCCGGTTAACAAGCCGGCCGCTGCCAAGTGGGTTAGGGTGAAAATGAGAGTGCTGCCATGGCCTCACGCCAACACGCTGCCACCAGATCCCACCACCACCACTACTACTGCCTAACTGTTGCTCATTCCAGCTTCTCAAATGTGAGGATTTGACTACGGTTACTTGTCGCCCTAGTCTGAAATAACTCGTATGACTGGAGCGAGACGGCGCTGTTTGTATCCGCCTGAATGTAAGGAGACAGGAAGATTCAGAGCAGCGAAGAGAGTTCTGAACTTCAACATGCGGTTTGATTTTGGCCGTGCGGGGCGACAGACATTTGTCCTTCAAACAAACCTGCTTCATAAGCCAATGAGCATAAGCACGTTTATTTGCTCTGGAACTGAATCAGCAGCACCTCCGTTGACCTCAACTCCACGCCAAAAGATTCTGATTTCTGCATAACTATTTCAGCTGCAGGAAAGCTCTGTGGCCACCACCTACTACCCAAGTCCCTAATTGCTCAAACCTCCCGATAATTGGCCCAAGCCAGCTTCTATTTTCCTCTGACGGGATTACGGCGCTATCTGTTTACATTTAAGAGTAGAAAGACTTTGGCAGGCAGCCTCTGCTGGAGCTAGTGTGAAACGCTCTGCAGGCTCCCATGTGTTATAAGTAGAGATGGGTATCGTTTTTTTTTCTTCCGATACCGGTGCTAAAACGATACTTTTAAAACGATACCGGTGCCTGAACCGATACTTTTTTATTGCCAAGGCAATTTTCTTTCTTCAAATTCAACAATATATTAACTGTTTAAAGTATACTATAAATATAAATATATACATACAAAACACTTAACTTTAAACTACAGCTTCAAACCTTTTAACTTCAAACCATAAACAATATTTTTTTTTTTAAAAAGAACAGACATAAGCATCAGGTGGCCTGATGGGACCGTGTGCAACAGAACTCAGAAACTGTTGGATTCTACAAACTGCTGCTTCACTGGACTACACGTCGTCATTAATATCAACTGAGAGAGATTTGTGTCTCCAGCGATCTGTGTGCGTGTCGTGTGTGAGCGCTGGAAGTCCCGCCCCCTTGAGCCCCGCTCTGCATGCAGGCGGACGACAGAGAGCGGAGCAGCGAGTGCGCTCTGATCCGGGCTATTTTAATAAAGTAACGATACATCAAAATCGTATCACTTTTAACGTACGGGTACCGCGCTACCCTTTTAGTATCTATATACCGTGCAACATTACAGAGTATTGTAACAAAAAAGTATTTAAATCGGCTCAGGCACCGAAATCTGCGTTGCTTTTCGATCCGGTAGGTACCGGTTCTCAGGGCCCAACCCTAGTTATAAGTAAATGACTTATTAAATGTATTTAATGACGACGACAACAACACCTTCACCAATCCCTGCTGTGAAAAAAATCTATTCTTAATGGGAACGACGTGTGAAGCCCCAAACAACAAACTTAGGTTTCTCCCACCGACTTAGTGGGAGAAACCTTGTGGACCGTCTTGCTTTATACTGTGTTCAGCTTATCAGACAGCCACAGCCACTAAGCTCCAGTTTTGGGAAGCCAGATCCACTCAGAGGGTGTGGTTGTTGTTGGTCAAAAGCTGTTTTATCTTCAAACGATCAGCTTTACTAGAACTTAAAATAGATGAAAGTGGTGGATGTTAAGTCAGTTTTATCTCTGTTTAACTAGAGTCCCAGGCCTCTGGGGACCTACAAGTTGCTCTACTCAAAGAGGATCTTGTTCAGACTTGCACACCATGAACTGACGGATAATAAGTAGAAGGGTCTGTAGATATACACTTAAAATACTCTAACTTAGCGCAAGTCTGTGCTGAATTGTCAGCCTGCCCGTCTGATCTGTGGAAGGACACCAAGTCTTTTCCTGGTTTGGTGGTACAGGCTGCTTCAGTACAAAGACCCTGTTTTTACTGCACTGACGTCCTCGGCTTTTTACACCATAATATGAGTATGGGCTCAGTGAGAAAAAGAAAACTTTATGGAAACCTTTTAATCAGACTTGCTCGTGTCCAGGAAAAAATGCTATCAAGGGTTTTTACAAAATCCGATTAACTTGTCATGTCGTTACGTTTGTCATGTGGACAGCCCTTTGTATTTTCATTACGTTTATCATTTTATTTAGGAGATCATGTGAATACTTTGAGGAAATTAGGGCTGCATCGAAGAAGAGTTTTATTATCAACTGACCTGCTAATTATGTTCTCGCTTAACGTGATGATCGGTTAATCATTCATAAAATGAGTTGCCGATTTAATTTTCTGCCTCAATCAGTCCTCTCCGCTCAATTATCAGAAGAAAGGCTCATTCTGAGCAAAAATGCCTAATTTATGATTCTTTCAAAACACTATGGTGGCTCATGTATTGATATGTTCATATCTGCAGTGGGGAAACGTGTGTGTTGTTAAACTGGATTTAAACCACCAGACCTCATCCTGACAGCTGCTGTTACAGTTTGCTTAGATTGCTTTTTAAATATATGTATTCAACACTCCAGTAATCAATACTGTAACACATATTACAACCCTCTTACAGAAGCTCTCCTCATAGGCACAGACGTACTTTTATGGTTGATATTATTACCCAAATGTTGAGTGCAGAGGAAAGCTGGTCTGAGGGAGGAGACTGTAACCTCTATTTGAAGGTGACCAGCAGCTGCTCGGCCTACTAGGGACCCCTTCTGGCTGCAGACGAGACTTCATCAGCACTCTGGTCGTGGCTCATAAAAGGGACCCTTCATTAGTTTCACAATGTCAACCAGTGCATCATTATGTTGTTGTTTTTTAAGTGTTTTATCTGCTGGAGATGTTTATTTTGATAAATAAATGCAGGGTTCTTGCGGTCATGGAAAACCTGGAAAAGTCATGGAATTTAAAAATGGAAAATTGTTGTATTCATCTGTTTATGATGTTCATTTACGCTGAGTTTGAAATAATTAATATGCTAATATAATAAACATTCCTCCAGTGCACCGTGCTTTATTCAGAGTGGTTTTGGTTATCTTGTCTTTGTCTGTATTGGTCACTCCAGTAACCAATACTGTGACACGTATTACAACACTCTTACAGAAGCTCTCCTCATAGGCACAGATGCACTTTTCATGGTTGTTATTATTATTACCCAAATGTACAGCGCATGTCACTGTTTAATCACCATGGATAAACAAAACCGTATCATCCCACTTTCATATTATTTTTTCATGTTTACGAAATATAATTGTTAGTGGATACAAACAATTTATTAAGTAAATATAAATGGACACAAAATGTAATATCCTCCGAATATTTTTGAGAAAATTACATCTTTAAACTAAACCAATTTAATTAATTGGTAAAAATATTGAATATCAATTTTTAAATTCCAGACATATTCTGTATTCTTAATGCATCATTTTTAAACACACATTTTTCTTTTTGTGTTGCTTTTTCTTCCCACGCACAAAAGCATGTTGTGAAGCTTCTTCCTGTCAGGATCTCCGCAGCACTTCTGTCTCTCTGACGAGCCGACCAGCTCATGAAGACACAAAGCGTGCTGGACCTTCAGTAAACACACAGACTGCTGCAATAGACTCCAGTCTGAAACCGACACCCTGAGTTTGGACGGCAGCATCCACGACGGATCGATGCAGACCGTTTGTGCTGTATGAGACTTCAGTCATTCCTCTTTGTGTTTCATCGCTCTCTCTTTACCTTCAGGATGTACCCAATAAAAGAGGTTCCCATGGAGGCGGAGGCCCTGACTGACTGGCTGTATCAGAGGTTTGTGGAGAAAGAAGAGATGCTGACCCACTTCTACGCCACAGGTCTGTCTCACCATGTCAGTTTGTTTAAGTTGAACTGAAACTTTGACTGAAAGTTGACTGTTTCCTCAATTTGATGAAAAGACATATAAACTAGAATGAAACCGCAGCTATGGTGCATATCTTTTTTTCTATTTTTACCAAAATTCAGTATTGTATAAAATCGTCCTCTGAGCTTCAATCCTTTTGAAAGGGACTCCCCTTGCCAACAGTTGACTGACCTCTGAGGGCCACTATTTCTCAGAGACGCAATGACTATGTTAACATGCACAAAATCTTTATTCATCCATTACAATAACTAGTATCGTGTGCAGAGCAACGTTTTGGTGAGCAGGCATATGGAAAATGGATCAAAGCCAATTAAAGATGTGATTCCCAGCCTGCATGACCAAGAAATTGTGTTTCTCCAGGAAACCCGATTATGGAAAGCAGGTTTCTTGACACATGATCTTTAAAATTTCTGCTTTAAAGAGAAAGCAGTCTAACTTTGTCTTTTATGACGGGCATCTCCTGCAAGCGAGGGCAAAGAGAGGTTCTACTGAAGCTTGCATTGGCCGTCTCTCATTGGTCCAGATGTTGTGGCTGGAAATGACGAGACTGTCGCACTCACAGCAACAGTAGTCCTGTCAGCTCGGTACTCCATGCGTTACTCTGTGGCTCAATCTCAACATGGAGTAATGCCACGTTCACATCGTATCGACACGAGCTGAAATGCATAAAGCTTTTCCACTCTTACAATAAGTACACAAGTTGAAACAAACGCCAAGGACAACAATGCTCATTTTTAGGGGGAAAAAATAAACTTAAATTTCAGTTTGACTTTATATCGCAACATCTTGGTTCAACTAATTTTAAGAAATATGCATCAGAGCAAAATTCTGACTTCTCCCTTCCTCATCAGGATCATTCCCCTCTCAAGATGGACAGAAGGAGGCGGTCTCCCGGCAGATGACCCTGGACCCCATGTGGCTGTGCTTTATCCAATTGGTTTCGTTCGCCTCCGGCTACGTTTGGTACAGCGTCGTCCAGTACCTCTACTGCTGTTTATTTTGAGTGCGCTGATGAGGCAAGAGTCTTTATTGGACCACTGGAAAAGCCTCAGGATCAGTTGGTGTGTGGCCCAGCGTCATACCTGCCCCATACGATGGATGATTGTACATTTACAACCGTGGAGAGACTTAACAGAAATCAAAAAAAACATATGAAGAACACAAACACACAGAATGCAAATACAATAGGAAACTGGTTACAGGCATCGCTAACTTGCACACAGCCCTAACACCACACACCCACTCCAACGGCCGAGCAGAATAATCTCTCGCACTCGTCACGACACACATTTCGATGTTTACACGTCCTCATACACGTAGACGCTCACAGGTACATAACTTTTTATTCGAAGTGAACGACATGAGGCTCAGGACTCCTCCAGAGGACACTTTGGACCGGACTCTCTCTGTTCCCCTCCTAGGCTTTAGCCGTAGTAGTTTTACAGAGTATAAAGGTGTGTATGGACGCGCGTGTGTGTGAGTGAATATATATATATGTGACTAGAAGCATAACGTCTGCCCTTATTCTTCTTCCTGGCGAGAGTTGTTGAAGCCCACTGGACCTCTTTCAGCTGCCGACTAGCCGGCTGGCCACACCTTCCAGAGCGAGCGGCTGTATGAACGATGAGGCCGCGCAGCCCGCTGCTCCTCTGGCCTTCATTGCACTAAGGATCCATACTGCCCTAACTGCTCCTGTCCCAGGAAATATTCCTGTGTGGTAGCTGTCAAATGTTTTAATTTCTTTCCCTTAACCTGCATATCTCCACAACAACGGCCATTGTATTTGTTGTTGACGTCTTTTTCTTTTGTTGAATTTATTTCCCCCTGTCGAGCCAGTATTCTGAGCTCACTGAAAAAGGAGGATCATGTTTACACTGGCAGCCATGCTGAAAGCCTAAAGGGATGGTGGCTATGATGCGGCTCTTGATTTAAGGATTTTTTTGAAGGCGTTGAAGGGAGGAAGAGGAGACTGTGCCGAAGTGCTTATTTTTAAAAAAAGGAAGGAAAAAAAAAAATGGCGACACATATAGCAAGAAATGCAGTCTGATCTAACGCCATCGTTGTGGATTCCCCCTTTTCATGCTCTGCTCTCCAACATTCACACACACACACACTTACACAAACATGTGCGCACACAGCCACGTGCAGCTACACACAGCAGAGCAGACATCTGTCGCTAAGGATCATCTCAGCAAGCCAGACTGAGAAGGCAGAGACTCTAATTCCCCCATTGGACTACATAGTTTTACAAATATTTAAGCCATATGCTTATTGTCGTCGGGTGGGGAAAAATAGATGGAAAAATATGATTTTTATAGAAAGCTACCCTAATGTTCAGCATTCTAAAATAGAGATTTTGGCTTACAGAACTATAGGTGTCATTACTGTAAATTTACAGCATAACCTGCCTAAGTGAGTGTGTGTGTGGTTGTCCTATTCCCCTTTTTGATATTTATGATTCATGTCGTGTTGCTCTGTGACATCAGAGTGTGGCGGCAATTTCACCATGAGTGGTCATATTTGATTTCATTTTAAATTACATGAAACTGTCGTCCTCATGTCATGGTATGTTTAAATCTTGTACATAACAAAGCTGAGGAAGAGTTTTCATTGTTGGAAATGAGGGCAGCGTTCTCTCTTTTGTTCTGTGTTAACTTCTGAGAATTTTAGTTAAAAAAAAAAAAAAATCAATGTTTTAAAAAAGAAAGCAAGGATTTCCCCTTCATTTCTCAGTGTTGACCTTGTTCTTTTCTTCTTTTATTTGTTGAGTTCCTGACCAGGAAGTTGTTGTGTGCTTCAAGACATTAGAGCTACTGTACGCCCGTGTGTTGGCTGACGCAACGTTTGCACAGCGACACATAGGCCCAGTTTCAAACTTGTACCATTGTACATTTTTAACTCATCAGGATTTAGTGGAACACCTTGAGTATCAAGCCTTACCTGATGTCCTGGTGGACCACAATCCCAAATAATGCTGTTTCTTCACACTCTCTTGGCAAACGTTTGTTTAAAAGATAGTTTCCTGGTGTCGAGCTAAAACTGGGCCAGTGAGGAAGAGACCGCTCTTCACTTAACGAGGGAAACTCTGGCAGGGCCCTGCAATGACGCAGCTGGTCTCTCTCAAATACACTTGTATAGTGGTTTTGAGGTCCATTATATGTAATTTGCTTAGCCTGCTTAAATTAGGAAAATTATAGCGGAGCAGCAATTATTGTCATAAAAAAAAAATGCATAAAATGTGCATTTTAGTAGTTTACTGCCCTCCCCGTGTGCCACTGTTGGTAGAAACTATGTGAAATGGAAAAAGGGGCTACCTGACTGGGTAGTAAATGACTTCTTAAAGCAGGCTGTACATGTGATGCGTCCAGCGGCCCTTCAGAGTCCCCTCCACCGTGAGAGTGACTTGAAATAAAGCTTCATTTTTCTTTTTCTTCACCTTTTCACTTCTTTTTTGAAAATGTATTTTCTGACCATGTTTCCAAAGAAGGCAGGGAAGTTATGTTTTCCTAGATGTGGTTTTAGGAAATAAACACAATAGGGATTTAAACAAATTATACTAGAGCTGTCTGTAATTTTCCATTTTGTACTTCTCCTTTAATTCCTAGCTACACAGCCATTTTACAACACAAAAGACTTGTGCTGGAATAAAACATCATAAAGAAGCCGAACAGTGTTATGCTTTTCTTTTAACAAGTTTTAGACACATTTTAAATAGTGTATTCCTTTTGATTTTCAGTTCCTCTGTAGTCAAAGGTTTTCGGTATGAATGCATTGGACATTTGAAGGGAAGCTTAAAGGATTCTTTTTTTTTATTGGCATTATGCATCTTGCTGAGAATTAGATGAGAAAATTTATAAAAGTGCCACACCTGTCTGTTAAATATGTAGCTGCAGCCAGCTAGCTGAGCTTGGCATAAAGACTGCAAGCAGTGGGGTGAGGTAAGCTTAATAATCTTTAAGAATTATATAAATGTGATCAGGAAAAGTAAATATGGATTGATGGAAAAATAAGGAGAAAGAGAAAGAAAAACATATTTGCTTTATTTAACTGATTGGAGGTTGAAGGGAAAGGTATAAACCTTTTTATATATTTTTTTCATTTCATTTTGATTATCTAATATTTCTTGGTTTATTCTGTTGAAAAAGTCCAAAACATAATCTCTCGAAAAATCACAACTTGTAGCTTTAATACATTTTGTATGTATCATGTTAATTGACCTTGGAGGTATTTGTAACGTAACGCTCATTTAATCAAGTTGGCTTCGTATTTAACATGCAGGAAGTCGTATCAATTATCTCATCTCAAGTGAACGCTGCAAAAAACAATAAGCATGTTTTCCATGTCAAACTATTTAATTATTCTTTAACAGTATGTAGGAATCCTGAGGGTCTTAAAAAAATGTAACTGATTTTAAATCACACTTTTGTTCTAGACGTTCTCTTCTGTCTGCAACTGTAAATGTCAACTTTCCCATTGTCTCTTCACTCAGTTACTGGCTGAGAATGGTCTCCAGTGTGTGCTCAGTCCTGTGCTGTTGTTTAAATGATATCAGTCACCAGCTATTGAAAGTCACTGGTTTGTTACAGAGTTCTGATTTCAGCTGCGACGCCCAGTGGTGGACTCGTGTCGGTGTGAACTCTGACCCTGGCAGACGGTTGACTGCTGCATCAACCACAAAGGGATTGTTAGTGTTTCCTGTCTGGAACAACCCTATTGTACATTTGTGTAGTACTGTATGGAGAAAAGATATCCATTGAGGTGGAGTTGGACTGAGGGAAGCACTCTCAGGAGGCCCAGTCAGAGAAATAAAGAGGTATTTAGTAAAGGGTAGTAATACCTCAATGTAAAGGAACTCAGGCCTGCATTCAAAATCATACAGTATTTTTAGCAAAATAAAGTTCATGTAACAAAAGTGAAAGTACTTGCTAGTACTGTTATATACAGTATATTACAGAATGTATTATCACCTGTGCATTAATATGTGGGCAGCGTTTTTGTAAAGCTTTTTTTTTTGTGCCACAATATCGAACAATTTCTTTACAGTACTTGAGTAAATGTATTTATTTGCAATTCACGGCTGACATGAGTTTCCATCAGCACCAACAGTTTGAGATATGTGGAGGCTCTCACGGAAAGCCACACGCTTCAAGCAACCAATGGCAATTGAGGTTGAAAACAGCAGGATGTGAGCTGGAAAATGGGATTAAATATGCACAAAGGTTCAACAACCAAAGGGCTAACAGTCAGGAGCCGTGGTCCCATTGGGACTCCTGCTCCTCAGTACGGCTCCTCCGAAGGTCACCCACATTACAGACTCATTACATTGTCTCCAGAGGAACTTTTGTGTCCTCTGCAGAAGAGGTGTTCCTCTTCGGACGACTGCAATGAACTATTTCACGGGTACTGCTCCCCCAGGTCTTTTAATGTCACACTTTGATGCCTGCTCCCTCGTGAATGCTGCGGTGGTGGCCGTGTCCCTTGAGTCAGCAAGCATTAAAACATCCAGCTGTGAAGAGGAGGTCACAGGAGAGCATGATGGTGGCTGGTCGGACCCTCGGTGCCGTTAGGATCACAAAATTACAAGAAATATATTGTCTCCTTTGCTCCTATCTCAGTATTCAGTTTTCTGTCTCCAGCCCAATACAAGGGAGGTGAAACATCTCACCAGAGACGTCATCTCTCAGTATAAACCTCTGCACATAAAAAGGAAATTCTTTTTATTGTTATAATTGTTGTTGTAATCACACTGTCTTTTGCACAAATGAAACAACCATTTATATGTATTGTGGGAGCTTTAGAGGTGCAGGCAGGTGATTGTTGTGTTCAAAGCCAGGCTCGCCGTTTCCACCCGTTTGTCTTTATGCTATGCTAAGCTAAGCTAAACGGCTACTGGCTATAACCTCCATTAACCAGACAGGGGCGGTATCAATCTTCTTAATCTAACTCGCCGATAAAGCAAATGAAAGTATTTCCCTAAATGCCAAACTATTCCTTTAATATTACTGTTATTAGCCTAATTATCAGCATATTCTGGAGTCTGAACGTCCAAAGAAAAGAAAGCACCCAGTGGAAACCCCCAGTTATCTGGTCTTGAGAAGGCTCTTTGAGGGAAACTGTACCCAAAAAGAAAGTAAAAGAGAAACCTTCACAACAGCAGCACGGTGACCCCGGCAAAGGTGAGGAGGTCATCCTGTGATGTAGCTGTCTGTCACTCTTTCTCAACTCTTGGCCTTTAACAGGGTCAGCTGACTCTGAGCGGCCTCGGGCACCTGACTGTCTGTTGTTTTTAGCCGTCAGTTCTCCACTCTACCTCCTCCCTCCACTGTTCCTGGCTGATGTCCAAACTCCTCCAGCTCTTTGTAGGAGTAACCTTTGCAGAGGCAGACTGACAGACCGGCTCTGGCGCTCACTCTCTCGTGGTGTGAGTTTTGTCAGTGTGTGGTACAGGCAGCAGAGAGCAGAAAGAGGATCATTTGAACACAACTGTTACTGAGGCTTCCCCACTGAGAAAGGCGTTACCGATAGAAGACTCAAGCAGGGATATCAAAATGAACTTGTAATGAGAAAATAATCCTGTATCTGTCACATGGAGGAAATCTGAAATGCAATTTTAAAAAATCATGATATTACTGCAGCCAATAACCAGATCCAACCAGTTTGTTCTCAGAATGTTTCAACAAGAGGATATTTATGTAAATGAAACTTAGACATAACACCAGTATATAATATATTACCAACATCAGCGAGATAAACTCAGTGTAGAGTAGACGGAAGTTGTTCCTTGTAAAACTGTAAATTGATATCTGGGCGTTCATTTACCTTACATTTTAGGGGAAACAACATATTTGAATATCTAAAAAAGGGCTGTTTGACTATAATAACGTAAAGATATAAGTAATAAATCCGTCAGTAACTTTTACAATCAAGCTTGGTTAGTAAAATGTCATTTTTGTGAAAATTGCCCCTCTCTCAAGGTAACGTCTCAAAATAGCTTATTTTCTCCGATTAACAGTCCAAAACCCAAAGATGATACATTTACAGAAACATATGAGAGAGAAGCAGAACATCCTGCCATGTGAAAAGCTGAAACCAACATATCTTTGGAATTCTTGCTTTATTTATGGCTCAAGCAATGAATCGATTATAAAAACTTTGGGGATTAATTGTCTGTCAATAGCAGGCATAAAACTGCTCTGACGGCAGCCTGCAACCTTTTCCTGTAATCAGGAATATCGATGGATTACACAGTGAGGAGAACAAAACCCTGAAGATCAGCCACTAGACTTTTTAATACAAAATAGTATTTACTCCTGCTATTTACAAACATATTCATCACGGAAGGACAGTTAGCCTGTTCATTTCAATTGAGAAGATAAAAGAGTGTTGAAATGTTATTTGGTCTTTGGATATTTTTAGTGAGCTATTCTTACCTTTGCTTAATTTTCTAGACAGCTACTTTTACTCTGCCTTGAGAAAAACTGAAGTCCCAGGGCTTCAGCTGGAAGAAAACGTTCCCAACGTGATCAAATTGTGATCACTGTTCAAAACATGTAGGCATATATCTTTAAAAAATGAAATGATTAGTCATGCAGTTTATATTGTTTATTATCACCATTAGTTTTTACTTTTTCAACAACTACTACTCTTGTGGTCTATAGTAAGATATGCAGTGTTATCATCAAAGAAAAAACATTTAATATTGTAAACACACCTTGAACCAAACCAAACATGGATTTGCAGACATTGAGTAGAACGATTAACAGTAAACCTAAATAAATAGGCTACATTTCTATATCCATACTCTATATCTATATCCATACTGCAACGGAAGTAAACTTATACATCTAAGTGTATTTACACTTATTTATTTTGTCTATCTTGAAAAATAACCTCTTTAATGTTTTTGGATGCTTTTTAAAAATTAAATAAGAGGTTCAGGCAGATTATTCATTGAGCTCAGGCTCTGTACATAACGTGCATCTTTTTTTAACCGTTGATAAAACAATGTATTTCATTTTGCATTACACCGCTCTACTCTACTTAGCATTTGTTAAGGTGCTGGAAGCATCCGTGAGTCCAAACAGATAGAAGAGATGTTCACACACATTTATGCAATGTTTCACTTTGCGCTTTCGGTCTAACAAGCCTTCATCGGAGCATACACGTTTCAATCATGGGCCGGCAGGTAACCATTCCCACTATCAAGGGCAGTATGTAGCACACCTGTGCACATGGGGGATGATGCTCCACATCTTTAATTGAATTGTGTTAAGTACTGAATGTAGAACTGTCAGGCGCAGGCTAATACTAGAAGCGTTGTTATAAAATACAAAAGAGGAACAGTTAATGAATCAATCAGAATCTCTTTAGCATGCCTACCATACAATTGCATCACACAGTATGTGACTATGCAATCCTGTAATTTCCCCACTGCGGGACTAGTAAAGGATTATCTTATTTTATCTCATCTTATCAAAAGGTGCATTTAGAGTCGGCTGCTGACATTGTCCTATAGACAAGGCATTCATATATGGTGCAGTGGTCAAACAGGAATTAACCTCATTGGTCTAATCAACATCAACAAGTTTTCCAAATACTACCAGCTGCAGCATTCAAGTGAGACCTTGAGAAATCTATTGAACATTAATGAACAAAAATGTCCCATCATCCATCTTATTTTTTTTTATCAAACTATCTACCATTTCCAGGAAACATGGCTATGACTTGTGTTTCTAGCGCCATCCCGTGGCGAAGTGAGCGCGCGCCATCTACCCGCTCTACTCTCGCGGGTTTCAGACGCTTAGCAACCTCCGAACTGTATCATCGCATTATCCAATCAGGAGTCCCCATGAGGAGACAGCTGACCAATCACGATTGAGGATTTGGGCACCAATTTAAACGGAGAGCAAACGCTTCCTGTTTTGGTTAGCGTCTCTTCAGTACACACGAGTGAACAACCAAAGAAACCAAAAGCCAAACATTTGGTCTATTTCAGCCTCTTCACCGGCAACAAAAGCATCCCCAGCAGAAACGTAAAGTTAGAGGCGAATGCGGAAGTCGCTGATTCAACTGCAACCCAGTCAAACTTAACGTTCGCTTAAGTCCGGTAACTTTCAACGTTAGATTCGGGTTTAAAGATGCCCTCCCGTGTCGAGGACTACGAGGTGGTGTTCACTATAGGCTCAGGCTCCTATGGAAAGTGCCAGAAAATAAGACGGAAACATGATGGCAAAGTGAGTAACGTTCACTCGTTTTGTCTGCACTTAACCACTGCCCACCTGTACATCAGGTGTACCTGCCTGCCGTCTGTTATCGGTGCTCGATTGAACTTTAACGTGTAACCTCCTAGATAACGTTAGTTGAGTTAAAAGCTGACCTGCCGGCTGTGATACTAGTGATGGTGTGCTATGTTTAATATAACGTATATGTAACCTGTGTTTCCTCCGTCCAGGAACTGGAAGATGAATGAAAATGGTGTTTAGACGTATTTTTGGCACTCAAAGTCAGTATTTTGGGGGTAATTGGTGCTGAAACGACATTATAAATGGATGACGGGTAATGTTACGTTGTACTTGCCAAAGCCAAGAAATATCCGAATAAACGTTAAAACCTAGGAAAAAAGGTCAGTCCTGTTGGTCGGCAGATGAACCCCAGGTGTGCATAGTTAAGTCAATTCATTAACATGTCATGGCGGCTTCTTTCCATTCAAGTTTTGAAGTAATTGCCGACACCTTGATCTACTGCCTAAAGCTGAACAGATTAGTCTAGTGGGCTGTGGGGGGTTAAAGGTACTTCTGTATCTGACAAGTAAAAATGTATAGCTGCTGAAAGGCAGCCTTGGTATATACAACTATGTAGCTTTTGAAACAAGAATAAACACAAACCCTTAATTGTAACAGTGGCAACTGTTGGGGAAATCATGATGGACTCAACGTCAGTTACTTAAGCTTGTCTGTTAGTTGATCTTTGACTCTGCTTGCTTGACGCTACATTTTTATCATAAATGTTAAGTTCTCTTTTAATAATTCAACTTCTTTTGTCCCTAGATCCTAGTGTGGAAGGAGCTGGACTATGGTACCATGGCGGAGAGTGAAAAGCAGATGCTGGTGTCGGAGGTGAACCTCCTGAGGGAGCTCAAGCACCCAAACATAGTGAGGTACTACGACCGCATCATAGACCGGCCTAACGCAAAGCTATACATTGTTATGGAGCACTGTGAAGGTGGGGACCTGTCCAGTCTCATCACCCGGTGCATCAAAGAAAGGTGACTATGATTCTTTGTCTTGAATTGCACCAAGTACTGCAAGTTATGTGTTTTTATGTGCATTATAAAGGGTATCGGTTATGTTTCCTTTCTTTCTACATCTGTGCTTCCTGAAAATACTTGCAGAATTAAGAGTGTGTGTTCTTACCATGGCAGGCGTTATTTGGAAGAGCCCTTTGTTCTGCGTGTCACGGCACAGCTCATGTTGGCCCTGAAGGAGTGCCACAGACGCAGTGATGGCAGGGCAACGGTTCTTCATCGAGACCTGAAACCAGCCAACATCTTCCTCGACATTAAACAGAATGTGAAGCTCGGAGACTTTGGCCTTGCAAGGATCCTGAACCATGACACCAGTTTTGCGAAGACATTTGTTGGGACACCTTACTACATGTCTCCAGTGAGTTTAATCCTGCTTTTTTTCTTTCTTTTTTTTTTAAATATTTGGAAAATTTGACCTGATCCCTTGGCCTTCCTGATATTAGTCTAATTAGCCACATTTGCCACTATCTTTCAGGAACAAGTAGACCGGATGTCATACAACGAGAAATCTGATATTTGGTCACTGGGATGTTTGCTGTATGAACTGTGTGCATTATCGTAAGTTTAAAATAAATGAATAAATAATGTAATTTCCTCGACTGGATTTTCTCACTTTGTGGTTTGTTCACTGAATCTGACATGTTCTCTGAATTCCTTCTGTTTAGCCCTCCGTTTACTGCTCGCAACCAAAAAGAACTGGCAGAGAGGATCAGAGAGGGCAAGTTCAGAAGAATCCCATACCGGTACTCTGAGGAACTGAACACCTTACTCTGCAAAATGCTCAACCTGAAGGTTAGAAATTAATTATTTTGTCAGAAACTTTACTTGTGCTACCAGCTAAACAGATTGGGTTGTCATGTAAGTAGGGCTCAGGTCTGTTACTTTGTTGACAGGACTATCTGAGGCCCTCTGTAGAGTCTATTCTGCAGAGCCGTCTGTTGGCTGATGCGGTTGCTGAGGAGCAGAGGGTCGCACAAGTGCGACTCCGAAGGAAGTCGGCAGACTCCGACTGTCCCCATAACAGGCCGGCTGAACCGATGCCCGCCTCTGCTGCAGAGCTCAAACTCAGGGAACAGGCACTGCGAGACCGAGAAAAGGCACTGAAGGAACGTGAGGAGAGGCTGGAGAGTAAGACTTTCTTTATTTCTACTCCCCTCTGTCCCACGCTGGCCCTCAGCTGTGTGACATTATGGCTCCTGCTCACCTGTAGCTGAGAGTCACGTTGAAAAACATTCTTTTGTGAAAAGTATTTTTTATACCATTATTCTGGCGTAACATTTTATTTAAATGTTATATATATGTGACTTAGTCGTTTTAATGTTAAATACACATTGAGGCCTAAAAGTGAAATTAGTAAGTAAACTTGTAACTGGAACAGGTGTTTGTGTTGCTTGTGACAAGCAGCCGAATGTTATAAAATGTGTGCAAATGAAGAAAGGTTACTGTCACATGGCAAGTGCTACAAATTTGAAAAATAAAGGCTTCTATTTTGTCAATCGCCACAGAACGAGAGCAGGAGCTTTGTGCACGTGAGCGACTGTCAGATGAGAGGCTTTCCAGGTAAAAAATAAAACTATCAATACTTTTGTAATTTATGCTATTTTGATCATTCGAAAATATCAATCTTAATGCCAACTAATTGGTGTAAACTCTTTATCCCAATATACTGTTACAGAGCCGAGACCTTGCTAAGGAATTACAACGGTCTACAGCAGCAGAGGGGTCTGGCACCGCTCTATGGCAAAGACACAGGTATGGGAATTAGACGAAGACCTCTGGACTTACTCAACCAAAACAAGAACTGAGCAATTTGTATGGGTTCATGCTACCGTTTTGAATGTGGATGATTTAAATTATGTTAATGTATTACTTTTAAAATCATGTAAATTGTGTTTTTGTACATCAATAAAGAATTATTACACACCTAGCTGTCATGTTGTATTGTTATACCTGATGTAAAGTTGATCCTTATTAATCGGTGTCTCCTTACTGTTTGGTCCTAGATGTGGAGAACCTCTCCCCTGGCAAGAAGAAGGTCCACTTTGCCGGTGAGAGTAAAGAGAACCAGAGGCCTGACGGCCGTCAGAGTGTAACATCCCAGGAGCTGATTTTCAAGAGGCTGCAGGCGGCTAAGCTACGTGCTCAAACACTGAATGAAGTGGAGAAGACCTGCCAGTTCAAGAGCAGGCAGATTCTCGGCATCCGCTGATCATACATCTGCCACTGTCTGACTTGTGACTGATATGTGGAAGCGAATAGTCATAATAACTGGATCTAATTAAAGTGGTATTTATAATAATCCATTAGTTGTGATAGTAGTGAAGCCAAAAAATGCAGTCATGTGTATGATATTGCAAGCTTTGTAGTGTCAGATTTGTATTTAGTTGGACAGATTGATGTGCAGCTGTGTTCCTTTTATAGATGGTTATTGATTGTGAATGTTCCTGTGTATATTCTTGCTAAATTTGTATAGTTGCTCATAATCTGAGAAAAAAGGACTGATCGATTTGGACTTAAATCTAAAAGGAAATATTACAACTATTGTGGTTTTGACAAGAGTGCTAACATAAAAACTACTGCTAAACCTGTAGCAATGAACTCTGCTGAGAGAATGATTGTGAAAATTTGGCTCTTGCATACCTTGATTTCAGCTACTTATTGTAGATATAAGAACATTGTCAATCCTGAATGACATGTTCTGCCGAAGATGCTCAGTATGCATATTAATATGTATATTATATGTACATAGTCAAATGAAATATATGAATGTACTTTATAAAAGTTTGCCAAAACAATTACTCTAAACTAAATCATTTTCAATTTCCATTACACTTTACTACAAATACACACGTTTTATAAAGACTACTCCCACAAGGGGTCATCAGTTAACCATGACAAGTCGGCCACTCAATTGAGTTTTTGCCAATGATTATAGGCAACACAGCAATACGCCTTCACTCCTGAACATTGTTTGGGCTTGATTAATAGCAGATTAAAGGATATCATTATATTATGCTTTTGTTCAATAACAGGCCTCCAAGTTATAGTTGATTGAATAATCAACAGTTTCGATATGTTTTGAAAGATAGGTCTAATTATTTTCAAATATTTAGTTTTGACAAAAGATATAAGTAACCACGTATGATTTAACACCATAGCAAACGAGTGAATATATTTCTGTATTAAAACTAGTACAGTAAGGGAACACAACTATCACATTATCACCAGTAAAATATCATATTATCAACAATAAAACAATACTAAGGGTGTATTTAATGACAACAAAACTAAATTAAACCTTTGAGAAACCAATATTTAACAGACAGATACTGTCTTTTGATTGCCTCATGTTTAGTGATGATAAACACTCTAAAGTAATCACTTTAAATGGTGAATACGGCAAAGGTCAAGCGCTTTCACCCTTTTAAACACATGAATATTGAATGTAATCACGTTTTTTAAACGAAGTGCCGATAGTTAGATTTACATACATTAGTCATCGCGAGATTACAGGCGCAGTTAGCGTGCTTAGCAACCGCTGTTTACTCCGCCTACCTAGGAGAGTTGCACAATCTGACCAATCATAGTCAATCATGGATCCTCTCCACCAATAGGAACCGTCCGGGGCGTGGCATCATGGTGCCGTGTTCCGTGTGGAAAGTTTACCGGCTCGGGTGCAAAGTTTCAGCCGTCTGCAAACCGGAGCTCGTCGGCAAACGTATCTGGAATATGCTGGTGTCGGACCACGGTATATGTATACAGGAACTCGAATAATTTGCCGGATTAATTTACCTTTGCTTGTCTTCAGTTTAGCCGAGTGATGCTGCCGTCGCTGGGAAACAGCAGTGTATAGAGACGCTGTTAGCATCGACCGTATTGTCTCAGCTAGCTTAACGCCAGTCGTTAGCTCGGAGCGGTGTTCAAACGGAGAGCTAGCGTTAGCTAACATTAGCCGATGTCCCAGTGAGCTCGTTACAAGACAAAGTAAAACGTTATTGAACGTTAACTCGAAACTTGACTCGACAAAGGACTGAGAAGAAATAGAAAATGGCTTGCGAGCCTAATCGCGTGCGGCTGCTATGCATGCTCTCATTGACTTTTGGTTTTTTTATCGTGGAGGTGGTGGTCAGTCGGATCACTTCATCCCTGTCGATGCTGTCGGACTCTTTTCATATGTTGTCGGACGTTATTGCCCTGGTCGTGGCTCTGGTCGCGGTGCGATTCGCCGAGAAAACCCACGCGACCAACAAAAACACCTTCGGTTGGATCCGGGCGGAGGTGATGGGGGCGCTCGTCAACGCCGTCTTCCTCACGGCGCTGTGCTTCACCATCGTCCTGGAGGCAGTGGAGCGCTTCACCGAGCCCCAGGAGATCGATAGCCCGTTGGTGGTCGCCGGAGTCGGTGCCGCGGGGCTCCTAATCAACCTGCTCGGACTCTGCTTGTTCCGCGGCCACGCCGGCGGAGGCCACGGGCACTCCCACGGAGGTCACTCTCACGGGAGTAAAAACAAGAGGGGCAAAAACGGCAAGTCGCTGAAGGCTGGCAACGGATCTTCAGGAGAGGAGACCAACAACTTGGTGGCTAATCACAACAGCCCGGGAGATGCGAGACCGAGACATGGTATGTACCTGTGTAGCCATTGTGTGTAAAGAGGGTCTTATTTCTCTTCCCGATGTAGAATAATGTAATTTAATGTTAAAGTGTACTGTGCATGTCAGTATATAGTGCCCCGACCCTGTGACTCCAGCATCATTGTGTCCTACATCGAAACTGACAGCATTGTGCCAAACTTTGTCTCCATTGTTAGCAGTCCTGGTTGCATAACAGTACATGTATTCAATGTCCCAGGAGGACACACTGTCTCAATGACTAATCCTTATTATGTCTGCGGTGGTAGTGGCATTTAGACAAATGCGTCTGTTATCAGATATTTATCTGAGTGGGTTATTCTATCCTTGGAAACGTGGCCACCTTAAGTGGCGGCCTCGGCTTTCAGGCTTTGAAACAATGACCACTATCAGATGGCTTGTAATTACAGATATGTGGACGCTGAGTAACGTCCTCTTTTTCACAAGTTAAAACTTGCAAGTTAAGCGTCTCGTCGATCAAAATTGCTTAAGCTCTCGTGCATGATTCTTAATGCTCACAATTTCTGAGAAAAGGTACTCTTGGATTCATACACTAGTCATCAACTGAACCAACAAGCACCCGACCAACCCCCAATAGTTCGTCCTTGTCCACGGAAGGGTTAAACCCATGCAGAAAACCTTTTCTCCCCCACACTGTTAGGCCCTGCCGGTTTCAATAAGTGGAGGCTATAACCCCCCCTTCCCTGCCCTCACCTAGCACTGATGGCTGTTACTGGGTCATACATCAGTGTAACAGTGGACTCGACAGCCCCAGCCACATCATTAGCCGCTGATGAATGACCCAGTGGTGTCCTGGGATTGGAAGAGAGCAGCCATTGCTCAGGTGCTATTCCCTCAGAGCTGTGTACTCTACCACACTGCCTGCAATTACTAATGGAATTTGTTGATGTGAATAACTGCAGTGTTTCTTAGCGTCTTTGAGTATCTAGAAAAGCGCTATATAAATTGAAATTATTTATTATTATTAGCAGATAGGATCCCAAATGCTGGGAGTTTCCTTTCATATAATCCAGCATGGTCGTTGTAGCCCTGACCGGTTATAGTACTGACTCAGTCACTCATTGTCTACCAAGGTCAAAGCTAGAGCGTTGTTGGCAAGACAAAACAAATCACCACTATGTCAACTCATGTGTCTTAGTAAATTGCACTTAGTCATCATCCTCTTGACATTCTGATGGAATGTCAACACGTTTCACCTGATAACGTCGGAGGCTGAGTTTGGGCTTTTTTGTTTCAAGTTTCAAACGGGCTTGGGCTTTGACCTCAAATGATCATCTCATGTCTTGCTGGTTAATTTGTTTTAAATCTGCAGTGACGTTGTTTTATTTTTGACTGAAATTTCTCAAAGAAATATTTCTATTTTTGATGGTTTCAGTTTTGTCTATAATATATCTATTTTGAATGCTGTAGTAGTTTATCAGTGTTGAAGTCCAGTTGATTATTAAAAGTTCACTTCAAGTTCTGGTAAACTAAACCTTTGTTTTTATCTTCAGAAATCAGCTCTAAAGACAACACAGAGGTGCAGATGAATGGCAACCCCCACTATGAGGATATGGACCATGACCCTGCGGGGCAGCTCAACATGCGTGGCGTTTTCCTCCATGTGTTGGGTGACGCCCTCGGCTCTGTCATTGTGGTGGTCAATTCTTTAATATTTACCTTTGTGTGGCAGCCCTGCATAGAAGGTGAGACATGTGTGAACCCGTGTATCAACAGCCACTCCACGGACCACCAGCATGTTAATCACACGCTGGTGGACCTGCTGGATGGTCCCACTATGTCGGCCATGAAGTTTGCCGGCCCTTGCTGGGTTCTCTACCTGGATCCCACACTCTGCATCATCATGGTGTGCATCCTGCTGTATACTACCTACCCGCTGCTCAAAGAGTCCGCCCTCATCCTGCTCCAGACCGTGCCTAAGCAGATCAACATGCACCGACTCAACGAGCGCCTGCTCGGTCTGGAAGGCGTCCTTGCTATCCACGAGCTGCACATCTGGCAGCTGGCCGGCAGTCGCATCATCGCAACAGCACATATCAAGTGCCACGACCCCACATCTTACATGGAGGTGGCAAAGCGCATCAAGGACTTCTTTCACGACGAGGGCATCCATGCCACCACCATCCAGCCCGAGTTTGTCACGTTCAACTCAGAGTCTCGAGACTCCCTCTGTGAGCTCTCCTGTCGGACTCAGTGTGCTCCCAAGCTGTGCTGCGGCTCTGCAGACAAACAGAACACTGATAAGAAGGCCAGCGGTGACGGCAAGACTGCTGCCGCTTCAGCCCTGGAGGTGATCCATGAGACCCCGGAGCAAGCTGCAGCGGTTGAGGTGCTCCCTCGGTCAGAGACCGAGATCACTATCACTAGAGAGGTGGAGTCGTCTCTGTGAGATGGAGGGGGTGGAGAGAAACGGAGGAAAAGCTGGAAAACCACCACACTGGACTGAAATCATTGTCATGGGCGCTGTTCTCTTTTTGACCTGTGGCTCGAACAAGAAATCCTTTTCCATAGCTTTTGTTCTCTGTCATTACCCCCCCCCCCTGTTATAACTGACCCTGAACCCATCTGTGTTCTTGTATTTGAGTCATTCTTTTTATTTTTCCTCTGTGTACCTTTTTTCATTCCCTCTCTCCCAGACTCTCTTGTCACTTGGCCCCTCTCTTGTTGCCCTAGCAGTATGGCCGCAATGCATGTTGGGGTTCACGTACCTTATTTCCTCCAGGACTGGAGCGAGGCCTGCATGAGTGTTCCTCATTAGCACCGTGTTGTGATGCGTCATCTCGTCCAATGGTGTTTATGTGCCAAAGCTTCTCACTGTAAGACTGAAAGGATCTGAGAGACCTGCTCTCCTCTACAAGGACACGCAACACATGCAAGTCGGAGCACACGTCACTAGGTTATGTTGCTTAGCATTTGGGCCAGTTGGCACCTTGTTTTTTGCGCAGGCTTTGAGCAGATCTATTTTCTTACCCTTTGGCGTATTGTTTAATAATTTAAGTATTTTAAGTTATTAGAAAGGATATATTTCTCTCTGTAAATGCTGTTTGTAATATTTAGTTTGGATGATAGCAAAACCTTTGCAATTTTTCTGTCTCAAATTCTTGGACGGACCATCTATGCTGTAGGCAGTTTTTCAAATGTGACATTTTATAATGATTTTGTTTCTCAAGACTCTTCTCTGGCCTTGACTCAGTTTTACTTGCAGTCATTAGTTGGATCCAGAAGCCGTATCAACATCGCTCTCACCTTGCCTTTTTAAATACAAAAGACCTGCGGCCGCTATATACTCAGTAGGTGACATCGTGTAACTGAACGTCTTGTATTGGCCCAGTCACCAGCCTGAAGGTTGGGTGTGTTGTGAGAAAATGAGCACTGTATGCTATTAATGAAACACTATTATCTGTATGAATCTGAACTGGAAAGCTTTCTGGTGATAGCTGTTGGTTTTCATTTAAAATCCTCATGAATGTGTTCGGCACCATGTTGCATCCGTGCTGAGGGAGTTTTTGATATTTCTAGAACGTTCTTCTACGTTTGCATGACCAAACTGAGACCTGGTGTTCGACTTTCAGGAGCGCTACTTAGAGCTCCAGTTGCTGCTTACCAGTACCTGCTGGTATCCTCCAACATTACTCATAACTGTAGGGAATGACTCGTCTTATAGCTTTTCTGTCTTCTGCTTTGGGCAGCTGAGCAGGCTGTTTTTGCTGAATTGAAGTCCATACGGTGGCCTTTGCAATTGGTGAATTTTCCCTCATCACCACAGATATCATTTAATGGTGGTCTACTGATGTGGTTCAGATTTCCACTCCTGAGTAAATGTGTATGCAATATAGAAATGTATTATGACCCATTCTTTCATGTTTGGTCACTTTTATTCTGTTGTTTTTAAGACTTGAGCTCGATGTGCAAATTGAAAACAAATGTTTTTTTAATTTTAGATATGAGATGTCAACTGATGTGTTTTTGATATACTATATATCTACAGTACCTGTCCAATGTGTCATTGTGAAATAAAACAAAAAAAATGGCTGTTTGGTACAGTTGATAAACCCAAGTTTGTCCTTTGCCTTATTTTTACTTTCTCGAACCCTTTCAGTAAATAAACAATGCAGTGTTATTTTTTTTTTTAATTTCATTTAATAAAGAGCAAATGACCACGAAGACACCCAACGACCACAAAGAGATGCAAAATATCGTGACCGCTGTCGTGAATGTTTTTAGTCTCTTCCAGTTGGAGTGGTTGGGTTTTTTACCCGTCTGTAACTTCTGTTTATGGTCTGTATCCGGGGGCCTGTTGTCTCTTAATCTGCATGGCTGAAGGCTAGTTGGTGTAGTTTCATGTTATGATACTTTGTTTATTTAACGTTCATTTATTACATTGAATAAATACTGTAGCTATTAATACTGTGCAGTTCTTTGTCAAGAAGCAGGTCTTTCAATTAAAGTCTTAACAATCAAATCAATCGCTAAACCTGAAACTGGTGTAACTTCTTTTTGTTTCAAAGTCTTGAATTATTTTTTTGATCCAAACTTTGCTCTGTAGTTAATTTTTGCAGAGTTAATCCACTTTAGCCAAAGAAAGGAGATTAAAGAGGAGATTTAGGTTGAAAGGAGCAGGGGTTGTGCACAGGCCGGTATTTAATACACTCACATAGCCTACATTCCAGTTTCTTGTAAAAGTCCAATGGGAATTATTATGCATGTTTTACTTTGCTTTGTAAAGCACATCTTGTGAGCACACAACTATGATAATTCACAAACAGGAATAATCCTAAACATACTGTAAAGGTAGAAGTTATTCAGAGCCTTTATTTCAGTAAAAGTTATTCAAAGTGAAAATGAACCATTACATGTAAAAGTCCTGCATTAGAAACCTCACTTAAGTTAAAGAACAGAAGTATTGTTGGCAAAGTACTTGTTACGCCAAATGGTTTAAAAATTAAAGATTATTATCACTGATGCATTAATGTGTGAGCAGTATTTGTGTTGCAGTTGTGTACTAATCTAAGTGTTGCACTGTTTAATCTACAAAAACAACAACTATTGATCTTTAAAAATAAATGTATTCCAATAAATTTGTTCTAAAAAAATAATTTTGCAGTTTAGTAACATTATTGCAACCTGTTATATCTTCAAACTAACTAGTTTTTCAAACTTTCAAAGAACAACTGCCTGTGTCTGAAAACAAGAATTAAGCAGAAGTTCACTACAATGTGATTGGCATTGAAACAGGTTGAAATATTTCCTAACTACAATGCCCAATTTCCCCCCAATGTTTTCCTTTTTACTTCTCTAACCTTACTTTTTTCTCTGAACAATGCAGCGTAGTTTAGAAGCACAATATTCACCTAAATATAACAATAACTACTGCTAAATGTACGGTACAATATTCCCACCTGAAATGCGGTGGTGTCTAGGTTTAGTACCTCAAAACTATACTTACAGTGGACTACATGAGTAAATATTATGTTTTTACTTTCGGGTAAGTATGTTAATACAACACATTAATTCAGGTAAACAATATAATGACAATAAGAGAACATAGAACCAATAACTGTTTTAAGACTGATGTATTAATAACTGATATCATCAACAGAGCCAGAGTTTAAATCTAACTGTCACGTACAACTACATGAACAAACACATGTTGATCTACAACAGGAAGTGTGTGGCTCATGGTTTCTGTCTACTGAACCTCAGACTATCTAAACAGTAATAATGGTCACAAGTAAGCCTGAAGAGTGAGTTGTGAAGTGTCACGCTGCAATTACATTTAGGCCATAATTGCAGCGTCCCACAACTCCCTTCTGCGGTGTAAAGAAGCGGATGCTGGGTTAAATGTCTGCGGAGCTTCAGTGGCTGCTGAATGTGAATGTGTGGCTGACGGAGCAGCCACTGCCGGCCCGACGGGACTTATGTAAGAGGCCCGGGGGCATTCCAAAGGCAACAAGCAAGGGGCTCTACCCAGCATTCCTCACTGCTGCCGGGCCGCTCTCCTCTCGCTGCCTGTCCCTTTTCATGTGGACAGAAAGGTTCTATTTTTGTGCTCTTTGTTAAAGTCAGGTGTTCGTTGCCCCTTTACCGCAGCTCATTGTGTGCAGACAGTAGAGTTGGTCTGTGTGCATCCACTGCTGACCACTGTATTATTGACCCCTGCCTCCAAAAAACAGTGATGTATTGGAAAAGGAAACATAAAGCCACTCGGATTATGTTTTGTATTAACATAATGATTAAGTGACTAGTTGACATATCTGGCAAGTGGCAAAATGGTTGGATTTGAGCGTATCAGTAAAATGTTTATTAAAAAAATAGGCTTTTCAATTCTCCTCAAAAACAGTGTCTTAATTAAGCATTTTGAAACATGTTATATGTCTCCTAATCAAATTTCTGCAAAATGGCAGACATTCCCAAATGCTAAAAACTCTTTAGAGCCTCTTTAGAGCTGATCCAATAAGCATCCAAGCTGATGTACTGGTCTGAACCTACTGTGTGTGTGTGTGTGTGTGTGTGTGTGTGTGTGTGTGTGTGTGTGTGTGTGTGTGTGTGTGTGTGTGTGTGTGTGTGTGTGTGTGTGTGTGGCAGACACAAGGCCATCTGTGTCTCTGGCTTTGTCCCTGTGATTTTCAAACAGGGTGAGCAAGACATGAGGCTGAGTTTCAGGGGGAGAGGGGCGGGGGGAGCACTGGACTTGAGGGTGAGAGGTCACTCTGCTGCTCAGTGGATTGATTCACCTTTGCCAACATGGCTTTTGTACACACAAAACCCCAAAAGAGGCATCCAGATGAAGCTTGACTCCTGTATGTGGCCTCTCTTGTGTCACCAATTTATTGTAGTCACCAAATTAAGCAGACATTTTTCTGAACAATAGTCATCAGTTGGTCTTTAAAAACCCTAAGTCTTTATGCTTAGCTAAGCTAATGGGCTGCTGCCTCTAGCTTCATACTTACCAGACATAAGTCTTATCCATCTTCTCTCATTCTCATTTTTTTAGGAAAGAAAAGTGTTGCTTTTTTGGGTTCTTAAATGAAATGCAATAGGGCTGTTTATCTTTGCTCAGTAAAAGTTGACGTTTTGGAGATAGTACACGTTTTCCACAATGCAGTCATTTTTTTGGACTTTATTCTCAGTAGAAATGAGCCCCATTTTCTGTGCACTATAAAGGTTACCTATATAATATACAGAGCATCAAACAACTTGCCATGTAAACGTAAAAGTGGAATAATGTCAGTCTACCTCTGTGTGTGTGTTGTACATAGCCGGGCCGGACACATGTGCTTTTAGTGCATGCTAGTACATCACAGTTGCTCTCATGTGGCAGTAACAGCTGATAACGCGTTCTGACTGATACCAACGTAGTGAAGGCGTCAGACCCATCCTCCTCCCTGCCATGGTGGCACAGTGTCATGAAGTGGAGCTTCTAATGAGCACCAAGACAAGTCTGGTATGAACGGACTCACTCTACTGGTGAACTGCAGTATTACAACTGTTAAAGCATTGAGAACGCGTTCTTGCACCCGACATGTATATATTTTCCACACGTAACATCAACATTAGTTAGCGTCAATAAGCACGTATCATTGTACTTTCTGCCTTCAAAGTAAAAGCACTTCCTGTTTCCATGCTCTTCACAATAAGAGTAAATAATGTATTAAAACAAGTTACAACATACAGGAGGGGGAGGAGGAGATTGGTGGTGGTGATAGCAGGTGAGTGTGCTAGCTAGCATGTTGATGTTGTGGATAAACACTCATTCACTAAATGTTCAGAAACGTTGTCTCTGAACTTTACTTGACATAATAGATAGCGTGTGGTGTAAATCAATGTTGGAAAATGATATACTATCCTGATTAATTAACCACTATTTTATGGTGCTGTGGTTTGAGCATGCAGATCTGCTTTTTCACAATTTTTATAATTACAAATCAGGTCACCAGAGTTAAAGTGTTTTAAGTATCAATATACTTTCTTTAAGCTCCAATTTGTTCAAATATGCTTTACCTATTTTTTTCTGTCAGTGTTTATGGTTTATTGTCCATGCTTTTCTTTTTTTTGAACACTTATTTATGGACCTTTTCAGATTAAATTACATCAAATAAGAGACAAGGAGACAATGACCCATTTCAGTATAGTAGTGTTATTAAGGGCTTGTGTGATTATATGCACAGTATCTGCGAGCGGATTGTGGTGGGTCAGTCTGGACCAAAAAGTCCAGGGCCGAATTTTTGTCCCAGTCCAGGCCTGAGCATATCTAATCTATGCCATCAACACTGGACTGTTGTACCGCAGCGCATACCTTGTAGACAGAATTTAAATGGATAAAATAAATGCAATATACGTAAGAAATTGGGATTGCTTTTGGACAGAGTCCCAGTTTGTCTTCTGTCTTGTTAGGATAAAAAGGCAGTACAACCAACAGTGAAAGTAAGTGGTGAAGCTGCAATCAGTGACCCGTGAGCTTTGTGAACCCACTGTATCATATTGTCACATTTATAGACACTAGGCTGGGATTTCACTGCTGCTGAGGTCAATTCACTCAAGAGCTGGACTTGTGCCGGAACATTTACTAAAACATTTTGTCTCCAAAGGGCCTGATAAACTTTAGTTTTTTACTAAATCACTTAAAACAACAACAGCTGCAGCAACACCTGCTGGAATATGTTTTTGTTTGGAATTTACTTTGTTATATTTGACCAGATTCACATGTGACAGTGAGCTTTGTGGTCGAGCCAAACTCTGGCCAGTCTGTCTCGTGTTTTCTTTCAATGGAACAAATACGGAAATAGTGAACTGAAACACTGACATGTGGGCCAAAAAGCAAAACGATGACCTTTTAACCAGTTAATATGGAATAAATGTTGTTGAAGGGCACAGGTTTGGTTGCATCACTCAGTGTCTCGGCTGTAAAGATGAACCGAGGACTCAGTTGACTTTAATGGATTTAAATAAGGATGTGGCTTACAGCTTGTTTCACTTCCTTTTTCTGCACGTTCTCAGCAGCACTGTTATTTCCTTTATTCAGTATGAGGCTTTTTAAAACTCTGTAGTAACTGGGCTAAAAAAACTATACCATGCGGTTTGATCCTTTTTTATTTGTTTCATTACTTTTGTTTCATCAATTTAGTTTTTTGTGAGCAGTGTGGCTCTATTGATTTTAATGTTAGACTCTCAGTCAGTCTTTGCTCTCGACTGAAACATCTCAACTATTAAATGGATTGCTAATTTTGTACAGACATTCATGTTCCCCTGAGGATGAATCTTCCTGACTTTAGTGATTCCCCTGAATTTCCATCAAGCCCCACCATGAGTTTAACATTTAAGGCTTTGAGTGAAATGTCTCAAGAACTATTGGATGGATTGCCTTTTCCATTTGGTACACATATTCACGTCCCCCTAATGAATGATTAATTGTAATGAAATTGGTAATCCAGCTCTGCATGAATGTTCTACCGTTTTTGTTTTGTAATGTTTCCTTATGTAGCAAATGGACTTCTGCATTTGGTTGTGCGACCCTGTGTTGCATAATTAAAATATATTATCCTTGAATACTTGATGTCTAAATAGCTGCAACGACAACATTCCTATCAGCTTCAGCTGTACTTTGCGTTTCACATTTAACTCACTGCTGACTCAGTTTATTAGAGGGAGATCCAACACTTCTGACTGTGAAAAAAGCGAGAATCTCCCTGGACTTTGCTCCAGATCGTCCTCTCCCACACTTCTCTCAGGAACCTTTAATCTGACCACTTGGCAGGTTTGTACCTATAACAGACTTGTCCATCTCTGAGAGAGATTAAGAGGGCTGGAATGTTAACCAGTTCTCTGGTGGTGACGATGATGATGATGATGATGATCAGCGGCGGAAGAAGTCCTCAAATCCTTTATGTAACTAAGATAGAAACACAGCAATGGCAAAAATCCACCGATCATAACTTTTAAAGCTCACTAAACAAAAAATATTTTGTTTAGTCCATACAAACTCAAAGTAAAAACTTGTTGTGGGTCTCCACTATGTGCCAAACCTATTAGGGGCAGTTTGTACCGCGATTCATGTTTTCACCTTTAAGTTGCCAGACAACCAGCGGAGACCCTCTATAAATTAGTGAGCTTTAGAAGTGCTGGCATGCATATTTTGTTCCCTTGAGGGGGGACTTCATGACCTCAGTAAACCCAGAAACTTGGCTACAACTCTTTGACTGATAACACCAATACTTTATGATCCCATGCTATGTTAAATGTAAATTATTAATATGCAAAGAAGGTAAGGATGTAAGAAGAATCATAGATGTTTTAGTTTCCTCCCTGTATGATAAAAGCCAAGCGACAAATCAAACATTGTGTTTTCTCAGGACAGTGTTGGGGGGGAAAGACTTTGGGTTAATGTTTCACTGATTGACCATACTGTACCGTCACTCACCGAGCTCTCAGACTTTGATCATGGAGTAAGTGGGTTCAACCCCAGTGACAGAAAGAGTGCGAACAACTCCAGGAAGAGAGAAGATCAACACAAAACATGCCCACTCTCCCTCTTCTATGATAATGTAATCTACATACAGTAAAGATAAATGGCATCTTTTACCAGCCGCTATCAGTTACTTGAGCATGTTAAGGGACACATTCACAAAGAATGGATTGTGACCGCTGAGAGCAACGTGAATTATCCCTTCAATAAGCCCCGCCCCTACTGCTACTCATTCAAGCCGTCAGAGCTACGTGAATATGGAGCCCACATTGCCACTATCTGCACTCCCTGCATAAACAATACAACAGTTTTGGAAAAACTAAAAAGCGATTTCAGAGCAGACTGCAATATGCGTTTCCAGGATGTCAAACTGATCCTGCAGTGAAAACAGGTTAAAAAGATAAAGGTAGAAGCTAAATCCTACAGATCACGGTGTAAAAGTGAACGACCACATCAAGATGAATGTCTGCATTCAGTAACTAGTGAAGCATAGAAGTGTTGATGTTCTTTTCTCTGCTAATATAGCTCAGTGGCGGGCCGTGGATTTTTTAACTGGGCCTGCAGTTTGCGCCGCAGCGAAACAGCTGAACATTACATTATAAAATAGATATAACTTTTAATTATAAAAAAAAATAGCTATAACTTTGTGATTCTGTTTAGGCCTGCAGAGCGGGCTTAGCAGGTCCTGCTAGCCCGCCACTGGTGTAAAACCAAATTTCATCTTATTTCAAGTTTTGTATGTCAGTGCCGGAAGCATAACACACTTAACTTTCATCCCGCTTAATTTACATATGTAACTTAAGTAAAGTGGTTTTGCTGTCAGGCCTACTAATCAGTGATTACTCTGAGGTGATGCAATTTGTTGCACATAAAGCAGTTAACTCTGGCTGTTACACAATGTGTTCGCAGCTCTTCCTCGCTCCTGATGTCCTCTTCCTCCAGCTCACAGATTTTTATGGTTCACATTTATCTTTGGAAACAAACAAAGGCTGCTGTTGCACATACCTCATGCCTTCCCACACACACACACACACACACACACACACACACACACACACACACACACACACACACACACACACGCGCTATCACACACAAGGATGTGTGTGATAGCTGACAAGAGGAAGTCTGTGAAAGCAGCAGATTCACTGCTGAGAAGAAGCTCCCGGCAAAGCACACTACAGCTTCATTTGGCTTTGATATTCTCCCGTCCCACACACACAAACACAGATATACAGACACATCTGTGAATATAGATGTCTCTCATGCATTTATGTATCTCTGTCCTCTGAACATATCTTCAAAAACTATTAATTGGATTACCATAATGTGCAACTATTAAGACATTCATCACTGCCCCGTCAAGAGGGCCCCGAGTTTGACGGCCCTTCAGTGTGGAATTTGCATGTTCTCCCCGGGGTAGCGTTGGTTTTCTCCGGGTTCTCTGGCTTCCTCCTCTCACAAGGTACATCTCAAGTCTCTTAATTGTCGTAATGCTTCTCCATGCATCTCTGGTGGGAAACAGGGATGCAATTAAGAAAGAGACTTGGGATGCACCCACAGTCGAAAGACATGCAGCTTAACCAATTCAAAAACAGGCGATTGTTATATAAAACTGTAAATCATAGCTTGTTTTATGAAAAAAAGCCCCAAACTGCTGTATTTGAATATATTGAACACCATCAGTAATATACAAGTGAAATATATGGTTTGGTATTCAAATGTCACAGATGTGTGCAAATGTGCCCCAATGCAAATTTTTGAGACCTCGCCTGAATTCTCTCTAACTTTGTTCTGCTTTACTTTATCAAAGTCAACCTTTGCAGAGAGAATGTTCACATATTGTGCTATGATTTGGGTTAGAGTTGGACCTTGCAGCTGCATCATTTCAAATAATAATTATCCTGACAGTGCTTTTTTTCTAGGCAGACCTGAAACCTTTTCATGTTTGCTGTGTGATATTTACATGTGTAAATATCAGTATATATGTTAACAAAATATATGTAAAAAAATTTGTTTTATATATGTTAACAAAATGAACAAAATCTCACATGTGTAGCCTTTTATTATAACACCAACATTATTCAAATAGTCCTAGTGGTTGCAGAGATATACCCTTTTTAGTTTGGGTATGCAATTTTCGAGCAGAGGCCTAAAAATAGGGTGGTTTGATGACTCCAAATTGCCTGCAGGGGTGAGGGTGAGCATGAATGGTTGTCTGTCCATAAATGCCCTCGATAGCCTTGCGGCCTGTTAGGGTGAACCCTGCCTTCAACTCCAGCCTCCCTGCGACCTTGGATAGGATAAGCGTTTCGGGTAATGGACACAGCAAGACATTCATGCTTCCAAGAAAATGAAGACTACTGACTTTAGTGATCCTCTGACTTCTCCTCTTGCACCACAAGCAGAGTGATGCTTCTAGATTGACGTCTCGATGCTTACATTGAAAGCAATAGAGGCGGCAGCCGCAACCGGTCTCTGTGCGAGACCGCCTTTAGTCTTGTTCCAAGATCAAGAATTAACTTTCGATCTCAACGTTTAAGCCAACATGGTCAAGAAGAAAAAATTGAAATTTGAGAATCTACAATTATGCAAACTCAATCTGCTGAGGAAGCTCCATAGCAGCTCCTAATGGACCATGTTGTGAAATTGTACTATTGTTTTATTAATTCAATTTCAATTCAATTCAATTTATTTGTCTTGCCCAAAATCACAAGTTTGCCTCAGAGTGCTTTACAATCTGTACACATAGGACACCCTCTGTCCCGGTGTAACAGGCCATAGTATACCCCCAGTCCGGACTATACCTGGGGCTAAAGGGGCCTAGGCTAGATTATACCCCGGGTATATTTTGGCCTAGGTCAATTCATACCCCTCAGGCCAGATTATACCCCCATGATATCAGTAGTGTTGAGTGATATACACAAGAATTACTTAATTTTTCTACATTTTATTGGGGGTTCAGCTTTGTCAGGTAAGTTAAGTGAGAAAGCGAACTGACTTAAATCTTAAAACTCTAAAACATAGACTTTTATTACTTCAACCAGATATTAGACTTCCACAAAGATTTAAAGATTACCACGTCCTGAAACTTCAACTACTAAGACTAGCAAGTCCTTCAGTACACTATAAATGTTCAAAGTTAAACACTGATAACAACATCAAAATGATCATGCTTGTTTTCAAGATAAAGTGCATGTTCTGTTGATGACTGCAGATTGAAGCTTGCGGGATAGGACAACCAATCCATGGAGTCACCGACCTGTGTGTGGATGACGATGTCACAACTCAACAGAGAGTTTACCCCTGGGGTATACTCTGGCCTGGAGGGGTATAGTTTGGCCTAGGACAGTTTATCCCCGGGGTATGCTCTGCCCTGGGCTAAAGTATAGCCAGGTTTAATCTGGACGGGGGTTAATTTGGCCTGTTACACCGGGACCTCACATAAACAAGCTTTAAACAGCCTCTGTGATTACAAGCCATAACAAGCCATGACATTACATCCCCAGGGGATGGCACACCTATATTCGCGCTTTCGAAATGCACCTGACCCTGATGCCGACCCCTGCAAGTGGTGGGCCCACAGGACAGCGAACCCATGTTGATTTTTTTGGGCTGTGCCCGGCCAACCTCATGCCTCAAAGACACACGCTGGTAAGCCCTGCTCCCAGGTCTGGCTCCAGGAGGAAGCCCTGGTTTCCCTTTTCCTGGGGATTCTGGCCGATCCCGTCAAGTCAGGGAATCACTGGTGGTCTGGCCCCTCCCCTGTGACCACTTTGCCTTTGGAGACCCACCCAGGAGCTATTGCCATCAACAACATGGCTCCCAGGGTCACTGTGGCACACAAACCCCTCCACTATGTTAAGGTGGTTTTTCATTGAATCAAAGAGGAATTGATTCATTAATTTCCAGCCATCTGGCCTGCAATATGGCCATGTAACAGGCAGAGAATCAGCCCTTGGGGGGTCTGTGCCAAACTTAAAAGCTGACTGAAAGATGGCATGCTGATCTGCACTGCAGGGGAAACTAGGATATGCTTTCTATAACGAGTTTAAAAAGCATGTCATTGATCTTCTTGTTTGTGTGTTTCTTTGAAGATGTTGTTGCCTCAAGCAGAAAACGACACTTCCACATTGTACCTGCAGGCGCATCTCGTCACTATGTGTTTGAAGAGTTTTATATTGCAAGGTTTTATTGAAGGTGCATGTGTTTTGTAAGTAGCGATCATACGACTGGATGAACGAGACTTGGATTATACTACACGAGTTGTGTGAGAGTTTGTAAATGGATGTTTTGATATAATTTTGCTGTTGTTAAACGTGGGCCATTACTTCAATTCATCCAGACTTTTCAGCAGGTTTTTGATTCTCTGTTCACGTGGACGCATGGGAGAAAAATACACGGGGTGAGTATTTGATAAACAAATGATGATTTTGTGATTAAAGTATTGCTTTATCACACAAACATGAAAGGGATGTTGATCTTCTCATCTAACTTCTGGCCAGAAAGTAAAAAATCCCACGCTAGTGTCACTGTAATTATCAGTTTCTGAGAGTTATAGTATAGTTATATAGTATATAGTATAGTAGAGTTGTAATAGATCCAGCTTGACACTTATTAATATAGAAGAGCCTGAAAAACAAACATGGATGGCTCATCACACAGCGTTCTTTCCTACCTCTACCATTCCACATGTCGTATGCGTAATTCTCAAAACGTCAAACTTTTCCTTTGAATTTGCAATTATATGCAGGGACCTTAAGACACCTCATGGGTCCTTAATGAATAGTATTATATGGGATCCATTACTTTGAACCTATAAATGTTAAACCTTCTGGCCATGACGAGGTGTTACTGAGCTTAATTCTTCTTTATGCCGGCTTATCCAACCGCTCAGACCATATGAGATGTGAGAGTTTTCAGCTCCCAGTACAGATTCACTGACCTTAGTACTCAGTCCACTGAGGCTTTTCTAGTGTAATGGGACGCTGGACAAAGGCCAATGAAAAAGGGGATGTCAGCAAATCCGAGTTGTTGTTTTTTCACTGCACTCATGTGATCTGCCCTGAACTTCCCTCCCTTTGGTCATAGCAGAAGGCAGCGAGGTAATTTCAGTTCCAGTCAGATGTTATAGAACATGTCTCTCGTTTCATGGCTTTGAGATTTCATAATAAACTTTGAGCAAAGGGGAAATCTTAGTGACTGTTTACTGAGACAGATAAGGAAGAAGCTCGTGAAATAAGAATACATGGTTTTAAGCTACTAAGACCAGAGTTAATTTACTGAACAGTGAGTGAAATGTCACAATGGCAGCAGCTCTATACATTTGTACTGTGAACTAAGCTGTTTACACCCTCAGATGTCTCTATTTTAATATCATGATCCTTCTGTTTACTTTTCCTCTTCTTCCCTTCTGTTAGGAACTCCCTTCTCATCACGCTGCTGCAGCTTTTTAATGTTGTCATTTTCACTATAACTGATGACATTATTTAGAGGAATAATCTGTTCAGCAAGTACTATTTATACACTACTTGCTGAACAGTAGGAGTAAATGACCTCTCAAGTGTATTTAAGTACACTGTGTGAGTACATTTACTTATCGATGTCGTAGTCAGGATTTTTAAAACACTGAGGTGCAAATAACGGAGTAATACAATTTTAAGACATTGTTCAACATTTTGGAAAGTATGTTTATTCACTTCTTCTCATGTAAACTTCGACAAGAAAAGAGAATTAAGTATATTTCCCAAAATGGGTTTTTCCTTTACATATACTTAGTTTTAAATATTCTGGAATCAATCTTCAATGTAGTCATTTCCTGTTATTTAATAATAATCTTGAAATTTAGATACATAAAATAATGCTTTGTAACACAAATATACATGATATTAAATATTATGAGTTTAAAGATTATCACATAAATACATCCATCGACACAAGAGTTAAAATCATAAGCAACTGCGAATATCTTCTACACTTAAATGTTTCTTTCTGGAGTGAACCTTTAATGTCTGTATGTTTTGTGCTCGGCTCATCATGTGATTGTTGCTCACTTCAGTGTGGAGTGCACAAAGCGTATGGGGCCTCAATGCTACGCTGCCAGACAACTTGACAAAGATCACATCAGCTGAGTTTGTGTCTGTGAAGACACTCAACTGTTGGGCTATATAAAATAAACTGAATTGAATTGTTTCTTCACTGGAGGAGCCAAACGCCCTGATTGATCTGAAAAAGTATTTCTTAATTCACTCCACGCTTTACTTTAATACTTATCTCACTAACTGTCTCTGCCTACTGTTTTCATGAAGCCCCTTCCCTCTGCTCTGTTGTTATAGCTCCATAGAGGAATGTGTTCATGTATGGAGTGATGCATATTTGTTCAGGAGGTGTGGGGACATGTTTGTTTGATTAAACTTTTCAGCTTTTTCATCTCAAGAATGTGAAGTAGCCGATGTGTTCTCAAAACAGAAAAAGTTTATTTTTTTCTTTCTTCACCCCAAAACTGTACAACACCACCTGGGATGATTACCATCCCAACAAACTGAGATATTACAGCCAAGATAAAGAAATAATGAGGCGACCAACTTGGATGAAGCCTCTGCAGCTAAAATGGTGAGAAGCTCCCCTCTAGTGGCGGGTTAGTGTGCGGACAAGCTCCTTTAAACTTCATCAAACAATAGATGTCATCCAAAAGTAGATTTCATGTTTTATTTTTCATTATATAGGCATTTACTAAATATACTTAACAAGGGAAGTTTATTTGTATAGCACCATTCAAACACAGATGCTTTACATAGACTGAAGAAAATCATTAGAATTAAGATCATGATAAAATAATTAATTAAAATAGAATACGATTTGTTCAAGTAAATCATCTATTATTACAATATTATAAAATACAAATACATATAAAGTTGAGCACCGCAGTAATAGGTTGCAACCAAAATAATAAAAGGAATTAAAAGTGAAGAAGATAAATTAATAAATTAAATTAATTTGACCTGGAAGTGAAAGGTCATCAGGTTTTACTTACAAAATAAAAGCTGGGTCAGTGGCATTTTCAAACCACCAGACAGTGACAAAGAGCAGTATAAAAAAAATCTAAATGCGTTGATACAAAATTACTTTAATTAAGGGGTTAATGGGATCAGTTGGATCAGAATTTGCTTTCAGAATTCTCCACATAAAACAATATAAATATAAAACCATCTGCATTTCATAGCATGCAGTAGATTGTGTTGTTCAGGCTCTTCCTGTGCTTTCCTTTGAGTCACACTGACTCACCGTCTATATATATGACATGTGCTGATCACCTCCCGGAGATAAAGAGGCTTACATATCAGGATCAGCATCTGTGTCTCTATTACAGTAAAAAAAAGGACATCTGATGCAGTTTTCTACATTAAATCACCTTTGATAACAGAAATAATGGATTCACTAACACAGAGATTTAACTTGACCCTATTTAGCGGCTTAACAGTGTTTGACCCATCAGGAAGGAGGGAGACATCTATTAAATCACATCACATATATGATATCTCAGCAATAACATCAAAGTAAAGTGTGAATCCAATTATCACAAAGAGAGCCTCATACTCCATCTTAATGTCATTAATCTAACAACCAAATGAAAGAAACTCCACCCGTCTGGTATTCATTGAGGGTCAACACAAACACCGGGTGTGACCCTGGTGACACCCATTTGCACAGGACCGGGCTCTTTTTATGCTCAGGTGTCTCCAGCCATCAGCCCTCCCAGACAAACATCAGAGCCCGGTCACAGAGAGGTAAACATGGAGAGGGTGGAGGGAATCACTTTAGAGGATTATCACTGTCATCTGTTTGGATTACAGGGAGAGCCTATAGCGTCCCATCTGCCACCTTCAAGATGAGGTCAGAACACTGTCTTTACCTGTCGGAGGCCTTTGTTTTTTAAAATCTATTTAGATTAGATACAGGACTCCGTGGTGCTGAACAGGAGCAGTGTCATTGTCTGGATTGAGCTGCTCTTCTGTGTTAGCTTCTTACCTCTCATGTACTTCATGTACTGTTTGTCAACACTGACTGAAGTACAGAGGGCTTTGAGATGAGGAACGTCAGGGATGTAGTAAGTGAAGGGTCAACCCACCAAAACTCAACCTGGAATCCGGATTTATGTAAGCTATGAGAGTATTATTCAGATGTACAGTGCTCGACTGATCAATACCTCTTTTGAATTAGGTACATGTTATAAAAGGTTAATAAAGTCTCATATCTTCATGGTAAATGAGGCTCTGCAGCCTTTTTCCATCAGATAAAAAGTCAAACATTCCACTTGAAGAGCCTTTATTATAAATGATAGACATACAGCAGCCATGTGAGGCAACCTGGTAACCTATGATGTAATGACCTTATTAAGAGCGTATTAGAGCTCTGGAAAGCTGCATTAAATTCAGCATTTAAAAGAATCACACAAATACCTATAGGTGCTTGAAAAACACCATCATTAAAATTGTTTTATACATTTACACCCTTCAAAGTCTGAATAGTTTTGATAGTGTAATGTTATGTCCTGACCATGTGCAACCTTCTTATTTATAGTTTCATTTTCAGGTTATATATGCAAGTATTTTACCTTTGTTTATTATTATTTTATCACTGTATCTTGTTTTATTTAAAGCTCTGCTCTTTTTTAATAGTGTCCATCTTTGCTCATTTGCTCTTGTTTTATGCCTTGTGAAGCACGTTGTAACATGGTTTGACAACTGCTTAATGTAGCTTGTTATCTTATTTATTTAGTCTATTTTTCTTACTTGTATTAATATTACAGTGTGTTATATTAACCAACAATGTGCCCTATATTTTTAGTAGATATATGATTTCATTTGTTTCTGTTATAATGTAATTTCATGTAAACCACCTATTTAGTAGCTTACTATTGTTGTTGTATTGATGCTTACTGAGATGCATATAAGACTGGTTATGTACGAGTTGAATTACTTACTTTGAGATGGCTTGATGGTTTAAAACTGATGGTTTTGTTATTTTATATTCAAGAACTCTGAGGACCAATTTTAGCTCTTTAGAAATTACAATGTTTTTCTGTTCACACTGTTGGATGCTGGTGTTTCTGCACTGACTTAATAGAGTTCATAGTTCACCCCGCATTTTATTTAGCAACACTGAGGAAGAGGAGGAGGAAGAGGAGGGTGGTGGTGTTGTGGTGGTGGTGGAGGTGTGACTGAGATTTCAAGGTTACTGTGAATATATGCAGAAGGAAACCATCTGGGTTTTCTGCTCACACCTACACACAGAGTGAGCCAACAAGCCTTGATATCCACCTACACAACGGCTGCACATTTATCTCTCTGCTTCTCTATCATCTGCAACACCCTGTTCTGGGTCAGTGGGACTCGTTCTCTGACCTCTTGCTGCCATCGCCACACGGTGAGCCCTCACTGCACTAACCCTATCCTCCAAACAACATCCTTTTGATTTATCTCCCTCCTTCCATCTCGCCGCTCAGCCCACTGTGTGTGTGTGTGTGTGTGTGTGTGTGTGTCTCTTTATCTGCCTCCTCGTCACTCTCCAGCTCCCTTTCCGCTGATGGAGCTTATTGTGTACAAATAGGCTTAGGAGCATCACTATAGCAACTGCGAAACGTAGAAAGGGACATAAGCACTTCATCAGGGGCCGTGATCCATTGGCTCCAGCTGGAGATGGTGCCCCCAACCTCCTGCAACAAGTACAGGCAGGACAGAGAGGCTCATGGGAAGAGGAGGAGGAGAGAGGCGGGAGGAGAGAGAGAGAGAGAGAGAGAGAGAGAGAGAGAGAGAGAGAGAGAGAGAGAGAGAGAGAGAGAGAGAGAGAGAGAGAGACGGAATAATCCATTTCTCCTCTCTCTCCCTGCTCTTGCCAGTCTCGTCTCTTCAGCATCCGTCGACCCTTCGGATGTCTGGCGACTTTTCTCATTCTGCTTTTCTAAGAGTCTTAGAAAACTTTAAAAAGACGAAAAAGGTAAGATAACTGTTCATTTTCAATTCAGCTTCGGAGTAAATGGTAACACATTGGACCAAAAGATGGGATGTTGCAACATATTCATGTTAGAATCTGTCAAAGGCAGCATGGATACATGTTAGTTGTAAAACTGAACAGTGAGGATAAGAGAGAGAGAGAGAGAGAGAGAGAGAGAGAGAGAGAGAGAGAGAGAGAGAGAGAGAGAGAGAGAAAGAAAGTTCAAGACAGTTGGAAAATGTATTTTCTCTTTTGAGACCAGTTTTCTATAATTTCTGGGAAATAAGGTAAGGATATGTATTGTCATTGTAAAAACATACAATGCAATAAAGTTGGCGACTCATCAGTCAGTACAGCAGTAACAGGTAAAAACATGTATGAAAACCAAAATAAGTCAAATCTGAATGCAACAAAAGCTGCTGAATGAGATAAAACATTGCTAACCTTTATAGAGAACCATTAGTCCATCAACAGGAAATGAATAGCAACTATTTTCATAATCGTTCAAATACATTTTTAAGCAAAGATTCCCAAACATATAATTGTTACAGGTTTCCTGCCCTTTATAATAAATTTAATATTTTGGGGTTTTTTAAATGTTGGTCAGACAAAACAAGACACTTGAAGGCATCACGTTGGCTCCCAGTTGTGATGGACATGTTTTCATTGTTTTCTGTTCAGCTGATTATTCAGCAATGAAAACAGTCATTAGTGCCGCCCTGCTCGTGTTTGATTCTTATGAAAACACTTTTGTAAAACAATATTTAAATACACAGCACAGTCACTGGTCTAACATGTGAACACGTGTTTGAAAGACTATATTTGTCTGCAGGTGAGTGATTCCCTTTTGACGGGCTCGTCAGCTCAGTGACTGTTGGGTCCAGAAGTTAGAGCAGGTGAACGCTTCAACTAATGTCAGTCCGTGAAAGCTTTTTAATCTAAAAGACATCCATGTTGTTACAGTGCAGCAGTGTCGTATACAAAGCTTTTACAGCAGCTGCCGTGTGGAGGACAACCTCAGCACCTGAACAGATTAACCCAAGATTAGGAGACTAATGGAGACCTGAGAAAAGAAGATAATACAGAAGGAATAGATTACCAAAATGTACAAAGATACAACATGAAGGTCATGTGTACTTCTGCTGAAATACAGTTTAAGCATTGAAGCACTTTTGAGGAGATCACTGTTGCAACTAATGATTATTTTCAGTTTCGATTAACTTTCCTATTATTTTCTAAATGAATGAATCTGTCATTTGATCTTAATAATGTCAGAAAAATGCAAAATGCTCCTCACACTATCCTGAAGCTCAATGCTCGATTCTTCTGTTTTGTCTGACCAGTTAACATATATATTCAATTTATGGCTGCAGTTCACGATTATTTTCCTTATCAATTAATCTGATGATTATTGTTTTGATTAACTAATTAAAGAACATCCCATTGCAACTTCCCACTACTCAGGGTGACATCTTAAAATGTCTTGTTTTGTTGGACAGTTCAAAACCAAAAATATTCAGTGTGCAACCTTATATGACATACAAGCAGCAAAAATATGGAATATTTAACAATAGTACTTAAAAGATTACAAATAATGATTGGAATATTGAAATGGATAGTGATTTATTTTCTGTTGATCGTTGAATCATTGGAGCACTAATCATTGTAGTCATAAAACGTTTTACATTACATTAAATCACTACATCTTCATCAGTGTCCTCTTCTGTTACGCAATTGTACTTTCATCTAAAAAAGAAATGCAAACAAAAGGCCTATTGATTAGAATACAGCATCAGTGTGACACCTGTAGAACAAAGAGCCGTGTGGATGAGAGAGATGAGGTTGAGGTTTTGTCCAGATGTTGAAAGCATTCAGATGTGGTGATATAAATGCTTCCTCTTTGTGGTAAAAACCTTGAAAAGAAAAAAGAAAAAACCTTATTCAACTGAACTAGACAATTCCAGAAATTATACCATTATACCAGAAATCGCTGCAACTCTGACCTGTTTGTTTAGTTTTAGTGGTTTCACCTTTCAAGCTCTGCAAAGCACAGATAAGTCAATTACTGTACAACATTTCCTAAATGTCTCATATTGCTTTTAATAAAAGCAGCAAATCTAATACAGGCCTATAGCATATTGAATAACCACTGGTACGAATTCTACTTTTATTCTCCAGTCACCTTGAAACAAATTAATCCAAGCAAATATCGTGTGGGTGTTTTTGGTGTGATCTCAAATCATTCCAGTGATCGTCTCCGTCTCATCAGGGGCTGTGAAGGAGGACAAGGCCATGGCCTCCTGGTTCAGCTGGAATGAGCCGTATTACCGGAGCCCCCGGCGGGACCCGGTGGATGTGGTCACAGACACCCTGATGCTGGAGTTCAGCTGGCAGCTGAAGGAGGCCGAGAGGCAGCAGAGAGAGAGGGACAACGAGTACCGGCGCCTCGAGACCGGAGTGGACTACGGCTGGCTGGCCGACACGCCTCGCTGCTCCTACAGCATCAGCACCGGGGAGCGGCTCGGCCTGGAGGACCTCTGCTCCAAGGTGCCGGCGCCGTGCTGCGGCCCGGTCATACTCAAGTAAGGAGAGACAAAAACTACAGTTTAACGGATATTACATCAATGTCTTGACCATGAAAGTCCACTTTGAGGATTATGAATCTCTCTTAGTTTTATACTCTTGGCCAACATCTAAAAGGAGAAATATCGGATCCAGATCACCACCAAAACTGAATGAATTGTTAATCAAATTCAAAGCGCCCTTTAAAGATCAATTAAAGTCAGCTGGCCAACCTCCTGTTGTCCATCACACGACTCTGTTATTCTTTGGTGCCTTTGTCCTTTAATCTGCAGCAGGGACCACCGGAGCGTGTTGCAGCATCTGTTCACAGCTGCTGAGGTCTCCGGTGTCTTGTTAGCGATCGGCAGTGTTTTTGGGGAAGCAGTTTGACTGCTGGTGTTACTGTGATGCGCTAAACGCTGAACAACACACACACACACACACACACACACACACACACACACACACACACACACACACACACACACACACACACACACACACACACAGGGACTAACTGCAGTGTGTTTGTGTGATTTTAATTAGCTGCACAGCGGAGGAGACCTATGTTGAAGGTACATCTGGGTTTTCCCAAATGCCAGCCTGTCCCTATCTCTTCTTATTATTATTATTTGATATTTGGAATCCAATTAACTTCCACAAAGCAGGCTACACATAAAATTATAATATTTTGGATATAGATAAATAATTGAAAAGAGGGGATAGTGAGTTTTAAATGTGGGACGGTTTTATATATTTTGTATTCTTCTTCTATTGTCTTTCTCTTATGCCACACATACATATTAGAATTTTACTCCCCTATCTGACAATTAAAATAAATAGAAAATGTAAATAGTTACACAAGAAAGATGGCTTCTCTGTTATGAGAAAACTCAGAAAGATGCACAGATACAATAAAAAGAATCAGAAAGGCCAGAGTGTGGACTTAATATTCAGTTTTGTCAAATAAAGCTGCAGTAAAATGTTGCCTTACATTTGTAAAACTGGCTCATTTCCAATTATTATATATTTGAATAATCAATTATATGTGAATATACAGTAGTGCAGCTTTCAGAAATATATATTTTTTTAAATTACTAAAAAAGATTGTGTCTTTAACAACATGATGAATTTAAAGTGCGAATAGATGTCTAACATAGACGTACAACAGATTCAACAGAAGATAAAGTGTGTTTTGCGAGCCTTTTCAATCAATAACTTTATAATAACTAACAATCCTCTACTAAAGGTCAAACAACGAATTTGAAGCTGATAGCAGGTTTCAATCCTGTATTTTCAAGTTTTCATTGACAATTAAATCATGAATCGTGCCTTTTAATTGAGCTCTTTTCCACATTCATTTGATAAAATTCAAAAAGATTTAGCTCATTGCTAATAATGCCAGTTATAGTTAAATTTGAAAGGTTAAATATAATTCTGGCCCTGAATGTGTCCTCAGAGCTAACATGTGTTTGTGTCGAAGCAGAAACGGGCCAATCATCATCAAACTGGAAACACTTAGTGGGGAGCAGCTTCATAAACAGAATCTATTTAAAGGTTTGCTCAGGCCTCTGCACCTCTTGTTCGTGAGAGGAGTAATTGGGGCGATAGCCGGAGTGTGCAGGTCGCCCAGGTGATCTAAGGGTGCCTCATAGGACTTTTGTAATTTAAGTGGATGTTTGTTTGCTCAAAAGCCAGAATAATAACCCTGTGATGCATTACATGCTTTGCTTATGATGCTAATATTTCTTACTGTTTCATTATTTTAATTGACATATTTTTACTCTACTTTTGCATTTATGTTTTGGTTTGATCCTACTTCCTTGTCGTCTGTGTGTTACAGATGGTTAAGCGTAAAACTGGGATTTATTCTTGCACTTAGTTGTGTATGTGGGCAAAAATGGAGGCAGACAATGGATTTACATTTTTTGTACTTCTGATTAAATTGTTTTCCTTTTATATGGCTATATGCTGTATATGCATTATACTGTATAATTTAAATAGATCACATGACTGTAATATCAAACCACTGGAGAACAGGTAAAAAGGATTATCTGTGAGAGAATATTGTATGAAGTCTAATAAATTGTTGATTGGGTCCACATTTGAACATGAAAAGAAATCTGAATGTGGAGAAATACGTGATCTTACAGGACCTGAGTACCAGACTGAATTGGCAGCAGTTGCGTTGCATTGTGGATAATGTATGCACCAGATTTTGGCAGGAAATAAGAATGGCTGTAATTTTAAGAAGTCCATATCTCTGGTTCTGTTGCATTGATCAAATAAAGGAATATATTATCTTATTTGACTAAATACTCCCAACTGTAAACCTGATCCTTGCTCCCTTCCAGGTTCAGGGAGGTCCTGCAGGCCAACGAGCCCGAGGTGCAGGAGGTGTCCGACCTGTTTCGCTCCGTCCTCCTGGAGACCTTGGATCACCTGAAGGAGGAGCAGGAGGCGCAGCGGCTCGCCCACCAGTGGAACAACAAGCCCGCCATGAGCATGTCCCTCGTGAACTTCAGGTCCCGGATCAAGATCAACCCGTTTGGGAGCACAGTCGGCCTGACCTCTGCTGGGACTGACGGGACCGGGATGAGTGACCTCAAGACCGTGTCGGAGGATGTGGAGAAGGGGACGGAGAGGTCCCAGAGAGTTTGGAGCATGCCCGACTTCAGATACAAAGGAAGCAGCAGCAGTAAGGTTGTCTGATGTGGGGCGTTCACGGCCCAGGACCCGCTGCTACAGCAAGTCCACTTAGCACCAGGCAAGGCCGGATGGACCCCACACCCGTCCTCTTTTCAGTAGGAGACCAATCAGCACCGGCCCAGTTACTGATTTACCTGAATGGGCAATGTCAGGTGTTTTCCATCAGATCCTCTGCAACTTGACAGCACTTTTTTCGTAACTGAAACAGTTCAAATGTTGAGTAAGAGTATCGCCTCCGGTAGTCATGCGTCTTATATTTTGTAGACATTGGTATCTAAGCATGAAGGGCTATTTACTGTTTGTGTAATTTAAAGGCTTTCTTGACTCTTAAATATTGCAGGAACGCATGAAATATGTTGGTGTTGTTTTGTCACACAACACAAAATGCCTGCATAGGTGAATGGTCTTTTATGACAGTTCGCAAGTATACATAAAAACACACACATATATACATGTGTGTGTGTGTGTACAAGTTATTGGCGATAGTCAACGTCATTCAGAGGGTGATTAATGCTCCCCTTCTACATCCCGCTTTGTTTTCCCCCAACAGCACACAAAGAATCAGCACAATATTTCATCGTTCAAGGTCGACAAACTGAAAGCTTTCTTTCTGCTCTTCATTGAAAGGTGTGAACAAATAAAAGAAGTTTAGAAATGATCACTAAACCGGCCCTTCTTTGAGTGCAGAAAAATCTTCCCGGTAGTAAATTTTCTTTTCCATTTGTCACGCATCACAATTGAGCAGCACTCTACAGGTTTACTCCATATAAAGCTTTCAAGTGGATTGATTTATTTTAATTTAACAAAATGTCTGATGTTGAAACAATATTCATGACAGAATTTGGGGGAATGAATGTTCTAAATAAGACATACAGTTACCATCAAAGTTGATTCCCATACAGTTTGAAACAAAATGTACACATTGAAATATCAGTACACGCTGATAACACTCTGGCTCTCACATTTACTGTGGAAACATAACAGTTAGTTATCTACAAAAACTAAATAATTATGGGCAATCTTACATGTACGGTTGACAGAGCCAGCAGGTAAACAATATTTTGAACTTTAAAGGAGAATCGATTTTACACATTAAAGTCTGTTTAATAAGGGGTTGAGGAGTACTACTGCGTATGCGAGAGTACGAGTACAAGTTGTGTGAGGTCTTTTGTGGCTTCGGAAGGAGTTCCGTGAATTCTGATACTTTGACTCAAGTGATGTCACTTGAGTCAAAGTGGGTCGGGGGTTGGTTAGAAAGAAGTGAGTTTACCAGATCTCTGCGGCTTGTCAAGTTGCCTTTTCAGGTAGTGGAGGCGGCCTTTGAAGAAGAATGCATCAAATAAAAAAGATGAAAGAAGAAAATGTCTATGGTCCACTGTGAGTCAATGTTATAGGAATAAAATGCTCAAATGTTGGAGTACACTTTTCAAACCACAAACAAAGTTGAGGAGCTTATCGCTGGCCGTCACTGGCCTTCATCTGATGTAGGTAATTACAGAGACAATTTTTGACGGCACTGCTCATCATAAACATTTGTCATATCACAAAAGCTATCAGGCCTAGCTGAGGAATCCGCCACGTGGACAGTGCCATGGTGAAAACCAAGCCAGTGGTCTGAACACAGCTCCTTCACTTCATCAGGCTCGGTGCTGCCTGTGTGTCAATGCAAGTTGTATTCACCATCTCTTTCTCAGAAAACTCTTCATTGTTGTTCTCCTGGAAAGCCAAATTGTTGTTTCCTGAGTTCTGCCGACGTGTCTGAGCACAATTACTGCCTTCCACAGCGGCATCACAGGGTGGAGTTCAGGAACTCAAGAAGTTCTGCTCGATTTTTATCGCGCTGTAACAAAAAAAGAAAGAAGCTAATAACAATCCATCCGCACACTGTATTGATACACATGGTTGCCTACATGACAGCAAAAATGTGAGATTACCTGTTTGTCCTTCTTTGACTTCTTTACTTTCATCTTTATCTTCTTCCCTGAAATCATGCTGTACTTGCCCTTTTTCTTGTCCTTCAAGTACTGAAAGAAAACACATGTATACATTTTGATTTATTGCAATCTAGTCCTGTAAACTTACAAGTTAGTTGACTAAATTACAAAGCCTGTGATTATAAATGTAACTAGGTATGTTTAGGTTTAACTTAACAAAGCAGACTTGATTTTAGAGCTCCGTGGAATTCAATGAATGGAAGTCAATGAGAAAATGGTTACAATGTAATGTAGGGACTGTCTAGAATAATGTGTCGATGCATTTTTTTTGTGGTGTCTTTGTGGTTACATAGTAAGAAAATGATTGTTTTGTCCATTGGGACCTTGATGGGCAGTTTACCTTGGAGATTTGTACAGGTCCCGTGTTTTCCTCTACTCCTTTTGCTTTCTTGTCTCTTTTACGTTTGTGCCGTTTTTCTTTCTTCCCTTTCTGCTGCAGGACACAAAATAAGTTGTGTTTCATCATTAAAGCAATTCAGTCACTGTCACTGATACTTGATGTCAATTATAAAAACATGAGATAAAATGCACAAAATTACTTTTTTCTGTGGTTTCTCCTTTTTCCTTTTTTTAGACTGCTTTCTGGATTTACTGTCAGAGTCTACAAACAACAAAACACATTCAGTCTAATATTAATATTTGTACCGTTAGGTGGTAAAACATTCACATAATACAACATTAATAAAAAAAACATCTGACATTAATACAATTCAACACTGATGAAACCCAAAAGAGGTTTTCTTTGCCAAAGATTCTCATGTATTGTAGACTTTAAAGACACACTTACCGCTACTGCTCGAGCTACTCCGACTGTTGCTCGATGAGTTTGATGAGCCCGAAGAAGAGGAGGATGATGATGATGAAGATGACGACGACGACGACCTAGAAGAGGATGACGAGGAAGACCTACTTCGACTGCGTTTCCGCTTCATTTTTTCTCGACCTGAATAAACAGAAGACAGATCTATAAAATATAAACATTTGAATTTGCACAGAAGTTGACATTAGAGTCTTTAAAGCAAGACACAAGAGAACAATAACTAACTGTCTACTCATTTGTCGTTACTAAGAACTGCAGATTTTGAGGATGAACTCCCAACTGTGACCTAATGCACTGATGATATCATGCTCTTTAGGATGCCATTCTCCCTTTACAAGTATACAAATACAACTTTGTAACCAGGGTAGAGAGTGACATTTGGAAGACGAGACTAAAAGGACAATCAGGGGGAAATGAATCTGTCAGTCCTCACGTTAAAAGCGCACAACATTGCACTTGAGACAGTAGTGAAATTGAGAAAAACAACGGAAACACAGTGGACGTGACTGTGAAGTCACACTAGTCAGGTATTTTAGCTCGATGGGTCAGATCTAAGAGGTCTTGCCTGTACTCCGCGATCTCTTCCTCTCGTCTGTTCTGGAGCTGGAGCTGGAGCTCGACACCCTCGACTCCGCGTTCGTTGACTAGAAACAAAGACACATATATTATACCACATGTTTTCGAGTACGACTACGTCCTGGATGCGACGGGAGGCAGTTGTTTTATGGAAACCTGATCTTCGCTCCGTGGAAGAAACCGCTAACATTAGCTAACCTGATAAAGTTACAAACGGCAAAATCTACTCCACTGTTCAAAACAGGGAAACTATTGCATATAATCGTGGCTATGTTGAGACAATTCTGATAACACACTCAGAAATTATTAAGGCTTATCTTAATCGTCCTTTCACTTGTGCTTAACAAGGCTACGTTTACTAAGCTAAAGCTAAAATGCGCTTTAAGCTATTAACGTTGAATGATCTAATGCTGGTGAACGAAGTTCTGTACTCACCATGGCGACAGCAGAACACCGTTAATTTATCATAAAGGTACACTGACACGTTAACAGCTGAAAAAACAGTGAGATATATATTTATTCGCGATTATCTCTCGCAAATTAGCATTAGCCAGCACTCTTAGGAGACATTTTGTATCCCATGATGCACCGCGTCACGTACGTTCAAAACAACGGAGCGACGACGGCGCAGCCGCGCCGAGGAAGAGGAAGGTGGGGAAGAGGAGGAAGGGGAGCCGGTCAAAGTGCTGCTGTGTAGTTAAAGCTGTAACTTTAAAGGTAGAAGCAACGTCACACCTCACGTGAGCTAAAAGGATTGCAAATCGAAATACGTATGATGTTCAGGATAAATGATTCATTTGTAATATTGTGACCAAGATGTCGTACATTTTATATTAAAATATAAACTTGTCTTTTTTCCCCTTCTTTTTACAAAGCTATTATATTGAGTACTTAAACAGCTGCCTAGGAAGTAGTGTTCTTGTATATGTTTCTGGTGCTTTTATTGTGAAGGGAAAAAACGGAAATAGAAGAGGAGAGGAAATAATCTAGTGGTGTGCGATAAGGATTAAAGTGGTGCAACTACGGAGCATCGTGTTGTTGTTGTATTACTTTATTGGTAAAGTACAGGCGCAAGATAAACCCTCGGCTACAATATCTTTCTCGTTACTAGTTAGTTACATATGCTTACTAACAGAGGTGTCAAGTAACGAAGTACAAATACTTCGTTACCTTACTTAAGTAGAAATTTTGGGTATCTATACTTTACTGGAGTATTTATTTTTCAGACGACTTTTTACTTCTACTCCTTACATTTTCACGCAAATATCTGTACTTTATACTCCCTACATTTTAAAAATAGCCTCGTTACTATTTCATTTTGGTTTGTTTTCACTCCGGCTTGTCATCGTTCAAAAACACACACACAAAAAACTCTCCGCCCCGTTGCCCACAGATACGTGCGCGCGCACACAGGTGAGCGCTGAGCACACACAGCAGCGGACAGAGAGCGTCGAAAAATATGTCGCGTGAAAAGTAGACCGCTATATCTGCGTTTTAAACGCTCCCAGGGTGAAGATGCAACAGCAGCTCTCCTGTGAGGAGCAACCGGAGTTCTCATCGCACCGGAGCAGCTCTCTGAACCCGGAGCAGCTCTCCTGCTCCAGGTGAAACGAGCCACGGTGCTCGTGTCTTCTACCAACAATGAGCTGCTGGCTTCACATATTACAAAAGTACAAAGTACACGGATCTAAAACTAAGTCATTAATAAATACATGGACAAATGCCTGTACTTTCGGGTAAATGGTTACGGTACGCCATTAACAGGTTACGCTTGCGCATGCGCGATTTGACGCGACGCCGTGAGCTCCGTGAGCTCGTCTTTTCCTGCTGTTGCGTTTCTCAAAATAAAAAAACAGATCTAAGCTCAATATTGAGCATGAATTGAGAGAGGCCGTATCAAATCTACAACCCCGTTTATAACATATGTGTCGAGGAAAGCAGCTCACTGCAGCCACTAATACTGATAAAACACATGTCTGCACTCATTCTGTTTTGTTTGGCAAAAAAAAATTAAAAGCTTATTGTTTTCCACAATGAGCTACTTAGTAGTAACTAAATATGAGTATTTTTTTGCACAGATAGAACTTACACAAAACATTGTCTGATGGGGCAATCTGATTTACTTGAAAGTGATTGCAATTTTCTTTATTCTGTATAATAATTATATATTAATAATATATATAAATATTGTATTATATATATTATATAAATATACAGCTATAATTATAAAAGCACAGATGAGTCACACAATTATGTTATTTACAGAAAAAGTTTGAGAACCACAGCTTTAAGTGTTTGTGTCGGAGTCGCCGCCTATTTTGCACTATTATAATACTTATAGGCAACTAGTTATCATGTCTTCCGCTCCATGAAACGCATGTTAATGCTCAGTAGTACACATATGGTACTTTAATGTATTTGCATTGTATTAAAATGTGATCATTTTAAATGGGCATATATGCAGCTGAAACGGGTATCCTAGTGCATCCCACATTTTTCAACATAACATTTTAAAACATTATGGCCTTTATAAAAATGATTGTTTTGGGGGAGGTGGGGTAGTGCACTCTTGGCCCCTGAAACGCGGCTTAAGAGTTTGTCCTTAATGGAAAAAAAACATTCCCCTTACATTACTTTTATACTTTTAAGTAGTTTTGAAACCAGTACTTTTACACTTTTACTTAAGTAAAAAGCTTGAGTTGATACTTCAACTTTTACAGAAGTATTTTTAAACCGTAGTATCTATACTTCTACTTGAGTAATGAATGTGAATACTTTTGACACCTCTGCTTACTAATATAAACGTGTTGGTTGATGCACTGAGCTCTACTAATTGGTGCGCAACACAAAGTAGACATATTTGGACCAATACAAATGTTGTCCTGCTGGTGGTGCTTGAGGTAAAGTCAGGGGATCACACACGTCATTCATTCTGAGGGGACGTGAATGTCTGAACCACATTCATGATGACATGACAATTGATTCAAGATTCAAGATATTGTTATTGTCATATGCACAGTTACTTAAGATTACCTTTTTTTAAAAGTGCTATAAATGCTAATAGTATAATAAAATATATAAAATAAGGTATGATTGTATTGCACAGCGCATAAAGTGCACTATGCATTGATGCAATAGTTAATGAGATATTTCACCCAAAGCCACACTTGGCACAATTAAATCAGTGTGCAAAGTTACAGTCAAATGTAAGAAAGTTATTCAACTAATATTTCCCGCAAATATCTGCAAGATTACTCATAAAACACAGAAACGCTGGTATTGTACAAAACCATATTTATTATGACAGTATTAGTATATTATACAAATAAGAGCACATCCCCAATGTATAAAAATACAAAATCTTGATGTGTTCCGGACATAATACATCATTTGACAAACCAAAATATTGATTAATTCGACTGTATGTATGTAGTCAGTTCCATCTTGCCCCGCAGTTCTATGTTTAATGTTAAATACAAACAGTCTGTCCTTCATCACTCAGACACCATACATCTTAAAATGTTATTGAGAAGTAAGCCAAGGCTGCTCTTCAATCCGGTGATATACACGGGAGGTTTTTGTTGCAAGTGGCACAGTTCAAAACTAAACTAAACTCACTCAAGTAAAATAAAAGACGCCAACAGGGCTGAAAATTATACAATGGTACAATGAAACTGGTATTAAAAAAAGTGTATTATTTGTCACATTTCCATTTTCTATAAATGCCAGCCCTTTCTTATTTATCAAGTTCCTGTTGAATTATTTTAGGCATCTGAAAAATATTCAGTACCAGTTGCTCTTTTTTTTTTTACATTGCAGGACTTCAATAAAACTGACCATGTCAATTAATCTAAAAGCTACACTGTATGTACATGTAAGAATAAATGGGATATAAATTGAAAACAAAAACAATAATGTTAGCTTTCCCAGTGACAGCCAATCTATTGCTAAATGCATTCCTCTTTGCTTTAAAGAAATTGTTTAGCTGCCGTTGGATAGATAGAAAATGATTGTAAGCAATGGGAGATAAACAACGCAAAGGTTCATTAGTTACAACATATTATGCGAGCATCCCTGCCCAAATCAGAGCCTCATTGCTGGTTTCCCACAGTCTGACTCTGACTCCTTGCAGAAGGACGGGGTTCCAGTGAGGTGACGTGAAGCAGCAGATTAAAGCAGATTCAACTCCTCTTTGACCTGAGCCTCAGCTGAAATACAAATGTGAGGTGTCTGGAAATATAAAAGAATGTATGAAAAAAAAAATCAAACTATACTAATATCTTAAAACATGCTTTGATGCTTCATTATATGATATAAAAATGATATAAAGGAAAAGCTTGTGGGATGTAGCTGTGTATCAGCAGTGAATCTATGGAGTGACCCACTGTGCTTTCAACATGATTTATCACAATTTTCAGTGTAAAAAATCCCTAACAGTCCTTGTTTCAAATTCATAAAAGTTGTTTTCTTTATGTAAATGGTATGAACCAAATCTATATGTTGACAATAAAAAAAAATACTTATATGTTTTGGAGACTCTGTTATGTAAAACGTTCACTGCCCACCGTAACTTCAAATTTAAACTGTACTAAAAAATACACTGCTGTAGATAGCTTCGCTCACAAAACAGTCTTTAAAATTGACGTGTGTTGGTTAGTACAGCAAATCCTCTATAAAAAAAAAATCACATTAATATAATTGAAAAATTTATATGAGTAGACATGGTGGAGCAGGTTAATAATCCTTTACTTCATAGTTTTCAAGCTGAATGGACGGTGAGCAGATATTTAAACCTCTGCTTTGTTCTTTGAGTGATCGGCGTGAGCCAAGCTCTCCTCGTTCTCTTCCTCCTCCTCAGGAACCTGGAAAACATGTCATCCAAATTATTTGCCTGTAGCATAATGAAAGAGACCTACATAAGACATGGGTGAACGTCATATGGACATCGAACAACTATTATCTGGTGTGCTGTACCATGCGGGTGGAGTTTACCAGCAGAAGAGAAAACAAGCAGTACAGGACAAACTCAATGTAATCTTGATGGTGATGATGAGGTGAACCACGTTTTTCTCATACGATACCAAAACCACACATATAATAACGTTCTAATAATATTACTTGTGATGCTCGGCAGTCAAGAACTAGAGATAATATTGATGAGAAATGGGATTTCTTACCTCCCAGTATATAGAGTCATCATAGCAGTTCTGGTCTGGAGGCTGGCCCCAGAACGGCAACTTCATTATTAAACCTTGAGGAAGAAAAGGCATTGTTTGATTGCGCAGACTTTTAAGGAAATCCCAAGAGGATTGATAAATAAGGATGGCCTTTTTTGTTGAGTGACCCTGTGCTTAGGAATTTAACTGTTGTGTCACGTTGATGGCCTCATGTTTCATCTCCACCCACCTGTAACAGCCCCTCCAACCAGAGCGAACCCGAGGGATGAAGCCAAGGCAGCAGCTTGCATAGCAGCATCACCTCTGAAGGGAGGAGGAGGGAAGACGGGGATGTAAGCGCTGACATTTAACTAAAGCATACATTACTTCAAGGCTACAATACTGTTAGGGCTGGGTGATAATTAAATATGTTAATTTGCTGTCTTTCCATGGAATCGTATTGTGATGAAATCATGTATTTAGATATCGTGATGCACAATTACGTCATCTAAATTGAAAATAGAACGCCCATGATAATTCAGATTTGTCATGAAGTCTAATCATTTTGCACTAAAGTAAATGAGATTATACTCAATTGTCAAATATGTACATGTACAAGCGTGGTTATTTTTTTAGTTGCCAGAAAACATGCTATATATCGTCATCAAAATATGAAATTATCTACAGTATATCAAGATAGAAGCCCAACCCTAGTGTGAGTGCCTGTATGTATGTATATGTATTTATATATACATACAGACACAGACACACAGAAACATATAGTCACATGTATATGTAAGATTTGTGGCAATAAGGATGGCCCTTACCCCTCTTTTTTCCCCAAAGCCACAGCCACAATACCAGCCAATCCACCTAGAATGCCAGGCATGCCGTGCAGATTGTGGACGCCGCAGGTATCCTGGATGCCCAGGTTGGAAGCCAGGATGGGCTACAGAGGAGAAAAAATACTTTTAAAAAAGGTGAAACATACATTTGTATTTTAAAGACAGTTGACAAAGACATTTTTGGGTCAGGATTAGTTATCGATTAGACTACCTAATATTTTCTTATTTTATTGTTGGTCCAAATATATGGTAACACATTTCCCATCACAGCTTCCCAGACCCAGGGGCAGGGGCGTTTCTAGGATTGAAGGAAAGGGGGGGCTTAGCCCCTAGAGAACTTTTTTTCATTGAATTTAATTTATCCATTGTTTCAGACAGTTCATAGATTGGTTCAATCAGAAAGAGTGTGATTTTGCTCTGTAGTTTTGCTTGCATTCATTCAGTATATGATAATAGAAGAGACAGAATGTCAGGGTCATAGTGAACACAAATATGAACCTTTCTCAAATAACGAGAGAGAAATACTTTTCCTGTTTGTAAAGGAAAGACGGATAAACTAGCTTTCATATCCACGTCACTCCCAAATCCAATGGATGGAGAATGGACCTGACAGTGTCAACTTTTGAGTTGTTTACTTGTTTTATTTTGAGCAGAAGGGAATAACATTTTGATCTATTTTGTTGTATGTGTAGTTTTTACAAACCAATGATATTTTATGCTAATTTGGACATTATCACTGAGATAAAGATGAACTAGTTCAGTGTCAAATATACCATTCAATAGTAAAAAAAATGCATGAATAACAAAAATAAAAACATTTCAAGTACATCTTAGTTATCAAATGATAAATATTGTATGATGGTACTCATTGGTATAGTTTACGTTGAGCTAAACTCCTTGGTATAGTTCACTATGGGATAAACTCCTTGGTGTAGTTTACTATGAGATAAACTCCTTGGTATAGTTTACTATGAGATAAACTCCTTGGTGTAATCCTGCTGTGGTTGATGAGAGACATTACAGAGTGAGAAAGCCAGCGCAGCAGCCTCCCCAAGGTCCTAGTGCCCTAAGGTTAAGTATGATGATAGGCTATTGGATTGTAATTTCAAGGGGAGAAAACATACAAACCAGAACACACGCACAAATGTAGCATGTTAGAGTTATAAATAAGTTGTCCATGTGAGAAACAATAGTTTAATTGAATGACATCACCAAAATAAAAATTTAAAAAAAAAGAATTTTTATTTTTTTATTTTTTTAAAATAATATTCGGGGCTAATTATAAAACATCTGGGGCTAAATTAATTGACTAATCAAATACATCATACATCTAAAATCAACCTTTTTCAATTTGCTCCATTGCTTTGTCTTTCAACTTACAGTCAGGTACTTGAAGCCCAGGGTAGACACGATGCCAGCCACTAATCCAATCAGCATCGCCCCAAATGGCCCGATGTTCATGTCGGCACATGTTCCCACAGCAACGCCACCGGCCAAGGTGGCATTCTGAATGTGCACCTGTAGCATATACATAAAGTAAATAAGTATATGATGTCTTATTATTGATTGAGTGTTATTAGATATGAGTGGAAAGTTATCTGACCATGTCCAGTTTTCCTTTGTGCTCCACCAGGCTGGAGATGGCGTAGGCAGAGAGCACGCAGGCAGCCAGGGAGAGGTATGTGTTGATCACCGCTGTGAGCTGGGGTAAACCGGGCTCAGCGATGGCCGAGTTAAAACTGGGCCAGAACATCCACAGAAAGACGGTTCCTGTAGAAGAGGGTGGTGAAGAAACCGCATGAGGTCAGTATCTCCTCAATATCACTGCACAGGCTGCATGGTTATTTATGTCCACTAGGTGACATGAGTGGTACATGTTCAGGAGGCCAGTGATGAACCAGTGAGGGAAGATTACAGCAAAATAAAACTCATATCACTGTTAAAAATGTAAACAGATGACTAGTATATTATGTTAGTTTGAACGTAACTGTCTCTTACCAATCATGGCAAAGAGATCAGAGTGGTAAACAGAGCCATCGTTATCATGTCCGTTTTTCAAACTCGGTCGGTAAAGTACTCGAGCCACAGCCAGCCCAAAGTAGGCTCCATACGCATGGATGATCATGGATGCACCGACGTCATTAGCCTGTGAAAGAAAATGTGATTCACTTTATTCAAATTCAGTTTACACAAGGAATCTTCCGAGTCGTATTGCCGGAATCAACAGCGTACTTTGCTCATCTAGTTTATCAACACATGCATGTGTCATTGTTTGCTTACTCCGAGGACATTGGCCACCAGATGTTCATTGATGGAGAAGATGGTAATCTCCATTATGGTCATGATGAGGAGCTGCACAGGGCTGGTTTTACCCAGAACAGCTCCGAAGGAGATCAGGACTGTAGCTGTGCTGAAGTCTGCGTTGATTATTCTACAGGAGAGTGAGGAAAACAAGTCTTTAGGAGAACATATAGGATATATAGGATGATAAGGAGAAAAGCTGGAACACAAATCTCCAGACCAGCACAGTTCAACATTCATCATTTACTAAACCTAAATCTGTTAGAGTTACCCAGCCAATATGACAGGTCGCTGGTTTATTGAGAAGCTACTTAGTTGGTGATATATGTATCACTGCATAAATATTAATCAGGGGGTAACTGAAAAACAACACGTGCAGAGAAAGGCATTCATACTTTAAGATGTTAACTTTGATCTTGCCATCTTCGAGGTGCCAGATACCCTGCATGAGAAGGCCCCACTGCAGGCCGAAGGCAGCCAGGAGCAAGTTGAGACCAACGCTGCTGAACCCATATCTCTTCAGGAACGTCATCAGGAACCCGAAGCCGATGAAGATCATGACGTGGACATCCTGAAACACTGGAGACGTAAGAAGGGAGGTCAGTTCTGCTGCTGATTCCATGACCGGGCGCTGCTTTGTTGTGAGAGTGCCACTTTAGCCTCCGCTAAATGCTGACATGAAATGTAATTATATAAAACACTTTCATGTTTCCTTTATGTTTCATTTACTCTGCCTTCGATTAGAAGGGAGCACTTTGCCTGACATGGTGGTATTCTTTTGACTTTGTAGTTTAAATGATTTATCGAGCAGTTCTCAAGCAGTGCTGCACTTCCCTTGAGTCACTTCCCTCCACAGGGGCTGTATTGTCAGCCGTGACCTGTTAGCTGCAAAAGCAATTAAATCACACTATGAATGGGATTCTGGGGAAATGCTTCTGCTGTTCCTGTTTCTATTAAGTACATATGATCTTAATGCATCTTACTTTAGGTTGAGCACACACTTATCTATTGCTCTGCGTTAATAGTTGGACAAAGACAATAGGGTTTGGAATTCATTTCATCGTCAGTTCATGGTGTTTTCACTATATTTTCAGCAATAAGAGCACAAAACAAGAGCTCTTCAAGAGGAGATTCTGTGTGTTAAAGCGGATCAACGTAGAACTAAGCGAGCGTCATCATGCAATCAGGAAATGGGACTCCTGTTTCCTAAACACTTGATAGATTGTGTCCTACATGTGGGAAATACATGGAGGTGGAGGTGTGCGCAGGCTGAGAAACAATGTGCTTCATTTCCTGTTGTCCAGACAGGCCTCTAAGGTTGGGCGATGTCTACTGAATTGGCACATGACATTGTCCGCAGTCAAACATACCAATGGACAATATTGTTGTTGCTATAGTGGTGTATGTGGCTCAGTAGGGCGGTTATCACGTAGAGCGTTCACTAATCACAACTTCAGTGGTTTGATCCCTGCAGTCTGTATGTCGAAGTTACCTCGGACAATTAATGTCTGTACCATCTATCTGTGAGTGTGTATGGTAGCTTCTGAATTTCTGAATGTGTTTGTGAATGGGTGAATGCTGGCATGTGCTGTTCCCAGTCTTGCTAATCTTGTGCTATCTACACTTTCCATGAGCTGGCTTTAGCTTCATATGGTGGTATTGATCTTTTCATCTACCTTTCTGCAAGGAAGCAACTAATTGTATCTCACAAAACTATTCCTTTAAATAACATTAAACATATAAATTTCATGCATTACACATTATCACTCCACTTATCTAAAACGACAATTACATACGTATTGTAGATATGAGGAAAACAAGTACACTATTCTATGGATCAAAACATTCCTTTAAATATTTATGTTTGTCATATAAAACACAGAATATCTTGCAAGCACTTATGCAGCCACTTTAGAAAGGTACTATGAGGGAGATTAAATTCATCCAGATCTTTTTTCACAACATTTACATTTAGAGTATGTCAGTTCATTTTAACATGACATGAAAAAAAGTGAAAACACCTACATCTACTTTTGTTAGGCAGAATGTGAAGATGCTACAAAGCAAATACTGTGTAGTGTTTTACTGGGTTTCTATAAGTGCTCCAAAAACTGTTTCCTTTAAACGGCTGTTATACTGTAGGCTGCTCTAATCATTAACCAATCAGATGAAAACACAACTGCTCAAATCTTACTGAGTCATAGCGGTTGCCTGGCTGCTCCATATTCAGTATATGGTTTTTAGTGGTTTTAGGGGGTAGTAATTAAAAATCAAAAGGGATTAATGTTTTACTACTTAAATCTGAAAAAGTACCCTAATCTACTAAAAACAATACAACAAAACAACACATGGCAGAGTGTTAACTTTGAGTATCTTATCATCAATCTGCATTCACGGATGATTAAAGTCATACTTTATCAACCTAACATTTACGTTCTCCAATGTTTAGTAAACCAAAGAATCTGAATCGTCTTTAAAGACCAAGTATGCATGCACATACTAGGAATTTTATTCTGTTTTTTTTTGCATCTCTTACATTGTACTTACACTTAAATATAAATTACACCAAGGCACAGAGACAACACAGCTGGACAGATGAAAGTACAGAATAGACAGGACTGTTAAATACACAAATAAGTGACAATACATATGTAAAAAATAATTATATACATATATAACAAAATAATTATACAAATAATAAAATTTGAAGTGTTCCTTAAGTTGGAAGCAAAACAAATGGTATAATGAGTCGGTATAATTTAGCGCTGCACAACATGTGGTGCGCACTGAGCACTGATATCGTCAGCAGCCAATCGAGGTGTAAATATTGATTTGGCTCACATCCACAGAGCTGTTGTGAAAACAACCTTCAACTTGTACTTTGACCCCCATCCCAAACTCAGCCGGTTGACACAGACTTGCTTTTCTTGTAGTATCGACTTCTAGTGTACAGTAGTTTGAAGATGGGGAGGATGTAAAGCTGGAAAGCAGCCACGGTGTCTGGCACCACGCCCAGATGTTCAGTAACGCTCAGTAATCTCCTGAAGAACTGGGTGAGCCAATACAATAAAGAGAGAATCCCCTCAGGATCTACTGCCGTGCAGACGGTAGACGATAGAGGAGGGATGCAACCGGTGCTAAAACACAAGTTATTATTTCCTTTTTTTAAATACTGTAGCAGCAAATTTAGCTGTTGTCTTAAAAAAAAGAATCTTCAAATCCACTCCTCATTAAGATAAAAGGATTTTCCCAGAGTCTTCATTAGAAATGCATGCAGTTTTGTCTGTCATTGACATTATTGGATGATTGATTTGAGCCGCCATAGCTTTAACTCACTCCAGAGCAGTCCACATGGCTCTGCTTATGCGTCTTCCTTTGATCCCACAACTACAGATGGTAGTTCTGGTTTGCAGATCTCTTTGCACACAACCGCAAGTCTTCACGTTATCCAATTTCCTTCTAGATGGTCATGGCTCATTCAACAGAATTTACATTCTTGATACTTGATACTTTTAGGTAAACTTGTTTTAAACAACGGCTTATTGTTACCTCACTTGGATGTTGGCATGTGACTCATTTTAGGAATGTTTAACATGGCAGCATAACATTTTTGTGGAAAAAACGTATTAGACACAAAGCAGAGGATTCATATGCCTTCAAACATGTCTGGTGAAGACCGTAACACATTTTTGTGATCAAAAAGTAAAGAAGAAACCAAAATAGTCATAGAAATTCTGAATGACTATATTGCTGGGCATGTTGTAGCCTATCCTATCTAAAGTAGAAGATATACTCAGCGAATGACCAATAAGCTAATCTCTTTGGAGCATACCTGCCCCACCCAATAATGAGCAGACATTCAACAGCTGTGACATCTTAATGCAGATAAGTTTTCAAGATGCAACCCCCCGCCCCTGAACTGCAGAAGCTGCTCTGTGCTCAATGAGTACCATAGTTTAATCAAAAACACAGTCTTATTCTGCCATATCTACCTACTGCTATTATTCTCTGTTATCTGTGTGTTTGACACATTGATTTAACTCACATGTGACCTCCACTCTATGAGACCTGACACTTTTCCCTGCAGGATCCTCTTTGACTCTTCAGCTGCATGTGTATGAATAGACTTTGTGAGAGATGGGAATGTGACCCCATGACTCCTTATTGCAATCAGCAGACCTGCTCTGGAAACAGAGAATAGAATTCTTCTATTTCTGTTTCAAATAATTGGAACATTAAACCCTTAAAACCGAATTAACATTCTTCCAATGAAGGAAAGGCCTTTTCAATTCACTCATCTCTTCAAAGTTAAAGACTAGAGAACCAAAGCTTGGAAATATGGGACAGTTATAGATTTATAGAAATTATTCTTCATTTCAGTATATTCCCCAACACACACACTTGTGTGATATTCTACTGAAAATCTGCACAACAATTAAATTTTTTCTCTGTCAATATCAAAGCTGCAACAAAGGCAATGTGTTAGAACCATCTGATAAAAATTTGATTATCCATCATTTTTAACCTCTTCAAAAGAAGTCTAGTGACCAAATAGTGCAGCATCCAGTAGCAGAGCATCCCTCTTTTAGCAGCCCCCCGTAGACTTACTGGGGTAGAGATCCATGGGCTTTGCCGGTTCATGGTGAGTCTCATTGGAGTGTGCGTCGTGCCCGTGCCCGTGACCTTTCCCATCATCATAGACCACAAACACAGCAAACAGGATAATGGTGATAATCTCCAAGGCCAAGGCCACAATGGGGAACTTCATCCTCATGTTGGTGGCGTACGCAGGCATCCTGAGACCAACTTATCTCTCTCAGTTTCCCTATCTGTGTTTTTTTAGGGGTTGTGCTGTGTGAAGGGAGAGAAGAAACTGGTGTCTGGTTTTAAACTGATGCAGGTTTGGTGGTGACCAATGGCAGGGCAGAATCCCGGGGTCTGGGTGGGGAACACACCCCTCGTGGACTTTGCTCACGGGGATGGGTTTCCTCTCTGGGCGTCAGTGGACCAAGCAAAACACAAACGTAATGACGGTCGGCCATTGAGCGGACATGAGAGAAGTACTTAATGACTGCATTTTTCACTGTCAAAGTTTTGTTTGTTGACTTAACTTAAATGTTGGGACTGGTGCATGTCTTTCATGTCTTACATTAGAAAAAGAATATTTTAAAATAACTGTTTACTATTTTGAGCTGTTGTTTGTTTAAGACAATATTCTCTACCTTTCATACAATTTCAGTTTTTGAGATTCCTCTTTTGTCTGCTCTACTGATCACTGTTCCTCTTTCTTACTGCAGAAGACTTTTATTCCCTTGATATTAAACCCTTTGTTTTTAACACACCTGCTTTCGGATACATTACTGAACTAAAAGTAGTAATACAACAATGTAAATAATACTAAATTATAAGTCCTGCTTTTTTTTATACAGATAAAAGTACAGAAGTAGCAGCAAAAAAGAATAAAAAGTACTTTACTTTTATGGTGTATGGACTGGTTATAACTAATCCATTCATGTACAAGCAGCTGTTTAATGTTGTAGCTGGTTGAGGTGGAGCTAATGTGTCTGTCCATACATGTTTTGTAAATTAGTTTTTTTGTATGTAGAATCCTAATTTGCATATCCAATTGCAATTTATATGCATATGACATCAGGACAGCAGTAAGTCTCTACATCTTCCGTTGCAAACTAAAAACACATCTTCTTCAACTACACCTTGAATAGGGAAAGTAGCACCGTAGTAGCACTTTAGTAGCACTTAAATGGCACTTACTGATTGCACTTTGTAGTTTAACTTCATTGAAGAAATTGTACTGTCTTGATTCTTGTTGTTCTGAGTTTCTACTCATGGTTGAATGCACTTATTGTAAGTCGCTTTGGATGAAAGCGTCAGCTAAATGAAATGTAATGTAATGTAATATGCAGTGATACATATGCACAATATAATTAATAAAATAAAATAGCCGTTTTATTGTCATTGCACACAGTAAGTACCAGAGCAATAAAATGCAGTTTAGCATCGAACCTGCAAAAGGTAGAAAAAGTGGATATAGATATATTTTAAGAAAGACTAATTCACATATTGAACAATAAACCAGTTGAGTACTAACATTAACAATTGATGTAACTCTGCTAAATATATAACAAACAAAACAATTTAAAGTATATATAATTGTACAGTAAATGAATGCAACTATTTCAGTAATATAACTGCTGTACAGTATACACAGAGACATAACATTGTATGTACAGCATAATTACTTTTGTTCTGCACTATAAACAGCAATATAATAATATGTACAATGACCCAAACACAAATCTTCTCCTTCAAAAGCCAAAACGGTAACTGTCAAATAAATGTACTATGGTGTACAAATGTAATTTCTTTGTTGAGTTGAAATACAAAGTAGCATAAAAACACAGCGTTCAAGTAAAAGTATTTAAAAATTGTGCTTATGTACAGAATTCCTGTTATCTCAACTTTCCACTACTGAATCCCGGTGAGGCAGATGTGGCCTCTCGGGTGCTCTGGTAGTTTCATCACGTTGCATTGACACTGGTGTTCCATCCGTGACCCCGGCAGACAATGTGAGCAACTGTGATCATGTTGCATCATAGTTCAAGCCCTTCACCGACAGCCGTTACATACAGTACATGCATGTGCTTCCTTTCCCACTGGAAACCATCCAAGCAATCTCCTCTGATTGGCCTGTAGGTCTTGATTCAGTAAATGGCTCCCCCTGGGAGTGTGGTGACAATCTCTCAAGGCCTCTCAACAAATTACCTCAGGCCAGAGGTCCTTCATTTGGATCCAAGAGCTTTATGAATGAGCAGAGTTGTTAATCACTGCCAGCAACACATTTCTGTTTGTCTTGGAGCTGAGCTCAGTGAATGATTTCCCAGACCCTTTTGGGAAATTACTTCCAAATGTTGAAAGATATCAAAAACTCGTCGACACTCCTAGAAATAATCCACTCGTGCTGAGCATGTGATTTACAGTGTTTTGTTGTAATATTTCGCAGACAGTGGAGGCTTTTTCATTGGGCGGGCCAGGTTTCTTTTTTCTTTTTTTTTTTAACACAAATGAGCTCACCGGCAAACTTGCAGAGCACGAGAGGATTTGTGGTCCAACTGCTACAGTTATTCATTCATGACGGTCACGTATACTTCCTCATTAGCGTTCTCTTATTTTAGCTCTTTTGAAAAATTAAATTTCAGACTATTCATTACAAAACACACGGTGGTCGTTTCACATCTCACATTTAACAAACAGATCATTTTTGCCTTCAGAGTAGCGCTAATCCTGGGAAATGTTTGTATAATGGTGAAACTCTAATCTGTAATTATTGAACCAATTTTTATGTCTGTAGTTCCGCGATCAACTTTTCTCCACTCAGCGGTAATCTGTCAGAGTTTTGACCGAGAGCATGAGAACTGTTTATATAGTCAAGACTGTTCAACAACAGTAAATGCTCTGAGTCTCACATTTTTCCGCATAGTATCCCAGCGGTACCAGTGCCCGACGGCTGTTGCTCTAGGTTTTATGACCTCCCTAAGAAGCATGACTGATTGTCTTGATTAGACATTAAGACCGATAGTGGTAACATGCTTTTATCACCTAGTAAACAGGAATCTCTGTCTGGAGGATGGATACTATTTTGATTTGCTTTCTTTTCGAAAATAAGATGAGAAGGCTCATGCATGTGCCTTAACTATGTAGTTACAGGCAGGAGACAATAGGCAATATCCACACTGCAGGCAAAGCAGGCCGGAATCTGATTATTCTTTGCGCATATTTGACACAACTGTTTTGTTTCATAACATTGTGAACTGCACAAATCACATAGAATCTAATCTTTTAAATTCTGATTTAGGCCACTTTCATATGTCGTCCTAAATCAGATACAAGCCTGATTTTTTGCAATCCAACCTCAATCTGTGATAGTCACATCGGAAATCTGCAACTTTTACAACCTCTGAACAACAGTAGTAGCCATTGCTCCACATGAAGCCATAAATGAACATTTGGCTCTTGCTCTCTCTTATCTGCTCACGAATTTGCTTGCTTCCCCTGCACATCATTATATGAATGAAATGTGAAGACGGACTCCGTGTTTACTTAGGTACGACAGCGTGCTGCGAGTGATGTCTTTGTTGTCTCTTGAACATGTGGGTCAGCTCAGGACCGTGACCAGTTCACACAGGAATCTGTTATTCTACTGGCTCCACTTGTCAGACCCGTAAGCTGCCATCTGTTTGTATGACGCCTCCTTTCTTTATTTTATTGCTCCGTCAGTCTTATGTGGAATATTTAGGCTATTTCAAACAAACAATCCCTATCATCGCTACTGGAAATAAATGTGTTGGCTTGTTTAGGGTTCACGGTATCTGAGAATATTGAACGCTTTAAATATGAAAGTCATAAAGCTGAGAAAAAAACAGCCAAGCTAAACAGCTGAATTGTTTATCAGCTCAAATCAGTTGCAATCTAGCCTCCCTGTGAACTTTTAGAAACATTCCAGGAAAACCATTAAGTGATTTATCTCTGGTCACTCACAACCACGTGAGTGAGCAGAGATAAATCGCTTAATGGTTTAAATATGCACCATAAAGCATAACGCGTAGATTTGTGGAAAATAAACAAGCCATCAGGCCCAAATGAGCTCTATCCTTTGTCTGGGATCCCCATGCAGCACACATGACTACACAGACCTCTCTGATGTCCGGGCTGCTTTGAAACCACACTGACTGTATAGTTGATACTTGCTCACTTGGTCCATCTGTCACAGATTGAGTCTCACCGTAGTGGCACGACGACTTGGTGAGTGTGAGGGATCAAATAGCGAAGTGGCTGGATGATGGAAGCCTCCTTTAGTTCGCTTTAGCTTTCAGCTTCAGGCCATTCCTGCAGGCTCTGGTGCATGTAAAGGTCAAACTGAGGTTCAAAATGTATTTGCCTCATATTGTTCTAATCATAGCATTTTGATGAAACATCCAGGAAAACTATTAGTTTATCTGAGCTGTTAGAGCAGATACTGTAGATTTATTTGTCATTTATGGTGAAAACATTCACTTTATTTATTGAAAAGTTGCATGTCATGTTTAAATCCATCAAACAACATTCACTCAGGGTTTCTACTCTTCTATCCTGTGGGAGGCACCACCTTGCAGCTGATATTTTGTATGGACATTCCTCTGTGTGGTTGTTTGCTCAGCTCTTTCACATGCAAAGGTCAACTACACATGCATCGCTAATATTGCGTGCCCCATATTCACTTTTTAACACGTCTAATGAGGACCAGTATGTCCTCACAAGGAGTCCTCCTTTTACACTATATGACACAGACCTGTGCACTCCTGTGAAGCTACATACTCAGGAGATCAACATCACATTCCTTGGGAGGATTCCTTCATAAGGAGATATGCATGAGGCTGATTAGAAACAGGCCCGTTGGTGTGACAGCCAAACCCCAGCGCTTTTTTTCCTCATTAATCTAAATTGTCTTTTGTTTCTACACAGTCACAAACAGGTTTCTACACAGATGTGCGTGAGGTCTCGAGAGCTTTGAATAAGCCATATTTTAAATATCCCTGTCTGATTTACGAGGCCCAATAAATATCTGCAGGGGAGTTGCTCCAGTGACGTTGACCTTGCTTCAAAGTGAAGCTGTGGAGACACTTTAAAAGCTTCTATGAAGCCAGTGCATCCACTGGGGAACCTGTGTTTTTGCTGTTTCTGTTTTCAATCTGTTGCAGGTTCATAGCAGCAATGCAGGTTTGCCCTGCCTGAGGAGCTCAGAATGCCAGAAGCTGGAAGTTAAAAATACTGCATATTTGACTAAAATACCTTGTATCTGTAAAAGTAACCACGTCTATAGAGTTGTAGCTGTGAGTTTACAGTGGTACTGGATAGAGGACTAACTAAATGTCCACTGAAGGTCAAGCATTTTATGTCATATATTTTTTCATGATAAGAGAACTGAGCTAATACAACTTCCTGGATCATGCAGCCACACAAACATCACCCTAACCTCAATAGGTAGTAATCCCCATTCATAATTTGTGAAAGTGCACCAAATGTTCGGTGTTACACCATGTTATGGTGAACAAATCAATCCAAAAAGATTAGCTGGATGAGAATAAACAGGATTACTGTATATTGATAACGGAATGGTATGAAGAACAAAGCCCTAACCAATGAATTATCTCCACAGAAGACCAGAAGTAACCTAAACATTATAATACAGTTTTGGACACATTGGCTGTCCCTCTGTGACAAAATACTAAATGCATGTCACCACAGAGGTCAGGGCCAGTTTGTAACATAGAGCAGATGAAGTTCAGTGTTTTGCTCAAGGACACTTTGACAGGTGTGAGTGTCGCTGCTCACTGGCATTTAACAGACACTTGTGTTATGGCAGTTATGAAACTGTGTCTGTCCCCACTGTAGTGAGTCTCATTCTGTGTAAATACCACTCTCCTCTCAAGTACTACACCTGAGAAACAAGCATGGAATCTCTTGGAAAATATATACATATTTTGGGATTAGACACTGATGGGATTGTATTCCTATCTGCGGTACATATTTCACATTTCCAGCTCCAGGATTTTTGTGTACTCGGTTCTTTAAGATAGCAGTTGTTGACACTCTTGTGATGACAAATGTGAAGAGAAATTCCCCAAAAAACGTGTCCTGCTTATTTTCTGTGAATAGGGTTTTTTCCTGCTCTCCATTTGTCACCGTGTGTCATTATCTTCATGTGCAACTGCAGCCCTTTAAGCTGTGTGTAATGTGACAATCGGAGCAGGGGTCAGTAGGCCTACGGGGGTCAAAGAAGTAGTCCACATTAGACGCTCAGTGGGTGACTGCTGTTGAAGCTAAAGATGAAAAGCAGGGTGGTGAGGAGAAAGAAGATGGTCTCTTTCTTCAGAAGAAACCATAGAAGACCAGATTAAAAGTCCCAGGCTAAAGAGTGTGTTGTATTTGTTCTGAAAATGATTTCTAAAACAAGTGAGACATTTTTCATTACTATATTCTCACTTGCTTAAGATAACTATTATTCAAGAAAATATTTGTTGTTTTGTAGTATTTAATTTCCCTTATTCCATTAACATTTCACATTGTAAAGAACAAAACAAAAAGTGTGGCTCGAGTAATTTTTAATTTACACTCAAATCACACAGATTAAGATTTGTTCAGCAACTTTCATGTCAATCTGCAAATTTGATTATGAGACATTTGACACGCAAGTCCTCAGTATGCCAATCTGCCGTTACATTTGATTTTTCAATATATGATCATGATGCTAGCTAGAGGAAAGCTGAAATGGTTATGGACCAAATTGTTAAAAAGTAAATTTTTTGTTGAGAATGATGCTTGACTCTGTGTATCCAACAGGATTGTGTGAGACTATGATGACTTTGAATCCTATGGCAAGGTTATCCCGAGGCCTGGAACCATACTAGGAATCATCCTCTTAGGACCACAACACATTCAATTGCAATGTGGTCTGTAGCTTTTGAGAAATCTTGCTCTGATCCAAAGTGACACGCAGACATTGTCATGCTCCATCACCAGAAGGGCAAAACGTATCACTTCCAGCGTCACAAGACACATTAAGTCCTCCACATTTTATTCCCAACACCCCTGATGCATCATGGGGGTGTGAACTGGAATGAAAAGGATGATAGTGCATAGACACTCCTCCTCTCTCACCACAGCCCTCCTGAAAACACCCCACCCCTTGTTTCCTGTGGCTGTGGCTGAGGGGAACAGTTGCACACCCTGATAAGCCTGCTCGAAGGGAAGCCTATGCATGCTGGTAATCAGCGTGTTAGATGCTGGCAATCAAGAACAATTACAAGCTCTCATCATGTTTATGTTGTGGCCCTTTTATGCTATTTAAGTGAATGGCAACTGTTTGCTTCAGATGAGATGAAAATAGTCTAATGGAAACAAGTAGAGGCCAAATCGAAAGTAAAGTAAGGCTTTATGAATACCGTTCTGTCAGTCAAACGTTGAATCTTTGGAACAGTTTCTCTTACGCCAGCACCTATGCACCTAAAAGACATTGCAAACAACAGCAGATGCTGATAGGCAGCAATGTTTGAAAAAGGCTTGAGAGCACTCGAATGCTTAACAGGTGTGCGGACGATTTAGCGCCATGCCTATCGAGTTACAGTGGGATTTGAAACAGGCATCAGTCAAAACAGAGTGCAGACAGAGGAGCGTGCGTATGAATGCTGTGAAACCACATGTGCAAAATGTGATACGGAGAACTTCCAGTTATGTGTTTTTTTTCCCGTGACAGCAGGAAGAAGTGCAGTAACTGACCCTCTGATGCCCTTTCATGCTTTTCAAAGAGGTGTGGTTGTTCCTGGAGGGTTAGATATTTAAATAAGTTAAACTTTCAGCAGTATGGAAACACATTTTGGGCTTTTGCAAAAGATTTTAAGAGAATTGAGTCATTGTCTGGTAATTAGAATGACGTAATAGTTTGAAGGCATGAGCTGGTTTCCTGTGTAGGTTTGGCGACATGAAGACCTTATATGTCGACAAATGCATTTCAACCCATGCTTACTGTTTACAGATATAATATGCGGCCTATTAGAGGGGGAGGGGTTAGTTTGGTTACTTTGTAGTGCCATGGGACTTCTTCCATCTGCTTGCACACAGAGATAAATCGTTTCTTTACTTTCTAGTTTCCTCAATTATAAAGATTACAACAGCAAGTTGTGGTCCCAGGCCACCGCAAGTACGAAATGTATGATAACACTCATTAACATTTCTTCTGGTAGAGAAAGTGACGAGAAATGCATCGAAAGACCTCGACAAGAACTCATAATGTCACTCTGAAGCCACATCTTTGTTTTCAGTTTTAAATGTCAAGCTCATCGAATGCATAGCAAAGTGCCAGCATGAGCAGTACCTCTCTTGTTTCCTTGTTTTTGATTTTCCCACAGTTTTTCTCCGTTTAAATCCTCCCAGCCCGGAAGGATTTGCCTGTCATATTATTGTTGGATGAAAGCCTTTGGTAGACAGCGCTTCGGCTTCCTCAGTAGTACATCCTGATGCCATGCTGCATTTTAAACATGGAGCCTCCCTGCAGCGATGTTGTAATTGCTTTATCTAGCGCAGGCTTCTTTAAATGACGCCTAATTGAGGGTCTTCGCCGCACCCTTTCCTCATGTGGCTCCATGTGGCAATCAACCTGCCACGTTATCACCACATCTTAATAAAAACTAAAATGATTGGACCACAACCCAGGACTTCCCATAGAAATAGGAAAACGAGGGAGGAGGGATGCGGTAAAAAAGCAACTGAAAAGAAAAAACATCCTGACCTAAACGACATGTGGAGTGGGCTTTCAATACACAGGATGTAGAGAGAGATTGGTGGTTTGAGGCATGTCGGTGAAGTAGAAAAAGGGATGGAAAAAGAGAAAATTACTTGTCACGCAAACCACGGAGTAGACCACACAGCAGGGAGGAGCTTCGTGTATATATAATATGATTAACGACTACAGTATTTAAAACATTTACACTCTGAAAAAGTGCTTGGCATCCAGTAGAAACACAGAACAGTCATGCAAGTTTTAGCTGTGTAATGAAATCCCTCTTGAAAATATTGTTTAAAGCAATTAACTAATTGTATCAAAGAATTTCCATTAGCCACATGAAACAGAATATATGTTGAACATGTCTTTTGCATGATGATCCAGCTGTTTGAAATGCTTCCCCACATGGTAGTTATTATAGGAGGTATGTTAATTACATAAGCGCTAGACACAGATGTACAGTATAGGGTTCGTTTACTGTACATGGGAAACCATATGTTTCTTCTCTCCTCTTGAAACTATACTCATGACAGTTTAAAACCTCAAGCCAGATCTGTGATAGAAACACCATAAATCTGGAGGGATATGGTGAACTTCAAATGTTACAAGCCCTGTTTGGGTTGTACAAACAGCTTAATGTGCTAATATTTACAATTTTCTTAGAAGGTATGTGTTTGTATATGTGCGCGGGAATGCAATGTTGGTTGAAGTTCACAGTTAAGGTCACAGTGAGGCTTATTGAATGTACGTACTATGGGTGACGAGCTTATTCTTGGGGAAGTAAAATGACGTTAATGTCAACTTGTACCAGAAAAGCATTATTTAGGTTTTTCTAATGAAATGTGAACTTATTGTACAGATAACTCCTCATGTCATCTTCACGAATAAGCCATTCATCTTCCAGCTTTGAAAGCGAGCGACAATAATGAATAGAAACAGGGCGTCAATAAACTTTTAGTGCTGAGCAGTGCCGGTTTTAAAGTGTTATTTTGTGTACAATTAATGTTTAAATTGGCAAAAATGCTAGCCTCCCATTTTAGTGTGTAACTGGCAGCATTTTTACATCTTCAGTTTAACTTGTTATTCTTGAAGTCACTGGGAATTCAGAAATACTTAAAGCTTTTCAGTCAAATTAGTTTTTTGTGCAAGTTTAGCATGAATAAATGTGACCATATGCCTTTGCGTGTTTAAATTATTGCAATAAGTGGATGTCATTTTTTGGAATATGCGCACTTTAACTCTGCTTTAATGCCATAATTTGCCACACTAGCTTTACTGCGCATAGCAGAGTGGAGCAGATCCTGAAATGAAATTGAAACTGAATCGAGAATCAACTTTGAATCAGGAATTGCTTTGAATCATGAGATACTGAAAGATTGCTAGTTTATTAGGTAAATATTGTCATGTAGCCACTCAAAGTGGTTGCAATGGTTTAAAGACTTGAAACCCGAATTTAGTGACTCACTAGTTTGAAACTAGCTAGTATAGTTGTTACTAAGAATTTATTAAGGACTTTAAACACAAACTTAGTAAAGGTTTTGCAAATAGTGGTGCAAACCAATCCTGAACTTTAACCTTTAAACTTTCTTCTCTCATGTCACATAACTGCTGTACCATGAATGCATTGGCTGCCACTGAAATAATGAAGTGAGTGATTGACCCTTGCATGGCCAAGCCATTCCTGAGTGAAGCTTATGGATTTGGTCCAGCATCTGTCTGACACAGCTAATTGCAAACAGATTTACCAGGATGGGGAAAAGGAATGTTCTCCCTGTCTTCTGTTCAAATGTCAGGCCCAGCAAATGTCTGTGGCAGATTACTGTGGCAGCAGCGATAAGCAGATGTAAAGACCCGTGGGGCTTATTTATTATTAAGGCAAAGAGTGGGAAAAAATAACCAGAGCGCTGCAGTGAGAACAGCGCTCTGGAGAAAATAACGCACTCATGCAATATTTGTCAGGGCATTGCACCTCCCTCTTGGGATAATACACCAGATTGGATATACAGTTCATGCATTTTTCCCAGATATCAATTTTCAAGAATTTTCATGTAGAAATAATACATGTTAAAGTTGACAGTGAAGTTTGAAAAGGCACATGAGGCAAACTTTGAAAAAAAACAGAAGGTGGCTGTGAGGATATATGAGAATACATTGAGTTTCTGAGCAAAAATGTGTTTGACTCTGAGCGCTGTAGAAATGTGGTGGCATTGAAGTTGCAGTATACGCAACAATGACATGAATCCTCCCATTAGGGGTGTAAGAATGTACCATGGCACAATATATTGTGAGACAAAAATGTAAATCTGCACCCTCTGTTGGCATGGTATTAGTAAAATTGTTTCCAAAAATCCCATTATTATAAGAATTCTGCACACTTCACTACGCACAGGATTCTAGGGAGGGGGGGGGGGTATACTGTGGGAGTTAAGCTAACAAATTGTAAAATAGCAGTTTATAAGCTTAATATTAGTTTCTAACTATATATGCAAGTGCTACATTCTCTCCTTATCTGTTTGGAATTGATAACAAGATTAAATTACTTTTTCAAAGACCTACAGGCTTAACAAAAATGTAATAAATAGTGCAATTGCTAAAGATGCTTTTCAGTCACGTGACTTCTGACGATGTCTGTTATTGTCGTTGCCATGTTGGGTACTGTTGTTACACACGTAGGTTTACTGCTTGTGCTTTTCACTACCAATTCAGTATTTTCTCACCTATATAGCAAAGAAGCGAAAAGATATGCAGAGAAAAATATGAGATCGAGATAGCTGTTGTGATGGAAGATTTTCTCTATCTTATCGGGAGTGAAGAATAAAGTCTCTGCATCAAAGTTGTCTTATTCTGTTTATTTCTTGCAAGAAGGAACAAGTCTGTTGGACAATGAACGTCCAGCAGAGAAGTGCACATTGGTTTTGGGCTCAGTTATATACTCTTCCTTCCGAATCGTAGCATACGAACATGAAAGGGAGGGGTGAAAAGTGCATCAGAGGTTCGATGGTTTGCTTCATTGTATCATGGCAATTGTGGAGGAGGTTACAAGTTTCTGGGGTCTCAGCGGCAGGTCCACAAGCCGAAGGCCACAGGAGACAGATAAGAAAGAGCTCTTGTTAGGGGGGGTACGTAAAGAATGTGTTCTTCCAGTCAAAAGGGTGTGCTGATAAATAATGTGATTTCTCTAAAAGTCTACCGATAATGAGAATAACTCTATGGAGAACAGGGGCCACAAAAAGGTCATTGCCAGCATAAGCACAACATAGTTATATGAAATATAATATATGATTATTCAATGATAGATATTCAAACCTGCAACAATTATAACGTGCATTATTTTTACATAGGTTCCATTGTGTTATGTTAAGATGTGTTCAGGCTCTGTCCAGTAAAAAAAATATTTTTTGCAAAGGTACATTCTAAGTCATCATGATGTGTTTAAATGTTACCTTGTAAAATGTAGCTTTTGGTGAAATGAACTAAGACGATGTTTATCATATATAAAATAGACATTACCGAGGAAATTATACCAGTTTGACTTTCTAACACAGCTCTAAGCAGCTTAAAATACAACATCTAAACTGCTATTCCAATTTTATCAATCTTTTATTTCCTAATCATTTGAATTGTTAGTTGTTATGCACATAACTAATACAGATGACAATAACAAAGTGAAAGGATAACTTTGAGAACTTTTGATGGTTTACACTTACGTGTGGTAAAACATTTTTAAACAGCCTGGAGCCTTGTGTACCAGCTGTGTTTATGATCCATTCCACCCCGGGCCCTCAGGCAAATACTGTCGTTCTGTTAGCACGTTTGTCATAGTTTGTACTGTTAGCACCGCTACAAGCCTCTAGTTCAGGCGTTGCCGTGTTGAGAGCAGTTGAGAGCAGTCTAAATTCTCCCAATCTCATATCTTTCAACTTTAAGAGAATCTCTCCTCAGCTTTTCTGACCAGATACTGCCTGACTTTTCTTTTCATAACATTTATATCTACCGTACACCACTTTTGGGGCGACTGTGGCTCAGTGGTGAGCAGGGTCCTCCTTCAATCAGAGGACGCCGATCCTCTCATTGAAGGAGAACCCTGCATGTGTTCTTGGACAAGACACTTAACCCAAATTGCTAGCTGTGCCTACGGTGTGTGAATATGTGTATGAATATGTGTATGAATGTATGTATGAATGTTAGCTACTCCTGATGGGCAGGTGGCACCTTTGCTCCTCCCATCAGTGTATGAATGGGTGTGAATGGGTGAATGATGATAAGTAGTGTGAAAGCGCTTTGAGTGGTTGGAAGACTAGAAAAGTGCCATACGACTACATGTCCATTTACCATTACTACCGTATCGCTCATGCCTCCGGCCACTGCCTTTAGGATGAGTGCAGCATGATTTATCTACCGAATGGAGGCGTAGACCGTGTTTTCACATGAACGGCTGTTTGGTGCAGGAGGAAGGCAGACCTCAAATGCTCTTCCATGCCACGCAAATTAGACTAGAATCGCCTACAAATGATCCAGAGACATTGGAGTGGCCATTAGCAGCTTTGATATGCCCTCAAACACAACTTTTAATCAAAAAGCAGCAAAAAACAGCAACGTATGAACCATTTGTAAAGGTAGCTAACTAGAAAGTGGCAGTTTGTATCGCTCAAACATCAAAGAACAACAATTTATTTAGCGACTGTTTGTTTTCCTTCCAAGATGATTACAAATATAATGAGTGTATCAGTCCATGAGTCCCATATTGTGTATTTACCCTGATTAAACAAACCTATATCTGTATAATTACGCCTCTATTGTCCTAAACGAAAACTGATTGGATGTTTGTTCAAAACTGCAAACTATTTCATTATTTGTTCTCACTCATGATTTTATTTTCTTCACAGTTGTGATTGTGTGTGAAGGATGTTTTGCTCTACATTGTGTTTAGGATACGCCTACACCCACTTTAACCATTTCCTCCACTGCTGGCTTGGGACCCCTATCCCAATGTTTGTTCAATGTACATTTTCTGGAGGACTATTGAATGAGACAAAATGGCAGCGGCTAGGAGGGAAAGAACAACACCCGTCTGCTAATGGTTGGCACGATCCAGGCCTGTTTTATTTTACTGGGTGTGCTGGGAGATCTCAGTCTTTGGCCACTGGTTGAACTTGTGGCCATCACGCTATCATGGCAGCACATTAAACAATGAGCACGCTAACAGGCACTAGAGCAGCGGCCTCCAACCCCCGGGCCGTGGCCAGTACCGGTCCGTGGGTCCCTTGGTACCGGGCCGCAGAGAAAGAATTTATGAAAAAAAAAGACCGGAAATTAAGGTAGAGTATACTGAGATCGCCAAAAAAGCTCTCATATTTTTCAACCACACCGTGAAATCCGTGAAAATATTGTCTGACACAAAACCGGTCCGTGGCTCAAAAAAGGTTGGGGACAGCTGCACTAGAGGACGCATAGGGCACACAAAAGGCCCATACTGGGCACCCAGGTCATAGGTTGTAAACTTAATATTGGGAAGTATGTGGTTTCTATAGAGCCAGCTACCACATACAGATTAGAAATGAAGTGGTTGTCATGGATACAACCCCCAATTCCTTCAGGTCTAGGTTGATGAAAGTGATTGACTGTCAGTGCTGTGGAATGTGGCAGAGATCTGTTTTCAGAAGGCGTTGGTTTAACCAAAGCGATGTTCCTGTATTTGTGAAGAAAGTTGAAGAGGCGAGCCGACGAGCCTGTTAGCACGTTTTGTCGTGCTGCATCTCAAAGCACTCAATGAAAGGAAGGAAGCAACACTTGGCTTTCATTAGACGGAGGTCTGCATGTGTCTGTAGCACTCAGTGGGCAGGAGCTCACTTGTAACACAATACAGTGCAGCATTGGACCGTCTAGGATAAAGGTCCTGGAGGGCAATGTTTAGGTCACTCAGGCATGCATGAAATGAGTGAGGGGGAGTGTTGACGACACAAACTTATCTGATTGTAGGCGATCTTGTTAGAGACTTAAATACAAAAATATCAGTGTCAGGTGGGCGTAAAGTAGATTTAAAACAAACTCACCTACCATGAGCTGTGGAGTATTTCATCTTGGTTTCAGTCAGTTTCAGTCATTTAAATACAGTTTGCTGCACTGATCCCTGAGGTCTTTGGTCAGATTCAAATGGAGTGAGCTCTTTTTCAGCATCCTGTTTATGATGTGGTGAGATAAGAGCCCAGACCAAATGACCCGTCTTCAGTCTGGACAGACTGATGTAACTGATCCCTCAGTGTCTTCCTGCCTGTCGTTTTGTTTTCTGCCAACTTATTCCTATTTTTTCTCTTTTCTCTCTTTTTTCACACTTGTATCTCCTTCTTTTCTAACACTATTAAAATAAATAGCTAGGGAAATGTATCCTTTGCACATGATTACATTTTATGCTGCTAGACATGCAGAGAGCCGTCTGGCGGAGCTAAAGTAAACTTTGTTAAAATATCTGATTTGAGTCTGAATGAGTTTAGATGAGTTAACTACACAGCACAGGCCAACTCTTGCTGCAGAAACATGAAGGATTAACTTGGTCACCTTGTTGATTTGCATAACATTTACAATAATACATGTGCACAGTCACTATTTTCCCCATATTACACAATCTACTGTTCAGGAAGCCAAACTGACGCCAGAGTCATAAACATTTTCTGGCCCTGGGACCAACTGTTGAGGCTTGCTGCTGGAGATGATAAGCCCCACAGGATGGCAGAGCCGGGCTTATCGAGCTCAGCCGAGCCAGAAGACCTCTGCTATCGCTGGACTCGCAATCGCAGAGAAAAAACTCATCCTTTTATCTCCCCTCTGCTGGGGGAATAACACTCCCTCCAGCTCCCCTGTCACCACTTCAGGTGGTGCGCTCATCGGCCTTCTGAGTTGACCTCATGGGGATTATTGCAGCGATGGAGCCGAAACAACAGCTTCAGACTTCTGCATGACTCCTGCATGCTGTGGTATGAAGCGCCAGGCTTTTTTGGCATGCAGACAAGATTACAGACATTTAGCCCAAGTGTTTATTTTTAGTGGAAGAAGTTTGATATCACATGAAAGGGAGCTCATTTCAACACAATAGCTGTGCGTGTGACAACGTGGCAATAGGAAATCTACTGTTGAAGTGAGAGCGTATTATTTAATGAGCAAAAGGAAAAGCAAACTCTCCTGTGAGTACAGGGTGGAAACCCAGAACAGAAGGACAAAAACATCCACTTGGACTCAAGGATGAACTGATCAAAATGTGGAGGTTAAAGATCTCTCAAAATATGTTTGGCCAAAACTCAAGAGTTGATATGCTAAATATTACAATTTCGCTCAAATGCCTAACAAAATAAAATTATGAAATGATGACATATTGGACAGAAATTGATTTAAACTGCAACTTGACTGATTAGCAGAGAGATACAACTGCAAGGCAGTCATTCTAGTTTAAGCATACATGTAAACATAAACATAAACAGTTCAAATACAAGTAGAAACCTGAAAATGAGCGCGCCATGTCCCCTTTAAACATCTTCTTCGTGACCAAAACCTATTTTTTCTCACGAGCAACAATGAAGGCCTTTTACACACCGGGGTCTCGACCACTAGACGACACGATAATGAGAGATCGTGGTCATGCTGGCCAGCGATGAGAAATTGCGACAGTTACAACACTTTGTTGGGATATGGCAGGAGCAGGTTCAGTTATTAGCAAGTTTTAAAACTGTTTTATTGATATTAGTAACATCATTCACATCAATAGGATTATTAACATATATTAATAATAACTGAGCACCACTCCTGGATCAGGGACCAAGAACCAAACTGTGAATTTAAGTCTCAAAGTGTTATTGACTCAAAATGTTGATAGTTAATGTACTACTTTCACAGAGGGAACAGTGAAGAGTTTAATCTAAGATCTGACTACAACCACCAGCTACTACGACAACACATATGCACAAAATAATCACAGAAACCTGCTCTTTAAAGAGTTTTTTTACCTTTAGCAATACTGATCAAAAAATCAAAAAAAAATCTAAATCAACACAACATTCAAGCATAATAGACATAAAAGCAACCAACAAGCACGTGGTGAGGGTGTGTGCGTGTGTGCGTGTGTGCGTGTGTGTGTGTGTGTGTGTGCGTGTGTGTGTGTGTGTAGAGAGTGAGCGGGGTGGGGCGATACTGTTACATACAGCAGCAACAACTATGCGTATGGTGCGTTCTTCCATCCTTCGTTCACTCTGTTGGCGGGTGAAGCGGCAGGCTGGTCCTAGCGGGTGTCACCTAGAAGAATCCAGGAATTTGTAATCTTCCTTCTGCAGGTGATCTAAGAGAGCTGAGGGGAGCAGAAGTTATCCGTCTCTCTTTCAGGATCCAAGTGTGTGAACACAAAAACAGTCTGTAGTTCATCCAGCGAGATTATGACTGTTACCTAGGGGTTTCTTTTCGTGTCCCAAAGTTGTTCCCTCCTGCAGCAATGGAACTATTTAATGGGAAGTGCAATGTGAAGGTGTGCACCGGTCTTTATAGCCTTGGTGATGTCATGACCGTGTCACAGGGACTCCCTTGGGTTCCTGTGGGTTTTGTCCAATGAGGCACCAGTGTTGTGATTTTAAATCTTACACTCACTCTTGATGGAGGTTTGGTCCGGTTTCATAGTCTAGCCTTTTCGTTTTACATATTGGCCTTTTCTGTCTTTGGTTCCCATCAACAAGTCCCAACAACTTGTTAAATATAATGTTCAAATAGATCCTCCCCAGCTCACTCTTCAGACTTTAGGTACATTTTGCTGATAATGTGCACATACTTGAGCTGTATTTAACATGCAGAGCATTTATACAGCAACAAACAACTATTATCTATGTAAAGATATTGTGCATATAGTTTACCCGAGCAGAGAATTAAGTTGCTCTTCCTCTTGCATGTGTCGTTATCCAAGCTTCTCCTTGCTTAGGTGACATTGCCAGGCAGACTGTGCGTGTTTTTAGTGCATGTTAGTGCATGTAAGCGTGCACCTTTGGTTAGTTTAAGGCCGCACAGAAGCAAAATAGACTTAAAGTAACAAAAGCACTCATAGTGATTCATAGTGCTTTATGTATTATAGTATTAGTATCACTTCTTATCACTCATGCATTCATGTTTGAGCAGCATTGTTGTTGTTGCTGGTTGAGGTAGAGATGATTTTAACACCTCATAACGTGTTTGGCTGTTAAATCGGCAGAAATACAATCTTATCAACACATTTCGGTCAGTAGTTGAGTCGTAAAAATATATATTTTGCAATGCAATCTAAATGTGTCAACCGGTTTGAAACAAAGAAAGAACAAGAGACCTATGCTGCAATACAATTATGAAAAATACTAAAATGCGAGGCACCCATTTCAGACTAAAATAAATTGTATGCAAAAGAAAAACCTAGTAATGATTGAAAAGTACAATATAGGATGTTTAAACTGGAAATAATCTAAATGAATGTACTTAGATTCCACCATTTGGAATGCATTACACATATTACATTTATCGACACTTCCTTTGAAATGGGGAGCAATGTGTTTTTAGGTCAGGTTTCCATCTTATCTAACAGGGAGCTACTTTTCAGCGCCCTGTGACATTCATGCAGCGTGGATTCCACAGGAAACCCTCCCCAACTGTACCGGAAGTGTTATCAATGTATCATGATAAAATGAAAGGGTGTTCTCATTGGTCTTAGAACATTAATCAGTTACCTATTTTGATGATTTAATCAAGACGAATGATGTCTTGAGTCAAACTGCTTAAAGCTTGGATACACACAAACAATTATTATCAGTCTTTGTTGTTAGCCATAGCCAACAGGTGTGGTCGCAAACTGTGGTTGTTTCTTGGCTTAGCCAGAGGAAATCCATGAGATATTACTTTTGCTCTGCATCTCTGCCAAATTCACTCTGCCAAATGTGTTCTCCTTCCTCTTTGTGAGTTTACATCTTACGTGCAGTCAAAGGGCACTTACCACTGCAGGCGGTGTTTATCCAGAACAGAGCAGTGCCAAAGTAAATTTCCTTTCTCATCTCTGGTTTAATACTTCACGCTATTTATCCTGTTCCGTAATCAGCAGTGGGATCTCAAAGATAAGCATCTTTTACTGGCACTGACTGATGAATCAGAGCCTATGTGTATTATAGATTTGTTGCAAACTTTTGGTTGTACATTCTCATTTTGAATCTACCGTCTGCCATCTATTCAATCACTTTAGCCATGTATTATAGACATGTGTATACTTATGTGTATATTTAATGCAAATCTGAGATTTGCATTAAAGGTGGTAGCACACGTAGCGTACGCTTGATTGTTTTTGCAGCCCCACGTCACTGTCAGTGGAAAAAAGGAGAAAGGAGAATGTGTCTGTGTGTGTGTGTGTGTGTGTGTGTGTGTGTGTGTGTGTGTGTGTGTGTGTGTGTGTGTGTGTGTATATATATATATATATATATATATATATATATATATATATATATATATATATATATATATATATACAAAACAAAACCCACAAGAGCTCTACAATTAACCTTTTCTGTTGTTGAATGCAGAAGTAATCTCAGTGATGGAGTCAAAGAAAGTATTTCGGTCTTGTTCAATACATTAGGATTCAGGAAAAGAACAAATTAAACTGGAGGTGGCCAATATCAGGAAACTGGATAAATTACCAAAAAAAACATATTTACTAAAATATAAGAATTAGTGGGTTATCCCAGCTGACTAAACTTACGAGTGCTCCGCTAATAAAGTGAACACCACGGTCATGAATTTATTTATTTCCTCTGCTGATTTACTTTTGTAACTTTGTGGTCTCCACTCACTGAGGTTTAACTCATCTAGTTATAACTTGAATGTTGTAATGGGAATTTTTAATTCTTATGAGTATCTTATATTCTTATATTCAACTGATATATAAGTTGTTTTTAAGCAAACTATGACCTGCATTGTGAGGCTTGTGGTTTACGCAGCTGTCTAAATAGCATATATCCTCTTCTTCTGTGTATGAATACGTACTTATTATGTTTACATGTTCCACATGTTAGGATGTATGTATTTATCTGTATCTCTTGTGACCACCCCTGTAAACTGTCTTCATAACGCTGTGCTATATTCAATCTGTAGCGCTCACTTACACAGAATCGTTGTGGCTCTGTGTAGCTGAGCCTCTTCTTGCAAGAATAAATACTTTAAAGATAGGTTTGGGTTTTTCGATCTTTGTCATTTCAAAAAAATAATAATAATTATTGCGTCACCTTTGACATTTTGTAGTGATTTACTGTCAAAAAGCAAAACTAAAATGTGTAAAGAGTAACCCATTCAGGTAACACTTTGCTTTAACCCCCTAAGAAGCATAAATAAGCAGTATATAAATGGTTAAGAAATGGTTTATAACACACTTCACTGTAATAAAGTGTTTTCCAAAACAAAATGTGCCACTTACTGTACAGATTGTTGAGACAGTCACCAAAGGATGGTTCTGCTTTGTAGGGGAGTGTTCCTGATGTTTCCACTGTAATGTAGGCCAAAGCATCAAATATTTACCGTAACAGAAAAATACACTCACACTGGTTATCAGCCCCAACATGTCACGGATATGATCCGGGAATGCACTATTTAATAACTACTCAGCGGACAAATTAGTTGTGTTTAATGCAGAGCATCAGGGTTTTTTCTTGCATTCACTTTCATAATTCAAAACGTTTTCAACACTATGTGTATTACAAAAGTACTTAGAGCTGGCCACCATAGTCTGAAATGTACTAAAACTATAACACTTTTATCAGAAAAAAAACATCTGCATGAAAAATATATTTGTTTAGGAAGCTCATTTCCCTTTCTTTTCCTTTCTTAACTCCAAAATACATTTAATATTACATAATGGAACTTGATCTAGGATCCATTTAACTCAACGGTTCTCATTTCAGTCAAAAATACATGTCATTTTCTTTTTTAAACCTATTAAAACTGGACTTACGCGAAGCAGTATTGGGTGATTTGGGACAGTCGGCCACAGCACAGACAACCATGTTGAAATGGTACCAAACAACCTGCATAGAACAAGAGATAACATGAATATCATCATGGGCTCATGGCATCAATGTACTGTATGATATTGTTTTTATAGCAACTGTTTGGGTGACTGACTCCCTTTTAACTCATTCCATTTTTACCCATTTCTTTGCCAGTTAGAATTAACAAGTTCATTACAGAGACATACATTGTGTAATTTCCGACGACTCTTCCATCAATAGATCCCCATCCAGAGAGACTGTTCCACCTCATCGTACCAGACCTGGATAGCTTTGCTCCAGAGCTCCTTCAGGCTGGACAGTGAAAGAGTTAGGGAGAGATACTTTAGTTAGTAGATATAGGTTAGGACACTCGGTAGATATAGTAGAAATAGGTTAGGCTGGTTTGGTTAAAATAAAATTAAATCTCTTAGTTCTGTTCTACAATATTATTTATTAATACATAACCTTTAATGAATGTCCTTTAACACACAACCAAACCAGCCATAGAAAGAAAGAAAGAAAAAAAACATTAACAAACATATTGCTGAGTATTAAGCAATACATCTTATAATATTATGCAGTTATGGATACATTTTTTACACTTGTCCATAATTGACCTTGATTAAAATCCATTAACTCACATCACAATTCATGAGTCCACATCACTTTACGCACTCAATCCACAGGCAAACACAATTGTTGGAGCCAAAATGGGGTTTGTTGTTTGAGGAAAAACACTGGGTGAACGGGGACATGTAGTTCCCTTATTTGAACACAGGGTGGCACATTTAGTTCAAAGGGAATACAGGTAAGTGCCAGGTAATGGGAACAGGTGTGTGTGGACGGGAAGCACAATAGTTTTTGACCGTGGTCGAGCCAGCTTCTCGTCCGTTTTGGCTAAGATCAAGTGTTGTATCCTGTCTCGTGGTAGCTTGTGCTGTGACCAATGTAAGGTGATGTCATGCTATGGTGTCACAGATTAAATGTATAAAAAAAGACAGTGCTGGAATGGACAATTGATTTGTTTGTGGCAGAACACGCGTCCAAACATGTTCTCCCGTTAGCCCCCCTAGTGGCTCTAACACTTAAATTGGTTAAGGTTAGAGCCTCTACAACAATTAAGTTAAAGATAATGATTATTTCAATTAAGTGTGTTCCCTTCAGATGTACAATAAATGTACTACATATTCCTGTATATGATACATTCTTTTTCTTGTAATTTTAATAGCATTGTCTCATATGACGTTTGAAATAAAAAAGTTTTTTTAATGGTATATTTTTTATATATTTGGATGCTTCCATTCCGATCATCCAGTCTGATCATCGGGACAAGACCCGAACATAATATATTTACCTCTAATTGATTTGACCCAGCTACCGCAGTAAATTGCATAATAAAATGCCACATGAAACTAGTCCATAAAACCATGCCATGACATTTTATTTACAATGCGAGGACTTAATGTTTCTGCCATTAAATACCGTATATGTAATGGTCAGTGAACTTTAAGTAATGTAATTTGTCTGGGTGTCAGTGTAATGTCATATGATGGTCTAAAATTATGTTTCCGATTAATTCAAGCTCTGATAAGAATAAAATGCTTGAAAGACAACATTCAACTATGTGCTTCTTGTGTGAAGTATAGTTTTTAATAAATTTACAGCAGTTCTCTGTGGATTTGCGAGGGCTGTAGTTCATGCAGGTGTTGGCCCACTTCTGAGCCTTGCATGCAACCTCGCTGTTCCAGCTGTGTTGAGAGCAGAGAGCAGATCTGCCATTAGCACATGGAGATCACAACAGTGGACACAGAAAATCTCCCAAGTCCTGTGTGCATGTCTGGAAAATGATTTGAGCTTTTACTAATATGCTGCACGAGGGAGCATGTGTGATATCAAATCAAGCACTAATAGGCTGGATCAAGTGATAATCCATGCTCAGAATAATGATCAGTGAAGCACATTATGCTTTTCAGTGAAGCACATAATGCTTTTCATTCATCCATCCATTCATTATCAGCCACTTATCCGGAATCGGGTCGCGTTGGCAGCAGGCCCAGCAGGCCGACCCAGGCTTCCCTCTAACCCGCAACATTTCCCAGCTTATTCTGGGGGATCCCGAGGCGTTCCCAGGCAAACTAGGAGATATAATCCCTCCACCTGGGTCTTCCACAGGGCCTCCTACCAGTTGGACATGCCCGGAAAACCTCTAATGGGAGGTGTCCAGGAGGCATCCTGACTAGATGCCCGAACCACCTCAGCTGACTCCTTTTGACACAAAGGAGCTCAACTCCAAGCTCCCTCCTGATGTCCGAGCTCCTTACCCTATCTCTAAGGCTGAGCCCGGCCACCCTACGGAGGAAGCTCATTTTGGCCGCTTGTATCCGAGACCTCATCCTTTCGGTCACGACCCAGAGTTCGTGACCATATAGGTGAGGGTTGGGAAGTAGACCGACCAGTAAATGGAGAGCTGAGCCGGAAGGTGAACAAGACCCCGAAATACTTGATCTCCCTCCTTTGGGGTAGGCATTCTTTACCCACCTGGAGGGAGCAATCCATCGCTTTCTGGCAGAGCACCAGGGCCTCAGATTTGGAGGTGCTGACTCTCATTCCTGTCGCTTCATACTCGGCTGCAAAATTCCCCAGTGATTGCTAGACCACAGGCAAACAGGACCACATCATCTGCGAACAGCAGAGAGGCGATCCCGAGACCCCCGAACCTGACGTGCTGCGCCTAGATATCCTGTCCATGAAGGTCACGAACAGGACCGGTGATAAAGGGCAGCCCTGGCGGAGGCCAACAACCACCGGGAACGTGTCTGACTTATTACCGAGGATACGAACACAGCTCCTACTGCAGGCGTACAGAGACCGGACGGCCCGTTGCAAAGAGTCCGGCACCCCATACCCCAGCAGCACCCCGCACAAAACCCCCGAGGGACCCGTTTGAAAGCCTTCTCCAAGCCTACAAAGCACATGCAGACTGTTTGGGGAAACTCACAGGACCCCTCCAGTAGTCTTGCGAGGGTAAAGAGCCGGTCCACTGTTCCACGAGCGGGACGAAATCCGCACGGCTCCTCTTGAATCCGAGGTTCGACAAACGGTCGGAGCCTCCTTTCCAGCACTCTAGCATCATTTTTCCCCGGAAGGCTGAGCAGTGTGATGCCTCGATAGTTCGAGCACACTCTCCGGTCCCCCTTCTTGAAGATGGGAACCACCACCCCGGTCTGCCTTTTCAGTGAAGCACATTATGTTTTTCAGTAAAGCACATTATACTTTTGAGATTATGGAATCTTTTTAATGCATTATCCGGATTTTACCTTTTTCCACATGTTGCTGTAGGCTGTACACTTCCTCTCAGTTTGTTTGTTCACAATCTCACTTGTTGTCATGTGGACTGTGGATACAAAGGATGTTGTCCTCAATAAACACATTTTTTTCTGAAGTGTGAATGTGTATGATTATACTATATGTTATACTACTACTGCTGCTAACATAAAGAAATATACACTCAATATAATCTTCTTGCATGTTTTCATTTAAAAACGATGCCGAGGTGCTAGAAACCTTGAAGGCGCACAGATGAAAAGAAAGAAAGCGTATACGCAGCCAGAAGGCCAGGACTGTTAACCTCTGAAAGCCACAGGTGTCAGTTATATTTCCACAAGTCTACACAGACATGTGACAAATGAACACACACTCGAGGGCCTTGTTTTGTATTTTATTTGGTTTCTTGCAGCCTGAATGTTGCAGTGTTCATTCTTTTTATTTTCCCACTTGGATCAGGAGAAACACAATGTTGTCCCTGATACAGATTGGTGACAACAACCCAGAATATGTTGTGTGCTGATGGCTTAATTTCAAGTCCACATAAAGGGGGAAAAGGTTTGTGACGTGATTGGTAGATTATCTGGGGATAGCAAAGTGCTATATGTTGTGACAAGAGTATGTATGGATGAAGCATTACATTGCTAAATTGTACTTCTTTAATGGCTGGCATAGGTTGCTAGATTGCTAAATCCGCCATTCTTTCATGCTACACTGGCTACAGAAAATCAGCCTAAAAAAGTTGTCACTCATAATTCTGCATAGCCTCCAATCACTTTAACCTGAACAGAGGAAGGAAAATAATTCTGGATTTGGCTATTTTTGCATTTACAACAGTTAAAACCTCATGATTTAAATAAGGGCCATTGAAGTGTTTGTACTGGGAAGTTGTTTCACCTAAAAAGATTATCCGCTGACAATGGCATCCTGTGACGTAACCTGAAGTTGTAATTGGTTAGGCCTCTAAAATGTGCTTCAAAGCCTGGCGCTCCTCCTGTAAGCCTGTGGAACACTCTAGCGGGAAGAAAATACAGTGTGTAGGAATTTACTACTCAGTGTGGGCAGCTGTGTGTAGCGGGTAAAACAAGTATTGAACACTTCACCATTTTTCTCAGTAAATATATTTCTAAAGGTATTGACATTTACACCAGATATCGGTAACAACCCAAGTAATTTATCCATACAAAACAAAATTAAGTTATGTGTAATAAAATGGAATGACACAGAGTATTGAGCACACATGTATGTAATACTTGGTACAAAAGCCTTTGTTGGTAATGACAGCTTCTAAATGCGTCCTGTGTGAAGAAACTATAGTCGCATGTATTGCTCAGGTGTGATTTTGTAGACTGTTTGTGAGGAAGAATGAGCCAAAGTTCTTCCACACAAAGCTGCCATTACCAACAAAGGCTTTTGTACCAAGTATAACTTACTTCATATTCAACGTGTTTAATACTTTTTTCCTGTGTCATTCCATTTTATTATACAAAACTTAATTTCTGAACTTTAATTTTTTGTATGTATGGATTACTTGGGTTGTTACTGACATCTGGTGTAAATGTCATGTCAATAGCACCTTTAGAAATATATTTACTGAGAAAAATGGTGACGTGTTCAATACTTATTTTACCTGCTGTAAGTATATATATTCTAAAATGAACTGACTGATTTATATGCAAAAAATAAATAAACATAAATTTAAATAATATATGAATATTGTATTTTTAAGTTGAAATGACAAATATCAAAAACCCAAATGTATCTCTAAAGTATTTATTATTGCAAGAAGAGGCTCAGTTGCAGAGCCACAACGATTCTGTAAAGGGTGAGCACTGAAGATTGAATATCACACACCCGTTGTGTGATATTCAATCTTCAGTGCTCACTTTCACAGAATCGTGTGTCACAACGTTATAAAGACAGTTTACAGGGGCCGGGGCTGTTATTGGAAGATTCTGCTTTGACATTTACAAACAAAGGAGTACTTATCAGCATTGTCACAAGACATACAGATGCATACGTGTATCCTGTAAAAAGGTCTTTGTCAGCGTCCATACAGCCAAACATGTTTTTTTTAAGCATAAGTCCTTTATTCATCAACAGAAGAGGACGTGTTACTCGGACCTGCTGCATAAACCACGGGTCTCACAATGCAGTCCTTGATAGTTTCACTCAGTAACAAACATATTTACCAGCTGACCTATATGAGAATATAAGATACTCATAAGAATAAAACATTCTCATTACAATGTACAGACATATTTATTATTTTTTTACATTTTTCATTCCTTTTTATATTTGCACATTCATTTTCTCATTCTTTTACAGATTTATTATTTTATGTCTATGACTCCATACCCACACACCTCAACCAGTGACAACAGTTAAATGCTGCTGACACATTAATGCATAATATAGTTATGAATACACACTTTTACTTTTTGTCAATCCATGATTTTTACTTTACATAGTATGTTTGCAAAGTGTTATTTGTACTTGTATAAAGGATCTGAATACCTCTTTGCCCAATGATGACAAGCAATGGCAAAAAAAATATCATAATCCTACTATACGGATGATTAATTAATTTCATACATTCGTGTCATTGCTCTCAATGTTACAAACAGTTCCTAGAACAATTAGAAGAAAGGTGAATAAAAATACAATACAACAAAAAACAAGGACAACAAAGCTGAACAAAGATAGGTTAACATTTAACTACGGTACAAATTAAAAAGATAGATGTCTATACAAGTATACAAAAAAAAGCTACAATGAACAACCACAAACAATGTTGATATTCAAGTCAATCTGTTTCAGTAAATTGTAAACAACAGTTAATATTGCAAACAGAGCTGAAATAGATATTTAATAGATATTCAGCTGCTATTCCTGAGGTGTCTTCGAATTCCCACTCAATAAAGGTTTTATTGTCTTGGGAGTATCTCTATCAAGAGTCTACAGGTATTGAGGGTGTTGTATATGCTGTACTGATTGTAAGGCTCCTAGAGGCAAATTTGTGATATGTGGGGGATATAAATAAAATTGACTCGACTTGATACATGCACATTGTCTGTGATTCTAAATGTGGGGTCAGGAGAAACCCTAATCTAAAGCTGAAATAGTTCAAAGAACATGTTCAATCCCAAAAAAAAACATTATTTAAAATACCGTGGTCAGAATTTGTGTTTCATTAAGTGTGAAACACTCTTGATGTGTGCGTGTGTGTGTCTGATATGCATGTATATTCTGTATTTCTATATACAGTTTCTATGGCGTACTTGGATTCATATTTGACAATGACGATGACATGTACTTGTTAAATACGTTACGTTATTACAACAAAGAAAACATTTGATTTGTAGTGCAATGTTCGTTTTATTGTTGCATTAATTATAATCATATGTATTGCTCCTGGCAATATTACTGTTATTATTATCATCATCACTCCACTAGTACAATATAAATTAAAAACACAGTGTGTTGTTCTGCTCCCCTCCTGCGATGAACACTTGTAGGTACAACACCCACCGCGCATGCGCAGAGCCGTCGGGAGACTGGCGATGTTGCCAGACATCATCACAGGTTGAGCTGAACATCCTCCTTCACAACGAGGGATCTTCTTCATTTCACGGTGCCCGTTTTCTCCATCCCCGCCGCCGCGGCCGCGGTGTAGCAGCAGACAGCGCGGAGGGAGCAGAAGCCATACGATGAAGAAACGTTACGTGGACGCGAGCAGGCTACGGAAGATGAAGAAGATGAAGATAACGGAGAGGCTGTCTGAAAGGTAAGCTACCATTAGAGCCGCGAGCCGCGTCGCCTGGCGGAGGCTGCTGGTTGTGTTGTGGTGCCTCGTCTTTGTGTAAATTTCAGTCGTCGTCATCATGCTCACCTGTCCGCCTCGCGCCCCGCGTCCCTCTTCGTCTCGCGCGCGACGTGAACCCGGTCCGTGCGGCTGTGTGGTCCGCTTGCACTGCGCAGACAGGCGTGTGGACATGTTGTGCGACTTATTTTGTTTACCGAAAGGCAGAAAGCAGCAGCCGTGCAAGTTGACGTCGGCCTGCTTTCTGCTCCGCTCGTGACATCTGCTTTCTGCGCCGTCTCGCGCGTCCCAAACCAGACGAGAGGACGCGTTCAATGGTCGCGTTGTGTTTTTACCCGCTGTATTTTCCTTTTAGGCGAAAGGAAAGCAGCAACTTTTGCACATAAAAATAAATAAATAACTGAATTTGAAAATGTCTAGACAAGAGTCCAGATAAGAGAAATAAACCACTTATTTTAATTTAATTGTTACACATGAGCAATTCAGTAAATAAAAAAAGATAAGCCTGTGCTACTGTGTATTTATACACTGCCTTCTTTTGTTTTCATGAATTTGCAATCAAACATCCAATTCCTGCTCCTTTTTTACAGTAGTATACCTTCTGTATTTGGTGAATAAATACATTAAAAACTAATACAAATATTATAAAGAGTTTTCAAACTTGATTTATAATTTACAACGCTGTAGTCCTCCATATCTCACCCTCCTTACTCTTAAAGATGAACTTCTGCATATTTTTTTATTTGTTATTATAATAGTGGTCGTTATAGTTAAATAGCAGTGAGATCAATTAAATTCGGCAAATTTGAACTTGAATGAAGAACTGAAGACATGTCGTCCTCCTTTTTGTCCCTCTCTCTTCTAGTTAAATTATAGCTTGTTATTGTTGCATGCTTAGTATTTTATTTAGAGTACATTAGCAGTCGGTTAAAAAAATACATTTCACATCAGTAACATTTAAAAGGGAACATTTAAAACGTGCATGTGCAATCGGATGCTGTGGTGCTCCCTCTCTCCTCCAGATGAAATATTGCCATGGTTACCAAACAAAGAAGGGGTGATGGGATTCTCCGGGCGAGCAGAACAAAGGAGGAAACCACAGCTCCTGCTCGGCTCGCCTGATGAAATGAATGAGGGAGCAGTCATTGTTCTGTAGTGCCTCTACTTAAAAGCAATTGTAAGATGCAGCTGCTCAATTATAGGTTTAGCAACATGTATTCGATTTGTCTCGTTTTGGCTTTTTATGTGTTTAATGTTTCGACTGAAGAGGCTTTGTTTGCTAGAATCAGAGCCGAGAACACTAATTTATTTCACTTGTATCCTGACTGCACGCACCCGCCCACTGATGTTTTATGTACAATAATATTAATAATAATAACAGTAATGGACGTCATCTGTCTATTTGCAGTGCATACACCTTCCTGAAGTTCATGATGATGTGGACGTTGGTGCTGCTGGCAGATTTCATGCTCGAATTCAGACTGGAGTACTTGTGGCCATGCTGGCTCTTCTTCGGGAGTGTGTACTCCACTTTCCACTGCCACGGGCTGGTGAGAACCCAGACTGAGAGATTTAATATTGTGTGTGAAGACAATCATGAATCCACAGAATGAATCCAGTGCATTTTACTGAAATTAATGTGGTTCTTTGTGTGTGTTTTTGCAGGTTATTTGTGTTGTTTTTGTCTGTGCTGCCTTCACTCTGGACATCTTTTGTTTAATTTTTGTGCCTTTGCACTGGCTGTTCTTTGTGGCAAGCACTTATGTGTTATTCAATTACATATGGCATACAGGTGAGTACGTGATTAGTTAGTTTTATTCTGTTGTTTTAATACATGTGATAAAATATACCAAACTCTATTACTGGCATAAATAATTAAGCTTTTATTGTGAGTTATTCACAATTTGATTGAATTATTAGTGATTTTGATACTGTTCTCATATTTCTGTGCATTATTTCATATATTTTCTCATACTATGCGTATTTATAGCACTTTTTTTGTATTTTTAATTCTTAATTTTAATTCTAAATTTTACCTTGAGTTCTAGGTTGTAATAATTCTATGTGGAAGGAGGACCTAGCTAAATAAGCCTTTCATTGTACGAACTAACTCTGTTAACTGTGCATATGACGATACAAATATCTATCTATCTTGATTTGAACAAGTATCTTTCCATCTCTTCACATCTGATTATTTCGGATTTGTCTGCAGAGAAAGGCATCTGTATATCGACGGTGTCCCTGTGGATTCTGCTCGTGTACACGGAGGCTTCACTTCGACTCAAAGACCTCAAAACCTCTCATGCCAACCTGTCTCATTTTTTTGCTGCACACTGGTATGTTCATTTAACATACATCTTTCAGCCCCGAAGAGAATCTTCATCATTACAATTTCTTACATAACATTAATTGAGTTGCGATAAAAAAGCATCAGTACTAAACTTGTATTAATCTCCTGTGTGATATTATGACTTGTTCTCGATGTTTGTGAACCATTTAATAAAGGAGTAAATTAACTTTTATGCTACGATCTAATGACCTATCAAGTAACAAAAAAATTATCATTATCTTTAAATAAATACATCTATAATTAGACTAATCATTAATAATATAAATCAGTTCGCCAAGATGTGTTGTTATCATTTGAATGTCTTCACATATTCAAACTTTGTCTTCCCCTCTGTGTTGACATTCAGCATTGGATATCCTGTAGTGTATTTGGGGTTTGATGCCACCTGCTACTTCACCAACATCTTCAAGCTGCGCATACAGAAAGCTGTTCAGAGTGAGAATGACTTCCACATGCACCTCCTGCAGCATTCGCTTCCTCCAGGCCTGCAGGTTTACCCCAAGACGGCCACAGATGGCAGCAGCAGTAAGTTATCTGCACCATCTATTAATACACACTTACGTATCTAATTTATGAGATCAGAGGTTCGGCACTCTTTAGTTTGTGTGGTCACTAAAAGTAACCACTCAGTCCTAAACTGTTCATTCCAAATACACAGGGGGAAACACCAAGAACAACAATTATACATGAGAAAATGTCAATTTATTATTATTCCTTCAGTGAAATTCTACAATTCTATTCGTACAACCACATTTCATTCACAAACTCCTCAGGCAATGAGAACTGTGAATATCCCTGCAGAGGCAACTTCTAAAGAGGAAGTCCTCATTTTCAGCAAATGAGGGAATTCTTACATAACACAATACTCCCTTTTCCCCTTTTTTCATTGGCAAGGGAAAATAATGACAACCTAACTCAAGTAAGGAAATATTGCAAATGGACAACAACATTTTATTTTCCAAAATTCAAGTGTCTGCAAGGGTGTCGTAGATCTGTGGTAGAGCCACCATAACAAGTGGACCGCTGCCTATTTTCATACTTTTTATGTCTCCACGCCAGCAACAGCAAGGCTTTGTGTTTTTGGGTTCTCCGGTTCATTCTCTTGAATGTGATTTCTCAGAAATGCCTTCAGAGAATTTCTTCAAATCTGGCACAAAGGTCCACTTCCAGGTTGAACTGTTTAAGATTTGGTGTTCAAAAGTCACTGTGTCATTGGCCATCCCTCAAGAATTGATAATTATGACAATTTCAAACAAATGTCTAATAGGATCAAATGAGGAGATGATGACATTTGAAAAAGACATGGATGTAAACTGCAATTTGGCTGTTTGGCGGAGGCTGTAATTCTAGTTTATGCATTGTTTGCTGGTATTAATACCAGAGTTATTAAAGATCAGTTCGAGAAGAAGTACAAACGACTCAATCCTGTTTTGGGGAATCCTAATCTAAATGCACCAACAGCTAAACTGAGCTCATATCTGATAGATGCTATTGTTTCTACCTGTCCCTGCAGGCTCAAAATGGAAGATGAAGCCCGAGTCGACTCAGTATCAATGTCAGAACGGCACTGTAGTGGCCCATGATGAGGTGCACACTGTGGACTGCCTCCAGATCCGCAGTGAGGAGAGAACGACAGAGAAGGGATCACAGGAGATGAGGCCAGCTGAATCAAACCGGCGGCCATTATCATCCAAACCTGGCGAGTCCAGAGATCTGCTCCACTGTGGGGCAGGGGGACAAGAATCCTCTACAAGCCACGAAAATCTACCTCAAGATGAGCAAGGAAGCAAAGCCACGCGGGCGGCTAAAGGCTCCTCGCCAAAAGCCCGCAGAAGCGGCACAAACACCCCTTCACCACCTGCAGGAAGGACTGAGAAGAAGCCGAGATCCAGCTCAAAAACATTCTGCCTCAACCAAGACACGACAGAGAAGACTGCCACAGCAGCTCAGAATCACCACGCTGAGCAGATGACCAAGTATGCCCCCGTTAGCTTCCATTCAGTTTGAAATCAGGCAGAAGAAGGTGAAATCAGAGCTAGACGATCTCTATCTTTCCCTGTAATTGTCTTTCAGGCTGGAGCAGGAGCTGAGGAGGCTGAAGGGCGAGCTGCAGGTGAGCAGGCAGAGCGAGCAGGAACTGCGAAGTCACATCTGCAACTTGACTAACAGCGAGAGGAGCCTGAGACCAGAGGTTTCCCTGCTCAGACAGTCAAATATGCTGCTACACAGCAAGTGAGTTATCCACAAAGATCCACTGCTGAAAGTGTGTCTTTGGCTCCCCTGGTGGGCTGTTTTACACACTACATCGATCTATAAATACAAAGTAAGATGGGGATGATTGTATGCAGAATGGCTGCCAGGACTATGGTTGTCTGTGTGAAAGCAAACCTTTTGTGGGCTGATGTTTTAATCCTAAAACACATTAGTGGATCTCTTTTTGAGTCGTATTTCATGTTGAGGGATTGTGGCTAATAATTCTCATCTATGTTTTGGAGCTACCAATACACAATCCACCAGACCCCTTGAATCAATTTGATGAGCATGAATTTGATTTAATGTCCTGTATAATTGGTGCATTTCTCTTGTTACTTTAAATGTGAATTCACAATAGATTAATACTTTAAGCACATTACAAACTGATAAAACTGTGCTCTAAAAATCATCGTTGTTACGCAGCCCGTCCGCTCACAGATGAATATATATCAACACATTTACCACATCAAACCCACGTCCCCCATCCAGTGGCTTAACTGTTGCCTGAGATGAGGATGTTGTGCACAGCTGTGGTCAGCGCCACCAGTTCTAATAAGACATGCTCCAGTTTTTAAAGCATGGCGCTCTTCAGCAACTACAAGGATTCTGTCTGTTTCAGAGACGCTGTGAAGTTAATCTCAAACAAGTCTATCTGGATGTGGTCTTATTTCTGGCATTATGTAAAGTGAAGATTATTGCTTTTCATTCAGGATTCTGTGTCTGACTAAAACCAAGCAAAGGGACAAACAGAGCAGCGCGATGCTGGAGAAGAAGACCAGAGCAGAGACGGAGGCCAGACTCTCAGTAGAGAGACAGTTGGCTGAGCTTCAGGCTCAGAAACTGGAGGAAGCAGCCATCACAGCACGGAGTCTAACAAACAGGTAAACCACAGCTATTAAACCTTTAAAATTCCTTGTTATTGAAGTGGCTTTTTGCCCGGGAAGTAAAGCTGGATCTGCATTTGTATGCTACAATTAAATACAGCTGTGAGTGTATGGCCAAACATTTGAGGAAATACTTTGAGTTATTCTTATTTGCTTTCTTGCCAAGAGGGAGATAAGTGTTTTCAGGATGAAGGTGGAGCCAGCAGCTGATTAGCTTAATTTATGTTGTTAGTGTTTGTGCTAAGCTAAGCTAACTATAGCCTTATATTGAAAATATAGATATAACAGTGGCATCAACAGGGTTGCGAGGGTTAAAATATATTTTGATGCAATTACTAGTTACGAGTACTAATAAGATTTCTCCCTTTTGTCTGTAACTGTAACATAATTCAGTATTGTGTTTTAATTACGTAACACCATTTCATGTAAACAGTTACTCCCCCAGCCTGGGTATCAACTGTCCCTTCTAAATCTTGGCAAAAAAGCATATTTTCTCAAATGTTGGGACTTTTCCACACATTACATTTACTTTGAATTGTGGTGTAATAATCTTTTTTAACTATGCAAATGAAATGTTATGTTTCTTTCTGTGTAAACTGGTCTTCATTTCCAGTAGTTTCCCTCTCCTACTGCTCAAAACTGTTATTTCTTCCATCTCCAACACCAGGCAGGAACACTGTGAAACCCAAATGTTAAGGAAAAGAGTTAAAGATCTAGAGACAGAGTACAAACAACTACAGCTGGAGTGTCAAGTGAAAGGGAGTCGTGTGCTAGATCTAGAGAATGATTTTGAGGTATCTTTTTACACTATTTGGGAATGAGCTTGTGAGTTTAAATGTCTGTGGTCCAGTACTTGGTTGTCCTCAGTTTGGTCATGTAGTTGTTTTGCTGTTTGAGTTCCAATTTGTGTGTCTGTAATTCTTTGTTTTTGTAAAATCTATTAGAAAACTTAAATGGAAACCATTTAGTGTTTTTTTAAATCTGTTTTATTTTGGCCTGCAGTCAACATATTGCACTTTGTCATCATAACAGTATGTAGTAATATCGTATGGTTGTTTTTTTGTCTTTACATCAGGTGTGTACATTGTTGTACTGTTTGGTAATTGATTTTCATTTGCACACTCTCCATAAAGCATGCTGAAACAAAAGCCTGGTCGTTCATAAAAACATTGCACTGCTTTAATAAAGTTTAAAAGTACAGGTCACCTCCTTCAAAATGTTAAAAGTCAATGTTAACACAGATACAATCACCCCTCAGTGTGTGTAATATCTAATACAATGTGCAGCTTTCATGTTTTTTGAATGGCTGGCCAATTCATCATGAAAATGATTTTCTCTCTATGGTGCATTGGTTTCCTAAGTCAGTGAGCCTGAACAAGTCTTTATGAAGGCGAACAAAACACAGCGGGAAAAAAACAACTTAGGAAACCAAAGCACGTAATCCCTCAGGTGGTCATGGCACATGGTTGATTGATGTTTGGACATTTTCCACGTGTTCTTACTCTCAATGCGTTTCTCGAACTCAGGCTCTGGGAAAGTACCGCTGTGTGGAGAACGAGACAGACATGCTGCTGTCCACTCTGTCGGCCATGCAGGAGAAGGCTCAACATCTGGAGTACAACCTGAGCGCGGAGACTCGCATCAAACTGGACTTGTTCTCAGCTCTGGGAGACGCCCGCCGACAGCTGGAGATCGCTCAAGGTTCCCAACTCTTTTTCTTCACGTGTTTTGTGTCCTTGCGCAAACTACATTTTAAATGTGTGTGTTATTTAGTGCCTGTGGATTGCTACGTCCCGCAGTATCCACGCACTCATGGATTACCTTTGCTTGTCCGGCAGATAAAGTGATGAGGCAGGACCGGGAGATCAAGGCGATGAAGCAGAAGATTGCGGAGGTTATGGCCGTCAGTCCCGCAGTGTCCTACATGGCTCCTCGGCCTCCGGTACCGCAGTATCTCACCAAGTTACTCAACTCTGAGCGCTACATGCTGAATCCACGAGCATTGATGTACCAGTGTCTGAAGAAGTAAAAGACGCCGTCGCCTTTTTCTGATCCTCAGACCCCTTGATGATAAAACATTAGGGAATGGGGCTTATGGATTTTTATTACAGAGCTAAATGACGCCATGAGGTCATCTACTTTGAGCCATGAGTGGAACCAGAATGAACCACCGCAAGTCGAATGCCTTTTGCTGCACTGCTGGTGCTAGCTTTACATTGGGTGGAAGTGTTTCACTCCAAAATAGGAAATCTGATATGCAGAGCTGCTGTAGGCACAGATTTTATGTAAAGAAACTGCATAAACCATCAAGTTGGGATGCAACAGAGAAAAGCACAACATTTCTTCAAATTCAGACCCTGAAGATTTCGTCTAAATGGATGATTTCTGGATATGGAAGTTAAAAATGTGCAAGTGGATGAATCGTGCTGCCCTGCAGACCCACTCAATTACTGCCTGCAAAAGACCGACTAACTCTGTACAATATATTTTCTTGGCATGACAGTAGAACTTCACACATTATTTATGTTGTTATCAAAAGTATTATACTTACAAAGGGACTATAATAGCCTTTGTTTTAATTATACAGAAGGATTTTGTTCTGCAAGGATATTGACAAATATTTAAAAGAACATGGTATCATTTTTTAGATCTTGTTTATCCCTTTTGAGTCAAATGATTTTTAGTATTAATTCGAACAAAAATATCTCATAAGTATGGATGCCCATTTCTGAAATGATGAAAAAAGAAAGATCTAATGAGAAACTCTCAAATTATTGACATAGTAGTGACACTGACCATGGACAAGTTAAATATGACTTAAAAAAAGAAAATGTTTTCACATTTCTACATGTTTACATCATGTTCATGCTTGTTGAACTGGTGTAAATTACACCAACACATTTAAAAGTAATGATAAAAAAAGAACTGTTAACATAGGAGCTTTTCAATAATCCAGTTTTATTAATAATTTAGCACTGGTGCCAATACCCATCCCTACACAATAATCATGTTGTGAACATCTGATATTGTGACAGCCAGGATCTTTTTTTTTTTCAGGCGAAGTTGTTGGACTTGTATCTATTACTGGCAGCAATGGGCTTCCATAAATGAGAGAAAAAACGTCCTTAAATTATTCGGATAGTTTCTGGTCATGCTGCGAGAGATTTAGGTAAAACTGGTTCAGAATACACGATTGCACTGTTCAAATCTATTCTATGAATGTGTCAATATGAATATAGAGAGATGATGATATTGAATCAACCCCAGACCCGAGTTAGTTGTGTTTATGACCTCCTTTTTAATTTTGGGGACAAAATAGACCTTTATTTGATCAAATACAAATATAAGGTCCAAACAATATTCTATTTACAAACATGAAACATGAATATAAATATTAACTGACAACATCAAAAAATGCTAAATAGGGGAAAGTATGTCTGTGCCTGTAAATAATAGATCACGATTATTTGAATTGTGCGGAAATTAAGATCAAATTAACGGATTAAAATCTAAAATGTGTTTTGGAACGAGACCCTTCAGAGTTGCAGACATTTAGGTTGAACGTGGGTCTTTATCGTGTGAGGTTTCCTGGCAGCAAACAATGTGCAGTGATGTTTAATTGTTAGTGGGAAGAAGATGCAGTAAAAGAAGCTCACACTTAGCTGCAATTATGTCTCTTTGTTTGAAACAACAGCTCACGGTTACACGTGGCAGCTCTCGGCTCCACAACGCAAACCTCTGCAAGAGAGAAAGTAGGACAAAAATTAACTGAAAGGTTTGTTTGCCAGAACTAGACTTCATATTTGAGTTTAAGCGGATTTGTGAATAACAAAGAATGGTGTTGACCAAACATGGTTCATGAATTTAATTATTGTGCCTAAATACATTACTTTCAAACTGGGAAGTAAAACACAAATTTAATGTGAAAGAGTAATGTGTTTGAATTGAAGTGCTATGTACTGTTTTTGTAGATTGTTTTTTTGTTTTTACTCACGTTGTACAGAATTGAAAAGACCCATGATGCAGCTGAAAAACACTCATGAACTGGATGTCGCCATTTTGGTAGCTTTTTATTTAGAGTGTGTTTCTAAGGTGTTTTATATCAAAACTATTTTTTAGTCTTGCTGTACCTTTTATTATACTGCTGTAATTTTGTACAGCAATGTGTTTGTCAGCATGAAATGTGTTTTATTCAACTGTTATTTGAGCACACATTGTGACTTTAAGTATGTACATGAATTTACTTGTACAAGGGCTACAGTTTCTTAACATTTTGAACAAATGAAATTAAATCAAACAGTGATGCTCGGAGGGTAGAGGTCATGCTCCTGATACACCAGGATGGTTTTTTTTGTATAAATAATTGAAACAATTGAATTTTGTCTCAATTGCTTTCTGTGTGGACATTATTTTACTTTTAGAATATAAGTTACTAAGAATATTAGTGACTTCAGACACCAATTTTAACTTTTTCTGCAAGGGGAAAATATTGTAAAGCTTGTGATCGAAAGAGTTGCTGCTTTCAAAACTTCTTTTCTGAAGTAAAACGATAAACACAAGTTACTGTGTGGTATTAAAAGATACTAACAGTCTGCATTCAAATCCTAAATTCAAATGAGGAGTGAAAGGCAGCAAATTGTACTTTAATTTTTGTAATGTCTGTTCAAGGCGGAGTCTTTAGTTCACATGACGCTGGATAGTTTAATGAATAATAATGCAACATATTTTAATTGTTATATTTTTTAGAGCCAAATCTGAAGCTGCAACTTAACTACCAGTAACATTTCTGTCAGGTAAATATAGTACTCCAATATGTTCCTCTAAAGTAGAAGTACACAATAGTGAGTATACAGTTGAGTTGCATATTTTTGGTGCTTTGGAGGCCTTTTCTAGATGTATTATTTATTTAATTCCACAGTCTAGGCTTTCACAATGACATGCAGGCCCCTTTGTTTCCACCACATGTTGAGATCCCAACAAGTGTGAAGTTGTATGTATGAGCAAGCAGCAATAGTTCGGGTTACAACTCTGAAACTGTGTTTAAATAATATTTAGCTTCTCTGTGATAATCCAGTCCAGATGTAACTGGTTTCTGGAAGAGATCTGGTTCAGCAGTGAAAACGAAAGTTACGAAGGTAACTACGGTTCTATGAATCCTGGATGACCTCCAGAGGCAGTGTTTTCACACTGGATATCTTCTGTCTTGCGCTTGCGCAGTTCGAGTACGTATACCAAAAAATGTCACGTGTGACCTCGGATGAGTCCCCAGCTGGGTATAACTTCCGGCCTCATCCTGAGATCATGTCCTGCGGAATCTTCTCGCGAAACCAAGAGATTCCGAGTGACCAAGAACTCTGGCGGTCATCCAGGATTCATAGAACCGTAGTTACCTTCATAACTTTCGTTCTATTTCATCCTTACTGACCGCCAGAGGCAGTGTTTTCACACTGGACGACTTATACCAACAAAGTCACGAGGAATGTACAGGAACCTACCTCGTCTGACTCAGGCAGAGGAATGTGGACAAAGAACCGCACCCAATGGGTGAGGGGTGGCAACGTTCACTCTGTAGTATCTGGTAAATGTGCTCGGTGATGCCCATGAGGCCGCCGCACATATATCCTCCATGGACACACCTCTCAGGGTTGCCCATGATGTGGAAACACTCCTGGTAGAATGGCCCCTTACTCCGGGCGGCAGCGCCCGGCCGTTCGCCCTGTATGCACAGGCAATGGCTTCCACTATCCAGTGGGACAGGCGCTGTTTTGACAGGGCACAGCCCTTCCTAGGTCCCCCATAGCAGACAAAAAGCTGCTCCGACCGGCGTATACTTGCGGTGGCCTCGACATAGGCTCTGAGGACCCGCACTGGGCACAGTAGCCCTGACCTCTTCTCTCCCAATGGAGGGTTAAACTGTGCGAGCTGGATAGGTTGGTTGAGGTGCGAGCGTGTCAGCACCTTCGGAAGAAATGCTGCATTAGGCCATAGTGTAACACCCGAGCCATCTGAGTTCCACCTCAAACAGGATTCACTCACTGACAGGGCGTGTAACTCGCCTACCCGCTTTGCCGACGTGATGGCAAGGAGAAAGACGGTCTTTGCTGACAGCCATCGCAGCTCTGCCTCTGTTGTGGGTTCAAAGGGAGGTGAGCATAGGGCGTCCAGTACCACGGACAGGTCCCATGAAGGGACTGTGCAGCAGAGGGAACCAAGTCCTGGCGGGCCATAAGGGGGCCACCAGCACCAGCCTGTGGCCCTGCTGAAGAACCCTGAGGAGCGTTAGCAAGATCAGGGCAATAGGGGGAAAGCATAAAGAAAGCCCTCCAGCCACGTATGAGCCAGGGCATCTTGACCCAGAGGACTGGTCCTCTCTACCAGGGAGAACCAGCGGGGGCAGTGGGTTGAACTCTCTGAGGCAAAGATATACACCTCTGCTCTGCCAAAGAGGCCCCAGATGCTGTGCATGACCTCTGGGTGAAGCCACCACTCCCCCGGTGGAGGCTTGTGACGGGAGAGGGAATCTGCAATCTGGTTCTGCTCTCCTGGTAAATACATTGCCTGAAGGCTGGTCAGGCGAGGGGCTGCCCAGGTCAGAAGGGAAACCCGTAGCAATCCTGCAGACCTGGTGCCCCCTTGATGGTTTATGTGGAACACGGTCGAAGTATTGTCCGACCGAAGAAGTACATGTTTCCCTCTCAAATGTAGAAGGACATGTCTGAGCGCTAGGTGCACAGCATGTAGCTCCAGGACATTGATATGTTCCCTGCGGTCTTGAGTGGGCCACTGCCCCCGAGCAGTCCTGCTCTGCCACACTGCACCCCACCCTGAGAGGCAGGCATCTGTCGTGACGTCCTCCCGACGGGATGGGATCACGCCCATGGGAACGCCTCCTGACAGGTATGCTCTCTCCCTCCACGGGGATAGAGCTCGGAGGCACTGCTGTGACACTCTTACTGTCCTGTGCCTGTGGCACTTGACGTCCAAGTGAAGGCTGTTCAGCCATCTCTGCAAGGGGCGCAGTGACAGCAAGCCCAAGGGAACGACAGCTGAGGCAGCTGTCAATTTGCCTAAGAGGTGAAGAAAGAGGATGTAGGGCAACCGCCTGCCCCCTCTTCCGAGGGGGAGGCTGCGGAGGATGCTGTCCACACGCTGGGGCGACGGACAGGCTCTCATAGTGGCCGCGTCCAGAGCTAGACTGATGAAGGTTATGCTCTGAGAAGGGCTAAGAGAGCTCTTCTCCATGTTTACCCTGAAGCCCCACAGGGCCACATGAGAGAGAAGGTGAGCGGTGTCCTGTGCAGCCTGAGCCCGGGATGGCGCACAGATCAGCCAATCGTCCAGGTACGGCAATATCCTCATGCCCTGCGCTTGCAGGGGGAGAAGGGCAGCGGCGACACATCTCGTGAACACTCGTGGGGAGAAGGAGAGTCCGAATGGAAGCACCCTAAACTGAAAACAATGGCCTTGGAAGGCAAAACGAAGGAACTGTCTGTGATGAGGTACAATGGGGACGTGAAAATAGGCGTCCTTTAAGTCGACCGACGTGCACCAGTCTCCCTTGGAGATGGCACGAAGGACGTCTGCTGTGCTCAGCATGTGAAATGGGAAGACCCTCAGGAACTTGTTTAGTCCCCTCAGATCTAGGACTGGGCGCAGTCCGCCATTCTTCTTCTTTACGAGGAAGTAGGTTGAGTAGAACCCCCTGGCCTGTGACCGGGGTCCCACCACCTCGATTGTGCCCTTGGTCAGGAGCACAGCTAACTCCTGGCTCAGGGCTAGGGACTTTGCCGGGTCTGTGATGTGGTCATCTTGACCCGGTTGAAAGCTGGGGGCCGGGGTCGGAATTGAAGCTTGTACCCCTGGGTTAGGGTGGAAACCACCCAGGGGTCTGGAGCGTGAGCTGCCCAGTAGCTGACATGCTGCTGGGAGAAATACCCGACTGCCGGCCCCGGGACCTCAGTCCCTGCCCCCCCTGACCCTAAAGGCTCTGGGGGGGGTGACTGCTAGTCCCCCGGCTCGGAAATTGCCTGGGGGGCACGCGGGTAGAGCCGCGTTGGGCACGGACCGGCCTCTTAGCAGGGCGCTGAGGCCACTGGTGGCTACTGGGGTAAGCTGGAGGCCGAAAATGGCCCCGGGGGGCCGCCGTGGACCCTCTAGGTCAGCGGGGTGCGGGCATGTCTCGGCGAAGGCCGGAGAACTGCTGCCTGGTCTGAACGGCCTGCACAGTTCGCTGAAGCGCCTGCAGAGCAGCTGAGCCGAAAAGCTCCCCGGGTTCGACTGGGACAGTACAGAGGTCCGCCTACATGCCTCTGACAGGGGTGACTGCGCCAGCCAAACGCCTGCAGTGAAGCGTCACTGAGGCTGGTGGCAGTAGTGTCGAAAGTAGCCTGCTGCAGAGAAACTGAGAGGGCAAGCATAAGATGAGAGAGGGAATTGCCAATACGGCCCATGCGTGCTGCCATGTTATAAGCTTGGCAAAGCAGGTCGTCCGTGATCCGACATTGGAGTCGAGGACACCTGGCGTCCAGCCTCAGAGTCTCCTCAGGGGAAACTATGAGAGACGCAATAGTAGGCTCGACGGGTGGCATGTGCTCTAGGCCACATCTTGCCGCCTCCTGCATGGACGCCAGGATTCGGGCATCTGCCGAGAGACGGGAGTGAGCCTTGGGGTTCCTCCAACATGCGTGCGACTCCCTCAGATATTCCTCTGAGGGAGGAACAGAAAAGGTGGCTCCAGTAAGCTTCAGCGAGAGCACTGAGCTAGTGGGGAACCGGTCGAGTGGCAATAGGTCGGGCACAGTCTGTCTAGGAGAGGGGAGCGCAGCGCTCTCTTCACTAGTCCAGCAGCTGTGATTATTGGTGATCAGCCAGTAAGCTACAGCGCTTTCTTTCGTCCGTCTTCTGACAGCGACTAGTGTAGTCGCTGTCAGAATTAGCGTGGTCTCGGTTAGCCTGCTTCTTCCTAGCTTGGAGACACTTCGCCACTAACAGCCGCAATATCTGCCGACATTGATGCACGCGCTCAGTATCGTCAACGACTCACCCTGCAGCGCCACCAAGTCAGTCCGCACGGGACGCTCTGCTCGCTTAAGCCGGCCTCCTTCCTGGCAGCCCACAATGAGCAGTGATGTTTAATTGTTGGAGTGGGAAGAAGATGCAGTAAAAGAAGCTCACACTTAGCCGCAATTATGTCTCTTTGTTTAAACCAACAGCTCACGGCTCCACAACGCAAACCTCTGCAAGAGAGAAAGTGGGACGTAAATGAACTGAAAGGTTTGTTTGCCAGAACTAGACTTCATATTTGAATTAAAGCGGATTTGTGAATAAGAATGTTGTTGACCATGAATTTAATTATTGTGCCTAAAAACATTACTTTCAAACTGGGAAGTAAAACAATATATATTATTTTTCTTTTTTATGAAAATACCCACATTGTACATAACTGAAAAGAACCACGCAGCTGGAAAAAACTTTTTATTTAGAGTTTATTATACAGCTGTAATCTTGTACAGCAATGTGTTTGTCAGCATGACATGTGTTTTATTCAACTGTCATTTGAGCAGATTGTTACTTTAAGTATCTACATGAATTTACTTGTACAAGGGCTACAGTTTCAACAAAAAAGGGTTGGGAACAACTGCATTTATGGACATAACAGAACACATAATATTGCTCTTCAGTCTTTCATCTTGATCATGAAAATTGACACTAAACCAAAACCTGAAGTGTAAATATTTATTTCAGGAAGTGAAAAAGAGGATAAATGCAATGCAGAAACAGAGCACTGTGTCCCGCCTACAGTGTACAAGATGGTTACAAGCATGCCAGGCAGTTCCACATCTCAAAGTATCTACAGACCGGTCAAAGTTTAGTGCACAGCATAGAGGAGACTCCATCACTGACTTTTTAAATGATGCCATTTCCCATTTATCTACGTAAAGAAGCCAGAGGCCACAGGACATTTCCAACAGGATATAAAAGTGTACAGCAGTGCAAACTAACAGAGAGTTCCCCAAACAGTTAACAGAGAAGAGGGGCCTGAGCCAATAACTATATGGCAGGGGCAACATTTTAGCTCTGGTGTCACACAGAATACCTCAGTCATGAAGAAAACAAATGAGTCAGTCACACAATATAAATGTTGACAGGCCTGAGCCGGCAAAACTTCCTCTGCGTGATTAATTACGCAACTCTTTCAGCATTGCTGTTAAAATGAGAAAGGAACCAACTCCAGAAGCAAGCGTGCCGCATGCATCGGTTTCCATTTAGACATAGAAAAGCATACATGCATCCACTAAACCTCTTGAAAACCAGATTATGTGCTTGAACATGAAACTATCGTCACAGAAATCTAACCAACCTCTCCTGTGTAAAATGTCCCTGAAAGACAACTTTTTATTATTCTCGTCCGAATCAATTAGTGCTGCAAGGGGCTGAAGCTCCCGCAGTTGGAACACAGTCATGTGATGACGCCCACTATTCGTCGCAAAATAATGAGTTAAACAAAAAGGTAGCAAAATAAAAGCATACATTCAAACAGCCACCGGCCTCAGTGCTGGAAGTTAATTACAGTACTCGCAAGAAAAATACACAAATAAATAGTTTGTTTTATATTTTATATTTTAGCTAGAGCTCTTCAAATTGTGATTACTTTGTATAATTACAGAATTTTGAAGTAAAAGTGACGTTGCATTACGAGCTTGATGCATTTCAGAGTCTTTGAAAACCGATACAAGGGAGGAAGATGCCCCACTCGCTGCTGAAGAGAAAGTTTAGGACCAGACAACAAGATCGTACAACACTATAATACATACACTTCAGTATGCCAGGACAACAACTATTTAACAGTTTTAAGTAAAAATGTTTAAAATACAGTTTTAATACTGACTTAAGGAAAATACTGCAGTCATCCAGTCTAATGTAGCTTACCTCTTTCTTCACTACTAAAGAAATAAGTGCCAAAAAAGTGAAAACATTTGTATTTGCCTTTAAGTTGCAACTAGGATTTCTTCTTTAAAAAAGAGAAGCAGATGGCTGTATTGGGTGGGAGAAAAAAAATGAAAATGACAGCCACTTAGTGGCGGCTTTTCCCACCAGACGATACGACAGGCTGCAGGATCTGCAACCACACCGAGGCTTCCTCCTCCGTCCTCACAAAGCTTTCTTGCATAGTGGAGCAAAACGCTAGTCCGGTTGTAGAGGACGAGGAGGGCCGACGGAAGGCCGAGCGAGTCCTCCGCTACGAGGAAACGGTCACCGGATTGAGAGAACCGTTCCGGCTGTAGAACTTTGAAAAGGCCTCTTCAAGAACGGATGCAAGTCGTGGTTGATCGCCCTGAAATGTAGAGACAGTGAGGTTAGACATATCTGAGAGGTGTGTTACTACTCACTTTGAGTGTTCAGGTCAGTGGGGTGATGATAATGAAGTCCACTTGCCTCACTGATGAATCCCAGCTGAACAAGCTCCACAGCCAGCTCGTGCACGTTCTCATCTGAACAGAAATACAAGGCAGTCAGAACCATTCATGGCAAATGTAAAGATACCTATACCTTTTTTTTCTCCCTTCTTTTTAACAACATCATGCCAGTATTATAAACCATCAAATAGTCTTTTTACGATAATGTGGATCTTTCAGATCAAATTGAGGAGTGCCTATGGTTTGTATATTCCACATTGTATTGTGTGTCATGCAGTGGGACCTGCACTGGTCTGGTCTTGACTCGTTTCTTCCAGCTTAGTCTTAACTTGGTCTAAACCTTCAAAGTCTTGGCCTCACAGTCTCCATACACTCTGGTTCTGGTCATGACTTGGTGTCGTTTACGTGGTCTTGACCACATCACTGCCAGCATCCGCACAGCACATATCAGCATGAACACAAATGCAATCCACAAGCTAATGATGTCATATTCAAGCCACCAAACGGTTCTTCTACCTTAGTTTCAAAACGTTAAAGTGCACGTGATTACTAAAACTGAGGGGGACAGAACGCTGTGGAGGTCTAGAGGTTAATGTTCTAACGAGGAACCAGAACTTCTAGATTTTGGTGGCTTGACACCTTTGTTGCTAATATTCTTCATCTCTCTGGACTCATTTCAGCATCATCGCTCCAATTTGAACTATCGTATAAAAGCTGGTGATTATAACAGAGAGAGTATTGGGGAAGAAAAAGTAAATGAATGTGTGCACACAGCAAAGATACTCACTTGGTAACAAATCACAGCTTAAGTGCCTGTTCAATTTATCCTCAAGCTTCAACAACAAGGTCAGCTGAAAGCAAAATAATTGAATTAATTTCAAAAAGTCTTGAAAAACATGAATCACTTTATATAAAATATAGTTATCAAAAGCACTCATCAGACTGGCAGAATTGAAGCTTACATGATGCTTGCTTCCCTCATCAACAGGCTCAATATTGCATTGCATCTGAAGGACCTGTGAAAGAATATATGTAGTATGCTTAATATGTGACGCGCTGATGTGCAGAATATGAAAAGAAAATGCAAAAACGAAATGCAGAACTCCAAACCCAACTGAAAAAAGTGTTGCCTAAAACATAATGTTCTTTTGGTCAACTCATTATCCTGCACACAATGCACACCTTTACCATCACCCCAGAACAGAATTTGAGTATGATTCAAGTACAGAAATACTGGCAGAAAACCCACTTTTTATCCAATTAATAATAGATATTATTATCAAAATAGTCAATAGTTGCAACCCTAGCAAACTGTTTTTGTAATAGTATTTGACTGAATTGTAATACTTTAAGTTACTTGTGAAAAAAAATTATTTGACAGAAGTCTTATTTCTCTGCATGGCAGCTCTTACCTTCCTGGTCTCGAGCTCTGCAGGTTCAGGGGTCGGGGTTTTCACTGACGGGGGAACTATGGGCGACTTCACTGCCTCCTGCTGAGGCTGTTGTGGACACGGTACGCCAAACGCAGTTAGAGGATAGATACCATTCCTATTGCGTCAACGGAAAAGAAAATACATACCGTCAAGATGATTACAAGTGATTTCATGATATGCAGTCCATGAAGGTTCTGCTGACCATATATATGAGTATTATATTAATGTACATATATGCCCTACTTTAAGCTTTGCATGTATTAAACTGCAATAATACAATAACAATTTATCAATTTTGGCATCAATCTGTTGTTTCAGTCAAGGGTGAGCAACTCTCATTTAATTTTCCTCACATAATATTACTTGTAGATCGAGGCAACTAAGCCAAAACGTCTTACCTGACATCTTCCAGGAACTTGTCCAGCTCAAGGGCCGGAAACTGAGAGAGCCTGAAGCAGAAGAAAAACACATTACTGATGCTGAATATTCAACCAAACAGGACTCAAGTGTGACTAAATCTTCATTCAATTAAAAAGAAAAAAGCAGAGCTGGGCAACATTTCCATTTCTCACCTGAAAAGGTCAGTTCAGGTGTTGCATCATATAATTGTAATGCAAACTTTATGACCAGAAAAGAACAATATTTAATCTAGATCAGAATACAACCACTAACAGACAATAAATGTTTACGATATGAAATATATACATTTGTAATATAAATATTCTACTAGTTTAAGATGATGTGAAGACAGAAACCCAAGGTTTTTCATCCAATTATCTGTAGAAGAGTTAGTCAGCGTTATGTGGTTTTACTCAGACTTACTTCATCTGAACTCCGTCCTTGACCTCAACGATCACCAAGTTAGGGTCCATGTTCTTTGTCATCTCTTCTAAAGCATTTTCTGGAATCATATCTACAGACAAACAGAGGAGACAGCAATCAGATACGAGCTTTCATCCATGATGGTTATCTTTCCATTTCCAGGCTGCCCTGTGACCCCGCAGGTAGAGAGCGTGCACAGCGGGTATTCATTCTACAGTCCTGGGAAGAGGTCTACGTCTACAGTCTAGGTAATTAATGGGAAACACTCTATTCAACTATTAATTTTGCTTCAGATGTAAGAGACTCATTTTGTAACGACTGCACCTAAAAGCTCTGCTGCAAACTCTTGCTGAAGCCAGTCGGGAAAAGAGCGAAAACATCTTTTCCATCGAGAATGGCCTTCAGTGTTGTCCTTTGTTCTTCTTTCAAATAAAAAAATACTTTACAATTCCAATATGACTGATGCTACTGCAGCATCTATGCAAACCTCTTCAGGAGCCGCCAATGTTTTTTAGAATGAACAGTTGCCTCTCTGTGACGTTTCGCACACACCTAAACCACTCCCGTAGCTGCCAGTGGCTCCTCACAGGACTCCGATTGGTCCATGAACTGGCTTATCGGACACATTACTTGAAGCCTGACCAGATTGATTTTGATGTGATCCCTCAATTCTTGCATGATCTTGTGACATTGCGAGAATCCAGCTGCCAAGCACCCCTTGCCGAAACAAAATGAAGTATGTCCAGTAGGTGAGAATGCGTCTGACACAGGAAATCACTCTTTTAAGACGAGACTATAGTCGCATTAACTATTTGATTTTTTTGAAATATATGAATGACTATTTAAATTATAAGTTCAGACTGACTTCGTGGTGGTTGAAATTATTTATAAAAAAGGAAATTATACTAATAAAACATGGTGTGTGTGTGCGCCTGTGTACTTTCACTCACGTTGGTGGCTGACGATGCAGTGTGCAGCCAGCAGCTTGAGTAAGGGCACCTCAAACAAGGCCTGGTGAAACAACAGCTCCTTAGCTGTGGGTCGTTTACTGGGGTCGACCTCCAGGCACTTCTGGATGAATTCCTGTGTAAGCATGGGGTAAAAAGAAAAAAAGTACGGTTATGGATTTCTCATCTAAACAGCCATACAGACTTCAAATGCTCGCCTTTCCCTCACTCACTCGTTGCAATGGGTCCTCTAGGAACTGAATGGCACTATTTATGGCTTCTTGGGACACATAAGACGAATCTCCATTACTCTGGATTTCCAACACGGCCATCTGAGGAAGTGATCGGACAAAGTAGGGTGTCGGTTGGAAGCGATTTATATTCACACTTTTGTAAGCAATGCATTGATACGAACGCCATCAGCACAATACCCATAAAATAAAGAATGTGTGATCATGTTGTCACTAACGGCTCGAAGCAGAACAAGGTAACCTCTCACCTCTAAGGCGCACATGCCAAAGGAATAGATATCCACAGCTGTGGTAACATTGGCAACAGCTGAAAGCAGAAATAAGATGATCAATATCCAGAAACTCTGCCGCACATCGCAATGATATATCTGAGACACATTTTTATTTTTTACGATGTTGTGAGTGAGAGAGTGAGACACAACCTTTAATGACCAAATAACAAGATCTTACCTCCATATTCTGGAGCGAAGAAGTGAAGACTCTTTTGCTCTTCCCGGCAGGTTTTCACATGGTTATTGATGGTGTCTGGAGCAACTGAAATAGAGTAGAAAAAAACTTAACAACAACAACACTATTACACCTAGTACTACAAATAACAGTATTGGCAACAGTAGTTTAGAAAACAAAAAAATTGCAAAAGAGGGACAACACTGTCCTGATCTGATCTTCTGATAGAACTCTCTTGCTTTAAATTATGTCTACCTGAGCCAATCTTGATGAGGCCGTTGTGCTGGATGAAGATAGTGTCACATGTTAAGTTGCCATGAATGATGGGAGGTCCACATGAGTGCAGGTAGCTGGAGACAAGAGAACGAGGGTATAGTCAACAAAACAACGGTAACCACACCATGGAACAAGTAACTTTTTTGTTTGCATTTGGTGAATTCTAAAATGTAGAAATCACTTTCAAGACAAATATGATTTTCTTATCAAATTGAATGGACCTATGTAGCTTAGCAGATTACCGGCAATTTTAGCAAAACAATGTTTTATTTGGACTGAATTGTGCCAAAGCCCTATACAACAATGTATTCTTTAAAACAAAGTAGCTCACAGAATGTGTTCGAGTTACCTGAGAGCCGAGAGTATTTGTGTGCACCAGCGCTTCCAGGCCTGTCAGAAAATGAAATACAAAAAAATAAGTTACAAAAAAAAAAACTAACAGACTAAACAGTTTTCTTTTATCTACTGTTCTAGACTTGTCAGCCTCATTTCAAAGTAACTTAATTTAAAAATCTGATGAGTTCCAGCAAATCTTTCACACCTTTTCATTCATGGTCTTGTGGTTTTTCTTCGTCTTTTTCAAAAACTGTTTGAGACTTCCTGAGGACATGTACTCAGTGATGAATATGACCTGCAGACAGAAGAAATGCAAACAGATCAACATATAAAAGTCATTACACTCTTTTTTTATATGATTTGATAAAACAGCGATTAATGATCTCCCACCCTCGCACGGTTCTCTTTGACATCAGCCCAGTACTTGTGGAACTTCACAATGTTCAAGTGCTCCAGCTGGATCAGATTGTCAAAAACTGCTTTGACTTTTTCCTGCGGGGAAAAAAAAAAAAACACAGAAGATTCAATTCAAATGTAATTAAATATATAATGTAAATATTTGAACAGTAGCATATAACTGAATGTCTATCTTTCATCCATGTTGTCAATTATAAGTTGGATTTACTGTTTTATTGCAAAAAAGTTTTCAGTCAAGTGAGCTCACTTTGTTTGAACAACATATTAATTATTATTATTAATAATAATGGTCTGGACTTCTATTGGTCAGACAGGCTGCCTTGTAATTTCAAGGTCAAATGCAAAATCCCACAGCTGTAAATGAGTGCCTATAAATAGCAACTCTGGGTCTTGTTCTCTACTCCAGACCGACTATGAGACTTCTAATTTGTAACTAAAATATGTTGTAAAGGCTCTAATAAACTGAGAACACCATTTTATTTCAGTCATATGCATATTAATCTGAAACGCTGCCTGTTGCAAATAGTTTGTGCTAAATGGTTAAATCAGTAGCCATCTAACACAGAAATACTTTCTAGATTTAAATTTAATAGAAAGCAACATACTGGATCTGATGCCATTTCTGCAATAAAGACTATAATGGAAAGAAAAATAAAAACTTAAAATACCAAAAGGTTTCTGAAAACTGGAGCCTTAAAGCTAAATCTGACCTCTTCTATTCTGCTTTATCCTTCAACTTTCTAAAACTTGTTTCTGCAACTACTCCGGTACAACGTGTACTTTGCTTCGGTGCTGCCAGCAACATGTCTGACCACTTGCCTAAAGGGGGAAATTAAAACCAGTAGACTTCTACACTGTTATTGAGATCACCGTAAAGAATGCAACCTAAAACAAAAAAACACAATCCTTAAAACAGCGTCAAAACATTTAATTCCTTGCCGGTATAAATCCTTGTCCTCTTGCCTACATAATCATTATGATACATGTTTCATTCACACTTTAGTGCATATACCTGCTTCAGACACAACTCACTACATTAACCTAGCATTGAACCTACCTCCTGTAGTTTGAAATTCTTCCTTTCTGAGAACATGACCTCGTTCCACACCACCTCAACTCCTTCCTCGGTGTCCATGGCCAAGTAAGCATTATCGATCCCAGGGACATTGCGCTGATTCACCTTCAGGAAGAAAACAAAATAATGCATCAGGCTTTATTTATACATTGGTAAAGGTAAACGTGACCCCTGTGCAGACACATATCCTATACCTCTTCTCTGCGTTTCTGCCAGCGTCCACACGGGCTTTCCTCCAAAATCTCCGACTCATCCTCACTTTCCTCTTCCTCATCCTCCGTGGCAGCAGTAGCTGCGGGCTGGGTCACCATCGACACAGGGGGAGACACCGATGACACCGCTTGACCCGTGGGTGCAGCTGCAATGGACTCAGCCTTCACTTCCTGGGCAGTGTCTGAGGCCTGCTTGTTCTCGCCCTCAGACATCTTATTGGTGGTCAAGCCCAACAGCCAGCTGCAAGACACACAAGATGTACCAAAACAACATCAACGCCATAGTTCATATCCCGACTGATGAGGGGGGGAAGACATAACGTGCAAATTAGCGATGGTGTGAACTTGAGGAATCTACTGGCTAACACAATCGCAGAAGTTGAATAAGCCGTTGACACTTTGCAAAACTTAAAGTTAGCTTCATTGGCTCTGTACAGGAAAGGCCACAACAAGCCGTAAAGGAGCACATACGTTTCAGACACGCGAGGTGTGACGATGCCAGCTCCAGTTTAGCAGAAGACCAGTCCTAGCGTCGTGTTTTGTTAGCTTTGTGAGCTAAAATCATCCGCTTCTCCGCGGAGTCGCAGCTAGCGTCGCTGCTAGCTCCTTGGATAAGGTGCGTTATACCTCCACAGAGCACGTGACACCGTCAACGGCCGTCGCTTTCTCCCCGTTAACGGTACAAGTGTCGCTCGCTGTTTGTTTTGAGGCAGCCAGCTAGCCAGCTAACTGTTTTCGGCAGCCTTCCGCTACTTCTCAAGACTCCAGGGCTAGTGTAGACAATTAGCCACCGCTAACGTGAGAGTAACGCCAAACTACACGATATCACAACGGCGCCGGTCCTAGACGCTTTCTCCGAATAATGACGTCATCGCAGCTCGACAGAAGAAACAAAAGAGAGGTTAATGATGGCATCAACTTTATATATCCTTGGACTACAGCGGCCGGGTGACTTGAAGGCTAGCTTGACATTTAGCCAAATATGATGGCGACAACTGCCAGATGCACATCGAGCTCTGTGCGCCGATGCGGTTGCCAGATACAGTTTGTCCCATCCCCCTTCTGCAGCGCTCTAATCGCTGCAGCAAGTTTGTTCCCTCAGTGATGCAACCGGGATATAACAACGGTGTTTGTTTGGCATTATCAACATCTTTTTATTATATATATATATATATATATATATATATATATATATATATATATATATATATATATATATATATATATATACAATATATATATATATATATATATATACAAGATAAATGTTTAAGCATTGAAATAAAATATAGAAAGTGCAAAAACAGAAATAACTAAATTACAAAAAGAGGCAAATGCAGGTCGAACTGCAGGTTTTATGAACATAGACAGTATTTTCACCAAAAAATTGATAGCATAAAATACACTATGACATTGCGACATACAGTATCTGTAAGTCACATGCCTCGGACCTCCAGGGGCCCTGGGTTAACTTGATTAATTATACATTTCTTAAGAAATAAAAAGTACAATAAGGTATGTACTGTATTCTTATTTTGATCTTGTGGCCATGCCTTGAGAGAAACATGAGTATAAAAATCCAGTTTTAACATTATTTGAATTTAACATTATTTTATCTAACAAAATAATCTCACAAGGTCAATTTACCACATCACATAATTGATGTTCAAATAAAACAATCTTTGAGCAGTTTAAGGACTTATTGGCTCATTGACTATTGGCTCAAAGGTTGTTCTGTTATTTACTATTTCCAAGATCAAAAATGACCTTCCTTTTCAACTTAATTATTGTGGTTTGAATTGTGTAAACCGAGGACATACCATTTTGTCAACACAGACAACCTGGAGTCAGGTAGTATAATTAATGCTGGTTATTTTTCCGGCCTCTTGGCATACAATATATGGAAGCCCGTTTCCGGCACAAACAAAAAAGAAATCATAATTATGAGATAATAAAGTCGAAATGATGAGATAAAAAGTCATGATTATGAGATTAAAAATCGGCGAGGGGATGAAGAGACTTGTGAAGACAGTGCAGATAACAGGAAGGATAAAAGCCAGCGTCACTGAAGCGCATGCGCACATACTATTTCATAATTATGACTTTTTATCTCATAACTTCGATTTATTATCATCCTAGTTTATACTGAAACATCCTGGTTTATACTGAAACAACAATGCAGGTTTCTGTCAAACCTGGCAACCCTGCGCTCAGCAGCTCCCCTTATCTTCGACATGGGCCTAGATTGACAGAGAATCTGACCAACAGAAGACTGACTGATGATGAAGGGTCGGTTTAGTGAGCCACAACAGACCATTGAAGGAAGTTAGTGGCTGGGCATTTAATTTACCACTAGGTGTCAATACAGCTGATATTACAGATGTATGGGGTAACTGTAATTCAGTTAATCACGTGGTACTTGAATTGTGCATTATAATAATCTAAACTAAGCTGATAGTAAATCAGATGTGTTAATTGTAAGCACTAATTATAGGTGTTATTCCCTTTTAGTACAGGAATTCACATCCAGTAGTTATCAGTACAGTCCCCTCTCAGTACAATGCGACCTTAAAATGTTAAATGAGGGTCCAACCCTTTCTCAGGATCATGGTTTCTCTTTCAGGAGCCCCCTCCTTCCCCTCCTCTGAAGAGGCCTATATTTAGGTGCACCCACACAGCAGCAGGGACACAACAGTAACTGTGAGAGAGGATTTTGACTGGTGAGCGGGGGACAGGATCTCAAGCAAATAAAGGAACTAAAAGTGAATCAGTATCAGGAAGGACTCAGGAAGTGTCTTTGTCCGTTTTGCAAGTGCATGCTGTTTTGCAAATAAGCAGCGTCTTCTTTTTTTTTTGCAAGTCATAAACTGACTTTGAAACAGAAACACCAAAGGCTGAAGCATTCACTGATGAGATGGGGGACAAGAAACGTAGAGTGCCTGTTGTTGAAGATACAAAGGTGACAGTACTTTATGAAACTGAAGCATCATCCGGGCCCGATGAGCAAGCTGATTACCCTCCTGCTGGTACGAACTCCATCTACTCGGCTATTCTCAGCAGAAACGAGGCTGTCAAGGATGCCAAGCGTCTCAAGACCTTTTTGGAACTGCGAGACAAATACTTGAAGAAGAAGGTGATGTTTGAAGACCCCCTGTTCCCTGCAAACGACTCCTCGCTCTTCTACAGTCACACACCTTCCATGAAGTTTGAGTGGAAACGTCCCTCGGTGAGTGCCAGCCTTCAGTACTCATCGTATCCTTCAGGCCAAGTTACTCTAAATGCAAAAGGGCCTCTAACGTGGTCAGATGAACTCCTCTCTGAAATCCCCGTGTAGCTCATCACTTCCTCACAACAGATGTCTGGGGTGTCATGTGGCTGCCTGCTGTGTATGCATAGCTCTGGGTTAACACTTTCTCCAACCACAGACAGCTGAATCTCTCACAGGAGGTCGCACTCTGCCCATGCTGGGAAACATAGTGACTTCAGAATTATACTTGCAAGACGCGTTTAGTCTTCCAACTCTCTGCCTTTGACACCAAATGGTCCTGATTAAGCTTAATATTTAGTCCTACTCGCAGAGCTATTTTACATGTAAACTCTGACTCACAGTACATACCGACAGATCAAACACTTACATGAAGGCAGACATGACACATGATATAAACCTTCATCTAAGACCCAACACTTAAGTAGCAAAACTAACATATAAAATACTCTGTAAATCTAAAGTGTTCTCAGCTAAATAGACTTATACCTAAGTATTACAAGTAAGAGTTCTTTCCAAATGACCCCTCTCAGCATGTTATGTATTATCATTAGTATTATTATATATTTGTCTATATTCTATTCTATTTTGCATTATTATTATTATTTCAGCATTGCTGTAACTACTGTTTTAGTCAAGTTGGAGGTTTAACTGTACTTTATACACTTTCTGTAGTTAATTATCTGTAACAGTGCATCATATTTCTAATTGGTAACAAATCCCGTGTAACATGAATCTGCAGCTTGATTGCGACCTAAAGTGTAATGATGAATGTTGCTTATGCCATTTAGCTGAGATTAGTGACACATGGATATCACCCAGGGGGTCAGCAGTGGAGTCCGCTCTAAATTCGGAACATGAGGCTGCATTTTTAAACCTAGTTATGGTAAATAATGTGATGAGTGGAACAGATTAATTGCTGTGAATCCCCTGAATTAAAAACCTCTTATCTTTATCCTATCGTTATCCTCTTTTATAACCCCTGAAAAAAATTGGCATATTTAAGTCGTTGTGTGTTTTTTGTTTGATTATTATGTTTTCTTTTGTTTATTCAAAGCAGTTTCAAAAGGTTTAAAAGAACAAAGGTTACCAAACTATTTGTAATACCTCTACATATGTTGTGTAAATTAGTGTTTTGTACTTCTTTGATTGCTTCATTTGAATAATTTATTGTTAGAGGCCTTAAGAGGTGGAAATGTTTTCTTTTTGTTTTCATTTCATCATCTTATGACCCCCTTAGATTTATCTTCAATATCTCTATCCCTTTGAGGGTTACAACTCTACAAATTGGAAACCCCTTTTATAGAAGACAATGTATATATTACAACATACAATCAAGCAATGTGTGCTCCTAAACAATGTTCCACAGTATTAGCGTAAACGTAAGCATTAATACCTCACATTTGGAGAAGAATAAACCATAAAATGTCTTTACAAGTGTCTGTTAGTGCGTGCAAATTATTGGATGCCTGGTGTAGCCTCCGGAAGAACTTAGCCAAACAACTTCTCTCGTTCTCTGAATTTATTTTCCTTGATCACAACCAAATGAACAAGTGCTGCGATCGCGATAGCAGGGAGTCGTCCAGTCAACACGCAGGTTGACCTTCCAAAAACACACTGAACAGCCTTTAAAGTTCAGCTCTTTAATACAAGGCTTTCCGTCATAAACATCTAACATTTAATTGGCTCTAACATTTCTAAGAGGAGGAGAATCGTGTCCTCATCTTTTCTCACAAGGCTGAAACGTGCAACGACCAATCTGCTTCCCTTATGTCAATATACTGATAAACAGGTGTTGTAGTGCAAAGCGTGGAACCTTAAGGAACGTTTCTCCCAAAACTTCTCCCAGACAGTATTTGTTAAACTGACCTCGCACAACCTGAACTGTCATAGACATGAAGAATAATGAAATTAAGAATATCTACAGAATATAACGATTTATATTATCATGTCTGAATATATTATTTAGATGGATGATACATTGGTAATTTCCCACACAGAAACAGTCACTACCATGACAGAGACACAGTTATGAGCTCATGGCTTCTCTACATACAGCACAGCATTATCACTGGTTCAGAGCATGAAAGGTCGTGACCAGTGGACCTCCAACAGCTGCTGTAGCCAGGGAAACTTCTCCCACTCGCCTTCAGTTTCAGGGTTAAATCCTCATATTGTCAATCATGTCAGGTTTAGATTTCTAAATACAGATTTTTTTTTTGTTGTGGACTTGAAATGTTTACCAATATCATTTATAATACCTTGCTTTTAAATAACCTCAACAAAATTAGATATTAGACTAAGGCACAAGAACTTGGGCTCTACAAATCTAAATCAATATCTGAAATTGGCTAAAAGGATTATGACTCTGACCCGACTTTCAAGCCATATTTGACAGATTGTGGTCAATATTGAAAAGTACCCTGCTGATGGAACCGGCCTGGAACCAGGCCTGCCAGCTGCCGTGGCCCGATGCCCCTCCTCTCTACCTCCTTCTGCTTAATGGATCGTGGCTATCTGGATCATGACCATGCCTACCACTCATTATATGAATAATTTCTGTCATATTCATTGAATGTGCTGTAACTTTGTTACGTTATTCATTCTGGCCACATGACATCTATTGCTTCTGTCCATCCGGGGAGAGGGATCCTCCTCTGTTGCTCTCCCTCAGGTTTCTTCCCTGTTTTTTTCCTGTGAAAGGGTTTTGCTATCTTTATTGGGGGAGTTGTTCCTGATCCGATGTGAGGTCCCGGGACAGGGATGTCATGTGTACAGATTGTAAAGCCCTCCGAGGCAAGCTTGTATTTGTGATGTTGGGCTATATAAAATAAACTGAATTGAATTGAATACCAAACCCTTGTAAAGACATAACTAATATGTCATGATTATTTTCTTGTCTTTTATTTCCCTAGTCTTATGACTATAGACACTAAAAAAGTACATGTTATCTTTCAGGACATTCTGGTGTGGACTTCTGACTGAAAATGGTTATTTTCCTATTATAGAGACTAGATCAATACATACAAAATGTAGGCTTTTAAAGGGAATGCATGCATCATTCATCTTGCATAATAAAAAGATTTGAACTCTGGTATTGATATTTCGCAACACACTCAGAAATCTTTTTTTTCCTATGACAGGAAATTTGTGAAAACCCCCAGTTCATCATAGATGGAGCCAGCAGGACAGACATCTGCCAAGGAGAATTGGGTAACATTTAAACCGTCTCTGCTTTCAAACAAGTGGTTCAAAAGCACTAAAGTAGTCCTTGCAGCCTGGGAACTCACTGACAGAGAATGATTCAGTGTTTTTGAATGAATAAAATACAAGTATTTCCCTCTCTGCATTCACTGATTTTCCAGGCCTCTCTATATCATCACATATAACACATATGTCCTTGCTAAAGCCTGCATGTTTATAATACTTGAAAAAAAAGAGCATGGAAAAGTGTGGAAAGAAGCTGCTTTTGCTGCCGGTTAGATATCCAACAAAAAATTGAAGTCTACGTTTCTAATGATGCAAAAAGTATTGTACCTTCTGTGCAAGCAGAAAAAGTCCTGTTAGGGGACATGGGCATAAAATAACATGCGCAGCCAAGAGTTGAGGGAAACTAGAGCCAGGAATACGCCTGACCGATATGGCTTTAATCTGATAGCTACTTCATGAAGTGGAATGTTTGGATCAAGTGTGTTCATAGCTCATGAATCTGCCGTTGACAGGTGACTGCTGGCTGCTGGCTGCCATCGCCTGTTTAACGGTGAACGAGAAGCTGCTGTACAGAGTGATTCCCCCGGACCAGAGCTTCACCGACAACTATGCCGGCATCTTCCACTTCCAGGTTCTACAGGATAACTGGCACATTGTGCAAGAAGCATGCACTTTCATGTTGTAGTGAAAATGATAATGACAATGACCAAATTCCATCTAGAAAACAATACAGTTGAGCAGTCTAGATTAAAACAAACAGTAGTAAAATGACAACAACAAAAAAAGCACAATCATGCAGTTTACAGTTTGATAAACATGAACGTGAAACTTGATATGTTGTTGTTTTCACTTAGTGATGTCTTACATTTTGTATGTGAAAAGTATGGAAATCACATGTGCCATTTGAAAAACATGTTAAGTATGATTCATATGTATTGGTTTTAGGTAAGGAAATTCTGCATTCTCCTCCCCTTCCACTGATCTATTTTGCAAGAGCACTGTCGCTGTATCTGTGCTCAGCAACGCCCAAGACCATTCTGATGAGAAAGAAAGAAAAAGAGAAAGAGACACAAACAAGCCAGAGCCTTTTTCCCTCCTATAGCAGAATGATAATGTGTGGAGACAGACCTGTCTTCATGTCTGTGGAGGCAAATCTAGCTATTCAAGACTAGTTACAGGTAGTTTAGAGACAATGGACCATAGTTTATCACCACTTACTTTGTCCACCACCGAGCACTAACTCAACTGTAAACCTGTTTAGTGCATATAATGGTCACAATTGTTTACCAACCAAATTAAAGTGGTCCTGAACATTAATGAAATAGTTTGACATTTTGGAAAATACTCTTGTTATTAGATGGTGGAACATGTGATACATATTGTATAAATTGGATTTAAACCTGCTTCCGGCTAGTTTTCTTCTTCTCTCTCTGTTAAGCTAAGCTAACTGGCTACTGGCTGTAGCTTCGTTTACTAGTGATAGCAATCTTCTTTTCTATTCATCGGCAACAATGTCAAATTAGCAGCCTAACAGAATTTTGTTAACTCTCAAATATTTACATCAATAATAGCTTTAAAAAGTCCAGTCAGGTGTTATTCATTTCGTAAGAAGAAATTTCGTAAGAAATAAATAATAATTGTTGATTGCAACTTATATGAATTAACTAACAATCCGAAAAATCCGAAAAATGATAAATGTTTTTTTCTGTCTCATCTCTTCCTGTTTTAAATCTGTTCCGTCTTCTTCCACTCAGTTCTGGCGTTATGGCGAATGGACCGATGTGGTCGTGGACGACCGCATCCCTACCTGCAACAACCATCTAGTGTTCACCAAATCTTTCAGAAAGAACGAGTTCTGGAGCGCTCTTTTGGAGAAAGCGTATGCCAAGTGAGTGCAGTCTTGAAACACCCACTGCAAAGTGGAGCCGTGCATATCACCACATTGTCACCTCCATGATGCTGATTCACTCAGTTAAGATGTCCTGTCCATCCACTGAAAGAAGTTTGGCATTTAGTCTTTAGTTCTTTTTTTCTTGCTGAAAAAGTTGAAGCCTGGCGACATGATGCATTTCAGGTGTTTTAAATGCAAGTTTTTTTGTTTTGTTTTGAGAAATAGAAAATGTCTTCACTGGCATCAAGATGATTTAAATTAAAGCATCTGTCAAACAAGAAAACACCTGAATCCACTGACATCTCACATCGCTGGTATACAATTTATTAAAGAAAAAGAAACATGCACTTTATTAGTCCCTTTGGGGAAATTCTTCTCTGCATTTGACCCATCCCTGGTTGGGGAGCAGTGGGCACCCCTTTGAGGTGCCCAGGGAGCAGCTGGGGGTTGGGTGTCTTGCTCAGGGACACTTTGACGTGTGAGCTATGAGGGGACTGGGGATCGAGCCGGGTACCTTGCGGTTTCGGGACGACCACGCATCCCCCTGAGCTACAGTCGACAGCTAAGATCCAATTTTAAGCTCTTATCAAGGTGTCTATGTTTTGCAGTGTAGCAACACAAAGTGGCACACCACTCCTTTGTCCTTTGTCCTCGTGTTTCAAAATTGGCTGCAGACAGTGTGAAACATCCAAAGCATGGAGAGAACAGACATGTCAGCGCATTGACCAGAATGTATGACCTCTCTCTTAGGTTGCACGGGTCTTATGAGGCGCTTAAAGGGGGCAACACTTTGGATGCCATGGAGGATTTCACAGGAGGAGTTACTGAGTTCTTTGAGTTGTCCGAGGCGCCCAAAGAGCTCTTCAACATCATGAGGAAGGCACTGGAGAGAGGCTCGCTGATGGGCTGCTCCATAGATGTAAGTGGGGATCAAAGCTGTGAAATGAAATGTGTGCAGGAAACTGAAATAAAAACATTAGACACACAAAGCAAGAAAACATTAGAAGAGACATGCAGCAACACAACTGAAGGCATATCAGCTTGTTTCAACAACATTGTCACAATATGAGAAGCTAATTTAAATTGTAAAGTTTACTGTTATTCAAGTATCTTTAACTTGATTGTTGGAAAACTAGATTTTAACCATAAAATACAGAATAAATGACTAAATTAAGCAAACGTATTGCCTCAAAGTCCAGTCTGTGTTATTTACTGACTTGTGTTGTATCTGTCAGATTTTTTCAGCCACTGAACTGGAGACTCGGACTGATCAGGGGCTGGTCAGGGGTCATGCCTACTCCATCATAGGCCTGGCGGAGGTGCAGTAAAATGTCCACTTATTATGAATACAGATTTGTATTTTTTATGAGAGAAGACCTGCTGAAGTGATGCTGACAGGTCGTTGTTGTTTCTAGTGTGACGAGGTTGCAAAGGACACCAGAATTCGCCTGATTCGCTTGCGCAACCCCTGGGGTTGCGTGCTTTGGAAGGGACCATGGAGCACAAAGTAACTTTCATTTAACCTTTTATATTATTATAAAATGTATAATATTACAAAATAACTCTTCTTATAAAACCCAGGTGTGGCAGATTCTTTCTTCATGTTGTGTATTCATATTATTGTTTCTTTCTAAAGCTCGAAGGAATGGTCGACCATTTCCAAAGCAGAAAAGGACAACTTAAAAAAACAGACTGTAGAGGCGAGTGAGTTCTGGTGAGTGGGATCATCTTCGATTTTGTCTTCTTCTCCAAAAAAAATTACGATTTTATACTTTCAGCAGTTTTGTATCTGCTTTTGCTTCAAGCTTAATGGTCTATTCTGATGTACTTCATAGTAAACTGGCATATAATTGTAGTTCTTAACAAGAGGTGAACTCACTCTCAGCCACTTTAAATTGTTTTGCTCAGTAAAGACTGAAAAGCTGCAAAGTCTTTTCACCAAATATAACTGCACAGAACTTATTCTTTCATGTTCCCCTTCAGGATGTCTTTTGATGATTTCAAGAGGAACTTCACCAAGCTGGAGATGTGTAACTTGACCCCTGACACCTTGCAGGGGGATGAAAGGCACAGCTGGACCGTGTCGGTCAATGAGGGGCGGTGGGTGAGAGGCAGCTCTGCTGGCGGCTGCAGGAACTGCCCACGTAGGCCCTGGCTCTTTTTAACATCCGTTTTTATAGGACTGGCGTTGATCAAATGCTTGATGTCCCTCGTGGCTCGTTTGTCTTCACCCTTGTTGCAGATGTACTTTTTGTATTTTACAGAAACATTCTGGACGAACCCTCAGTATCGGCTGCAACTGTTCGAGGAGGATGACGACCCAGCGGACGGCCAGGCGGCCTGTACTGTCGTCGTGGCTCTGATGCAGAAAGGCCGAAGGATGCAGCGCCACCAAGGGGCCAAATTCTTCACCATCGGATTTTCAATTTACGAGGTACTGATCACATGAATCCGAAATCATAAACTGATTTTCATTTAAGTTTAACTTCTTCTTTGACTTCTTCTTTGTGTCTGCAGGTGCCGAAGGAGGTATGCCTGTGTTGGAGAAGGACGTTGCTTTAGTCAGCGTTTTCACAGTATTTTCACCTGTATCTCCAGATAGTTGTGTTTGTGTGTGTTTTATTTAGCCGTACGTGTGGTAGTAGTGGAAGTAATAGTTCAGGCTCTTGTGAAACGTCTATGTACACCTTACAACACAAGCTACAACACTACTTTGTGTGTAAAGTACAGGATTATTTACATTGTTGAATAATCTGTCAGTTATTTTGAGTTATTTTACTCACATTATTATTATTCACAATTTCCCAGAGCAAATCCTCACATTCGCACAAATATTTTGTAAATCTATCTTGCATGATAAATGACGCACACATTTTTTAAATATTAAACTGCCTTATAAGTGTATAAATCTGATTGATTGGGGGAAACGCAGTAGTCTATCTCTAGCAAGGAAAAAGCTAGCTTGGCTCTAAATTATTAATGGCTGCGCTCGTCCATGTTAAAATGTTGTATCTGAACAAATTACACAAACAAGAAATACATGTTAATAAGTGAACTTTAGATATGCTAGTTGACATCTCGTTATAATTGGACAGAGCCGGCAGTATCTTCATATTTACCGTACAGACATGAGAGTGCTCTTCTCAATCTTCTTGTGTAAGTCTTAACAAGAGAGTCCCAATTTTCCGAGCTCATTCCTTTCTGATCATGTGATTTGATTCCATCCATAGATGTGTGGACAGAATCAACACTTGCAGAAGGACTTCTTCCTGTACACAGCCTCCAAAGCTAAATGCAAGACCTACATTAACCTGCGGGAAGTGACAGAGCGCATGCATCTGCCTCCAGGAGAGTATGTCATAATCCCCACAACCTTTGAACCCCATCAAGACGGAGAGTTCATCCTGAGGGTCTTCTCGGAGAAGAAGAGCACGTCTGAGTAAGGATCACTAGCGGTTGTGCCATAGTTGATGTTATTTTGGGGATTGTTAACAGCAAAATTGCAATTCTAATGTTTCTGTTTCTCCTCACAGGGAAGCGGAGAACACCATCGGGTCTGAAGAAATGCAGGTTTGCAGCGAAAAAAGTGGGATTGAAAGATATTCTGATAATTCTGACTGATATTTCAGTGGTGAAATGACGAAAACTGAGAAGTCGGATGAACTGTAATGTCTTCCAAGTTATTTTTGACATTATTTGAATTACTTTTGGTGGCCAGCTGATGGTGGGATTTTTCACTCTCTCCTCATATTAGTATTTCTGGTCTTTAAAGATATTCAACTAGAAGACACTGTTCATTCTCTAAAATGTATTTAAAAGTTCAGCTTTCTGTTAAAACACTTTTTTTATTAGACATATTTTTTATTGCATTTTACATTTAACTGGGATTGGATGTAGAACACAAACGTTAGGAGTATTGGGACCAGTATTTTCCACCCTTCTCTATCTGTGGTCAATAGGTGTAATACTTTTTTTTTATGGAACACAGATAGCTGAAAGTGTCTGAAAAGGGATATTTCTTTGAGGCCATGACAGTGTTTTATTCATAGCCATAACGCTCTTCTGGAAGTTGATATCACTTCAACTCAAACCTAAATTAAACATTAATACTAAAACAAAGCATCCTTGGAATTAAGCTTCCCACTTCCTCTCAAAGAGGCTGAACATATGGACAATGCCAAAAGGGTGCAGTGCAAAGGCAAACTGCAACACACGTTCACACTGCAATATCAGTTTGAATTTCATAATTTTTAATAGTGTCACTCACATCCATGTTTCATCAACATTGTTCTCTTTGTCTTTGTCCTAATTCATTCTGCACAAGTTACTGCACAGTAACTTACAGACTCAAAAGTGTTTTCCTCCCTTTCATCTCATTTCACCCGTCTGTCCCTCTTCGTCTTATTGGCTATCAGCAAGACGAGAAAAAGAAAGAGAAGGTAATGCATATGTGTAGCAATAGCGTTGTTGAACGGCTTTGAACTCTGCTTTCCCCACAGCTACTCTCTATTACATGTCAGCAGTTATAAATATTGGTAGTTATAGTTTGTGTCATCATTACATGTAGATTATAACCGGTACAATAACTATAAATTAACTCTCTCTTTTCTGTTTGTCTTTTATAACCCATCCCTCCTCTGACTAACCACTGCCGTTATCCACATGCCAGCCGATTGTATTTGTGTCAGACAGAGCACAAGCCAACAAAGAAATCAAGCATGACGGCATTCGGGGGGAAAAGAAGAAGAAGCCAAAGGTAATTTCCTTGTTGTAGGAGCCAAAACCTTGACACTGCAGCCACGCGGCAAATAGATCACAGTGACCTGTCAGGACTTCTGGAGACTGACGGCTGTGAAACGCAATCTTGGTCAGGTCAAATAACTTCGCTGGGAATAAAACAATTGAATTTGAGGCCAACTGATCTCAAGTGGCTCAACTGCAGCTGTTTTCCTGTAAGGCCTCAGTGTATACAGGCTTAAGTGTTTATGTCATTCTCTAATGTGCTGCTCTCATCTGCTACTATGAGGAAATGCATCAATCCCTAAGCACAGTGCTATTTATACTGCAGTGCAATTAAACCAAGCTGCAGGGACTCAACAACTAGCCTTAGAAAAAGCTAATTTACCAACTTTTTCCAACCTGTTTCCTGTAATTAAAAAAAATAAACCACTTTTGATGTTTCAACATGTTAGTAATTGAGTTTGTTAGGTCACATTAAGCTAAATGTCATCACAATTGAGAAAAACAAACCAAGCATAGGCTTAACCTTGTCCATACCGATGGTCCAAACACGTGACAATCCTCCTAAAAGACATGCACTTTAGGTTTCATATAAAGCCGGGGGTTTTTTTGGTACCGATAACTACATTTATAATTGACTTCTCTCTCACGTGTCCCTCAGAGAAAACTACAGCAACCAGAGGAGGAGACTGAAGAGGAAAAACAATTCAGAGCCATCTACCAGCAGATTGCTGGTGAGGTGAGTACACAGAGAGGAGAGAGCATGAGGATGATGACACAGGACAGGTGGGATGTCTGAGTGTCATAAGGCCATGCAACAAAGTGTTCCTCCCTCCATCAGGACATGCAAATCTGTGCCAACGAACTAAAGATGATCATGAGGAATGTACTCACCAAACGTGAGTCCCCCGGAAAAGGTTAAGATAATTATTACTTAGTTGGTGTCATGCGAGTAATCACATTGAGTTGTCCTTTTCTCCAGATAATGACGTAAAGACCGAGGGTTTCAGCCTTGAGACGTGTCGGAGTATGATCGCATTGATGGATGTATCCTTTCAGTTGGCTGAAACTACAAGAGTGTATATGGAGACAACAACAGAGAATCCTCATGTTGCCTTGGCCGGGCATCAGCAGGTTATTGGTTTGAATGAATGCCAGTACTGTCCATCCCCAGTTGCTTAGTAGAGCTGTCCAGTGCTAGAGCAGGCAAACAAAACAAGTTAGTATTGTAATGGACTGTACAACAATGGTGCATTGAGGTAAGGCTTATAGATGCATATAGTAAATTGTAAATTTGGTAAAATATCCTCTCAACTCAGCTTTATCTATATAGCAGGTTTCTTTCAATCATGGAGCCCAAATTGCTACCCAAAGATATGCAAATCTACTTAAAAAGATGTGTTGCTTTTTCCATAAGTGACCCTCTCTCAGACTGATGGGACGGGAAAGCTAAACCTGCAGGAGTTCAAACACCTGTGGAAAAAGATCAAGGAGTGGCAGGTAGGACGGTGGTAACAACCCTCGAGCCTCTGCTCGCGTTTAACAAACCTCTGACTGTCCATCTCCTCGTGTGGTTCCAGCTGATCTTCAAACGATACGATAAAGACAAATCCGGCTCCATCAGTAGTTTTGAGATGAGGAACACTGTTAACGATGCAGGTGGGCAGCATGAAAGAAATACCCACTCACAGGATGTTTCTCAATGCATACTGTATATTTACAGTTTTAGATTCAATGCTTTTCCAGTGCTGATTATTGAAATTGTTGAATAGATTACGGTTAACAATAAAGAATGTATAAAAAAAACATATAAGGGTTAAATTCCCTGCTTTGTTCTAACTTTTGTCAGAAATGACCGTCCATACTTTTCAGCTCCTTGTTCGAAACCTGTAAATTGAATTAAAAACTTCTCGTCCCCGTACCTCCTCTGTCTTCTCCACATGAAGGGTTTCAACTCAACAAGCAGCTGTTTGACATCATCGCCATGCGCTACGCAGACGAACACCTCAACATCGACTTTGACAGTTACATCTGCTGTTTTGTGAGACTGGAGGGCATGTTCAGTAAGTACACACCTCAGCTGAGCTTGTTATGGGTTTACCTCATTATTTCCCTTATTAATCACAGAATCACTGCTTATGAAAATACAGAATATGTTTTTGCACTTTTTCTGAATCTTTGCAGGGTCAAACTCAACTTGTAGGACTCACTAATTGCAGGCTCTATCAGTTCAATATTTATGAAGAGATGATGGAGACTGATTTGTTTTGTCTGTTGCAGGAGCTTTTACTGCCTTTGACAAAGATGGAGATGGAATAATAAAGCTCAATGTCCTGGAGGTAAATCTATTTGATATTCTGTAGAGTTTGCTATTTCATTGTTTCATATTTGTGTATAATTTGTGTGTTCATATGTGTTAAGACTATTAAGACATGCGTGTGATGCCATTTTAGGAGTATAGAAGTAGTAGTTTGGTTAAAAGCTCCCAATTTAAGGTCAACTCACTATGTTTTTCCTGAGCTTTTGACCACATCACACAGTCTTCAAACTTGCTAAGAGTCTGAGGAACCAAAAAAAGAGAAACACCAGTTGCCTCTCAGGAAATATTATGCAATATTTTGTAATTTTCTATTTTTGAGGCTTCACTTTGAGGTACCGCTATGTTGGATTGCATTATACTGACAGGTGTTTCTAATATTGTGTCCACTTAATCTTCATATTTAGAAGACCAAAAATATCAGGGCGGGAAAAAGTCACAATATAGTGCCGTCCAATACAATGCCACAACCTCCAGCCTCAGTAGTGACCATGTATTATACATTACAAAGTGTCTTATAGTTTTCACTTGGTGTACTGGAAGTATAACGAACCCGTTATGCTCATGTGCGTTTCTTTGTCCCTCTCTAGTGGCTTCAGCTGACGATGTATTCTTAAGTCACCTTCTTGACCGCTGACAGACAGTTGGAACGTCACATTCATGACTCGACTCTCCTCGACAGCCTTGTTATGTATTTTTGCACCGATTTTTAGATTACATCAAAATCAGGGGTTTGATCATATCTCCAGTTTTTATGTAAATTAGCTTTATTGCAACACTCAAACTATGAGGGTTTAGACTGAAATTAAGCTTCTTTTCTTTTTTAAAAGGTAAACTTTGGCACCTTTTATGGCTTTTTACATGGATGTAAACAGCAACATGAGGAGGCATACAACCGTGTGGCTGTAATTCTGTTCATTTCCTTTACACAATTTAACTTACAACAGGATTAGGAGGTTGTTTTTAGCAGCGCCTTTGAGCACATGAGGCCTGATACTGGTTACCACAAGGCAAAGAATAGAAAGAATAGAAATCCAAGTACAAATATGGCCTGTAGTTCTCACTTGAATCCAATAACGTCCAATGACAGTGCTGGATGCAGGAAGAACAAAGGATTTTGGGGCTGTAAACTTTCTCAGTGAATACAGCATTCACCGAGGGGTTTATTGCTTTAATTGACCACATTCACCGTCAACATTGATTGGACATCCACATAAAAAGGTGGTGAATTTCCCCTTTAAGTGAATTATATCCATTCAGTATTGAGCAGATTCCTGAAACGTGATCAGTTCTCTGTAGAGCGGATGACAGCGACAGAAATTAGTGCAACCTGGTAATCACGTTACATCAGTGTTTGGCATGAAGCAGCGACGGGTGATGAAGCAAGCAGGCGAGTAGCATTGACCTGTTTCTTAAGTTCCCATGTTATGAATAATATTTGGTTAGTGATGCAAAGCTAGAAGTATCAGTGTTAAGAAATGTTTGAATATGAGAACTGAGGGAATAAGCATTTTGTTTGACAAATCATGAGAAACCTGAATGTACTGTATGTTTTAGAATATAACAGAGGTGAATACAGTAAATTGTATTTTTATTGCTGTACACATACAGTAGGTATTAAACACAAATCAAATACACATTGTACACTATACCATACAAATATTAAAGGCATGACTTTAAAACAGAATTCTTAGAATTTCTCTCCGGACAGTTTAGTCTAACAACTTTCTCACCACTAATTTTCAAAGAAGTAGAGTTTTGAAGGTGATATGGGAACAAGTACATGACCGAGAATAACTCTATGGGAAATGTAAAAGTAATTAAAGATTACATTGTCTTAACACTGAAAAAAAAATACAAATGTTCTGATAAAAGAACAAAAACAAGTCAGAATTAAAAGTAGGCCGATAGAGATACCATTTTTTTATCCAGAAAGCATCAGTTGCTAAATATTAGCCAATGGATTTAAAACCCTGGCGTTACTTCCCAAACTGCACTCTAAACACAGTAAGTTACGCCCGTTTATTTCCACAGCCGAACCGTCGTCCACGTACATTTGTCAGTTCCACACTGAAGTGATCTAAAGACAAACATTTTGAAAAACCTTAGAAAGGATTTCAAATTCCTCCTGACAATCCTCAGAGCTCTGACCCTTTTTAAAATGACCCCAAAATGACCCTGATATCTGAGTCTGTGGAAATATGACACTTGCACATCATCTTGACATCTCTTTACAGGTCTTGGGGAGTTTTACGAATATGTGAAAAAATAAGTATAAAGCCGAACGTTTTGTGACTCCAGAGTGCTGCACGAAATCTGACGTGTAAACCAACAAACCAAAAAGAGAGTAATGAATTACTCAGCTCATTCAATTAAGAATAATTAATTAGAACTGCAAATAATTGATGAAGAAATTAGCTGAAAATCATTATTTTAACAACAGGACTGATCGAGATTGAACGTCTCAATTTGGTCATGCAACGGCTTCAGGGATCAATAACAAGTAGTCCGTCTTGTCTCACTGTCAAAGAGATAACACAGTATACACAAGACCGAGAGATGTGCTCTGCACCTCGAAAGCTAGAACATAACAGGAAAACATCTACTCCTTTTGGAAATGAATAGTTAATAAAAACATATCAGCAGATGAGTTGTTATGGATGCGACTCCAACCGTATCTGCTGCATAACTTCACCGCAGCTGTTGTCAAGGCTCCACTTTACTGTCGTTCTCCACGTGGTTCTTCATGTGTTCGGGCAGCTTCTGCAAGAAAAATACAAACACTGAGGAACTGTTTCACCCTGTTTTCTGCTGAGAGCTACATGTGTTATTATATTATTAATATTCAATAAAACACCTGGGATGAAAAGTGGAAGTTGTTCTCATGGTAATGTTCAACCTGCCCAAATGTACTCTTGTGCATTGTGTGAAATCTTCACTTTCTTGAAAAGCGTCGGTTCATTACCTGCATTGAGCTAAAAAAGGTGCTGCAGCCTCTCCACCGACATTTGACCGCTTGCATGTTCAGGTTGCTGTGATCTCTGAGGAGGTGCTGCAAAAGATGCTCCGCCGTGCCAAAGATCAGAGCGCAGTTCTGCCACTGAACAGAGGGCGAAGGTCACAAGTACACACGTTACAATGCAAGTCAATCAGAAAACATTACAAATCATACAATCATGTCCTATCTTCAAGAAGAACGTTGAATGGATTTCCTTCGAGATTCACTCGCTGTAAAATGACGTTGTGTCCTTACCCAGCAGCGATAGTTCTTCATCAAGTTGAGCTTCACCGCTTGAACACTTCCATCGTAACAGCCTGTATAGATCTGTTTGGGACAAATAATGATACGATACATAGTTCAACAATATCCATCTGTCCTCTGTCGTGAAATTGAAAAACATGGCTGGCCCACACTTAGTCCACGTACCACACTCTTATGAACGGCCATACACATCACCATGTCACTGTGACCCCCGTACACCTGCAGACGGTCATGAGACTGAAAAGACACAAATACAAAGTTTAAAGGAATAGTATAGATGATGCACAAGTCTCTCTCTCTCTCTCTCTCTCTCTCTCTCTCTCTCTCTCTCTCTCTCTCTCTCTCTCTCTCTCTCTCTCTCTCTCTCTCTCTCTCTCTCTCTCTCTCTCTCTCTCTCTCTCTCTCTCTCTCTCTCTCTCTCTCTCTCTCTCTCTCTCTCTCTCTCGAAATATGAACTGAATGACAGAGATTTACATGCAAATATCAAATATTAGCTTATTGTGATGTAAGGTCCTTAGTTGAGAAGTTTTGCTTTTGAAGTTTTTTTTTTTTTTTTTTTTAAACCTATACACTAGCAACTTATTCAGAAATCGGTGTCAAATGGCCGTAGTCTACTTCTGGAAACACATATCACTGTTAACTGCATCATAAATTCTGTACCTGTAGCTCATAAACTCTGACCAGTTTATCCAGACAGGCTGTCACCATCACTTTCCCCAAGATGACTATTGATGTGACCGCATGACCGTGACCCTTGTAGATACGAACCAACTCACCCGTCTGCAAATAAAGATGCACGGGAAAAAAAACGGTGACAGTGAGCGTATGCGGTTGGAAAAATCCCTCTTATTCACCTCAGCACTAAATTTGTGCTTAACTTTCAGGATACAAGACACGTTCAGATTAATAAATTTGTGATGTTAAAAAGGCATCAAAACTAACTGGAAGTACCTAACATTTGATATAATTAAAACTCCCTTTAATCTTTAACACTTACGTGGATGTTGTGGGCATGAACCGATGTGTCACTGGAGCCGCTAAAAACCAGGTCATTCACCACCTGAAAACAAAAAAAGAAATATTATTCAATATACCTGATTATTATATCTTAGTAATAATATCTTTGATGGTCTACATTTCATCTACAAGTAACAGAAAAACTGGCCTTTTTAAAGCAAACGTCTGTTAAAATACAACAATTTATTACAGCATTTTAAGGAGTATTTACAGCTTTAAGCAGATGTAAATGTAATGTCACTTTTGATGTTTAAGAAGCATCTGCAAATGTCAGCATCTGAATTTCCAATTACTTGCGCTCCTTATCTGGGCAAAACCTATTTTTAAGTTCAGCAGTTTAAGTTTTCAGAACTAGGTTTATCTCCTTACCTTCATACAGAGTACAGTTTTGGTGTGACCCTGCAGAGAGCGCAGCAGCAGGCTACTCTTGGCATCCCGTACGCTGATGGTGCTGTCGTAGGAGCCGACCAGCAGCACTCGGCGGGCGCCCTCCTGTGATGTACCCAGACAGCTCACACCTCGCGGGCTGTGGCACTCAAACTCATCCAACTGCTTTAGATTCTAATGAGAGATCAGAATGAGGTTAGCGAAAGAGGAGCGGGAGAGTTAACGGAGTTTACTCTGGCAGAAAAAAAACAAGACCTATGCTCTGAAAATATAATCTACAAATCAGTGGCTACATTTATAGATATAGAGATGCGTTTAGCCTGGTGAAGCAAATACTCTGGTTATAGGTCAACACGTATAAAACCCATTATCTGACTCAAGTAAACCCAGTGTTAATGATCGTCTCCCTCAAATCACAGCACGTAGTGTTTTAAATGTCAAAGCATAATAAATACCAACCACTCCTGGGATCGCAAATCATGAGCTACTTCACCAGTACAACCATGTCACTCACCGTTAAGTCATAGCTAGCCACTGACCCATTGGCCAGTCCAGCATACAGGATCTTCCAGGCAATGTGCAAACACAACACTCTGTCCGTCAGAGTGATCTGCTCCAGACACTTCGTGGTCTAGAGATGAGGAGAAAAAGAAATCACTCAATCAAATGAAATTAAAACATCTAAATAGAATTAAAGCCTCACAGTTGTATGACTCCGCCAACCAATCAAGTTGCAGTTTACATCCATGTCTGTACATCGTCTGTATACACCTATATCAGAATTCTTTGGTTATGGCCCAAAATGTGTTTTGGAAGATCCCAGTGAACTTTGACCTCCAAATTCTAAATCAGGTATTCTTTGAGTTCAGGAGGACGTTTGTGCCAAATTTGAAGAAACTCCCTCCAGGTGTTGCTGAGATATTGCATTCTTGGATGTGTAACATCAACAACTGAAAGGATTCCCTGTCTGATAAGAGATGACGTGTCCAGTCGTTTCTGTACCTTTATGCTGTAACAGCGGATGGTCTGGTCACTGGATCCGGTGTAGAGGTGAGATCGCATGTTTGGGACAGACGACACCAGCAGACAGTTGATTTTGTTCGTGTGACCCTCAAACACTGCTTGGTATTCCCCGCTCTGGATACACAGAGACAAGTTGTCTTATTATTTCATAGATTGTAATTTAATGGATCTATTATCTTTGCTGCTTTGTATGTCCAATTTTTTTTTATAAATTCAAGATACATGTGAACAGCAGTCAATAAAAAATAAGTAGTAACTTTTTAGTATAAAAAGCAGAAAATTAACACTCCACGTAATACAGAAGGATTCTCTTTTGGTTTGATCATATTTACTTATTGTCTGAGGAAGAATGTAGTTGTCAGCATGGACAAAGTTACATTTTGGACCGTGATCAATATACCTTTAGACCGTAGGCCCGTGCTGTGTTGTCCCCTGAACATGTGTACAACCGGCCTTCGTGAACTTGGAGGTCGTGGACAGGGCCTGTGTGATTCAGAAAAGATCCCACAGACATCTCCTCATCCTCGGTCCCACCTTCTAACAAAACAAAAAACAAAAAGTGATTACAGTGAAAACATCCCATCTTTGCATCTAAACATGTACTGTGACATTACTGCAAGTAGAACAAACAATACTCACCACTGGTATCTTTCACATGTGTAGACTGAACTTTTCTGAGTGGTCAAGAGAGAAAAGTCAGTCACATTTCACACGTAAAAGCAAAGCAATGCCTGTAACGTTCAGGATCAACACCAAATGTAAACTCACTTTTCACTTTGCTGAACTGTCTGTGTGCTTAAAGAATTGAACTCCACGCTGACAGACTTTTGAGGAAGCTCTTGATGGACTGGAACATTTGGAACATTTGGCACATCCTCACTGTCCGATTCATCGATATCAATGACCACCCGATCGCAGGGCTCCAACATTTTGACAGAGGCGTCGCTTTCATTCCCTCCATCGTCGTCTGATGTTGCAGCAGATGCAAGTTCACTTTTTTGGGGGACAGAAGTGGAGACTGGCTTCTCTGCTGCTGGCTCTTTTTCTTTAACTTCCATGCAGAGATTTACTCCCATCTCTTCCTCAGAATCACTGTCGGCTGACTGCGTTTCTCCTTTCCCTGATATCCCTGTCTGCTGACTGGCCGATGATTCGGAAAAACTATTTGTACTTGCTGATGCAGAGTGTTGTTGGAGAGAGGCAACATCAGTTGTAGGAGCAGCTAAGCATGGTGCCGGAAGCAGCAGTGAAGGTTGCAAATCAGAGGGAAACAGGGGCACGGGTTGGTTCGCATCTACCTGAAATGTATCAGAGTTACTGGGAAACTGACTACCCTGTCCAGCTGTGGATGGTTGGAAGATGTCTTGTTTTACTGGCATGATTGGCAGGGCAAAGGGGCTAATGGAAGATACTGGGTGTGGTTGCAAGCTGAAGGAGGTGGGGAAGGCCGAGGAAGGAAGGGGAGAGAGCCTTGCATGTACAATAGCAGGAGCCCCTGCTGATGAGGTGGTGGCTTTCTCTGCTCCTGCGTATCCTCCTTAAAGAGATTAAGAAATAAAAAAGGTAAACTACTCGTTTGATATGAAGCCAGGAGAAGCGAGGAGTAAATCTACTGTACCTTGCATCCCTTGCAGGATTTCAATGCGCTGGGCTCTCAGATGGTTGACCTCCGCAGTAAACTACAACACCGAAAGGAACAATTTTATGTAAAACCTTGACATGAAACCTGAAGGGAAAAGTTAAAAATATATATATTCTATTTTATTATGTGTCTTTATTAGTGGTGGTACCTGCTGTCTCAATAGCATGAGTCGTTGCACTTCTGTGTAGGCAGCTTGCAGGGCATTGCGGGCCGGGACCAGAGACCTGTCCAACTCCTGCAACGAGTGACTCAGCTCATCCTCCCTCAGAGACACAGCCAACAGCTGGTCCATTTGGCCCCTGTCTGTTTGGGAGGAAGACAATGGAAACCAGTGATAAGTTTTGGATGACTTTTTATTTATTTCTAAATCAGACGACCTCACTAGATCAAAACATTGTTTTGATCAAAACATTGTTTATCTAAATAAAATGTGGTAAAATGTGGTTCAGGTTCAGTACACAGATGTTACCCTTTTCATTGATGTTGTGTTCTAATGGCCTTGGGATGTGCGTATATTTACACTTTATAATGCCTGAAATTGATGGAAATCTTAAAAATAAAGCATTACCACTGTTTGACTTTGTTTTCTTCTTTTTTACACTTGGCTGCATACCAGAAAGGCCATCATACTGTAAGAGCACACAATAATTATATTCCAAGCATAAACAATTATCAGTTTAATGTTTCAGCTGTGCCCTACACTTATCAACACTGTACACTACTCACCATGTTGTGTTTCCTCTTGCTGGCACTATCGTTGGCTCTCAAATCTCCATTCTCATCCTCCAAGATTGGCTCCACCTTCACATTGACGGCTTCAGCCATCTGACTGCTGCAGCCTTCCTGTGCTGCGCCAGGGGGCTCCTGAAGCGCAGAGTCTGACTGTGTTTCTGTGTGAGAATTACCTGCTGTGTTCTGGGGCGTAGGAGGTAATAAGGTCAAATGTGCACCTGAAGGACCGCCTGAGAACGACTCCCAGTGAAAGCCTTCTGACAGAGTTGCGTCATGGTCCTTTGCTTGTGTTGAGCTTTTTTGGGTGGACCGAGGGTTCGCCAACTCAATTCCAAACCTGTTTCCACACAGAATTAAAACAACAGCTAGAAAACTATAACTTCAAACAAATGGTGAAATGGATACAGTTTAAAAGAAAAGAAGAGTTTTACCTGGGCATGCTTTTGCCTCTTTCCTGCTTTTTCCTTTTCCTTTCCTCATACATCTCCCTCCAGCTCAACTTAGTCTTGGTCCTTGATAAGCTGAGCATTGTATTCACGGTTAGTTTTAGCCCAGCCTCTTTTCCTCCCTGAACATTGTCTGATTTGTGGGCAATTCGAACCTTGCGGGTAATGTCCAGTTTGGACTCAGAGGATGTGGTCGGATATTGGCTGAGAGCGGTCTGGCTGTCGAGGGGCTCCTGAGATTCTTCCTCCCCTCTGTGTGATTGTCTATTTGAGTCACTTGCCAACATTGAGCTCTTGAGATGCAGGGGCAGGGCTGGGTCAGGACTGTTAACCTGAAAGGATTCCACGGATGTAGCTGCAGCAGAGATGATGTGGCTTGTCGCCTCCTTCTTGTACTTCCTAAAGGAGCCACCTGTCAACTGCTCTTTCTCAGCACTGTTCTGCCTCCGGGCTTCACGGTCAGCTCTACACGGCTCCCTCACACCCAGCGCTCTTCTGATTTGCCGTAGCATTGCGCTGACGTCGACGTCCCGTACTGGAGCAGCATTGGCGGCTCCGTTTGCTGAAGCAGTTTGAGCCGAATCTTGTGCTGGCTGAGAAGGTCCCAGACTCTCCTGGTCCTCACCAAAGATGATGGCTCCGTTATGAGGAAAGTGATCACTGGTGAATTCTCCATCATCCTGCTTGTTGAAATAGTCATTCTCTTGTTTGTGTTGCGTTTGTGTTGCGTTTTTTGTCTTGTTAGTGGCACCGGTTTGGGTTTTGTGCAATCTTCTGACAAATCTGTCAGTTTGGGAGCCCACAATTTTGACAGACAAGTTGTCATTATACCCCAGCTGAGCTGATTGTGTAGACTGGTCTTGAACAGAAGGGTAAACCAATATTCCGCTTTGATTAGTTGATTCTCTTTGGTGAAGAGACCTTTGCAGACTGGACACTTTATTCTCTTTGTTTTGAACAACAGCATTGTTCCTTCCTTGTTGGCAAGTCTCCTGATGCAGAATCCTCATGTTCACTCGTTTTTTTTTCTCCACACGACCAGCTTCTTGCTTCAGTCTCTTCATATTCTTTTTCACTGCTTTCTTCCTGTAATGGCAAACAAGTTTTTGTTATTACAATTATTACATTAGTGAGAGAATAAAATGTATACAAAAAGCAGATTAAATTATTACTCCTCTTTTTTTAGTGTCTTGTTTTTCTCGAGGAGTTGGCTCATGGTCTCTTTGCTCAGAGTCTTTTCAAGAGGGACAGGCTTTACACGTTTCATGATCAATCTCGTCAACTTCACTTTGTGTTGAGGGGTGGAGATGTGCTGAGCATACTGATTTAAACTCATGGAGGATGCCTGACACGCCTGACACTCATGAAATGAATCCCTGTCAATGAAAGAACATAACATGTTGTCAGATACGAGTGCATGTCAGGAACTCTGTTTTAAGATGGGTGGATGCATGTTATGATTATCTTATCTCACTAAGGAAATCTAAAGATTTTAAATATTTTGATACTCGTGCTGACACAACACCAACAGGTACCCTTAATTGAGAACTCACTTTGAGTAATATAAACATGTTTTTCTACACATTTTAGTAGTAATGTACAATAACTTACCTTAAATAAAATCAGTGCTATGAATAAAATTAAAATAAATACAGAAGAATGCAACCTCGACATTTATGTCATCGTACTAATGCATCCGACCAAAATGTCACTCACTTGCCCAGCACTGTCTCCAGCTCTCCGTGATGCTCCATACTGTGCTCATGGTCGAGTACTTCCTGTAGTTAATAGACATCTTGTCAAACAATTGGAAGCAATTTGGAACAACAGTAGGTTGGTAAAAAAAATAATAATACAAAAACACACTAGCAAGCACTACCATTCATTTAAATGTGTTGGTAAAGTTAGAGCCACTTACATGTTTCAAAGAAGACGTGCGACACAAAATACAGTAGACTAGTCTGACTTTATTGTGATTATTTCCTTTTTTGAACTTCTTCTTCTTCTTCTTCACTGGGGCTGTATTATGCGGGGTCTGAACCGTTGACATTACTACGAAGAGAGAACACGCGATAAAAGCACATGTTAAACAACGCTTTGCACGAGCATTACACTATGAGATAAATACATCCCAACTACGTCTCAATAGCATTATATCACCTCGGGATAACGACCGTTGGTGTTATTTACATCATATCGGCATTAGGGAGACGTTTTAAGACGTTAACGGATAGAACACTGCAGGCATCGAGTCCAAACTTATAACAGCAGCACAACGTGGTTGTTAAGTCAAAGCAGCCATTGTTCACGTTTGAGGTGGACTGACGTGAAACGGTTACCGCTCACGTCGAAGTCACACGCGCCGTTCGAGTTAACGGACATTTAGGGAAATTCTTAACGGACAATGCAGAAAAAAATATCATAATTACCAGACACATTTATCATGGCAACACAACCCTACTGCAGCTCGACGGCCATGTTTGTTCACGCAAACTGACGCACAGTTCACGTCGGCCAATCGTTCGCTGGAGAAGACACCGGAAGTTCGTCTACAGGCTTCGTAGATCTACAGAAGATGGGAAGGAGCGAACTTCGGGCTTTCGCGACGACATCCGGCCGTGAGGGTGTTTTACAGCTCCGAGGAGCCGCAGGGGCCGCTGTTCAGTGCGGAAGAGGAGTGTTTGCCCACCCCAAAAAAGAGAAAAAGCTGTTTGTTGATGGTTTGCCGTGTGTGTTTTTGTTATCGCCAAGTGACCTGAACGATTTTCAACTTAAAAATGTGCAACGGCTGTGTGCAAAAAGAATACCCGGACCGGGTAGGTTGATTTAACCTAACCTATATGTTACTGTTAAAAATATGTCGTTTACCACGTTTGTTAACCGTTATAACTTGGTATGAGCAACGTTAAGAAATACAAAGTTTAACCAACCACCTCAAACGACGACGCACTGCTACAACGAAAAAGCGACACGTTAGTGACATGCGATGCTCTTCGTGTGATTTCCGGCTCAGGGCAACACTTGTCTGGAGAATGGCTCCTACCTGATGAACTACCAGGGCTGCGCCAATTGCCACCAGAGGGACTTCGTGCTTATCAGCAACAAAGCCACGGAGGATGAGGATGGAGAGGAGATCGTCACCTATGACCGTTCGTCACCCTTCTTATGCTCCTGACGCATGTTCACCCACCAGTTTTCATTTTATGTCATGTGTGTGTGGTTGTTTATGTACCGTTACACACCTGGGGCTGATTTGCTGGTGTTGTCTAGAGCCCTAAATGCAATCTAATAACGTTATTGACTTGATGCTGCAGCATGCAGTGGTGTTTATAGGCAATATTTGGGTGCTGCCATCGTTGTGGGGAGACACCTTTCCTGTTTCAACATGCAGGTGTCCCGACATGTTTTCCCAGTTGAGTGTGGAGGAATTTGGCACCTTAAGGCGTCTGAATGGGTTTGGCTGTACACCTTAGAATTATTGTGAAGAAAAAAAGAAACAATCTTTCTTAATAATCCTAAACCTACTACTGTCCATTTCTTCTTCCAGATGTTTGCAAAAATTGTGACCATGTTGTTGCCAGGCATGAATATACTTTCTCCGTTGTTGATGAATACCAGGTAATGTATCTCTCGCTCTAATTCAACAGTATTCATGGTTAGTTGTTGCCCCAGCATGTTTAATAAAGTCTGTGTTTTCCAGGAGTACACTATGCTCTGCATGCTGTGTGGAAAGGCAGAGGACTCAATCAGTGTGTTACCAGATGACCCCAGACAGTCTGCACCTCTCTTCTAGATCTCAAACTTGTGGGTCATGATTCACTTTTTTAAATCAAGTGTCACCACCACGGATGCGTTGCTGGCTCCTGTTATCGGGGTTCACCCATTCAAGGTTTTGGGCACAGCTTAAATTAAGTACACCATATTTTAAGTCCATGGCTGTTTGTAAACTACTGTGCTGATATCAGTTGAGCAGGACATATACTTTGTTATTATACTCTATTACACATCACATATTTTCTGTATGTGAATTGAAAATGTACTGTAAATAAACATTTCTTTACTACAGATTTATTTCCTTCTGCATTTTACAGATTATTTATTATTATCCCAAAAAGCTATACTTTGTCATTATTACTTTTAAGTATTTTTTTTACAACAAATGTGGTTCAAAGTTATTTATTTTGCCAAATAGGTCGCCCCCCCCAAACAATATGGCTCATTGGCACAGTGATGATCCACAGTCTTCATAGTTCTGAATTTATTTGTGAAGGTGCTTGAGATTAAAACTTCATTCCTAACATTGAAAATAGCATTTGACAAAAAATTAAAAAAAAAACTCACAAGGTCAAGAATTAACTGTTGAACATACATTTGTAAGCTAGACTGGAAGCCCCATTTAAGTGTTCAGAAAAAATAAAATAATTGAAATTTAAACATTTTCTTGACAGCTGGTCAAACTCCCAAGTTCCAGAAAGAGATTTATTTTTTAATTAAGTTGCTTGTTATTTGAGATTCAACTGCTACACAAGTCATGTTTAGATTCATAACCAACCTGCATCTGCCATACTGCACATCTTGTATGTGATCAACTTTATTACGTACAGGAGTTTAGTTAATCAGTTTTGAGTTGCAATCTGTCTTCGTCTACGCATTCTGTAACTCCATGTCAATTACTGCTGTTAAATTTAAAAAGTAAGCACAACCGATGGAGACTTCATGTCACTGTTGTCATCTGGGACTCCCACCATTCAGTCACCACCTCGTCAGCAGTTTCTCTTGTGCTCACAGGGACGTCTGTCTAAAACAGCTGTTTCGACAGAATCTGACATGTGATTGTTCTCGGGGGAGGGGGCACATGCTGCAGTCTGCGTCGATGGGACTTGAGTTTAACTTCAGCAAAAAAACATTACCTTATCATTTGAGCATGTTTAGTCAAGACTTAAATGTCTGTCTGGCTTTTCCCATTTATCTCATCACCGATGATCAGTGCTGCAAAGCTTGGGACCGTTTATCCGTGAAATCTAGTTCTAATAAAATTAATCTGTGGATTATCCAGACTAACTGGGGCACTGGTTCTATTGGTGCCACAAAACAAATTCCATTCAATTGTATCAAGGTTAAATATCAGAGACAGACATCATTACACTCCAGGTTCGAAGTACTGAGAAACTTTAGTTGCACTGACCCTTTATTCACAACGCAAACAGTCTATGGTGTAACCAGGAATAAATATTTTTTTGAGATCTGGCATTTATTGAAATCTACTTATTTTAATATATATATTTTGAACCGTGATGAAATCAAATGCAACAATCAGACATGAACAGGTTCCACTCTTGTCAGTTTTCTTCCCTTACCATTTACTTGATGGAAGAAATAAAATTGCACATCGATGCTGGTCTACATTATGATGTATTATGATCAGAAGCAGTTCAATAAAAATACAATGTCTTAGCGGATTGTACAAATGAATAAAAATAAAAAAGAATTAGCATTGATACCCATGCACTTTTACAATACTTAAGTATGAGTGCACTTAACATGTACATTCTAATATGCGGATGCCGTTTGCATGACATATTTTCTAGCAAAATAAAAACACATTACTACACTGTGATATGCCAAATGAGCAATTCATTATCACATACGATAATTAATCTAGCTGTTTTACAGGAGTGAGGTCAACTTGGGGCAACATGTCCTGGTTCTGTACATGAATGCCGATGTTTGTATACCGCTTGTGTTATTTACTGTTAAGTGTTCTTAATGTGAGTACATGGTTTATATTAGTGTTCAATATTCTCCTCATGGTACATATCTACAATAAGCATCATTTTTACATCCCTCGAGTATTAAACATTATCTTTTTGGTCTCATATTAGGCCTTTATGGAGATTTAAGAGGAGTGAAATGAGAGGTAAAAGTTGGCAATCTTCAGGTTTTCTCAACCCTTTTTGTTTCAACTGCAGGTATCAAGCCACATTGTCAAGTATTTTGAGAGACACATCCAACAAATAAATAAATAAATAAATACAATTTATACATTTTACATTACATACAGTACATTCCCTTGAGTAAATACCGTATTTACACATGCTATCAGCGACTGAATGTGAAACAATCTCTCGCTACATCCGGATCAGTCACTTGTGTGCCAAATACAGTCATCGACTCACTTTGCCGGAGCCTTTCCCCTCGTGGATCAGACCACTCCCCCTGGAGCTGTGGCCCCACTGACCCGGCCCTCCAGACCTGTCCTGTGGGTGAGCCTGCCGAGGAGGAGGGGAGCCGGAGAAGCTGGATGGAGAGCGACTGCGTCCCTGCAGAGCCCCGACCTCCCGGAGCTCATGGCGGGAAGGGGAGGAGCTAAGTGAGCGCTGCAGAGAGGAGGAGGAGCTTCGAGGGCGAGGAGGAGGGCTGAAGAGCATCCCGCTTCGGTCCTGCATCAGCTGAGTCAGACTGGCCAGAAAGTCTGCGTCACTAGTGCTGCTGGCACGCACTCTCAACCGCCGTCTTCTGGAGAAAAGAACACAGGACAATATAATTGCAATGCCTGCTGTATGATTCCTCTTCCTCAAATGTCTCTTTGAAGAGAAATTAAAGTAAGAATGCTGAAAAGTTCTATGAAAGCCCACTTCTTTTTCCAAGCATTTTTTCAGCAATTGGCATTTAATATATTTGCATTCTTGTAGTTTTCATTGTTATTGGTTGAGTCTGCCAGTCCTGCACTAGATTCTAATTGCATAATGGATTCACAGGAAACAATGCAGCATTTGCAATTATATCTCAGTGAGAACAGTCTGACTGTTTACAGTTCACTCTTCTAACACCGTATAAAAGCGTGCTAAGCCACTGCAAAGGCAAACTGAACATTTCCTTCTGCTGCTTATTAACATTAAAAGCATTAAAATCAACACAAAACAGTAATTTTCTCATACACTTCTATACAGTTTGACTTCTTTTTGCGACCAAGAGCTGTTAGAGAGAATGCAAACTTAAGGCATTTCTGCATTGGCTTCACTTTTCAGAACCCCAAAGTTGCTGCCTGATCAGAGCTGTAATCCAAAGGACTATAGCTTTAAATATTTGCCACCTAATACAAATGACAAATTAACTGGTAATGTGGATCATTTGATAACACCTTTACAGCATCATACCTGTTGTCCACACACGGGCGGATGGGTGGTTTCCCAGGTGGTGGTCGAGGCAGAAACCTGCTCGTGAGTAACTCGGGTACAAAGGTGGCACTCACAGGACGTGGGATCTTACTTTTACTACCTGATGAGGAGGACAGAGACAGAGGGTCTTCTCCTACACAGTCAGACCTGGAGCCTCGCTCTGAGAGGAGCCGGTCTCTCAGTAAAGCGCAAGGCAGGTTGTCACAGGACAGAGATGGAGAGGGTGAGTGGGTGGGGGAGCCAGGGACCGGACTGCTCCAGCGGTGACGCCTCTCCAGGTTGAGGTCCCTGCTCGGAGAGTCCAGGGGGTTGTTTGGGTCTCGTACTGGGATTCGACTCAACCTTGGGGATGAGGGAGAGTCTCTTCTCCTGAGCAGAGCTGGGGGTGGAGAGGAGGAGACGGTGACGGTGTTCTCCAGAGCACCTCCTGCTGTGTCAGCTTGAGGCTGCTGATTCGGCTCCGAGGAGCGATCAGGCAGACCAGAATCACTCTCTGGGTCTCTGTCGTTTGTCAAATGAGCAGTGTAGCCTTTGGCTGAGCTTGGCAATGGATCTAAGTCCAACCTCCCTCCATCTTTTAAGATTCCCTCTGGGAGTTTTTCAGATTTATCAGATGGTGCCTCGAGTGGTATTGCGTCGCTCCTCTCATGTACAGGGGACTGGAGGGCACAGCTGGAAGACTGAGAAGATTTTAAGGATCGTTAGAGGGTGTGACCTGGAAAAGGTTTCACACAAATATTTGAAACGTATTTTTTTAATCAAAAACTTTGTAAACAAAAATAAAACAACAAAAAATACATTTACGAGAGCACATCTAAATAATCAAATAACATACACAAGTTCTAAGTATTTCAGAGTTGTAGAGTTGCTCAGAATCATGACATCTACATTTCCATAAACAACTATGTCGGCAGAATGGGAAGAACTGGGAAAACCCCAACTTATTCAGACTTGGCCTGTGTTCCAGCACTATTCCAAGGATGCTAACCATAGTTAGCCGTTATGCTAACCTTGTACACACACCAGATATCAGCGTAAAGGAGCAACTTTCGTTGCATTACGTATTTATAGCAGTTCAGTGTATAGCTCATACACAAATAGTGTTACTATTGGAATTATCTACCATACCCAAACTTCTCATAGTATACTGTTGTACTCACAGCCTCTTCATACGTCAATGACATCTTTTCACACAAGTGTGTATTGTAAACATTTCTTAGTTATGGTCCACACAACATATGAGTTACATTTTTTTATATACTGTATATTTTAAATTCATCATAGACTACATAGTTTATATTAATTTGAGACTCAGTGTTTTTAAATTGAGTGTCTCTGTATACCGTATATTCCTGTGTTTTCTATACAGCTAAAGAAAAACTTGATTAAGACCCTGTAAAATGGTCAAAAGCTCCAGAATAATAGAGCTTGATTTGCATTTGTTTTGTTAACTGTATACAACTAATTGCATTAGTTAAATTTCACAATGGTACTTTAATCCATGCAAAAATAAATGCCCCCTACCTGGTCCATCTGGGATCTTCCCATAATCACAGAGGGCATTTGTCCCAGCATCCCCGGCAGTCTCCTGTGGCCCAGTAGCCACGTGCCAGGCATGGACATCTGTGACAGAACAGGACTGCTCGGCACCATCGTGGACTGTTCCTGTGGCTCGGAGGGCTGGTTTTCAGTCTCAGCAGGCGTGCGTGTCCCAGGCTTGTCCTCATGCAGGGCTTCACCTGATGGCTTGGTGGCTCCAGAACCGCTGCCTTGCTCTAGCTCCAGCATCACCCACTCCTGAGAGTCTCCCTCTTGGGGCACAGGACTGAGGTTCACGGCCACAAAGCCACTACTTGCTGCGCCCTCTTCTTGGTCAGGGGTTCCTGTGCCAGAGTGTTCCTCTTTGCAGGAAGACTGCTGCCCATGTACCCTCTCAGGAATGGATTTCTCCCCGACTTGCGAAAGGACAGGACGCTGTTTGCCCAAGCTGAAACAAGATATTTGAAGTGTTATGGTTTCCCAAAAATAAACAAATTTGAACTCTTACAATTGTATATTTTGTCATTTGATGTGTATTCAGTACTGACTAGGCCTCAAGGAATCGTTCAATGGTGGGCTTGGGTTCGGGTGCAAGCCTCTTTTCAAACGCTAAGCTCTGACTGTGTCTCATCCTCCGGAGTAGTGGCGCAGCACGCTCCAGGAACATCGTCTCTGATCGCACCCGTCTAGGAGAACTCTGCATGGATCCGGTGTTGGGGCTTTGGTTCCCCTGGTTCTGACTGTGTTCATCTTCACTCACCACCTGAGAAGAATGATTGACAAGGTGGCTCAAAAACATAAATATTGCATTTGTATCCCCAGAAAGAAGCTGCAGCATGACATCCATTTCTTTATATGGGAAGGCAGGCAGTCGGTTTCTATACAAGCCCAGGGGGAGTAGATGTAGTAATAGAGGTTGGCAGGGTCGTTATTATAACTATCATATCTCAAGGCAGAGTCAATGTAGTCTTGGGGAGAGTTTTGTGCATGACATGGCACTGCAGTGCAGATAAACTACGCATCTCAATGCACAGGAAGAAAATCAGTTACATAAGAGTACTATTTCAGCAGTAGGTAAGAACACTCTACTTAGTATGTACGTAAACCACATTGCCCTGACCTTCCTGATCATCGGCTGGACATGTTTATGGTTGCGGTTGCGGTCCATCTCTTCCCATACATCTCCACCAGGGGCGGTGGTGGGTGTGGGGATGGGGGGGCAGTTGTCAGCATCGCTGAGGCGCTCCCCTTGCAAGACGTCCTCAGTGTTCTCCCTCTGCAGCTCACCTGGCAGCACTGAAGCATTGGCCATGCTGTGGAGGAGAGGGAAGGTCACCCTGCAGCTCATTCCACAGCACAATTTAGAGCAACGGTTTTCGAAGGGATCTCCGACTGTGCAGAATTCAAGTCTAAAAAAAAGCTGCAGCTATATATTTGATCACATATCCAACAGAGTGTGAAGGAAGTTTCAGTAGCTACAACAACATGAAACAATTAATAGAATAAATGGCTATATTTCAATAGTGATAGAGCTTTCTTGAGATTCAAATACCCCAAGTAAGCCGGTGTGAGGCGAGTGAGCTGCTGAGTGGTGGTTGCGGCAGTGATGGTCAGCATATCCTCCGAATCACATTTCTCCCAGTCATAAGGGTCATTCTCCAGCACGTTGTGGCTCTTCATAGCATTTTCAAATACTGACATCAGGAGCTGTCAGAGAAACCACAGGCATCAGCATTTGACAGACAAACAGTGTGTGCAAAATATGCCAACCAAAGGATGGCCAACCTGATAGTCTGGCTTCGTGAAGTAGTCCAAGATCAAGATGTGATCCAGAAAAGCAGTAAACTCTGAGGGAAGGTGCTTAAGCATGAGTCGATGGTCATATGTGTCTTTCAGATTTCCTACTTGTTCCTGAGAGCAGAGAGGGAGACAATAAGATACTGAAAGGATACACTTTATGTGAATTACAGATCGACACTGTCTAATACATAGAGGCACAAACTTTGTCTTTGATTTTCCTCCAGGGCAGCTGGCCAACCATGAATTCAACCAGCATGTAGAAGAGGGACCACAAGTCGTCATGACGACCCATTTCCTACAAATTAGAAGACACAAATGTGAGCAATTTCAAGGGCAAAATAAATGTTAATAGCGTATATGTGTTTGGTCCATGCTCACCTTATTTTTATGAGCATTGATTGAAGCATATCGCACAGTTCCTCTGAAGCCGGCCACAGGACGAGGCTGGAAGAGAATCAAGATCAATAATATAATAAAAGATATTATGGAAAACAACAAATAACACAATGTTTGTCCTTTTCACCAAGTGTATTGGTACTAAAAAACATGCTAAAGTATTTATAAACACTGCGTTGAAGGCAACTGGATTACTGTTTAGTCTTAAAAGACATCTCCCAGTCCGGGCATGTAAACCTTTTTGGGAAGGTCATACACGGATGTCACATAAGGTCACACAGCAGCCATGTGAAAGTTGTCACATGAATTAAATTAACATATGGTGTGAAATGAGTTAATTGTGAGCCTTTTACTCTGTGCTTCTATATATCCTACCACCAGGATGACTCCCTAGTGCTGTCAAGAGTAAGTTAAATCCTACAGTATATCTAATTATTCTTTATTTTGGAACATTCTTTTTTTCTGTGTGAACATACATGCCAGAGTAAGCTTTTCTCCGACAATGAGTAACTCGTGGGACCTTTGATTCAAAAAGCCAAAACATTTCTTCAAGGAAGTTGAGACAGAGTACTTACTGGACGGACTTCTTGGCTGGAGTTGGTAAACTGCCGGGCCAAGCCAAAATCAAGCATATAGCAGCATCTGCAGGTACTGGCTAGTCTTCCCATCGCAAAGTTAGACTAGAATTTTAACAACATGGAAAAAGACAAGCATGTTTCAGTTAAACTGACTGCCATACAACAATGTATTTACTAACCATCAAGAGTTTCAGGTCAACTTACAGGTTTAATGTCTCGGTGCAGGAATCCTACAGAGTGGATGCTTTCAATGGCCTCTAAAATCTGCTTGCCAAGTCTCAAAGTTGTGGAAACGGAAAAGATGCCGCGGGCCATGGTTCGACGCAAATCTGCCAGATTCCTTCCCTTAAGACAGTATCGGTGTTCAGCATCTCGTGATCAGGTTACAGCAACAAACTAAATACTTGACCAACATTGACTGGTAAAAGTCCTACCTGGAGTTCCATCACTACGTAGTTGAAGCGATCATTTCGGCCACAGCCCACAAAGCGACAGACGTGGTCTTTGCCTGTTAAAGAAATATGAACCGTTTCAACCGAGATGAATAGCTAGTCAACTTGTGTCCATGTTTACTTCCTGTCAGCTGATATTATTATTTTCTTGCAGTGCAACAGGAAATAAACTGGGACACACCTCATCTACTAACAGAATTGACACAATGTGTAATGATCTTTGGTGTTACCACCTTAGCTAATGTGTTCTTGGGGGAATTTGTGCTAAGCCATTCTCCAGGAAAAGTCTGTAACTCTGTCGCTGACAAGGGGATAGCGTCACTCACCCTGAAGCTTCTTCAGGACAGCCACCTCCATCTTCAGCACCTGTTTGGGTTGTTGAGCAGACTCCACCTTTAAGGCGACAGTGGCCTGGCTCAACTGATCCAAAACCTCGTAGATCTCCCCAAACCCGCCTCCTCCTATCTTCCTCGTCTGAAAAGAAGGGAATAGTCGTCGTCAGTCCAAAGTGTGTTGATGGAGAAAATCAATGCTCTTCATTTGGGCCATCTGTTTGTTATTTTAAAACTTGATTTTCTGATTTCTCTTACCACTTTCCATCTGTCTCTGACCACGTCTGCCACTGACAGGATGTCAGTGTGCTCTCCAGCCCCACTCATCCTGAGTGCTCTCAGCTACAGCCTGCACCTGGCATCAGTGACGCAAGCCCCTCACTGGAAACAAGGGAACAGATTTTTTAAGATTCAGGTCCATTTTTTTCCTCTTTGGTAAAAAAAAAAAATCGCTGCACTCTGCATTGCTCCTGGGCGTGCACGAGACAGAGAGACGAGGCGTCACTTGTAACGTGTTATTGTGACAGAAACACGAGCAGAATGCCTTTTAAACGGCCACATAGGTGAGCGAGCCGCACATCTCACGTCTGAAACAATCATACGAGACGCTCACAAAATGCCAGATGGCCACGAAAAGACAGGCAGTTAGCGTCGCGGTACTCTGACAAAACACAACCAGCAGCAATCCCTGGTCACAAACGGCTATAACCCGACCTTTAGGAGGCTAATCTCAATGCGGCGGCGGTGGTCCAGTAAACAGGCTAGTTAGCATCCTGGAGATAACCGACCCTCTCTCGACCTCGTACCTCTCTGCGTGGCGCCATTGCGGTCCAAGTTAAAATGCAAACAGTCCCCATGCTCCCAGTCTGTTGTCGATAGGCGAGGCCATTCCGAGTAGTTGTTTATTTTCAGAAACGAGACAGTAATGGTGATGGACCATAGCTGACGTTAGCTTGAGTTAGCCAGCTAGCCTGCTAACGGGTGAGGAGTGATGCCCGATGCTCTGCCTGGCGGCGGCGCTGCTGACGTCACAGCTCTAGTCTCCTGATTGAGCCGCAAACTCCATAAAAAAAATAAAAAAAACTCCTGCATCCCTGAGACACTGAGAGCGTGCTGGAGAACCACTGCATGCAACACGAAGCACAGCCAACGTGAATGTGGTTCAAACCGCTCACGGGACAGAGGAAGGAGCGCCGCATCGGCACCGCCCAAACTGATCAGGTGTTATTTTATATATATAATATACCATATATCAAAGTAGCAAGGGCGTTGCGGGGATTTCTGCTGATGCTGATCAAATATTGATAAGCCCTCAGCCCCGTGTCTCAACATCGCCACTGGACAACAGTGGTGGAAAGAGTCCTCAAAAAGTGACAATACTACAGTGTATAAAATCATGCAGTTAAAAAGTATTGGCATAAAAATATACTCAAAATAGGCCTACTTAGAATGGCGAACTCCAAGATAATGTGTATTATTAAGTTATAATTAGTGATGCATCCATATGTACATTACTTTAATGTTGCAGCTGCAAGGTGAATTCATGTAACTACAATCAGCTTGTGAAATCAATAAAGTGTTGTCTTCATAATAATACATCAGAATGTATTTAATCTAAATATGCAAATAAACTAAAAGCATCAAATACATGTATAGGAGTAAAATCCTTGAATTGTCCTGGAGTAGGGTTATAATATAAAGCATAAGATGGAGTTATTACTTTCAAGTACACACACCATTTTTTAGTTCACAGAGAAAACCAATAATGTACACCTCTAAACATTGGCATGAAGTTAATTCAAATTCTTTAAAGAAGTTTGACAACAATTCGTATTGAGGCCTTGTTCACATAATAGCACTGTATGAAAATAATTGCTGCCCCATGCTAATTGAATGGAACATGGGAGCAGGAAAAACGGTTGAACTCGGCTCAACTTTTTTTGCAACAAACTGCAAAGTCATCTGGCAAAGTCATAATGTGCTGCACTGGCCAATCAAATAGGCACAAACATACATTCCAGCTTAATTATCTCGTAATAGCTCCAGACCTGATGTGTCGCTTCACATGGAGATACAAGCCACCCCAGGGCCCGTTGGAGGTCGCAGTCTAATGAGGCAGCGATGTGATCCTGACATGACACTTTCCTCCTGCAGCGATGCCTTGAAATTGTATCCAGAAAGAAAGCAGGCACAAATCTGTCTGGCCTCATGGACACAGCTGTGACAAAGACTTAAAATAGAATAGTTTTGATAGATGTTTGCCATTCCAGCCTGGTCAACACTTTATATATATATATATATATATATATATATATATATATATATATATATATATATATATATATATATATATATATACACACACACACACACACACACACACACACACACACACACACACACACACACACACACACAGTACGGATATATACATAGGTGCATATGGATGCATCATCATATATATATATATTATAAACATATTATAATTATTATAAACATAATTTTTACATGGAAATATATGTAATGTAAATCAAAGCTATTATAAAAAGTATTTTTAAACGGATATATACATATGTACAAATTATTAAACAATATTTAGTGCGGAAACGTATATATATATTTATATATATTGTTGAATAATTTGCTGAGATATTTGAATGGGAATCTCTCTAAAAGTAATTTACATGTACAATATAGTTACATTTTTAAAAAGTATAATCCTCATGGCCATAATGACCATTATAGACACACGTACCCGATCGTGTTTAAAAACCACAACAAACTGTTTCCGTGGGACGAGTTGAGACTCCGCTTTTCCGGGCAGCCCTGACAACAAAACAAACGTACACGGATACAGCGATGGGCGTGGCCAGACGATCGGATTGGATAACAGGATGTGAGTTGCGCTGTTTTGGGGTGAGGCGGGGTGCGTTCTTGGGGGTGCACAACTTTCTGCATGTTTGCGTAGTTTCGCAGCGCTTCACGTCTCCTGGATAAACCGAAACACGCCGGTTGAAGTCGCGAGGCTCGTCAGCAACGTGTTAAAATCAGCGGAAATACCAGCACAGGCCGAGGCAGGGCACCGTTTCCACGCTTTTGCCGTCTCATGCGTGGTTGACTCGCTTGATTGCGGGGGAGAAAGTTGTGGACATTTTTTTTCTTCTCCCCGAGGTGCACGGTTTTACGGATACAGTGTGCAGCATTGCAACTACAGCGCCAACGAGCCTCTCCAGCAGCGTCGTGACTCTGGATTATGTGTTCGTGGGATTGTAAACACGCCTGCTCGCCATATTGTGCGCTGTGAAACTCGAGGGAAAGTTGTCCGAGTTATGACATTTGCTGCGCACAACCCCTTCATGGAGCTGCATGCAGTCGACTTTGATCGGAACCAAAGTGACTCCATGGAGCTGGCCATGGAGAGTTCCGTGCACCATTGATAAGGTAGCCGATACAACCTACACTGTGTTTTTAACTAATGCTCACTATTCCGCTGTATTGCCTAACAGTACTTGGCTCTTCAGACGCTTCCTTATTGCTGAGTTTTAACATAACATCACTGGCTATCGCTCGGGTGATTGCACGAGCCCCTTCGTTTCCTGTATTTCTTGTTATGCCAAATGGCAGCTACACAGTAAGCGCCTCCTTGTCGCTTGCTGGCCGCAGTTTCGAAACTTCTTCAGCGTCTAACGTCCTGTCCGCATGCACTTGGATGTAAACGTCGACATATAGGTTTTGTTCCTCCAGCGCTTTGCATCAACAGACGCACTCTGAGTGATTTTCACTTTACTGACTGAGCGACTTGCTCGTGTAGGCCTCAATTTCCTCTTTGCTGCATACGAGTGAAAGGCGACTGAAAAAATGTGAGTGCTTGTCGTCAGAGCAAAAAGAAAGTGTCTAACAACTCCTTTCTCTCACAAGGTCCGGCTCCATAAAGAGGATGAGAAGAAAGGACAGCAAACCTCAGATTTGATTCTGGAAGGAGGTTGCATGCTCCCCACACCCTGCACTTTCCTTTGGGATTTGTATTTCCTCCCAAATACCTCTAAACACAATTGAACAAATAATTGCTCAACCACAGGCATTGAAAGCACACTACAGCGGCGGCAACATTTTTGCACGCTCAGAGATCAAGATTGAGAGTTCTGACTCCAACATTACCTTTTTATATTACTATGAGTCTTCCATCTCAAGTTAATACTGACAAGAGCAGCAAGCATCGGGCTGCAGCCATGAAAGAGCCCGTGCAGCATTCAGGGGAGGTTTATTATGGTATGGGACCTCCGGCTTTAGAGTCAAGCCACAGTGACTCTGCTAGTAGTTCTGGTGTTTACAACCCAGAGAAAGGGCCTCAAAGTCTACCACACTATCAACAGGGTTCTCCAGTCAAGTGGATGCACCAGGACTCTGTACAGGCCCCTGGCTGGTCTCAGGAAGCTCCTGCTCAAGCCTGGGGGCAGAACTTTGGCCCCTATATGAGAGGAGTGAATGTCAGGGGCCAAATGGCGTTCCACAAAGGAGTCCATGAGGGTGTAGCTCCGCTAATGGGGGGAGAAAATCAACTGCCAGGACCGGTTGAAGTTTACAGAGATGCCACCCCGGCTCAAACTCAGGGGAGGGGGCTCGAGTGGGAGCAACACGCCGCTGCGGCTGCAATGCATCAGGCTCAGCTGCAGGCGTATCAAAACGCTCACAAAGGCGTGGAGCTTCAGGGTCAGCCCCCTGCACCTTCTCACACTTTGCAGGGGTCCATGCTGCAACCCTTCCAGGCAACATTTAGGGCAAGCAACAGCAAGCAACAGTTTTCATCAGGTTATTACTCTGTTTTTCCAGGCAACAAGGGAATGCCTGGTCTGGCATATGGCGAGCAGCCTAAAACTCAACAGCAGCTGCTACACCAGATGCAGCAGCAGCAGCAACAAATGCATCACCATCACCAGCAGCAGCATCAACAGCAACACCAGTTGCAGCAGCAGCATCAACTTCAGTTGCAACAGCGGCAACATTTGCAGCAACAGCAGCACCAAATCCAACAGCATCAAATGCAACAGCAACAAATGCAGCAAATGCAGCAACAGTATCACAAGCAACAGATACAGGAGCGACAGCAACAAATGCAGCAAATGCAACAGCAGCAGCAAGTGCAACAACAAAATATGCCACAGCAAGAAGCAACACAGCCACAGCTGCAACCAAAACAGCAACAGACCCAAAACATTGTGACTTCTCAGCCTCCTGATCTCGGGCCACCTATCATCACTCTTAAGAAGGAGGATGCTCAGTCAGTGGAGCTGCAGCGGGAACCAGCGGCTCAAACCTGTGACGCATCTCCCTTTCCCGACCCATGCCCCGAGATGCTCTCCTCAAATGCTGAAGAGCCTTCAGATGCACAGGCTGCCCTTCGGCGTTCACGTCGCCTCTCCAGAGATGGACAGTCCCCATTGGGACCACCTTCGACAAACATCTGGTCTCAAGCGTCCAAAGATCCTCCACCATCTCAGAATGGAGTGACAGGCACTGCGGCTGGGAAAGGAGGGGACGTGACAACAGGAGGGGTCATTCGTCGGAGAAGGAGGGCATCTAAGGAGATCAACTTGGAGACTTTGGCCCAGAAGGCATCAGAAATGGAGTCCCTACCTGCTCAAATGGCCAAGGTTAAAATCACTCATAATCTTTCCACTTTCGTTATTATTTGTTTATGGGGATTTTTTTATTGCAAAATGGACATTTAAAATACTTGTTTTAGGCCCAGTGTAGATAATGCATGTAAGAGCAAATATCTGGCAAAGTTGGCAGCAGCTGCACAAAGAGGAAGAAGCTTGTCTCTATGCAGAACTTCCCTATAGCTTCCAAAATAATGTTCTTCGGTCTGCTTATTTGATTCCCACAGCTGTTGAGCCCCAGCTATAGCAGGCTGTTTAACCAGTGTGTCCAGTCATACCATACAAGACAGTGTCATGCGCTAGACACAGATACTGGTGCAACCTGAAAAACAGCAATTATTGAAGATGCCTACTTTTCGGATTTACTTATTGGCGCAAGAAAGATGATACACTCCATGCGGTTATTCAGGATTTATAATGGCACAATCACAGTGGCACACCCACTGAAACCGACTTCTTCATTTTCGGTTGAGCAGTTTCGTTAAACAAACTAATTAAACTCAGTTTTCGTCAGTTTTTTTCGCACAGCGATGTCTAGTACTCAACCCTCAGGTGTTGAATGGCTTGTGCTTGGGTTTTCGTGCAGAGTGCGCATGCTGAACATCAGTTTCAGCAGCTGCATGTCTGCACACCTCCACATTCCTTTGCCTCCTTCCCAATCCTTCAGCAGAGCTAGGGAGGGGCTGTGCTCTCAGCCTACACTCCTTTAATTCCCAACATGCAACAAACTGGTTTAATATTGTGGTTCACAACCCAGTGTGGGTGTATTATGGTTCACAATCAGCACATTTCTGGGTTTAGAGCATGAGATTCAAGTGCGTTGTCTCCAGTACCTTTTGTTATGTATCTAAAAACTGGTTTCTACGTTTCACTGACACCAGAAAAAACAGGGAGTTGTATGCACAGCTCCGAGTACTATGGAAAAGCCACATTTTCACTGGTTCAAACATCTTAAATGTTAGATTTTGCTGCTTTTTTTATTCTATGTAATTTTAAACTGAAAATATTGTGGTAACTAGGCATTTATAATTGTCTAGTGGTTTGTGTGATGGCCATTTTTCATTTTATTTACTTTTCACAGACTAACTGATTTAATATATATGTTTGTATATATTCATTTATAATACAAATGTAAAATTGCAACCCTAATATAATTTATTAGAAATACAACATATATATTTTATTCAGGAAGACAATTAATTAATTAGGTAGATTATTTGAAAATGAGACACACTATATATATATATATATATATATATATATATATATATATATATATATATATATATATATATATATATAAATTAATTAATTAATTACACTAATCTCTTCCATTTTCCCTGCTTATTTTTTTTAATCACTTCTCTTTTTACCCTCCCCTTATCTACCCGCCTCTTTGCTTTGGTGCCTCAGCAGGAGGACGGTTCTTCAGGCAGACCGGCCTCCATGGTGCCTCTGGTTATCCCGGTTTCGGTGCCAGTTCACAGGAGCCAAACAGATCCTCAGGGACGCCTCGGTCAGGGCGAGCGGCCTACAGGACAATCCGATCGCAAACCGTCTGTCATTGTGGCTCGTCGCCGATCACTCAGAAACGACCGGAGTTTTGGTCAGGTCGGTACTGTAAGGAGATGGCATTGCTTTGTTGACTAATTAAGACGTTGACAAAAGCACTCATTATAAATCTTGTGTTTACCAGAGATGTGTTCACAAACTTGACGAAAGAAACCGTAGTCTCAGAGGAGATAGCCCTACTCTTTACTGATCACAGTGTATGCATGTTTACGCTTAAAGAAAGTCTTCTTGCCCATAGTCAGCTGAGGAGTTTGATACCAATCTCATGCCTTAGGGTTCAATATGAAAACAGACAACAGCCGGCAATACAAGGCATGGTTCTCGATGTTTATTCGGTCTCGGGACCCTTTACATTACTACCTCGAGACTCCTTGAGATGCAGGGCTGTGGTGAATTTCTCACGAGGACAAGTAGCCTCACAGAAGTCTGCCTTTTGAGCCCTGAAAACCTCCACTGGAACCAATTTGACATGTTTGTGGTTTAGAGGATTGTGTGGCTCATTAAGCCAAACAGTTTTTTTTGTTGTTTTTTTTTAAACCGGGTGTGTAGTTTCACAGTGAAGCCTCACTCAGCGAGTACACAATGTCCTACCTATGTCATAGTTATTAAGATGTGACAATGTTTTAGAGACATTCCCCATGTACGTCCTTTTTGAAAATCAGACCAATGACAGCCCAGCAGGTGATGCTTTGGTCCAATCGGATGTGGGAAAAATCCATGCGCCTTCAAGTCCTGGTTTATTTGGTGCCAGCAAACACTTCATGAGCGGCTTCTTTGCCAGAAATTCATCAGAAGAACGGCTGATTGATCAGTTCACAGAGCAAACAAACTGAAGTTGCTTTAATAAAAATGCCAATGAACAATATTTGCAGCCCAATCTGATAACGATGGAGCTCGGTTAAATAGGTAACCTTGCAGTTTGTCACCTGCAATTCTTCATCTAACACGGGTGTCATTTATCCGTGCGATATTTATTACTGATCCACTGTTAAACAAGTGGACAGAACTTTAACTGACATTCATTTATAATTGGGGAAGTAAGTTACAGCAAATGCACCTACAAGTACATCATGCTCCGTAACAGCAGAAAAACAACAACTTTTTAAAGGTCTGATCAAACCCTCATTCTTCTGTTCTAGGATGGGGAAAGCGATCCAGGGATGGACGAGGATGGAAAATCCAAATTTAAGCGCCGACCTCGTCCAGAGCCTCTCATCATCCCTCCGCACAAACCATCCACCTTCATCCCTCCATCCCTCTACTCCAGCATCACTTCCTACCAGAGCAACCTGCGCTCTCCTGTCCGCATGCCGGACAACCCCCTCACCCTGCCCCCGTATACGCCTCCACCCATCCTGTCTCCTGTGCGCGAGGGCTCTGGGCTCTACTTCTCCGCCTTCCTGACCAACATTGCTGTAAGCAACCAAATCCTGCCGCCCCCGCCTACGCCCAAATCTACGACGCGCAGTCTGTTGCGCTCCAGTAAGTCTCAGTTGTTGCTTCTATAAGTGTGACCCCGAGACAAAGTCTACTCGTGTGGCCTTCTCCGATAACGTGTGAAACTGAGATTTATTTTTGTAGTTTCAGCAAGTTCAGATATCACACCTCCTGTTCTGCCCTTGATGACTGATGCCACACCTGCTAGCATTGAGCCGTAAGTACAGTCACCGAAACAGGTTTTCAAAATCTGGCCCCAAAAAAACCAACTTATTTATCATGAATGCATCACCAGAACTCTTTTTTTTTACGCGTTCAGACGTATCAACATCGGTCAGAGGTACCAGGCAGAAATCCCCGAGTTACAGGATCATCCTTCCTCCCAGTTTGACCAGCACAAGGCGGACCCGGTTTGGCTCCCTATGGAGGACTCTCACATCAAACATGGTGAACAAGAGAGCAGTCAGTATCTGACATCAGTCATCCACTGACAGCTATTATTGTTTTCTTTGTGTGGGATTTCCACTACCTTCACATCCGCTCTAATTCTTATCATTTGAAATCATAATTTTCCCTTTTTTTTTTTCTTTTCTTGTAGTGGAGGATTTGATGAACATGGCTTGTTGCAGTGTGCTGAGGGGTGGAGGAACCAACCAGGAGCTGGTGTTACACTGTTTACATGAATGTGGAGGTGACTTCCTTGTGAGTATAGTGAGTCATAAGAAATAGTCACTCAATTATCTGCCATTCAGTTAGCAGCAGGACAACTTCACAATGGCTTTGTTTTCACTGAAACGTCATACGTGGTACTGTAAAATGTATGTGAAATGAGCTTGTTAAAGAACGGATTGTTCACTGATTATTCATGTTGATTTTAAGGAAACGCTGACACGTTTGATGCTTCAGGATCCACTTTTCCCTAAAGGCCATCACCTAGCAAGTTATCACTACTCAGGTGAGCATCGACAGGACCGTAAAATAAAAGCTGTTTTGTGGAAATCCTTTTGATAAATACTTTGACTGCCTTGGTCTCTTCATCTTCCTCCTTCTGTCTCTTGTTTCCTAACCACTTTTTTAAATGTTTCCTCATTTTCTTGTAAGATTACATTAAATATGTCTGATTCACTCTCAGGCTCCGATTGCTGGACTGCAGAAGAGAAGTGCTACTTCAATAAGGGGATCTCTGCCTACAGGAAGGACTTCTTTATGGTGCAGAAATTGGTACGCTGGTTAATTTCACAATTATGAATCAATTTAAATCAATCTAAAACACATTTAGATGGGATTAAATGTGCTCTGTGTCGCATTACAACACAAATAAATAATTTGCACATTATCTATGATGCATTGGTATAATTGATTTAAACAAACTGTCAAAATATAGATTTCCAGACATTTATGCTCCTGTGTCAACATTTTACAATATGAGGCCATGGAAAATGTCCTTTACTAACAGTGTTAAAAATGTAATGAGTTACAATTGTGCAAAAAAGACAAAAATTAGACTAAACGCACTACATCCTCTCTGTAAAAGGAAGTAACTAGAGTTATGTGAAATATGGTCTTCCTTTCGTAGAAACATTAACAGCAACACTACCACTGGCATGAGGCAGAGCCTGGCACTCATCTGAATTTTGTTATTATTCAAATTGTGTAATAATATTGACTTAATTAATTGTAAGATGCATGAAAAAGGTAAATTCATTATATTAAATTCTGCATGTGTTTTTACTTTTATGTTTTTAAGGTGCAGACCAAGACTGTGGCTCAGTGTGTGGAGTTTTACTACACATACAAGAAACAGGTGAAGATCGGTCGCAATGGGATTTTAACCTTCGGCCCTCCAGATTCACCTCTGGAGAAGCACACAGAGGCTGTGGTGGACGTTAAGGTAGCGTGGCTTTAGATGTACCACAGCCACATGTGGTAAAGTTAATGTTCCACATATTGTTTGCATGACTTTATTTTTCTGTTGTGAATCGTTGCAGAGTTCACAGCGGTCAAAATATATTCACGGAGCGACGGATGACGATAAGAGGAATGTTTCTTATGAGAGCAGCCATCAGGCGAGGGTTGCTCAGTCACTACAGGCTCACGACTATGTCAGTGTTCCCCTCCATATTCTAGTATCTGTCTATCTACACCTCAGACCACATTTTCTATTATCACAATCGTGTTTAATAAAAAAAGCAAAACTAACATGACTTATTCTTGGTGCTCCAGGCAGGAACAATGCCGGTGATGAAAGAGCCGGACCCTGTGAACATGGAGGTCCTCCACCCGTCAGCACCTCACAGGCCTCCAGCCGAGCCGGCAGCAAAGAAGGGCAAAGCACCACCGAAGCCCCCGCCGGATCCTGACGCAGTATTTCCGTGCAAGAAATGTGGCAGGTACGTCAGAACCAACAGAGATTTGTCTTTGTTTATAACTTGGACTGCGATACGATGTCTCGATTTTTCACTTTTTCAGTAACCCAGGTTGTGAGATTTGCAGCTGCGGTGACTCGTCAGTATGTCGGTTGCCGTTACAGTAGCTCATGTGGTTCACCCCATCGTGTTTATCTTCAAACCCATTTTTGTATCAATAGATAAAATAGGACGTATGATGTAATTAAGCATATGAAGAAATGCAGACAAAATCTGATATGGAGTTGAGAAATATTCTGCCCTCTTTGTTTCGACAGGTAAAAACAGTGATGAAAAGTGGCATTATGAAATAAAATGGGGAAATTGCGTTGTGAAATGTAAACTTTGCTTACATGTGTTTTTAAATTCAGTGTACCTCGCTGCAGTACAGTTTAGTAGACGCTGTAATCAGATTATAGTGCATCATTACAAACTGTTCCCGTTGTGTAATGTCCTTCCATTTCCTATAGGGTGTTTTATAAGGTCAAGAGTCGGAGTGCCCACATGAAGAGTCATGCGGAGCAGGAGAAGAAGGCGGCAGCGCTGCGGCAGAAAGAAGAGGAAGAGCAGGCAGCAGCTGAAGCTCGGGCCAAGAAGGTGGCGGCAGCAGAAGCGGCGGCGGTGGCAGATAATCAAGGAGGGGATGATAACGGAGTGACGGAGGAGGCGGAGGTCAGCAGCCAGGAAGACTCGTCTGAGGGAGAGGATGACAAGGATGAAGACTGGCACTGAGAGACAAAAATCAGGAGAGAAGAGACACCAATGAGAAGATGGATTGATGGGTAGAGTGGAGGTCGAATCAGAGAGGGAGGGATGGAAAAAAAGATGTCAAAGGCAGTGTTTTTCAAGTCTTCCTGGTAATCGTCACCTGCTGACTCTGACTGAGACCGTTATCCACCAACCAGCCAGTCACACTCCACATCTTCACACATTTTGTATCTTTTAAATATTCAGAGAGGAAGTTTATTTTTTTGTAAATGCACTTATCCCGTATGCTTCTGCTTTTGCCAATATTGCCTTTTTATATCCATTATTTAATTGAATTTAATGTCAAAATATTATACATTTTCATGGCGTGGACTTAATGGTTATATGATATTTCATAAGATAATCAGAATGCCTGTTGAGCACCAAATCATTAAGATCAAAGCTATCTTTCACTTATCAGTATCAGCCCTTTTAAATAAGAGAGTAAAAGCTAGTATTTATCTTTTTTCTTGGGAAACTATTGTGGGGGGTTTTGCAGAATTTCCCTCAGATTTTTAGGTTGGTTGCACACTTATTTTGTACAACTAAGGGACCTTTTGAAATGAATATGTACAAAAAAATATATATGAGATGGCCATATATTTATGATACTGCATTTGTTGCAATGATTTTTGGTAATGTAAAAACTAATCATGTCAGCTGCAATAAGACTTGTGAATTGAAAAGTTTATTAAAATCTCTACTGTTCAGAGAAATGTCTTTTATTTGTATTTTATGGATGCCATACTTTGTTGATCCAGCAGGTGGAGGCAGTGGTTCAGTATTTTGCTGAATAGTTCCTTTGCACACATGGTTGTGTGTAGATAAATAGCAATTTAATTGTTGTCGGTATAAATTAAGACATAAACTTGGCTGAAGTGTTTTGGGGGGGGATTCAGTTTTACTTTGACTAAGTACTCACTTGCTTAAAATGCTGTCTTTACACCAACATCTGTCCTACCGAGCAAGATTCACGACCATAAAATAACTCCAAATACTAAATATTCATAGGTCTAATTCAGTATGCTGTAACGGTTCCATAATAATTGTCAGATTAAGGGCCGTGAAGCTGAACTCGTCTTCAGACTGGCGTGGAGACATAACTCAGACATTTAAAGAGTGTGCTGCTCAGTCGAGGGAAGTGTAGCCTGGCGCCCTCAAGAGATGAGATGCAAGGCATATGGCTCTGAGCTCATGGAGGACAAAATGTCCCCGTCTCCCACTTCATTACTGACCTATCAAACCTTGCCAGCTCTCATTTACTTTTACAGCAAAAACTAGCTGGAGAAGCTTGCTCGCTCAGTAACATGCTCCTTGAGCCAAGAGCAAGAGGAACATCCACTGATGTTGCTGCTTTAAGAGCCCCTAAGATGTAGTCATTATCTCTCTGTCTCTAGATACTTATTACCCTCTGTGGGTTATATTTAATCACAGCAGGGCTTTGAGGTAAACGCTAACATGCTAATATTTTACAATGTTTCCAATGTTCATCAGCTAGCTTATTAGCATGCTAAAAAATGCACATGACACAAAGTGAAACTGAAGTGTGTGGTCATAAACCACAGTGTTAGAAATAGTTCATTACTAATTCAAATTCTGACCTGATTGTAGGGCTACATGGCCACATTTAGGCATGTGTGAACATGATTGGTTTGGGAAGGTGTGGTGATTCTTAACTTTTTTATTTGAGGTAAGATCCTCCACACCATATATTTTCTTGTGACCCTCTATTGGAAAACAATATTAAGACTAAGCTAGATGAACTTGAATTTAAAGTTGGCTTCATGTTGCACTTTTTGTTTCCTTTATATTATGCAGAATAAAGTGAAAGTTTGAATAACTGTTGGTTAACGTTTAATAACTTAATGTCCACAAAGATCCAGTGTGTTCTGTAAACTGACATTGGTACTATTAGTTACCGATTGGTCCGAGACAATGTTTTTGTCCTCCGCATATGCTCTTATTACCATCAATAATATATTTATTTTCTTAAAAAATGAATGATCCTTTGGCTTATGAAATACTTTCCTTAAATTATTCAATTTTGGAAATATATAGTTGTCAATATAAAAGTGTGGCTACTTATTGCTGTCCACATTAGAGGTGGACTGTTTGCAATGAAATGTAACAGGGTGGTGTATTCAATGTCCTCTTTAGCTCGGGGCTTGTGACAGAGCATTGGAGGTTTACAGTGAGGATCAAATGTCTTTCCTGACCAGTGGCCCTGCTAATAATGCCCCATTAGAAACCAAGCTCCATGGGCACAGTAAACTAGGTTTGGGATGGAGGAGAAGATTAAGACAATGAGGCAGACTGGTGTTGAGAGAGAGGGAGAACACTCTGGATCAATGTCCCTAAGTGTTTTGAAGACAAACAATAAGATCAATGTTCTCGTCTAGTAGAGCCGAAGTAAAATGTGATGCAGAATCGTAGAAGCAGAAGCAGATATGTACATTAAGATTTAAGTACATTAAGATTTAAGTTCAGCCACTAAGCGATAACACTTTGATAATTTCTCTTGCCGTGACCCGAGAGACTGCAGGTCAATGTCCTTCTTGCAGTTAAAAGAAGAAACTGGAGCCTCGGTATACAGCATGTTCATAAAGTAACTGCACACAGATACAACACATCTCAATCCACCATCGAGACTCTTTCTTAATTTGTGGAGTTATACAAAAGAAAATCAATCACCAATAACCTGAATGATTTTTAACATGGATTCTTTTAAAAAGTCATTCAAAGTGTCTCCTTTGATCAAACTAACTAATCAAACTAACTAAACGTAGTTTATGGTTATGCTAAGGCATTCACAGCTCTTGTTAAGGGAGAATAAAGCTTCTAAATACTAAGTATATATATATATATATATATGTATACATATATATATGTATACATATATATATATATATGTATATATATATATATATATATATATATATATATATATATATAATAAGTTTTCATTTCATTTAATTTTTTATTTATTTGAACAGGGACCGTACACATCAATCAACCCAGGGGTAAATGTGTCAGTCATAGCTAAGGCTAAATTTCAACCGTAGTCCCTGTGGCCAGATATAACAAGCCATCACTAAAGGAAAGAAATGGTTATAACAAAAACATCATAAAAAGCAATAAACATACAGGTTACGATCAAATATATGAATAGGCCTCATCATAAAATCATAAAAACATCATAAAGATCAATAAACATACACACATTTTGAACACACAATCATTGAGAAGTGACTTTTGCTTTGAAGTTTGGCTGTGGATAATTATTGTATTATCTTAGTTTGTACAAAACTGGTACAACCAATCAAAAGTAATGGGCCACAGTACGTACAGTATGTAGTGTGGATTAGAGACATAGTGCTGGTCTTGATTGGCTTCTAATATTTAAATAATCCTTCTGTAAATATGATTTACTACATTTAAAATAGAAAACCTTCAGTCAGCTTGATAACCACATTATAGAAGAGAAGCTGCTTCTCTCCAACATACATTGAGCTGTCCCTGACACCAAACCAAAACCACTTCATGTAATGACGATAGCGGCCATATAACTGACAAACCACTCAACTCAATTCCAATGTGCGGCCAGTGGCCTTGAGGGATGTAATCTTCCAGGCTGACATCTTGACCTGTGACACCTCTCTGTCATCTTTAACCTCCAGCTCTCCAGCATTTTACAGGTTCTGTGCAGTGAACGTTAAAGAGCCAAACACTCTGCTGTAGGTCAGCTGCTCCTCCATCCTCACACTGTAGCTCACATAATGGAATCAAACCCATCTGTCAGTATTTCAGCGCGAGTCAGCAGCATTACTCGCTCACGGTTATGCAAATAGCCCTCGACCGTGGTCCATTCATCTCCAGTGCAGGGAGGCTGTGATGCCTCAGAAATACGAGGTGCTTGGGACTGACACTGGCATGTTTCGTGAGATCTGTATCACTGCCCATTTTAAGGGAACATATATATCTCTGCTCTAATCTACACCTCGAAGGGTTGCCTCAGTTTACCGTGCAGCAAGAGGAATTTATGAACTTTTCCCGAGACCATCAAGTCCGCCCTGAAGGACAACATTGAGTTACAGCTGCTTCAAGAAAATAGATAGAAATGATAGGAATTAGTCTTATTGTCTTTCTTGTCGAGAGTTAGATGAAAAGATCGATATCTCTCTCACAATAAGAACAGTATCAATCTTCTTATCTAACATATTCCCTAAAATGTCCAGCTATTCCTTTAAATATGTCCTTGTGGGACGCTGTAATGGGATGTGAAGCAAGGTCTACTTGACATTTAAATCTCTAGTGCCCGATCAAATCATGCCTGTAAAAATTGTGCTGAATGCTGGGCTTGTGCTGTTGCAGCTTTCTGAAGAGCCGCTCATACAAAACAACTTTACTTATGACAATGCACCTTCTTGGTGCATTGTCATAATATTAATATTAATTAATATTGTCATATTGTCATTGCAATATAACTGCCATGACACACACATGTCTACATATCCAAGACGCGGCTAAACCTGATCAGAAACACATGTGAAATACAATCTGCACAAAAAAAAGACATTGGGCCCCAAATGGCTGCAAATTCATTTTGATGTTGAGAAATGAAATAAATATTGAATTATGTTACTATTCTACTACTCTATTGCAGCCCACACAAAACATGCAATTCAACTGTATTGTGTATTTCCACTTAAGAGGAAAACATTGTAGTATTAAATTGACCTGACATAAATCGTACTGTTTACGTTTAGATTTGGCTCAATTAAAATATGTGGCATTATTATTCATTAAACCATCCAGCATCATATCAAAATTGAAAGCTCCATCTTGAACAGGCATGATGTACATTTTATTTATTTATTGGTAAATTTAAGTAATTTCACTTGAAGTAAACTATTAATAATTCATTGTTTTCATTCCCAAAAAAAAGTATTGAGTAGTTCTTCCACTGACAATACCATCATTCCCAGTTTGAGAAGTAAAGTAAAGCAGGAAATGGGGGTTGGGGCCTGAAAATCACTAAATCGGGCCCTGACAAACACACCCAGCTTGGGGTTATAAGGCTACACTTAGCAGAGGTACCAACAGACATGCAGAGAGAGATTCCATACTTTATGGTGAGATTAGATATCGTGCACCCACCAGGTGTGGAGGATGAGGGAATGAGAACTTAATCTAGCTGAAACACATTAAAACAGAAGGCTTTAAATCACTGCAGCAACATCACCAGGGAAGCTGTGTTCATTCGCCCGTCCTCTTCCCTATAGTAAAGTCAATTTTGTTTATAACAGGAGACTCCTTCTTTGTTAGGACTCTGCAAAATAAGCAACTTGGGTGGCCACCTTGCTGAAATCAGAAATGATCCGGCAGTGAGAGAGGTGGTGGCTGTAAGTGCACTCACTCACCATAAGTGCTCTCAATTCAGTCCTCATTTCCTGACTCCTGCCAATCTTCCCATGAGAGAACAAGAACGTTTGGCCCACACTCAGTAAGTCAACGCTTTAACAAAGACATCTTATATACAAGGTCATTATTTACTGCTTGTGCTGCAATAAACTGCTTTGCTTCGTTAGAAATGGGGAGAAGAACACCACAGAAACATATTTGTAAGGAATCGAAAACTTGTTATACATTTTTAAAAGGTACTTCTTAAATATTAATCACATTAGGACGCCTCAGAAGGTGTCACATCATTACATGGAAGCATCCTGTATGTTGTGTATAAAATGTGCTGTAAAAATAAACTCCATTTGAGGATCATCATCGAGCGATGAACATGCCAAGGAAGCATCAAATCACAGTATATTGTTTAAAACTCGTTTAGCCCCAATAAAACCAAGCCATTTTTCAAAAGAATTCTGAATGGTTTGCATACCCATACTAAATACAGACTATCTCCTCAACCACACGGGCTATTTGAATAATGTCAAAAGGTGTACTATACAGAAAACACGTATGAGACCAGTTAAGAGGTTCATATACCAGCATATGTGTTACTGATTTATTGGTTGATGATAGAACACAGGAAATAATAAAATGCAATGTGATTGATATCTTGCTGAGGTTTTGTCTGACAGTGGTATTGATGCAATTGGTGGATTCTGTAGGCCGTAAGCTTTCCAGAAAGGTGCGGCAATCATGTGTGGCATCAAGCTAGAGATATCAAAATTGATATTTGCATAACTTGGGGAGCTCTCTCGAGTCACTTTCAAGTACTTCAAGTCATATTTATGGTTTATGTAAATATTTATGGTTGAATTGTGTTATAAACATGTAAAATTGACTTATATGCTCTTGTTTTTTTTGCTTTGTCACATCAGTGGCTTTAGTATCGATTTATGGAAGTACGAGGACTTGGAAAGTGAGGAAGAGCTCCGGATGAAGAATTCTGCCCCACCTGGGTAAGCACATTAGGCCCTGTCCTCATATAACTTGCATCTGTTTAATATCAATTTCATATTGCAAAGATTCCTTTCAACCTTAAAAGGTTGTTAATCTTAACAAATAGAACTATGCGAAGGCTGTAATGCGTTATGAATAAATGTTAGTTAAAACCACTCTGCATCTTACCTCCTTTTAAAGATACTTGTTGAGAACTACAATAAATCACTCAAAACAAATAAACACACAGCTTAGCTGATATACATCAACCACATCAGTATGTTTCTTTCTGCTCGACGATGTTCCCTCAAAGCCCTGAGCCAACAGTTTTCAGCTTGGCCAACGTCGCGTTTCACCTTGCTGTGATCCATCACCAGATCTGATACGGGTACTGAATCCGTCATCCATCATAAAGTCATCAAGATGCAGCCTTCTCCTCTCAGAGGGGAGTTGACGTAGCGGCCGGGAAGCTCTGATTTACCTCTGTGATTGACTGTATTCTCTGCCCGCACTATGTCTGCCTGTCCGACTCACCTGACCCCACCTCCCCCTCCACCGGCCACCGCCTTCCCCGTGATTGAGCTGCCGTTGTGCATCCAGACGTGATGGAGTGTCAACCTGCGTCAGCCCCGGGATGTAAACTGGAAGATGGGTCCTGATTTGTTGAGATTAAGAATTCTTCAGCATTATGGTGTTGTGATCGATACCCGGGCATCCAGCCAGAGCTCCATTAGTGAACAAGCTGTACTGAGAGCTGCATTAAGGACCAGCTCCTCTAAAGGGGCTTTCCTCGTTTCACCATTATTCATTAAAGGATAAGAAAGGTTTATAGCATTAGATAGTACATTATTGATTAATAATATATGCTAAAATATAACGGCTTATTCTCAGTTTCACATATTTTAGGAGGGCGATTTTCATACTTAACTGGTCTGAATTATAAAAAGAAAGTTTGCTTGTATAATCTTCGGCATACCAATTCAGAGTTAAGGGGCTAAAACATGCAAACTCACCAGTATAGCCCTTTAAATGAGTCTATTGTTGTTGTTTCTTGTTGATTGGCTGGTTGCTCTTATCGGAACCTCTACGGCTCAAAGTCTTGCTCAATTGGGCATTCAACTAAGTTTTTAAGGACATCCTTCCTGTTTATCTGAAGGTATGTGACTGGATGTGTGTCAATACATAAAACATGAGAACAATTCTTTCACAGAACGACATGATCCTGGATCAGACCGGCAGACTGCAGTGTTCTCGCATTAATTTGGGAAGATAATCATCAGCATTTCCCTTTATCACTACTTCAGTATTTCAGTATAAGGACAACAACAACGTACTGTGGATTTATCGAGTTCGCAACTTTTGTTCTCTGTACTCTTTCTTGACTGCATTGGATTAAAATCAATAACACACATACAAAATCATAAATTGCAGTCATCACCCTTAATAGCAGAGAGTAATTTGACAGCAGTGATTTACTGATAGACCCACATTCTCCTCATAATCTCGGCTTCATTTCTTTATTTTGATACATTTATATGCAGAAATAAAGACGACGACGAATACATCTTTTCTTAGTGACACTTTATTGTACATTTGACCAACAGGAACCTTATCTCTGGTGCCTCGGAACGATCTAAATCACACTTATTGTCTCTTAATGACCGCACAGAAAGCAGTTATTTCAGTCTCTGCTCAGTGGCTATATTGTTGCACCCAGTGTGTTATTAGGCAAAGTAATGGCTCTGTCCAAGAATGCTCTCTCTGTTTACATATTCAGGTAAATACACTGTCACTGTCCATTACTCTTGTTCTTCTCTCTGGGCTCTTACTTAAATTGTACTAACAATTCCAATAACGTCCATCAATGAGCTCCAACATAAACACTCATGTCCATTCCCCGCAGCCATGAGGATTTTGTGTTTGTAAGGATGCATTGATTTTAGAAACACGTTAGGTAATACGCTATTAATGTCGTGAGGATGAAGTGAAGACGGTTCTGCACAATCCTTACATTATCTTCAACTGAGCTACTTTGCTGATTAAATACATCATAAAGTTCACTGAATAATAATAAACAGTAGGTTGGTTGGTAGAAGCAAAGAACATTACAATAATTGCATTGCAATAAATGTAAGAGGTTATTTTTCCTCCAGCTAATATATATAATTATCCGGGAAACAGGATTTTCTCTGCTTGTGTTTGTGCTTTACCGTAAAATGTCTTCTGCATTTTATAGACTTTAGTTCAAAATTATATTAGGAACTAAAATATTGATGAAATGAATCAAGCATGAATCAATAGTCTGCTAATAACAGGGAAGAAGTTGGTTAAGGAGATGTAGAATCCCCCAAAATAACCTATCCATCTTCCCCCAAAAATAATTCTATGGATCATCAGACCAGAACAGGATGGTTGAAATCAGAAACAAGTACTTTTGAAGATGCTCAAATATGAGCAGAATTAAAAGTAAGACATGCTCACTGTAACTGGATGTACTGGAAATAAGATTTGCAGTGGCATCAGTCATCCTGGAAGAAATATAAATCACAAATCAATTATCCACAAGGTCATCTCAGGCTGATCAAAGAGAAGAGACCCCTGTGAGCCCAACCTGCTCCTAATCTTTGGCATAAAATAAACATTTACTGTAAGGTTCCTTCACTTTTGCATTATTACTGTGCGATTTGTCGATTCTTTTTATAGCGTCACATTTATCTCTCAATCACAAAGGCACTGGCGTTTTTTCCACAGCATTCACCTTTTTCTATTGTCATCAATTTATCACAGCCAGAAATGTAACGAAGTAGCTGAAGAGTTGTTTTCTGCTATATTAATGCACCGAATACCAAATAGAGAACCGTTAAGTAAAATATCGGAGTACTTCTTCCACCTTTGATTATAACTAGTTAGATATTGAGACTGCTCTCATTCAAGAGTTATCTATACCCTGTCTGTCCTTTCCATTTTTAAAGCATTTCTGCAAGAATTGAGGGCAGTGGTCATAACATCAGCATCATTCATATTAACTTTACACGTTGGATGTCACCATCCGTCTTCTTAATCACACTCACTTTCTTGTTGCAACTGCCAAAATCTCTCCAGTCATTCATCTCGATGCTGCAGTGAAGACAGATGCACAAGATCTCAATAAATCAATTTGGAGATGGATTAAACCATGTTGCATTTTTAAAGTAAGTAAACTTCAGCAAAAAAAGAATTCAATAAAAGGTGCAGATCCTCATTGATTTTTAAATTATAGACATCTATTGATGTACTGAAAGGCTGAGAGGACACAATTACGTATAGCACATGCATTCCATGACAAGCAGTTAACGTCAGATGACTGCAAAATCTGCAGTAGAGATTTAAAAAGTGCTGCAGTAACATTCAGGCGTAGACCTGATGGGATTTGTGGACGCATTTTATATATTTTTTACATTATCAGCTAAAAATAAAAACATCTATCTGCTGACTGTGTGTAGAATCCAGAACAGTGCTTTTGAATAAGCGGCTGAAGGTTTTCAGGATTACATAGTTTTTTGATCTATGGCCACAAGACATTTAAGGAGCATTTACAAAAAGTGTGATGGCCTTTGGCAGGAATGATGACTATCATTGAACGGTTTTATCTAGTCATATTTATACAAGTTCACAATCTTTCCAGTAAAATCTGTCTTCAACCTTCATTGGAAGTGTGTGAAACACACTCAATGCAGCTACATGAGGTCAGAATAATTTTAGTGTATCCATGTGGTGCTTTACAGAAGATGATTTTCATGTCTTTCACTGGCCATCCCTTTGATTTTTAGTCGCCCCTCTCTCACCTCATCCTCCAATTCATTAGCAGGCCTCTAAGCCCTCCTGCCCTCTTTTACGGCCCCCATTAAATCCTTGCTCTCTCCATAGCAACTCTCCATGGATAGCAAGGGTGTCAGCTCATCCCAGCAAAGAGCCGTAGCCATGTTCTACATTTTTCATCCTATATCCACTTTAACGTTACTTAGGCCCAACCCCGCTCAGCACTCTGTCACGCTGAAACACATTAATGAAATGTAAATTAAATTATGTAATGCTTGTGAGCCTGTGATTAACACTAGGAGAGGTACAGCATGTCTGCAAGTATGTAGCTTTCCTTGCAACTGCTATAGAGAAGGAAACTATAATCCACTAATAAGAAAAATTAAGGAAGACATAGCAAGATGGAACTTAACTCCTTTCCTAAGTCTCACTGCGAGGATTGAATCCATTAAAATGAATGTACTGCCCAGACTACTCTATTTCAAACTCTGCCAACAGAGATTAAGCAAAAACAATTCCATGAATGGGACAAGATGGTATCTAGGCATATTTAGACAGGTAAAAGACCCAGGATCTGTCTCAAAACCTTACAACTACCTAAAGAAAAAGGAGGATGGGGCCTACCGTCTCTTAGGGATTATTATTTGGCGGCACAGATGAGCTGTAATATGCTGGTGCAACCCATCGTATAAGGCTCAATGGAAAAACATTGAAGAGAAAATAACCTCCATCCCCATACAGGCAATCGTAGCTGATAGCAACCTACAAAGTCACATAAATAATGCTGATAACCCATGGTTGAAGTGGACTCTTGAAGTATGGAAAACCATATAAGAGAACACAAATTAGAAGGAGATATTGTAACACTTAAATGGTGTGCATATGATTCCGACTTCACACCGAATAAATTGGATACTAGATTTAGGGATTGGACAGCTACAGGAATAACAGCCATATGCAAAATAATGAAAGGAGGCACACTGCTAAGTTTTGAAACTCTTAAAGAGAAACACTCACTAGAAAAACAGGACTTCTATCGATACTTGCAGATGCGACACTTCGTGAATACGAAGATGAAAAATATGACAGAGTACATTTCTAATAGAACTGATTAGTAAAGCATATAACTCAGATATAGGCAGTAAAATCATCTTATGTATATATAAATGTCTCTTTAATTTTAAAACGCATTCAACCTCTTATATTAAAACAAAATGGGAGGAGGAGGGAGGAATGACTATATCCGAGGAAGAATGGACTGTAATATGTAAAGGTCAATGGAAGTGTACCAGCTCGCAGACATGAAGAGTTTGGTTGGAAAAATGTGATATATATAGACGGTATTTTATTACACCCTCTCAGAAACCGCACTATGATAGTAACCCTCCTGTTTGCTGGAGAGGATGTGGGAATCAAAATGCAAACCATTATCATATTTTCTGGGATTGCCCTGCTATCGTAGACTATTGGAGAGGGATACACACCGCCCTACAGAACATGTTTGAAGGTGAGATACCGCTGGAAAGTAAGACCATGTATCTGGGATATTTACCTGACAGTCAAAAAGAGACAAGTATTTAATAAATGTACTGCTTGTGGCTGGCAAAAAGACTCTCACCAGGAAATGGTTATCACAAGAGAGCCCCACTCTGAATACATGGATGGACATTACAATGGACATTTAAAACATGGAGAAGATAACCGCATCAGTCAACCACAAACTGGAAAAAAAATGTGGGATATTGGAAAAAATGTGTTGCATACGTAGCACCCCATAGACCTGATTTTGTTTTCATGGATTAATGAATGAGAACGTGATCGCTCCTTAGTTATACATTGTTTTTCTTTCTGTTGATTGTTCTGTTTTTTTTTTTAAATAAAAAGTAAATAAAAAAATAAAACTTCATAAACACACTGTAAAGAAATAGCACAGAGGGCCTCCAGCTGAAAAAATACCACAGAAATGAATTGAAGTATATTTGTATTATTACCCAGTTAATTTAAACTGTTAGAAGTGACGAGTGGTGGGAGAATAATTCAGCTTAAAAGTTAAATGCCGCCGGTGGGTCAGTAGAAACTCATGCTGTGCAGCTAAACATTAAAACGTTATTGTTAAGTCTAGTGAAGAACCCAAAGTTTCCACAGATTCCAAACAAACATTTCTAAAATGGTCAGACAGTATTTAAAAAATATTCTGTAACGACCTAAAAACTACTTTTGGGAATCAAAAAGCAGAAACCGCATGTGGTCTATCACTATTAACTACCCCAGCTTGAAATGTAAGTGCTCAGAATCACAATCAGAAATATTTTATTGACACCCATTGGGAAATTGATAGGTTACAGTTGCTGTTATATACAAGCACAATATATGCAGAGAATAGCACATACAAGTAATAAACAAGGAATGATGTTGAATATAAATGCAAGAATACAAATATTTCTGGAAATGCACATTATAAATAAATGTATTGCACAGTTAATCATTGCACTTGGTAGCAATCTGAAATTATGGGGTGAAAAAGTTTGTAAATTTGAGTGCTACAGTGCCTGCTTATTACTTGTGTACCGAGATGTTTTAAGAGCTACTGCAACAACCTTGAATTATTCAGGCTGTAACCTCACGCAACCTGTCCAAACAAACTGGAATTGAATCCCTCTGCAAAGGTAGCTACCACAGGTCCCAGGAGAAGCTGCTGTGAGTGCATGTTGAGGTCAGGATCCCCTTCTGAGATGGATACCAGGCAACACATGGATTAACTGCTTATCTGCCTTCGTAATTGCAGAGGGCATAACTTCAATGGTGGTCAATAAGCATGACCAAAGAGGGTAATTTAAATTCTTCAGTCTTCTCTTGTTTTTAATGGGATAAGTCACACTCCAGTGTCCAAGGTGAGATGAAGGAGAGTATGGGCCTATAGCTGATGATTTTACTTTCTTTGTTACGGCTGGCTCAAAAGCCCCAACACAAAGAGGGACACGACGCTGGGTTAGATGCAACATAATACAAGCACTTGTTTAGAGCAAGATAAAAAGGACAACGCAGAGGAACACAAAACTCTGTCTCTTGTGTCAGGGAGTTAAGTGTGGGCAGAATAACGAGCCACCTACCGTATATAGACACACAGCTCCATGCAGGTGGTCTCCATCAGCAGTGAGGGCGTTGCACCTGAAACACAAAGACGGAACAAAAACAGTGACACTTAAAGCCTAACATTAAGATAAATGGGTCAATATGCTTTTCATCCAGGGGCCAGCCAACGTCAGAGGCTAATAAGCTGAATTTAAAGGTTAATGGAGAATGATTTAAAGTGGCTTCAGGAGGGGCTTTTCTGATGATGCAGTCAAGGCACATACCATGCAAAGACAGCGCCCCAAGTTTTATTCAAGCTGGGTACTCGTTAAAATATACACCAATTAATAAAAAGGCAAAAAAAACAACAATCTGGTTCCACATTAATACACACATTGTACAAAACCCCATTTTATGCAGAAAACTATTTAACATGCAAGTTATTGTGCAAACCTGGATAGAAAGATATTTTTTCTTGATCAATCAATCAATCCCATCTTAAAAAGGTCCATTACTATCATTACTATTACATTATACTATCATTCAGGGTTAAAGTATTAGAGCTGCTGACCACAGTAAAAACCCAAGCGCAAAAGGAACACATGTCGTGTGTCGACATGGCAGTCTTCTTCACGGGGAGAAGGCTGTAGCCCTGTTGAAATGTTTATACATTAAATATATTTTGCATTGTGGCTTCGTGTGCACGACCATTTTCCTTTACACTTTATTTCCTTTAGCCAGATCTTTTAGGCCTACACAAACGGCATGTATTCATGACTACTACTTTGCTTGCATGTTAACAGGTTCACCTTTATGACAACTGAACAGTTAAAGGACAACTACAGTAATATATGGCTTATTCCAAATAAAAAAGTTAAAATACATGTACAAAGGTTTATAAGTTTGGCTGAATCAAAGCAGATTTGTGTTGACCAACTCAATCTCTGTCAGTAATAAACAATTATGGACATGTACAATCACAAACGTCCATGTAGCCTCACTGCAATAAGCCTCCATGAGGGAAAAACGCAGGACTCAAATATAAACAAAGTGTTTTTTGTTTTATCTTACCCCGAGCTGAAACCACACAGCTGCTGTAATGTCCAAGTGAAAGTGATCTGCAGTACTCTGCAGCGAGCAAAAACCATGTAATGACTGGTCAAAACATTACAGATTGGCTTAAGATAATGGGAATATTAGGACCACAGTTTACAGGTGGTTTCTTTTTAGAGTTGGGTCCATCTTTTCCAAATGTCAAAGTACAAGCTTTTACATTACACTATACTAGTTGCACCGGCTATTTGTAAGTCCATGAATAGGTTTAAAGTTAAAAAACCACAAAATAGTTTAAGATTGGTAATTTACTAAATGAAGTTGCACCATTAAAACTTGTTAGCTCGTGAACTTTGGAAATCTGTTGCGAGGAAATCAAATAGAAATGCAACTATGTAAAAAAGGTCACTGTAGCATGAAAACAGTTTAAAGGTCAATTCATATTGTCAAATTAGGGCAGTAGGACTACATTGTGTTATTTAAATGCGCAGACATGCAAAATGTTTTAGTTTGTAGTATTCATAGTGTAGTGCGAGTCAAAAATGCTAACCCAACCTTAATTTATGCAACATCTTTAGCGTGTGTGGACAGTAAGGTTTTATATTTTAGAGAGAAATTTCACTTAAAACTTCCATTTACAAACATTTTAAACACTATTCGAGGTCAGGTTAGTTGAAACTATTTACCACCTCATATATGGGATACCAACATAAGTAGTCAGACAGCAGGACAATGAAGAAATGTCTAAAAACAATTTACTCACAGTAAAGAAATGTAGCTGCAAGCTAAGTGATCACATTCACTACATACCTGAACCATGAAAACCACTATGAGCCAGCTGAGGGGCCATGCCAACAGGTGCAATGTATATGCTGGCAATGATTGGGGGAGGAGCCAGTCTGAGGGCTGCATTCACAACCCAACACTTCATTCTCTGGGGAGCATTCTCCACTACATTAGCAGCTAACATTAGTGTTGTTTTAGTTCTGTTTGCTACATGACATCTACACCTGGAAGTTCAGATCTATAAAGATAACTGAACTTTGTGTTTTATGTGTTAATTCTCCATTACTTAAAAGCAGAGTAGAATGAGTAGAACGTGTCAGTTGTGGGTGTAAACCCAACATTCAGATCTGGCCTCTCCTGACCGGCTCAACGACACCCGAAGCAGACGGCCCCTGGCTGCAATTAGGATTCGGTTGCTCACCAGCGGATGAAAGCCAACCCCAGATTCCCTCACGTTTTTGGAACGAGCATGGCATTTTGCTTCGTTATGTTTGCGTTTCTCCGCCACTGTGTCCGCCTCTTTCATTGTTTCCTTTTGGATGGATGCTTACAATCTGGCAACCGGTCGTTTTTTTGCCCAGAAACCTCCTGAACACAGCAAAATAAGAAAAATATCGTCAACGGGTCTCTGCAGATTCAGACACCGCCACACACTTCTAGTGGGTCATAAGTGATGATTGAGAGTGAATACTTTTGGAAGGAGGCCATACATTGTTTTTAAGAAAATCCTACTCATTCTGCCTTTACCATTTAACACTCAGGCTAAGTTTGAATTTTAGAGCTGCTGCACTGCCTCCAGTAGAATTTCACGCCACATAAAACCCCCTTTGCCTTTTGCACATTCATCACTGCAGTGACCTTTTCCTCTGTGTAAGGTAGAGGGACAAATGCCTTCATAGACCCTGAGGCTTTATGTCGTATACAAGGTCATAGTCTCACCCGATTACAAATGTCAGATTTTTCATGAAAAGATTTATGCTTGCTCTTCAAAAACCTGAAGTAGCCAAACAAACACGGATCAGTGTAAAGGCTATCGCGCTTCAACTCTCTCCATCCTTCTCTGCAGTGACTTTTGCTTAACATTGGTGTCCGTGAGACTGCAGAGGTATCCCCACCTGACAGCACCGTAAACTGAGAGAAGTAGTGTCTGTATTCTGCACACAGACAACTCACTTCAAATAAGTATCAAACTGGCCGGCGGTTACAAATTTAGTGTATATATAAAAAAAAATAATGCAGCTTAAATCAATTTTATTGATTTGCTTTTTCTAAACTGACGACAGTCTTTTTGGACAGGAATTTGATTGTTGGGTGACACCTTTTATCTTGGTGGTTTATTGCTCCACTGCATCTAATCAGTTTGGATTACAATTTTCCTTGACACATCAGAAGCATTATGGCAAGCAACTTCACCTCGGCCTAAATGTATTAACGGCTGTTGTTTAATTTTAAAAAGAAGAAGCCAAAAGGGGGAGTGAAATACAACTCACCTTGTTAGTTCTGCAACACTGACATTTGTGCTGACACACTCACTGTGACCTTTTCAGGTAATTGGCTTTTATTTTTTGCTTTACATTCACAACAGCCTGACTCCCTCGGCTCCTCTCCTCTTCATGCAATGTATATCTTGTTGCCTTTAAAAAGTTACTTAACCTAAATCCTTTTTTTTAGTTAGTAAATTACATGTAGAGTGACTTTATTATACTATTGAATCCAGTCCCATTTGGTTTATTGCAACACAAGTTATCAAGTGCAGTCCATACTGCAGACTACAAATTACAACATACTTAGTCGATATAAAAAACAGTGACATTTCAGGTCAAAATCAATACAAATTTAAATGGAAACACCACAATCTGTGGATTTGTTTATGGAGGGGAAGGACATTTGCACAGATATTTGTTGTCAAGTTCAACTTTGTTTAACTTTGATCTGATGAATTCGTGCTCTTGACCAATAGCAGGTGAACTTGACAGTGTCAACCTTTGAGGGGTTGTTGGAGAGTTCATAGCATATTAGCTGTGTGTCACCATCCACCTCAATGTAACAGCTCTGCCATATAGGAGAATAAACTTCTCCACAAAAGAGGAATATTTAGCAAATAGCTGAGACAGGAGTTGATGGTAAAACATATTTTGATAAACTGTGTGAAATATTGTCTACCAACTCAAAATTGTATTTAAGAACAGATTTAAATGTAATTTAACTACAGTTATAAAATGCCGGACCTTGTAGAAGTCAGTTGAGAGACACCAGCTGCTGTGTGAAATTATGGGAGATATAAGACGCACTCCTTGACATAAGTTCAATAAGCAAATGCATTTCTGCTGACGGCAAAGTGACAGGATATTGAGATCCACTTTCCTCAACAGAACCCACACTTAGAGCCATGAGGCGGGGAGTAATGGTGAGGAACGCAACACTATCATTATCATCCCAAACATTGAATACAATTTACAGAAATAACTGAAGAGTCTTTGAAATCAATTTAAGATGAGTAGGAATCAATTGATGCTTTTCTTGTATTGATCACACAAACTGCACCCAATATGTTAGCACTTTTTGCATCTTCCCACATTGTTTAGTTAGTCTTCTATTGTCATTTTTACTTTTCAGATTACTTCATTTGATGAAGGTTTAAATAAGTTTAAAGTATCTCTGTCATATTTTTCTTGGCATAGCGATTTTAACTATAATTACATTAATTATTATTTAAAATCAGTGCTTGTCTGAACCAATACTCTAAGTTTGTCATTACAATAAATGGCAGCTGACAAAAGCAAAAAAGAAAGTGTGGATTAAGCAACATTAGCACATTAATTTGGTTGCAGTATGTCTTTAAACCAACCTCCTCAACTCACTCACTCAGGCCCATTTACTTTGATTTGAACAGGTTTCATTTGCTTATCTGTCAATAGATATGACACCATTTTAATTTTAAATGGTGTTTGGCTCTGAGAGTAGATGCTTCTGGTCAAATTCATGAACACTGTTGAGACCCCCTGTAGAGAAAAGACCTTTTACGTCTCTCGCTCGAGGACAGCTGCTCATCCAACCGGAGATTATAACAGGGGACAGGAAATCAATGCTTTCAGGAACAGAAGATGGAAGAGGTACAGAAACTTTCCACTACAGTTCCAGTGCATTTCACCACATGAAGAAAATACATTGTTGATTATTTATATTAATATTGTAGAGTCATTTTAGTGACAAACATATGGCGATAAATAATGTATTGAACCTGAGCTGAAAACCTTGTCATAACGAGTGATTAGTTCAATGTATGCCATCACACAAATGAGAGGCATGTTGCATGAGTTTTATTTCATGTTCACACAAATTACCCTCCAGCAGTCACCATGCATGCCAAAACTAAATACTAAAATAAAATAAAAGTTAAATAACATTAACCCGGTATATAGGTGCCCTGAGAGAGTTCTTCTCTGTAGCATCAATAATATTGCATAATTCTACACATTACTCTCTCTCAAAATGTATTAATTTCTGTTCATGCAGAGATCTATAATCCCATTTTGAAACAACAAACAGTGTTGTTGTCATTCTAGGCTTTCGACAAAATTTTCTGTCTGAACTTTCAGCGAGCAGACAAATCAATACAAGACATTACTTTGGCGTCCTACATGCATCATTGCAGTTTTCTCAAGCATAAAATGGGCTTTCAAACCTCCAAGCAAGATTCAGATAATTCCCTTTAGATGTCCTAGTTTTTGCTATGCTGTTCACAAACTCTTCCCTTGTAGTAATCATAAAAAGAAATAAATCGTGACCACAAAATTTCTCTGTCAAATTGCGAGACAATGCAGAAAGGCGGGTGATGGAGCAGCCCTCAGAGGCACGAGAGTGACTTGCAGTCATAAAGGGAGCAAAACTGTGAAATGGCAGAACTTTATTTCGCTGACCCATTTTCACAAGTGTCATTGTCATAATCCTCTAAATCCTGGAGACTAGAGGCATCTGTAGTGTCACCTGTGCTGCTCACACTGTTTCTGAAGCCTCCAATTAAGGGATACACACTTCCTGTGAACAGGTCTCTGATGTTAAAGTGAGGGAGCTTTGGGTCTTGTCTTTCAGGCTTAGTGATGCACTGTCCCTCCATGGCTTTGTTTCTTTGATAGTACTTTGAAAACTTATTGAATATGATGGTGATGGGCAGAGCCACCACTAACAGGCCACAGACAATACACAAGGTGGCCACGATCTTCCCTGCCAGCGTCACCGGGCAGGTGTCACCATAACCGACTGTGGTCATGGTGATTGTGGCCCACCACCAGCCTGAAGGGATGGTCCCCAATTCTGTGTTTGGCTCTTCCTTCTCTGCGAAGTAGATGAGGGCAGAAAAGATGGAGATCCCCACCGAGAGGAAGAGAAGGAGCAGACCCACCTCTTGGTAGCTGTGGCGTACGGTGGCGCCCAGCGCTCGCAGCCCGATGGAGTGGCGAGCTAGTTTGAGGATTCGGAGAATCCTCATGAGACGCAGGACCTGCACCACCTTCCCCACATTTTCCAAGTCTTCATTCTCCTCTGCAGCCTCCTCGTCGGCCGTTTCCAGAGCTAAAGTGGCGTAAAATGGTAAAATGGAAGCAACATCGATGATGTTTAAGGGGTTTCCAAGGAACTTCCTGCAGGAGGGTGCCACAATCAGCCTGATGATGAACTCGGCGGAGAAGCCGGCAATGCAGATCTCTTCCAGGATGGCGAGGACAGGGTCCTCGGTGGGTTTGTCGTTGTCATTCAACTGCTGAAACTCAGGCATGCTGTGGACACACATGGCAATGATAGAGGTCAGCACCAAGCTGAGAGAGGCCACGGCGATGATCTTTGAACCTCTTGAGTGACCTGGATCCTCCAGCCGGAGCCAAATGTAGCTCCTCACTTCTGCACACCACGCACCTTTGAACTTAGCCAGGTCTTTATCGATATTAGAGAGCTCCTCAAAGGAGGATTCAAAACTTGGCTGCTGCTGGTCGTCGCTCATCACGTCCCAGTCTCTGTCATCAATGTAATCCTTCCTCTCGTGGTACCAGTAGCTACAGCAGGGGCTTAGGTGGACCTCCTGGATTCCCCAGTAGTCAATCTCCTGGCTGAAGGAGAAGACACACACCTCCTCCATCATGTGGATGCGTCCTGTGTGATAGAAGTTGAGCACGCAGAGGAAAACATGTGGATTCCTGTCGAAGTAGTACTCCTTCTCGGACGGGCTGTAGTCGTCACACAGTTCCAAGATCGTCGCCTCGCTTTGGCAGCGCAGCAGACGAGCCAGGCGCGTGTGAGGGAAGCGGAGCAGCATGCTCGGATCCACTTCGCGTCGAACCCCTCCCACGTTGAGGTGCACCTGGTCCTCCTCATTCCCCCGCCGGTGGAGGATTTGCCCATACCCCATGGTCCTGACAATACTTACAGAGAGAAATGAAGCGAGTCAATTCTATAGATTTTTTATCCCACACAAGCATATACAGTCTAGATTGTAAGTGGTAGATTGTTGTGGAGGGACTTCTATCAAGACATATTTGACTGCACTGTTTGTAGAGCACATTAGTCCTCTGGAGGAAGAAAGAATCAATACAACACACACAGGAAATGGCTTGAGCTGTAGTGAGTGAAGAAGCGTGAGACATGAGAGGGCTGTCACTTCTTCCTGGGCTCAAGTACAGGGTTATCACTTGAGCGGACTAGACTAATTCAGAGGAAATGAGTTGAAACTTAACCCACACATCATTTCAAGCATAAAGACAAAAGCATGTGTGGATTTCTAATTGTTCTGTCCTAATATCTACCCTTCCACCAATCAGAGCAATGTGCTGCCCACTCATACATTAAATATTGTATTCACCATACCCTATTTACAAATCAATGAATTACTTCTATATTTACTCAAAACTGACTACAAAACATGAAACTGAAACGTACCTGCACTTGGAGCTTTTCTTTCCATGAAAATAACTTTTATCCGGGTGGTTTAGTTTTCACATTCTCGCAAAGTGCAGCAGATGGCGGGTCGTTGGACGGAGTGCAGTGCTGCAGCTTCACGAGCGGGACAAGAAGAGGTGGAGGCGGGACAACTGCACGGTGGCAGTTTGTTCCCTTTTACAGGGAACAGGGAGGGGCGAGAGAGGAGAGGAGGTGGGAGGGAGAGGGACTGCACAGATGTAGGAACACCCTGCTGTAAAACGACACGGCCATTTCTTTATGGCATTTTACTCATCATATCACGGTATGCTTATAGCCTGTTATCCCTAAAGGAAGCGGTAGCTCTCTTGTGATTGGCATATGTAATCTAAATTTATTATGAGATCATATGACTTTCTTTTAATTAAGAGTGAACCTGCAGTAATGTAATGTATGTTTAATGGTTCTACTTGTGTTAAACTATTGCTACTAAAGGCAGCTGGAGAGACTAAAGTAGTAAAATCACACTGACATTTCAATCCTCTGTGAGAAAGCACTGCTGGCAGGCTTACTGCCAAAGCAGGCAGTAACACTGTATTTGGCAGCAAAAGAGAAATACAACATACCTTTATAGTGGCAGCAGATTTGAAAAAGCTGCTATTGGTTATCATTGCTCTCACAACTGTTTGACAATTTGTAATGTGGGAAGTGTGTGTGTGTGTGTGTGTGTGTGTGTGTGTGTGTGTGTGTGTGTGTGTGTGTGTGTGTGTGTGTGTGTGTGTCCCATCTGTGTCATAGCCCAGCTGAGGGGTTTTCTATCCATCATTTGATTACCTCAATAAAAAAACATTCAGTATCTCCCTGATGTGCTGCTTGCTGCCTGTAGCAAAAAACTAGTTCCTCAAAGCACCAAACCCTTGCAGGGTGTTGTGGACCATGTCTGTTCTGCTCCTGAAATTAAGTTGGTGATTTAACATCTCTCTGCGTCATCAGGGTAAACACACATTTGTGCACCTTTTCAGCGCCCTGCGCCCTGTGTTTCCGGCCACTTATGCTGCATACATGCAGTGCGTGTGTATGTATATATGTGTGTCTACATATTTTTTTTAATGACTTACATTGTTCTTAAAGCATAGTAAAATGGCTTATTTTACTTACTGCTGCTCATTGTCCATTATATTGACCCATGTATGTTAATCAGTTGCCTGTGTCACATCCTCGCCTGCAGGTTTTCAAATCTGTGTATGGAATGGGTAAAGTCAAGTGAATTGCCCTTCTTGGTCTGAATCTGAATCTGGCTTCAGGGGGCACGGCGACAAAACCTGGATAAATGAGGCATTATGATGAACATAAAACAATTAAACTCTCGATAAACACTGAATAATGAAGCTGTTTATTAAATAAAAACATTATCTCTGTCCAGATTTTCAGTTTTAAGAAATGTAGGATTGTCTTGGTATTATGTGATTGTAACAGCAAAAGCAGCAAGTTGTGCATCCCAACAGGTTTATACAGACGTGTTGGTTGACAGTACAAAATTCAGTCAAGTGGTGATGGTGGCGATGTGGCAGTTGTGCTTGAGGGTCTTTTTTATTAGGCTCGTTGGTTAGAGCTGCGCCTCGCCTGGAATCCAGGCGAGAGCAGGAGGCGTTGACAAAAAACTGCAATCAAGTCGGACAGTTGTCAGCTGCCTTCAAAGTATACACAGGAAGTCACAGAAAAAAAGTACTTCCTGTTAGTTCCGAACTTTTATTTACTTGTAGTTTACAGATCACGTTTGGATTTATTATATGTGTTTATAAATATATATATTTATGTAGAAATGACTGTGAAGCTGCATCCTTTTGTATTTTTATGTCTGCCTGTGAAATACATTACTACTGGTTTAGATATGTGTTATGAAAAAACGATTTTGTATTATCAACCACACAAGATGTGTTTTTAGATTAAACATGAGACGAATAGTCAATAATCGAGGGTTAAGTATTACAACTACACATAAAATAAGGATTTTCTACAACACATGGTGTTTGCTGTCAGATCTAAGAGCCAATCAGCTCTCTGATGTGGCGAGAGCCAGGCGTTTCCCATCATGCACTGGGCCAAGCAGTCGTTTGAAAGCAACTGCGGCGACTGACTCTGAAATCGACAGCCGGCTTGGTCTCGTGAGAGTATCGTTGACCACGTGTGCATGACGTCAGAGCAAGTCGGGACCAAGTCGGACACAAATCTAACCGGCATGCATTGCGCGCCGATCGCCGCCGATCGATTCTACGCAGAACTGGCTCATCTCGAACGAGCCTATTGATTGGCATGTATGAAGTCGACTCCTCTATTTGTGTTTTCAGCGTTACAGCTAATTATTTTATGTATAATGTAGCCTATTGTGACTCTTACTTTTTACTTTTGAAAGGCTTGTAATCTGGTGTGATTTTTTCCTGATTTATGAAAACTTCTAAATAGGGAAGTCCCCATGGCTTCAGGCTTAACATGATGACTATGAATCACAACAGCCCTAAACAAAGTTTGTCTGGAGACTTTGTTACAATTAATTTCCTGCCAAAAATATAAAAACACAATTGATAAAAAACTTCAGGCCAGACTACAAGACAGAGGCCTGCGTCAATCAGACCTCAATCAGGCAGTAATAGGATTCACCTGTGTGGTGATCGTTGAGCAGCATCCTCCCACCACCAACTTTAGTATAAAGTGCAAAAGCACTGACATCAGTCAGCAGTTCCCTGTCTCTTGAGCAATGGGTGGTTTAGTTGGGTGTGTAGTTTTTATTTCTATCTGTTGCATTCACTCAATGTTTTTGATTATTTTATTTTTATGCTACTTTTAAAAATGACTCAATCTCTTTCAGGTGGTTAATTCTCCTGATATCAGTTGTAAACATAGAGGCTCAAAAGAAGCCCCCTATATGTAAGATTTTCTTTCTTTTTCACATTTGAATTGTACTAAATGCTGCTTACTAATATAAATGTTAAATCCCAGATATTGAATCAAAATGCCTGGGGAACATCATGCGTGTGGATGTCGGTCCACTTGGAGGAGCTCTTCTTGAAGTGTCTGTTGTCTACAGTAAGATGACATTTCAGAATTTTTTTATTTTTTTTTTAATTGGTCTCAGTTTTTCCACTTCTAACTGTTCTTTTCCCTCATCAGATAACACTGCAATTATCCTGACCTCAAGTTTAGCTTCTCAGTGTGGCTTCAGTGTGAAGATGGACCAGCTGGGGAACGCTGTGATTTTTGCCTCTCTTCAAAACTGTTTTGCTCAAAATGTGGTAAGAAATACTGCCAACGTGCTTTTTGTGGCGTAGCTATATATTTATTTCAGATGTGATGATTTTAAGTCTTATTTCTGTTTCTAGGCCGATGAAGCATTCACAACAAAATTAAATCTTCGACTGCATGGGAACCGGGTGGATGATGACGAGCTGTACCAGGTGGCTGAAACCTGCCACTACACTGCCTGGGCCTCCAGGGAAATTGTCTGTGACCGCAACTACATGGAGGCAAGTGAATGTAGCAGGACACTCTGGCGTCATGTTCCAGTCTATATGATGAGTGGCTTTATATTCTGCATTTGAGAGGTATTGATTATCACTTATGGCGTGGCCTCATTTCTAGGTGTCTGTGAAAAAGGCGGCTTTAGCTGATTACACCCTGCCTAAACATCCCTTCTCTGGTGATGAACAGTTGAGTGATCCTCGACAACCTGCAGCGGTAAGACTAGCATATGCACTTTTTTGTTCTATATATTCTGGAAACTTCTTTCTTTAATGTCTTTATGTTTCTCACAGAAATGGCCCATAGATGCAGGGTTCAGAATCAAAACGCTTGTGTTCTTCACACCTGAGGAGAGGATCATGACAGTGTATGAAGCCCAGAGAAGTGGTTATGGGATCTCAAACACCCCGACAAGGCTGGTTCTGCGAAGCCCAATAACGTCCCCTGAAACTTACACCCGGCATGTAAGTGGACCCACTTGCAGCCAGACTCTTTATAATAAAGTAGCCTAGCAATAGATTAAACAGTCAAGTTATATTTACACTTTATTCTATTGAAGTAATCATGTCCTTGGGTATTACATTGTTTTACTGTATGCATTAAATGGATTCAACTAAGCATTTACACAATGTTCTCTATCTCATTTTGCAGGTAGCGGGTGTGCCTATGACGGTGCTCAAGACCACAACAATATTTGAAAAGAAGTGGCTAGCGACTCAAATCCACGCAGTAGCTGCCTGCCCAATACTGGAGGGTAATGTTTGCAGAGCAGTAAACGGGGCCACAGCAACTGTTGACGTCATGTCTTTAGTTTCTCTGGGAATTTGGGGTTGTACCAGTTTAAACTTGGACATAGTGGATATTTTATTCTTGGACTTATATAATCACTTGACTGCATTGGGGCAGACATATTTCTTAACTAGAATTTGTATACTGTGGAGAAAATGGCTTTCATGGTCCTGTACAAATGTTATGGCTGGTAAAACCCATATTGGGTCTCTACTTATCTAAGCGCTGTATGTGTTTCCCTTTTGTGCAGGTAGTGTTTATTTCACTCAACACTCGCTCAGCTGGTTCCTGCCGAGGCACATTGACCCCCTGGTTTTCTCTGGCCAGTTTAAACTGTTGGAGGTGCACATGGGTGTCGATGGCCAGAGGCTTGACGTTGCAGAGATGGCCGCCAGACGTTACTCCCTGTCTTTCAATGATGTTTACATCATCGTTGAAATCCCTATTGGGGCTGTCGGTGGCCACTTTAAGGTCAGAGTTACTTTGAGTGTGTGTATATATTCTTTTTTTTTTTTTTTAGGCTTTATAATTCTAATGCATGTAAAACTACCTCTATGGGCTTGAATTCAGCACTCTGTGAAAATGCAGAATGAAGTCTTTCGACCTTTTATCTTCAAACATTTCTGTTTATAAAGATGGCGAAATCCGTGTAAATAGTACCATCTTGCTGTTTTAAGGTCCATTAGCACACCAAAATATGTCCTGTTTTGTCAAATATGATAACTCATTAAATCAGTCTGTACAGAACAAAAGAGTATGGGACTTATTCTCCCAATGACACAGCTGCAAGTTAACTCCAACTTTATATTTAAGAGCAGCAAGATGCATTTGGGTTTGTCATGACGCTCTCTAGGGAAGGCCGTACTAAGGCTGTTTTGATTTTGCAGAGTCGTGTTCAGAATGGTGAGTATCTCACGACTTATACAATCGAGCCGATGGTCGAGTTGCTCTGGACTGAAGAACCCGCTCACGAAGACACAAGATACAAAGTCCTCCTTCCCATCATGACGCCGCTAGTGTCTCGACCGCCACAAGTTATCGACAGTGAGTCATATTTAAAAATCACAAGAGTACCAAGATAGATGATGCATTATAACTGCCTTATTTGCTCTTTATTTTTGCCCCACAGACACTGTTCCTGAGGAGCAGATATTTAAGATGATGCTTGGGCCTTTCTGCTCTGATGTTGCACTAGTGAACATCTCCTTCACCTCTGAGGTTTTATCCATAGCAGACTGCAGTGCGAGAGGCCTTAAAGTCTTGGAGCACATGTCCCCTAAAAGCTGCTCGAAGGTATTTACACTTGAAGTGCCCTTCGCAGACCGTGGCATTGTACAAATGGTAAGCTTTACTCGACTTGGGATATTAAATGCTATTTTTTTTTATTTGCCAGCTAATCTCTCTTTTTATATCCCAATAGAGAGAAATGGGGATTACAGTCTACTCTCTTCAGATGACCTTTGGCTTGCTGGTTCTGCCAGAGTTTGCACCATTTTCTCATGCTGCTTATCTGGAAGCCAAATTGGTTAACAAAGGTCTGTACTGAATATGATGGCTTCATTCAGAACAAAATTGGCAAATTTCTTTCAACTTTTTCCCCATCTCCACTCTGCAGTTCCTCCCTCTGTCACTGGTGGCTGTGACTATCAAAACTTCTATGTCCTCGTGAAATACGGGACCCACGGCTTCAACTTTCAGACACAGGTGGGAAGGAGACTGTTGACATCGGGCCTGGCTCAGCAGTACAGCTTCATGGACAATGGAACGCACTTCAGTTTTACAGTACCGTTTTCTGGCCACGACGTTGCAATTGAGGTACAATAAGTTTTCTTAACCAAATTGCAGATATGCAGGCTTTGTCTTGGTGACATTTGTTTTTTTAATAGTGTATATTTTTGTTTCTGACACTGTCAGGCTATTGAAGAAGCATCCATCAGGAGCAGACTTGATGTGTCTCTGAAGAATCCAGATACCAGCAAAAATATTAAAGAATTCTCTGTGGCTTGCAATTTCGTCTCAACACTGACTGGTTGGTTAGCAGAAACATGTTTATTATGCCGGACTAAACGTCCACGCAAACTAATGTCTGATCCCCTCTTCAGAGTGTTTCCCCAATGGAACGATGACCGCTCTGGCTTTGAAACTGGAATCGGTTCCCAGTCTGCAACCCGGTCACCTCACCCTCAGAGACCCCACCTGTGGTCCCTCATACAGCGATGACCACTCTGCTTATTTTATCTTTGCTGGGAACTCCTGTGGCACAACCAGGAAGGTAGTTTACTGCGGAATGTCACCCTGGTTGCAGACTATTGAACATTCGGTTAATCTTGTTCTCTTTTCCTAGTTTTTGCCTAATAGGATTATGTATGAAAATGAAATATCTCTGCCAAATCTTGACATGAAAAGGGAATCAAAGACGGACGAGCCAGAGTATGAGTAAGTGTCTTGAAACCTAAATACTCATCATGCTGAAATTAGTTGACAGGCATCGCTCATCAATTCTAAATTGTTAGTGGACAGTTTTCACCGAGTTTTGTAGACCATACTTTTATTATATTAATGTGAAATGGATGCTGTTAAATTTCAACCACACTCACTAATTCTTCTCCTGGGTTGTCGGTCTCTCTTCAGGCTGAAGATTGCTTGTTATTTTGACATCAACACAAACCACACTGTGGCCTTCAACAACAGACCTCGCAGGAGCGAACCATATGCTGAGAATGCAATGGGCGAGCTGCAATTTGAAATGAGACTTGCTCTGGGTAAGGGATGTTCTGAACACATTGTCTTTTCATGGATCCCAAATGTAGGAATTTTCTTTTGAGCTTAAAACTACAGGTAATGCAAAGGGACATGATCAGATTTTCAAGAAGGCCAGTGCCTTTTGTGATTCTCAAAGTAATGTACTTCTGACATAGTTGATACATTTTCAAAACCTAATCAGCTTAATGACAAGTACTTTAAATGTACTTGTCTGTATTATTCCTGTCTGAATCCCTAATCATTCAGTTCAACAAGTTTGTCTCTCTTTACTTAGACGACTCCTACAGCACATTTCACAGAGCTGATGCAGATCCCATCGCAAAGTACCTACAAGAGCCGCTGTATTTTGAGGTGGAACTGATGAAGTCTAGAAACCCCAAGGTATCACTGGCGCTGGTGTACTGCTGGGCAACGGAGGACGACAGGACATCTCTTCCCAAATGGGACCTCATTATTAACGGGTAATTTAATGTCTCTCTGCTGTGGCATTTGCCCTCACAAACAAGATGAAAGTGAAACGTGGGCATTACTCTTTTCCTTCATAGACAGTATCCAAGGAGGGGGTGCTCACACTGAAAACTTGGGACATCTTTACACATGGGCATTTAAAAATATCTTGACCATCTTTCTTCAGCTGTTCAAACCCAAGGGACCCATACCAGGTGATCTTCCATCCAGTTTTGCCTGATGCCAGAGTTCAGTATCCTTCTAACTTCAAGCGCTTTGAGATCCCAATGTTTGCCTTTGCCAATGACAACTTGAGTCACCAGGTAATTTCAACAAATGTTTTTCTCTTTTAAAAAAAGGAGGGCTTCAGATTTGGGTGTGTGTATACAAATATCAATCGCATTGACATTATTTATATCTTATAGGTCTTTGTCCACTGTGAAGTGGTGGTATGCGATGCCAGAAGTCCAGTGGGTAGTGCTTGTAATGTGCGGTGTTCAAACCAGGATGATGGGATGAAAGGCAAGACTTCTCACACTGATCTGTTGCGCAAACAAGGGATGGGGATACACTTTAGTTGTTTGCCAATTTGTGAAAGATATTTATCTAAGGTGTGTAATATATATATTTTTTCTTTCCACAGGTAAAAAACATGCTGTTTCAGATGACCACAGTATCAAACATGTGTCGTCAGGACCAATACTCTTGACCTAATAAAACACATTTAAAGGATTTCACACTTTTGGATTTTCTTGGCAAAATGACAACAGCTGCAGAGGGAACTGAGCGAGGGTGTGGTTCAGGGAACAGGTGCCGGGATGAAGTGTAATCAGCCTCAGCTGGGGGCAATTTGTGTGGGTCTCTCCCCGTTAAAATGGGAGTAGCGTCTGAGGAACGGGAAAGAGGCGAGGCCGGGAGCATACACCAGACGGCTAAGACTGTACAGCTGTCATAAATAAAAGCTATTAAGAAACCGCAAATCCTAGCGTGTTGACCCTTGTACTGCCCGAGACTCGCAGGGTTAACGGAGGCACGTTACAGACCCGTGAGAGAGGCCTTGTCAGTAAATCCGCCACCAAGTTCGTTTCTCCCGTCAGCCATTGAGTGTTAAACGACACCAAGCAAAACACTGAATGTCCTAAATTCTCCTAGGTTTCTGCCTGAACTCTTCTTATTAAGTTCTTCTAGCAGCTAGGTAGCTTTCTGTTGACTGAAGGCCCGCTGACCAATCACAGCGCAGGTTAATGCTGACGTATCGCCAGGCTACCTCGCCTTAAAGAATACGCCCAGCATGTCAAACTAAACATCTGATTGGTTCAAGACTGACAATCAACGATAACGTCCCCATGTACTTTAATCTGCAAAGGCCAGCTAGAAGACTTCAACTGTTACAAATCCTGCACTGGATCGCTCTCACTCTAAATCAGTCAGACCCACTGTAATGTCTAAGACATTATCAGCTTATATGGACCAAATTGGCTGCGTTGATCCCTGGCGTTTCTTTCACCCTAATGCTAAAGATTACTCCACTGTTCATCAGGTTAATTCCCGCATTGATCACTTTTTATTGACAAGGCCCTTCTTTCTTTTGTTAACTCTGTACAATACTCCACCATCGTCATTTCTGACCATGCACCTCACATCTTAGAGAAAAAAAAAATCTCAACACAACTTGCTCCTATACTATTAGAAGTCTAGTGATTCTCTAGAAAGGGGTGTTTTGCCCCCAACACTCAACCAAGTGTTGATTTCTCTTATATTAAAGGACAAGGACCCTAATTTATGTGGTAGCTATAGGCCTATAAGCTTATTGAACAATGATGTAAAGCTGTTGGCAAAAGTGCTGTCACGCAGACTTTAGACTTGTCTTCCAAGTATAATTTCAGAAGACCAATCAGGTTTTATCCTTGGCCGTCAACTGTCATCTAGTGTGCGCAGACTTTTGAGTGGTTCTGTCCCTCTCCTTTTCCAACCCCAGAGATGGTGATTTCTTTAGATGCAGACAAGGCGTTTGATCGCGTTGAGTGGCAGTATCTGTTTATGGTACTACACAAATTTGGTTTTGGCTCCAAGCTCATCTCCTGGATTCGCCTATTATACTCTGCACCTGTAGCCAGCGTTAAAACTAACTCTGAAATATCTTATCCCTTCTCGCACACGTCAGGGATGCCCCCTGTCACCTTCACTATTTGCATTGGCCATTGAACCCCTGTCCATAGCCCTTAAAGGCTCTTTAGCATTCTCAGGTATAGTCAGAGGAGGCATGGAGCACAGTGTCATTGTATGCGGATGACCTATTGCTATATGTGCAAGATCCTGTGAACTGCGTTGATGAAATAGTGAATCTGCTGAAGATGTTTCGTACTTTTTCAGGGTACAAACTGAATATTGCTAAGAGTCTCTGTTTCCCAATTAATCAACCAGCCAAATTCATTGCCCCAGGGACTTTGGCCTTTCACTTTTCCCCCAACGGTTTTAAGTATCTACGTGTCAATATTTCCCACTCTCAAGTCCCTGCATAAAGAAAATTTCATAAAGCTGACTGAAAATATCAAATCAGACCTTCAAAGATGGCACAAATTACCCCTTTCACTTGTTGTCTGAATTGAAACCATCAAAATGAACGTGCTACCTCGAATCCCATTTCTTTTTCAGATCCTCCCTCTTTTTTCCCAAATCATTTTTTAAGCCATTGGACACCGTTATACTGTCTTTCATTTGGGCTGGCAAGATCCCAAGAATTCAGAAAAGATATTTAGAAAGACCCAAAGTAGCAGGGGGTTTTGCTTTACCCAATATGCTGTTGTATTACTGGGCCGCTAACATTCAAATGCTGAAAAAATGGTGCCATCGTCCAAATACTGTCTGGTGTGTCTTGGAAGCTAACTCTTGTACTTCCACCTCACTCTCTGCACTACTCTTTGCACCCCTGCCTCTGCGGCCCTCCCAATACACTAATGATCCTGTTCTCTCCTCACTAAAAATTTGGAAACAGATCAGGTACCATTACGAGCTAAAATCCCCCTCTGCCCTTACTCCCATATGCAATAATCACCTGTTTCTACCGTCAAGCAAAGACAAAACCTTTGCACACTGGAAAAATATGGGCCTTGTCTCTTTTAATGACCTTCATGTAGGTGGGACCTTCGGAAACTTCACTGACCTAACCACAAAATTTGGTATTTCTAATTTGGGTCTTTTCAGATATTTTCAGTTGCGCAATTTTGCCAAAACACAATTCACTTCATTCCCTGTTTTGCCTGAAAAAACGTTGTTAGAAGACATCATGTCCTCCCCAGACTCACAAAACAGTATCTCTTCAATCCATGGTCTTCTCTCATCTCAAATTCCTCCTCTTGTAGAGCTGATGAATATTTGGGAAAAGGAACTAGTTGTTACACTAGATGAATTCTGGTGGAGTGATGTTTTGCTCAGAATTAATACTACTTGTATTTGTGCACGTATGCGTCTCATCCAATTCAAGGTCGTCTTCAGAATTCACTACACAAGGGCCAGGCGAAAAAAGCTGTTTCCTGAAACAGATGAACTCTGTGTTAGGTGCTCTCAATTTCCAGCAGATCACACACAAACTTTTTTCTCCTACCCTAAACTACATTCTTTCTGGACATCCTTTTTTGATACCCTCTCTGCAGTCTTTAATATTCGTATGTCTCCATGCCCTTTGATTGCTATATTTGGTGTGTCTCCTGTTGTGGGAAGGTTTACTAGTCGTCAGGCTGATGTTATTGCATTTGCTGCTCTGATAGCCAAGCGTCAGATACTGCTACATTGGAAGAACCCAAAGCCGCCTAGCACAGGGATTCCCAAAGTGTGGAGCTGCCTCTAGGGGGTGCGCGAGAGGAAAAATGTATTGGTGGTCTAATGGTGTAATAATTAATATTAAACATCATTTTAAAAAAAAATAAGTAGGATTTTTTAATTATAAAAATTCTATTTGTAAGATTTACATTTAATTACAATTAAAAACGTACAATTTAATAAATAGATGCACTTCCGGTCCGGCCGCCAGACTGTCTTTTACTACACACTAGCTAGCCTAGCTTGTGCACCTAACGTCATTTCATTCATTCAGCAACATCCATGAAACTATGTTAAACTTGCTGAAATTGGGGAAGCTATCAGGTGGGACATCTGAAGCTATCAGTAATAAAAGAGGAGAGGGACAGAGAGAGAGTGAGGAACCGGAGGCGAGAGAAACGGAGAGGTGCGTTGGGGAGAGACCGGGAGAAGAAATCGACCGGGAGTCAGAGAAAGAGGAGACGGAGAAAGAGGAGACGGAGCGGGAGCACAGAGACCCATCGCGGAGTCAAGGTGAAAAAAGAGGAAACGAGAGTGAGCATCAGACTGGGAAAAAAAAGAGGAAATATGATGACAATTATCTGGGTCTAGGCTTCACTTGGATTGGCAGTGCAGATTGCCCGAAGCCACAGTGCGTGTTGCGCAGTGAGGTTCTGGCTAACAGCTGTCTGAAGCCTTTTATTTGTGCCGCCACCTGAACACCAAGCATGCCAGTGCAAGTCAGAAGCCCCTTACATTTTTTAGATCAAAATTGGAAGAGTTACAAAACAGCCAAAAACAATTGCAGTCTCATTCATGTGTTGGGTCTACACCAGGGATTCCCAAAGTGTGGTGCGCGCACCCCTGGAGCCTCCTTTTTTTTTATTTATACCTGCGTTATCAGGGTAAACATACATTTATGCACCTTTTCAGTGCCGTGTGTTTCTGGCCACTCATGCTCTGTGTGTTTGTATATAAGTGTCTATAGTACTTTTTAAATGACTTGCATTCTTCTTAAAGCATAGCAAAATGGTTTATTTTACTTACTGCTGCTCGTTGTCCATTTTATTGGCCCATGTATGTTAATCTGTTGCCTCTGTCATATCCTTGCCTGCAGGTCTTCAAATCTGTGTATGGAATGGGTAAAGTCAAGTGAATCGCCCTTCTTGGTCTAAATCTGAATCTGTCAAGCCACTGCCAAGGACAACGGCAGGCTGCAGCGCATAATCCGCATTATTTGCTCTACTGAGAGGTTGATTGGCTGCAATCTGCCGTACCTCCAGGACTTGTTCGCTTCAAGGAGGTGAGAAAAGTGGGCAAGACAGATTGTCGATGACCCCTTTCACCCTGGACATAACCTGTTGGAGTCCCTTCCCTCTAGCAGGAAGCTGCGGTCCATCAGGACCAAGACCTCACGCAACACTAACAGTTATTTCCCGTCGGAAGTCGACTCATCAACAGAGCCCGGGTCCCCCACTGACCGACTGTTTCCCTCAGACAATTTTCTACTCGTCACTCCTCTGCACATCCCTCCACACCTCATATTTAAATACACTTGCCACTTTATTATTACACTTGTCACTTTCACATAACACTTACATTCCATGCACTTTATTTTAACTTTAATTTGAGATTCTACTGTAGATTCAATTGTAAATATCTATGCTCACATTTATTGCACTCTGTTTATTGTTAAATATTAAATGTTATGCACCTCCCGCCAGGACAAATTCCTTGTATGTGAAAACATACATGGCAATAAATGGTTCTGATTTTGATAGGGGGCCCTGCGACAACCTTGACAGATGAGGCATTAGCCAACCCAAATAAAACAATCAACTCTATAAACCCTGAATAATGAAATTGTTTATGAAGCAAAAACATTATCTCTGTCCAGATTTTCAGTTGTAAGAAATTCAGGATTGTCTTTTTATTATGTGATTGTAACAGCAAGAGCAGCAAGTTGTGCATCCCAACAAGTTAATACAGACGTGTTGATAGTACAAAGTTCAGTCAAGTGGTGATGGTGGAGATATGGCAGTTGTGCTTGAGGGTCTTTTTTATTGATTGACATGTATGAAGTTGACTCTTCTGTTGTTGTTGTTGTTGCTGATTTCCTTCTACGATGATGATTTAATCTTTCTGAACCTGATGCTGTATGAACTTGAATCTTACCTATCTGACTGCTCGTGAGACACCACAGGTACTCATTCAGGACCTCAGTAATCAATACACCCACAGAACACAGAGCGTTTGGTTTAAAGTTCAATTCACGTAGATTTATTTGAAACGCACAGTTTACAAATAAAACGAGTTGCGCCCGGTATCATTAGACAACACCCGCTCCCGTTTGCCGTCTGTAATGCAACAACCCCTGGCATACTATTATATAACGTGGCAAACAGTTTTAGGTCCACCCCCTTTCTCGGTATACCAGCTCAAGCCGATAACTATTAAGGAATGTGACTGCTTCGCTGACGTCTCTTCTCTTTTCGTTGTTTTGGTCTGGCCTCCTGGTCCTAGCTTCTGAGCAGAACTAGGCCATTGCGACTATCAACGCTCAATGATCCCTTTTGATCTGTCGTCGGGCTGATGATGTTAAATGATTTTTCCAGTGGTACTTTTACGCATAAAACAATCTAAACACAATACTTAATATTACGCATTATTATGAAACATTTTCCCTCCAGAGTGTTTTCAGCGTTACAGCTTAAGGGATGGAATCTCCTCTCCAGGAAATTCCTCGGGTGTTCAAGAATTGACAGTACAGGTTATATTACAATCAAGATTATTTATTTAAGCCATTATTACACACATACATGAAATGCATACCTAATACAAGGCCTTGGACTCAGCTCCCCTGATGGTCTGCTTTGCATACAGTCTGCACACAGTCAGCACACCCCCAGAATGAGAGTGGGCACCGTTCTCTAAGAACAATGGATATTTATCCCATTTCTGTGAGACTCCCCCTTATCTGACTTTCATATTTATCTCAGTCTTAGTAGCGAAAAAGGGAGCTGAGTCCGTCTGTAATTCAGACATCTAAAGGTCACAAGGGTGAGCCACACTGAGCACAAAGGCGGAACCTCCCACACACGACAGGAGCCAGACAACCGGCCCTGTGCCAGACCGATAACGGCCAAAAGCAAGCTTTATGTGTTAATATGCGGTAGCAAGGGCATATAAGGCCACAGCGGCCTCTTTCTAATCTGTTTAGCCAAGGTCAAGAGCGACTGAGAACTCGACCAGTTGTGGCTTCTCAGCTTCGCTCAGCTTCGAGACACATTCTTTAGTACAAGCGAGACACATTCTTTAGTATAAGTGGGACATGAAACTTTAGTCAAAGTAAGGCAGTACAACATATAAATCATTAAATTCTCTTCACAGCTCATTATTTGATGTTTGATGTAGCCTACTGTGACTCTTACTTTTTACTTTTGAAAGGCTTGTGATCTGGTGTGATTTTTTTTCCTTTTTCCCGATTTATGAAAACTCCTAAATAGGGAAGTCCACATGGCTTCAGCCTTAACATGATGACTATGAATCACAATAAATTAAGTTTGCCTGGAGACTTTGTTACAATTCATTTCCTGCCAAAAATATAAAAACACAATTGATAAAATAATGATACATATTTAATACATGTTTTATAGTACACCACACATATTTCATACCAATAGTTTCTAATACCAAAAACATTTCCAAAAGAGCTTTTGTAACTTGTACTTGTATGATCGTGGTGACAAAGGAGGCAGGAGGAGCTACATAAATAAAAGTGAATTTATCATTTACCATTTAACTAAGTCAATCAACCTCTTTGCTTTGCATGTTGGGACTTACTTGCAGGCCAGACTACAAGACACAGGCCTGTGTCAATCAGACCTCAATCAGGCAGTAATAGGATTCACCTGTGTGGTGATCGTTGAGCAGGACCCTCCCACCACCAACTTTAGTATAAAGTGCAAAAGCACTGACATCAGTCAGCAGTTCCCTATCTCTTGAGCAATGGGTGGTTTAGGTTTAGTTGGAGTTGGGTGTGTAGTTTTTTTTAATTTCTATCTGTTGCTTTCACTCAATGTTTGTGATATATATATTTTTTTATGCTACTTTTAAAAATGACTCAATCTCTTTCAGGTGGCTAATTCTCCTGATATCAGTCTTAAAGATAGAGGCTCAAAAGAAGCCCTCTATAAGTAAGATTATTTTTTTCTTGACATTTGAATTGTACTAAATGCTGCTTACTAATATAAATGTTAAATCCCAGATATTGACTCAAAATGCCTGGGGAACATCATGCGTGTGGATGTCGGTCCACTTGGAGGAGCTCTTCTTGAAGTGTCTGTTGTCTACAGTAAGATGACATTTCAGAATTTTTTTCATTTTTTTTTTTTTTAATTGGTCTCAGTTTTTCCACTTCTAACTGTTCTTTTCCCTCATCAGATAACACTGCAATTATCCTGACCTCAAGTTTAGCTTCTCAGTGTGGCTTCAGTGTGAAGATGGACCAGCTGGGGAACGCTGTGATTTTTGCCTCTCTTCAAAACTGTTTTGCTCAAAATGTGGTAAGAAATACTGCCAACGTGCTTTTTGTGGCGTAGCTATATATTTATTTCAGATGTGATGATTTTAAGTCTTATTTCTGTTTCTAGGCCGATGAAGCATTCACAACAAAATTAAATCTTCGACTGCATGGGAACCGGGTGGATGATGACGAGCTGTACCAGGTGGCTGAAACCTGCCACTACACTGCCTGGGCCTCCAGGGAAATTGTCTGTGACCGCAACTACATGGAGGCAAGTGAATGTAGCAGGACACTCTGGCGTCATGTTCCAGTCTATATGATGAGTGGCTTTATATCCTGCATTTGAGAGGGATTGATTATCACTTATGGCGTGGCCTCATTTCTAGGTGTCTGTGAAAAAGGCGGCTCTAGCTGATTACACCCTGCCTAAACATCCCTTCTCCAGTGATAAACAGTTGAGTGATCCTCGACAACCTGCAGCGGTAAGACTAGCATATGCACTCTTTGTTTTATTTTTTATATGTGTATGTATGTGTGTCTGTGTGTGTGTGAACTTATTTCTTTATGTTTTTCACAGAAATGGCCCATAGCTGCAGGGTTCACAATCAAAACGCTTGTGTTCTTCACACCTGAGGAGAGGATCATGACAGTGTATGAAGCCCAGAGAAGTGGTTATGGGATCTCAAACACCCCGACAAGGCTGGTTCTGCGAAGCCCAATAACGTCCCCTGAAACTTACAATCGGCATGTAAGTGGACTCACTTGCTTACACTTGCAGCCAGTTAGACTCTTTAAATTGACATTTTAGTATATTGTTAGGCTACTTTATTATGGTTACACTTTATTCTATTGAAGTAATCATGTCCTTGGGTATTACATTGCTTTACTGTATTCATTAAATGGATTCAACCAAGCATTTACACAATGTTCTCTATCTCATTTTGCAGGTAGCGGGTGTGCCTATGACGGTGCTCAAGACCACAACAATATTTGAAAAGAAGTGGCAAGCGACTCAAATCCACGCAGTAGCTGCCTGCCCAATACTGGAGGGTAATGTTTGGCGAGCAGTAAACTGCGCCACAGCAACTATTGACGTCATGTCTTTAGTGTCTCTGGGAATTTGGGGTTGTACCAGTTTAAATTTGGACATAGTGGGTATTTTATTCTTGTACTCAAATAATCACTTGACTGCATTGGGGCAGACATTTCTTAACTAGAATGTGGCGAAAATGGCTTTCAAGGTCCTGTACAAATGGCTGATAAAATCCCAAATTATGTTTTGTACAGTTTAAACCAAGATGCATGTTATGGTGCTGATGGGTAGACTTTGTGCAGTCTACCTGTCTCCTGGCTGTAGCTTCATATTTAACTGATGGCTATGAGTGGTATCTTATCTAGCACTTTAGAAGAGACTTTGTCCATGACACTTAATTAAATGTGCCCATATTGGGTCTCTACTTATCTAAGCGCTGTATGTGTTTCCCTTTTGTGCAGGTAGTGTTTATTTCACTCAACACTCGCTCAGCTGGTTCCTGCCGAGGCACATTGACCCCCTGGTTTTCTCTGGCCAGTTTAAACTGTTGGAGGTGCACATGGGTGTCGATGGCCAGAGGCTTGACGTTGCAGAGATGGCCGCCAGACGTTACTCCCTGTCTGTCAATGATGTTTACATCATCGTTGAAATCCCTATTGGGGCTGTCGGTGGCCACTTTAAGGTCAGAGTTACTTTGAGTGTGTATATATGCTTTTTTTTTTTTTAGGCTTTATAATTCTAATGCATGTAAAACTACCTCTATGGGCTTGAATTCAGCACTCTGTGAAAATGCAGAATGAAGTCTTTCGACCTTTTATCTTCAAACATTTCTGTTTATAAAGATGGAGAAATCCGTGTAAATAGTACCATCTTGCTGTTTTAAGGTCCCTTAGCACACCAAAATATGTCCTGTTTTGTCAAATATGATAACTCATTAAATCAGTCTGTACAGAACAAAAGAGTATGGGACTTATTCTCCCAATGACACAGCTGCAAGTTAACTCCAACTTTATATTTAAGAGCAGCAAGATGCATTTGGGTTTGTCATGACGCTCTCTAGGGAAGGCCGTACTAAGGCTGTTTTGATTTTGCAGAGTCGTGTTCAGAATGGTGAGTATCTCACGACTTATACAATCGAGCCGATGGTCGAGTTGCTCTGGACTGAAGAACCCGCTCACGAAGACACAAGATACAAAGTCCTCCTTCCCATCATGACGCCGCTAGTGTCTCGACCGCCACAAGTTATCGACAGTGAGTCATATTTAAAAGTCACAAGAGTACCAAGATAGATGATGCATTATAACTGCCTTATTTGCGCTTTATTTTTGCCCCACAGACACTGTTCCTGAGGAGCAGATATTTAAGATGATGCTTGGGCCTTTCTGCTCTGATGTTGCACTAGTGAACATCTCCTTCACCTCTGAGGTTTTATCCATAGCAGACTGCAGTGCGAGAGGCCTTAAAGTCTTGGAGCACATGTCCCCTAAAAGCTGCTCGAAGGTATTTACACTTGAAGTGCCCTTCGCAGACCGTGGCATTGTACAAATGGTAAGCTTTACTCGACTTGGGATATTAAATGCTATTTTTTTTATTTGCCAGCTAATCTCTCTTTATATATCCCAATAGAGAGAAATGGGGATTACAGTCTACTCTCTTCAGATGACCTTTGGCTTGCTGGTTCTGCCAGAGTTTGTGCCATTTTCTCATGCTGCTTATCTAGAAGCCAAATTGGTTAACAAAGGTCTGTACTGAATATGATGGCTTCATTCAGAACAAAATTGGCAAATTTCTTTCAACTTTTTCCTCATCTCCACTCTGCAGTTCCTCCCTCTGTCACTGGTGGCTGTGACTATCAAAACTTCTATGTCCTCGTGAAATACGGGACCCACGGCTTCAACTTTCAGACACTAGTGGGAAGGAGACTGTTGACATCGGGCCTGGCTCAGCAGTACAGCTTCATGGACAATGGAACGCACTTCAGTTTTACAGTACCGTTTTCTGGCCACGACGTTGCAATTGAGGTACAATAAGTTTTCTTAACCAAATTGCAGATATGCAGGCTTTGTCTTTGACATTTGTTTTTTTAAATAGTGTATATTTTTGTTTCTGACACTGTCAGGCTATTGAAGAATCATCCATCAGGAGCAGACTTGATGTGTCTCTGAGGAATCCAGATACCAACAAAAATATTAAAGAATTCTCTGTGGCTTGCAATTTCGTCTCAACACTGACTGGTTGGTTAGCAGAAACATGTTTATTATGCCGGACTAAACGTCCATGCAAACTAATGTCTGATCCCCTCTTCAGAGTGTTTCCCCAATGGAACGATGACCGCTCTGGCTTTGAAACTGGAATCGGTTCCCAGTCTGCAACCCGGTCACCTCACCCTCAAAGACCCCACCTGTGGTCCCTCATACAGCGATGACCACTCTGCTTATTTTATCTTTACTGGGAACTCCTGTGGCACAACCAGAAAGGTAGTTTACTGCGGAATGTCACCCTGGTTGCAGACTATTGAACATTCGGTTAATCTTGTTCTCTTTTCCTAGTTTTTGCCTAATAGGATTATGTATGAAAATGAAATATCTCTGCCAAATCTTGACATGAAAAGGGAATCAAAGACGGACGAGCCAGAGTATGAGTAAGTGTCTTGAAACCTAAATACTCATCATGCTGAAATTAGTTGACAGGCATCGCTCATCAATTCTAAATTGTCAGTGGACAGTTTTCACCCTGAGTTTTGTAGACCATACTTTTATTATATTAATGTGAAATGGATGCTGTTAAATTTCAACCACTAACTAATTCTTCTCCTGGGTTGTCGGTCTCTCTTCAGGCTGAAGATTGCTTGTTATTTTGACATCAACACAAACCACACTGTGGCCTTCAACAACAGACCTCGCAGGAGCGAACCATATGCTGAGAATGCAATGGGCGAGCTGCAATTTGAAATGAGACTTGCTCTGGGTAAGGGATGTTCTGAACACATTGTCTTTTCATGGATCCCAAATGTAGGAATTTTCTTTTGAGCTTAAAACTACAGGTAATGCAAAGGGACATGATCAGATTTTCAAGAAGGCCAGTGCCTTTTGTGATTCTCAAAGTAATGTACTTCTGACATAGTTGATACATTTTCAAAACCTAATCAGCTTAATGACAAGTACTTTAAATGTACTTGTCTGTATTATTCCTGTCTGAATCCCTAATCATTCAGTTCAACAAGTTTGTTTCTCTTTACTTAGACGACTCCTACAGCACATTTCACAGAGCTGATGCAGATCCCATCGCAAAGTACCTACAAGAGCCGCTGTATTTTGAGGTGGAACTGATGAAGTCTAGAAACCCCAAGGTATCACTGGCGCTGGTGTACTGCTGGGCAACGGAGGACGACAGGACATCTCTTCCCAAATGGGACCTCATTATTAACGGGTAATTTAATGTCTCTCTGCTGTGGCATTTGCCCTCACAAACAAGATGAAAGTGAAACGTGGGCATTACTCTTTTCCTTCATAGACAGTATCTAAGGAGGGGGTGCTCACACTGAAAACTTGGGACATCTTTACACATGGGCATTTAAAAATATCTTGACCATCTTTCTTCAGCTGTGCAAACCCAAGGGACCCATACCAGGTGATCTTCCATCCAGTTTTGCCTGATGCCAGAGTTCAGTATCCTTCTAACTTCAAGCGCTTTGAGATCCCAATGTTTGCCTTTGCCAAAGACAATGACAACTTGAGTCACCAGGTAATTTCAACAAATGTTTTTCTCCTTTAAAAAAAGGAGAGCGTCAGATTTGGGTGTGTATATCAATCGCATTGACATTATTTATATCTTATAGGTCTTTGTCCACTGTGATGTGGTGGTATGCGATGCCAGAAGTCCAGTGGGTAGTGCTTGTAATGTGCAGTGTTCAAACCAGGATGACGGGATGAAAGGCAAGACTTCTCACACTGATCTGTTGCTCAAATAAGGGATGGGGATACACTTTAGTTTGCCAATTGGTGAAATGTGTTTATCTAAGGTGTGTAATTGTTTGCTTTCTTTCCACAGGTCAAAAACGTGCCATTTCAGATGGCCACAGTATCAAACATGTGTCGTCAGGACCAATAATCTTGAACTAAAAAATACAACATTCTAATAAAACTAATTTAAAAGGATTTTACACTTTTGTATTTTCTTGGCAAAATGACAACTAGGGATTTTTAGAGCATTGCTCTAAACCAGCGGTTCCCAAACGTTTTAGACGACGCACCCCCAATCCCCCACACTTTAAAAAAACATGCAACAGAGCCTATTTATAGCCACATAAAATCAGACCAATGCGAGAACTGTTTGCTCGCGCGTGGCGTTTGTGACAAGAGTTAGTCCACTGTATAAATTTCAGTTACACAAGGCGTCACTTTTAAAGAGCAAAAAGGATGGCGAGGGCACACGCTCAGAGGCAGATTGCATTTCACATTTATTTGCTTAAACACCGTAAGCCACGTAAAGAACAGAGTGGCATAGGCTCAGAAACGGATATAAATAAAAAAGGAGGCTCCGGGGTGCGCGCACCACACTTTGGGAATCCCTGGTGTAGACCCAACACATGAATGAGACTGCAATTGTTTTTGGCTGTTTCGTAACTCTTCCAATTTTGATCTAAAAAATGTAAGGGGCTTCTGACTTGCACTGGCATGCTTGGTGTTCAGGTGGCGGCACAAATAAAAGGCTTCAGACAGCTGTTAGCCAGAACCTCACTGCGCAACACGCACTGTGGCTTCGGGCAATTTGCACTGCCAATCCAAGTGAAGCCCAGACCCAGATAATTGTCATCATATTTCCTCTTTTTTTTCCCAGTCTGATGCTCACTCTCGTTTCCTCTTTTTTCACCTTGACTCCGCGATGGGTCTCTGTGCTCCCGCTCCGTCTCCTCTTTCTCCGTCTCCTCTTTCTCCCGGTCGATTTCTTCTCCCGGTCTCTCCCCAACGCACCTCTCCGTTTCTCTCGCCTCCGGTTCCTCACTCTCTCTCTGTCCCTCTACTCTTTTATTACTGATAGCTTCAGATGTCCCACCTGACAGCTTCCCCGATTTCAGCAAGTTTAACATATTTTCATGGATGTTGCTGAATGAATGAAATGACATTAGGTGCACAAGCTAGGCTAGCTAGTGTGTACGTAAAAGACAGTCTGGCGACCGGAAGTGCATCTATTTATTAAATTGTACGTTTTTAATTGTAATTAAATGTAAATCTTACAAAGGGAATTTTTATAATAAAAAAAAATCCTACTTTTTTTAAATTATGTTTAATATTAATTATTACACCACTAGACCACCATTACATTTTTCCTCTCGTGCACCCCCTAGAGGCAGCTCGCGCATCCCCCGGGGTGCGCGCACCAAACTTTGGGAATCCCTGCTTTAAACTAATGTTATACTCTGACGGTTGAACTGGTCAAAACGATGACAGTCAGTAATTTCATACTTGGCTGAAAGTCAGCCAAGAAATGGTTGCCATTCTAAATGCTGTAGTTAAAAGTTTAGAAATGCCTTCAATACACAAACCAGCTGACCAATTTTGAACTAAAGCTGTTTTTCAAACATGCCACAGGGTTGTACCACAGTCTCCAGTCTCTCACCAATGCGTCAAACGCAGCATGGTCAGGAATGTGGCTACTGCACAATCCTTTGTGATAAACATTAGGCAGCAATCGCATATTTGAATATGTAAATGTTTGTTCTGTGGACTAAAGTCCACGTTGACTATAGTTCTCCAGTTTCCCTTTTCAGTTGATGGCATCTGTTGAATAAATTGTATTTCTTGCGCTTAAAATCTGTTCACTGATCTAGACTACTTTCAGTCTTGAACAAACATGCATGTACATAAAAAAATCTTGCGGAGCCCACCTGTCGCAATAAAAAATTAGCTACTGAGCCGTGTAGTGATGGCGAGCTGAAGCGTTCCACCCAATTGGTTCGCTCATGGGCTGGGGCTTCATTTTGCTCTACTGCGCCGCCAAGCGGACAATAAATGTAAAACGGGCAGAGTGATCATAACGACACCATGGCTTTGGTGTGTGTGTGTAGCTTTAAATTGAATAAATTATGTTTGACGCCAATACATCAAGTATTAACTTAATATTGTGTCTATCTTTATGATATAATGACGTGGTCAAACTCGAAACAAATTGGGAGAGGGTTATGTGACTGTGGGTCAGTGGTTAGAATATCCGACTTTCAGTCAGAGGATCGGTGTTTCAAGCCTCGGCTCTGCTATGTTGTAACTTGTTTTATTACATTATTTACTCTTATTTTGAAGAGCATGAACACAGGAAGTGCTTTTACTTTGAAGGCAGAAAGTACAATGTTACATGCTTGTTGATGCTACTAATTTTGAATGTTACCTGCTTCACTGTTATCAACTGATCGGGCAAAGGACATGGATGAAGACTGTGTTGAAGATGAGGTGAACACTGAGCTTAGGTCTAAGTTTCAGGTTGTAGTACAGCTGACCAGCACTGAACCAGCTGAGCCACTATTGGACTTGGAGAAGTACAGTAGGTTTAAACCTGCATTAAGAATAACTGCATGGGTGAAAAGATTCATAGCTAATGCCCGTTGTAGTCAAAGGATTCAGGGAGAGCTAACTTCAGAGGAGCTCACTGCAACAGAAGTATATTGGGTGAAGATGACCCAAGAGCAGAGCTTCAGCCAAGACATCGTCCAGCTGAAATCTGGACAGGACATCAAGAGAGATTCAAAAATCAAAGACTTGAAACCATTCTTAGATGAGAATAGCCTTTTTAGTGTAGGAGGCAGGCTACAGTGCTCTGATTTCAGTTTTAGACAGCAACACCCATGGGTGCTACCTAGAAATCACAGATACTCTGAGTTACTTGCTCAGGACTGTCATGAGGGAGTGATGCATTCTGGAGTCAGAGACACTCTAGTACAAGTGAGAGAGAGGTATTGGATCCAAAAGGGAGACAGTTAGTCAAGAAGATGATATCACATTGCTACATCTGCAGGAGACTGAAGGTGAAACCAGCACAGCAGTCCACGGCTCCATTACCCAGTGACAGTCCCAGTCCCCTCCCTTTGAAGTTATTGGGGTGGATTTTGCAGGGCCATTATATGTTAAGGCTAGTGGTCAGTCTAAGAAGGCATATATTGCGCTTTTCAGTGCATTTAGAGTTGGTTTCTGATCAGACCACAGAAAACTTTCTGTTGGCCTTAAAGAGGTTCATCGCAAGGCGAGAACTGTGCAAGGTTGTTTATTCAGACAATGCCAAAATGTTCAAAAGAGCAGATCAAGATCTAAAGGAACTATGGAAGTCATTCAGAGGATCAGAGCTCACAGAGTTTTTCACTGACAAGGGGATCACCTGGAAGTTTATTGCAGAGCGAGCTGCTTGGTGGGGTGGTTTCTGGGAAAGGCTTGTGAGATCTGTGAAAACCTACTTAAAGAAGATCCTGGGGAGGGCCTCACTGAACTTTGAGGAGCTGACAACCATGCTCACAGAGATAGAGGCTGTGTTGAACTCCAGGCCGCTCTCCTATGTACATGAGGATGCGTCAGAGCCACAACCACTCACACCCTCATTTCTTGGTTGGAAAAAGACTAATTTCGCTACCGCCAAAGACTATGCTGCCACCGTCCCAGACAAACAACGTGAGCAGAGAGGACATGGGCCGGAGATGGAGGTACCGGCAGAGACTCTTAACCAGCTTTTGGAATCGCTGGAGAAAAGATTACCTGATGGACTTGAACTCAGCTCACAAGTGCGAGACACCCACACCCACTGTGCTGAAGGTGGGAGATGTCATCCTGATTGGAGAGGACAACGCGCCCAGGCAGAACTGGAAGATGGGCAGGATAAAAGAACTCTTCCCTGGGAGGGATGGACTCATTCGTTCCTGTACTGTTCATACCTTTACAGGCAGTTTGTTGAGGATACCTGTTCAGTTGATATATCCATTAGAGATAAGTTAAAGTAATGGGCTGAATAGTAATGAACAACTGTTCATCGGGCGGGAGAATGTTGTAACTTGTTTTATTACATTATTTACTCTTATTTTGAAGAGCATGGACACAGGAAGTGCTTTTACTTTGAAGGCAGAAAGTACAATGTTACATGCTTGTTGATGCTACTAATTTGGAATGTTACGTGTGGATTATATACATGTCGGGTGCAAGAGCGCGTTCTCAATCGCTTTAACAGTTTTAAGACTGCAGTTCACCAGTAAAGTGATTCCGTTCAGACAAGACGTGTCCTGGTCCTCATTAGAAGCTCCACTTCATTACACGCTAGTCCATGTTGATGTGTCCAATTTTTTTTAAAGTAAAAATAAGAACTTTTCCACAGTGCTGGGATTTTTTAGACTATTTCGCCTGCTTTATAAAATACCCCTTCCCAGGCACACATGAAGCTGGGTACAGAGAGGAAGGGGGGGAAATCCATTGAGTTTCGCTGCCCCTTATATTTCAAATCGTACGGCAAACCCACAAACCATTTTCTGAATCAGTCACGTGGTACGGCCGGCTCGCGAGGCTTCGAACGTCACCACATACGTCATCGACACAAGCCTCGATACGCACTTCACCAAAATCTACCTGGATTACTCGACACGCGCATCGAAGCCTCGACGCGAAAGGACACATCACTAGGTTTTATACCATATTGTGGTTAGTTGGCTAAACTTAAGAGTTAATTTAAGCTCAACCATGATTACTATTTTTACTTAACTCTTCCCAAACGGCCGACGCGGATCCGTGTTTTGACAGTGTTTATGTTTTTTAAATATTCATATCTTCGCGAAAAAACGGCGCAGAAAAAAGAATCCGCTGCTGTTAGAAGCGCCAAACTCTGCAGTTTCCGGCCCCCTCCTCTGTGTGCTTCTCTGTGCCTGTGAGGAGCTGACAGGCTCTGGTGTCAGTGTGGAGCTCCGCCTTTCACCGTGATTTGTCGATTCAGGTGTCCGTCGACATTTTGTGTGAAACTAGCAATGAACACTCAGGAAATCCCTACATCCCTAAAGGACCTACCCACCCACCTATGCTGCCAAAAACACTGTTGTTCACTTGATAGACAACACACTACCCACTGAAACCAGCTAAAAAAAAAGAAGTGTTTTCTCATTTTGTCCTGCAAGAAAACACAGAGGTGACGGCATCTCTGCTCCGCTCCGATCAGCTGCTCAGTTTTACTCTGAGCGACGCGACACACGAGCATGCGCTGGTAAAGAGTATATAGTACCAGTGGTGGGCTGTCAGGGCCTGCTAAGCCTTCTCTGCTGGCCTAAACAGAATCACAAAGTTTTCTTTTTCATAATTAAAAGTTATAGCTATTTTATAATTTAATCGTTTTTCACAAATACACTACATGTATTAAACTTATTTTTCCCCATTAGCTTATCTTCTCATTGCACAGCTCCTGTGTTCCAGCATAAGGGCCCGTTCACACGAGACGCGACTTTTAAAAGCGCAGTCGCCTCTAAAACGCCTTGGCAAAAACACGTATTGGCAACCGTGTATACCGAGTGTGACATTGATGAGCTGTGTGACTCCGCGCCTCGCGCTTAAAAGTTGAGAATATTTAAACTTTTAGGTGAGCCGAAAAAACGCTAGAAAAATGCGACGCCTTAGGGGGCCAATCACACAAGGGGCCGATCACACCAGACGCGACTCTCAAAAACGCGTCGCTACCAAAACCACAGGCTCCACAGGGCTGTTTTGCCCTGCGCGTTTTTGCCAAGGCGTTTTAGAAGCGACTGTACTTTTAAAAGTCGTGTCTGGTGTGATCGGCCCCTAATGCCTGCTTTCTGCTTGTCGCAGGCATTATGCCGTGTTCACACCGGACACGTGTGAGTGAAACGAGGGCAAAGGGGGCGTGGCTTAGCTCTGTTGCTTGCCTCTGTGAGAGACAAGCGACAAAGCTTTCATTTCCGCTATCGACCATGGAATAAATAACCACTAGTTCTGCTTTATACTTGTTGTGGAAGTCCCAAACATGTCGGAACATGAAACGCCCTCGTATTTGGGTTCATAACATCATCCGTAGCCGCACACAGCTCGGTGAATTTCACCGACTCCTCCAGGAACTGCGTCTCACGTATCTCCGTAAAACGATACCGATTATGCCATCCACCATGGAAATAACCACCAATTCTGCTTTATATTTTTTGTGTAAACTCCCCATATGTCGGAACATCAAACTCCATGGTGTCTGGGTTCATAATATTATCAGTAGTCCCACGACAGCGTCTTAATGAAGCCGCTACCAGCGCTGGTTCAGGCGGAGCAGCAGCAGCTTCATTCAGAAACGGGGAGACGGCGGTGGTGACGGGCGGAGCTTCTCAACGCTGATTGGCTGCCGCAACTTTGCGTCACATGATTTCTCTGCCAGAGTTGGGAGAATTCAACTCACGCGAATTCGCGCCGCGTCCTTCGCTTTGTTCTCCCCAGGTCAAACGTTCTGTTCGCGCCACCTCAAACGCATCTATCTCGCCGCGGCGCGAATAAATCGCCAATTCGCGTCGCAGCGCGTCTGTGGATTTACTTTACATGTAATCTGTAGGTTGAAGGCAGAGCAACAGAGCGTATGCTTGTTAAGTCTGCTCAATCACAGCAATCATTGCTGTTATAGGTACACAATCCATGGCCCGCTACTGTATAGTACACACATACAGTATATACACAGAGTACATATGTTCTTGTTCTGAAAACTGTTCTTGAAAAAAGCACATTTTGACTCGAATCATAGTAAATTGTTTGAAAACAAAAACTGATGTAATATGTGTCATGTGCACAAACCCCATGAAGCTTGATCTGTAGTATGAAGTCATTTCTCAGTCCCATCTTATCTCAGTCCCTTTCATTTTGATGAAAGTAGAGAGACTTTTTACAGGAAGTAAAACATGCTTTCAAACTAAAACCACCAAAAGGACTGACATAATCCAATTAAAGGTTGAGTCTTAGATACTTTGACTAAGAAAAAACATTAGATTTAAAAAAGCTCAGTTTAGGAGAAAGACACATGCAACGAGTTCACTTTCAAAAAGCTTAGGTGCATTGGACATTTAGGCTAGCGCAATGAGTGAACCTGTGTTGCTTAAACCACTTGTAAGGTGCCAACATTTGTGCACAGACACTACCCCAAGCTACTAAAGGGAATTGAATCAGTGCAACATTGATCCTTTAATGAACAATTAAAAAAAGTGCATCTAGCAGCTTAAATTGTATCTGTATACAAAAAGTCACCCCAGTTTGGTCTAACGTGCAACAGCTCCCTACAAAAGAAAAAATGCTGTTGCGACTATGACTAATAATGCAAGGTGAAAACCAAAAGAGTGACTTTTCAAAGATTTGTAACAAATCGAGCAAAGAAAAGACAATCAAAAGTTTAAAGAAATTAGTTTATTCAGACATTTGAACAGAGGTAAGCACAATAGGCCCCGAGGAGATTTGCCTTTGGTTGGTTGAGTCTGTTCCTCTTTGCACTAGAAAAAAGAAAGACAAACAGCGATCACCAACTGCACGTAGATTTAGTTGACAAAAGGGTATTCCAGATGTCACTTACCCCGTTTTACTCCTTTTCTCTCTTGTCTGTAGTTCATCTGGTGTGTAGGTTGCACACACTGGCCTCTGCATGAACCATCTGCTTGGCTCCGAGTGTCACAAATTGCTGCATCACAGTGGACATAGATCTGTAGATCGACAGAAGGGTTTATTACAGGGCTACCATGCGATGTGGTCGAAATGCTTCATTTGGAGACAAACTCATATTATACCTCGTCTTTCAGAACCTCCTCATCTTTAGTGAAGGTGAACATCTTCATAGAGAAGCGTTTCATGTGGGATGGGACTAAAACCCTGGCATCGCTCACAACAGGATGGAAAATTGTCACATAGCTATCATCTGGATTCTCACAGCTGGGGGAAATAAAACAGTAATGCTTCTTTAAACCCATACAATTATGTTTTGTCACAAGTCAAACCTTAAGTTTGACATTGCACTTAGTTCGATGCTTCTCATTACCCGTCCACAATGATATCCCAGCTAGGCAGAGACGTCCGGTCTTCATCAAGTGTAGCCCAACAGCTCTCCAAGATGAGCTCCAAATTGGGGTCAGTAGACTCAACCAGCGCCACCTCAAAATACAGCGGCTGCCTCAGATATTTTACAACTGGATAATCTTCTGCTTGGTAGAAGAGCTCGTACGATGAATCTGGAGGAGAAAAGTCCCATTAGAAAGAGGCATGGCCCAGACAAACAGTGTAGAGTCTTGCAAAAGCAAGACAAGGTTTTCAATAAAGTCAACTTTACCCTGGGCTAGCCTCATTTGCACCATCAGCTGTCCTGAGCCGATCTCTGCAGTAGGTTCATAGTGTCTTGGTTTTGAGCTAAAGCCAACAGTCTGTGTCTCCTTGACCACATAGTAGCAGGAAATAGTTTGTCTTTGAGAAAAGAAAAATACACTGTAGGGGGTTGACTTCTCACTAGACAGTATATTAGGATAAAAGATTTGACAAGTCCCTCTACCTGTACTGAGGACCAACTGGTGATGTGGGGGACGCTCCTTTGTTGTAAGGCAAGGCAATCTGATTTTCATACAGCATGTAGCGGTCAAAGAACTTAATAAAATAAAGACAGGAGGCGTTAGAATGTTAAACAAGAATAATGTGTGGGTTTAAGGTGAACTAACACCTACAGTTCGTGTGGTTCCACAGGTAGCAACACTGAAGGAGAAATATGCAAAGCGATCATCACTGAATGCCGGTTTGCACGACTGGTCCTTTAGGGTCAGCCTACTTGGGAGGATATTGGTCACAGAATCCACCTTCACAGCCACAGCGGTCATTGTTCCATTGGGGAAGCACTCTGAGGGTAGAGGTGGTAAGGGTGAAGACAATGTCCTACAAGCACCATCAACAGAAACACTACATTGTTCAATACTTACCAGTTGTTATTAAGGGGAAGTTGCAGGCTAAGAAGAAATCAGCAAGCACCCAGTCGTTACTGGTATGCAACAGAAAGAAGTCAACGCGGGCTCTTACTGAATCTGATGTAATCAGCTGTAAGACAAAGAGGAAAGTTATCCAGTGCAGAAGATTCATGGTGAGATGTTATAGTTGATATACCTCGAAGGCTGTGTCCTTGGCAGTGTACGGCAGTACGAGGTTGAAGTGTGTGCCGTTTTCTTGGAACTGGTAGTCAGCCAACTCAGGTGTCAGCTGTTGATGTCCAACCATTGCCTTGAAATCATTGCCTTGACTCCCATATTTCACACTAATGTAAAACTGGTTCTGGTCACAGGTGCCAGTGATGGTGGGCATCTCTAAAGGCAGAGAACAGGTTTACCATTTGACTGAGCCTCTGTCTCCCTTAGGCTCTCACTGGGGTTGCGTTTGTGTCATTTCATAGTTAAGGGGAGACATGCAAGCAAATTATCCAAAAACCTTGACTAACACATCTTTCAGTCAAATGAAAGATCTTTTAGATGTTGCCTTTACATCTTTCGATTTCTCATGAAGGCACCAACAATTCTAATATCCAGCAGATTCAGAACTGTTATTACAAAAATATACATTTTAAAAGCACATGTGGAAGTCTCATGCAATAGTTAAATTGCTCTCCCTAGTCACCTGTTGGTCAAAGCAATTATGAGCTAGATACCGTGAAAAGCTAAATATCTCACCAACATCCTGCAGAGATACCTTCAACTCGACTGGGTGGGCAAATGGACTTTCTTCAGGCAGGATGATAAACCCAAAGATCAGTGATAGGAAGTAGGTTGTAACCAAGGATTCAGGATTCTGCGGATATAAACAGCTCATGCAGACTGAAACGCTTCCATACAGGGCAAATAAGCTGACATTTAGCATCTATAAGTTCATACATATTTCAGGACAACATCTGAATCAAAGGGCACTAAAACAGAGACGCTCTTTGTTCCATTGGAGTAGCGGTGCTCCTGGACAGTAAAGCCTCTGGCATTGCTCTCTTCAACAGTGAAAACTTGGGTGAAGAAGGTGATGTTCCTCAGCACCACATCATGAAGAAACGGCCCCAAGAGAACGCTGAACACCCGGTACTCTGGGACAGTATCTGAGGGACAGAAAGCGACGGGTTTATAGCCTTCTCCACGAGCCTCAAGTGCTATAGTCTGCCAGATAAACTTACTTTCTTGGACGTGGGGCGGTTGAAGCATAAGTGGGGTGGTAATGGGGAGCAAAACCTTGTATCTGGTATCATCTTGGGTGTCAGTGGTCCTCCACAGTACCTCAAGCATGGGCTCCACAATGTAGGTGATGTGGTACTGGTAATCTGGGGCATGGCTCTGCAATTATTCATGACTTTAGCTTAGAAATGCAAGAGTAAATTACATTTTTTGCATGTTTAATTAGAGGACTTCTCAACCTTGTAGTGGCCATCAGGCGAGCCCACTGGGATCTCAATGACGATGTGGAAATCTGTAGTCGACAGCGTGTACCCCCGTGCGGCCATCTGAGATCTATCAAGCCTCCTTCCGTTGATGCCCATGTGCATTTCTAGGATTTCAAAGCTGCCATCTACCAGAGGTGTCACACGGCGAGGTACGTGCCAAGCGATTACATCGTTGATGAAGAGGACACCACCTGTTAATGATAAACCAACTGTTGTAACTGTGACAACGTTAACAGTGTCCATCCACCGATTGCTCGAGACTTGCCTGTGGGACAAGCAGCTGCCAAGTTCGCCACACTCAGACCATGTGGTGCCTTGTAGTAGGCGCTCACCCTGAACACTTCCATGGGGACTCCACCCACCTAAGAGATGTCAGGTTTAATGTCATGCTTTAAGGCCAAGTATAATGCAAACCACTTGAGATAGGTGGTGCTTACATCCTCCGAATAAGTCTCTGCTGTATTGTACGGGGATCGCATAACCAGACGGGTCGAGGTCACCATGGCACCATAGCCGGCTTCTTCAGCCTCCCTCAGCACCATTGCCACTGGTTCTGGGGTGTAAAATGTCAACTTCCAGATACCATGTGCTGTCCCAGAGGCCTATAGGGAAAGGGAGAATTCATAATTTACTCCGTTTAATTAGATACCAAATGGTGCAGGTTGAAGAGAAAGTCCACTGCAACAGCGGCATTTTTACACATACATCAGGAATGGTGTCGATCTCTCTAACATCTTGAGCCTGTCCCTTAGCTTCAGCATCAGGAGTAGCAATGTGGTGGGACACCTAAACACAAGAAATGGTGGCTTTATAGTTTGTCAGAGACTAGTTGGTAGAACTATCAATGTTAAGTGACCTACTTCCATGTAGTTCCTGTCACAGAGAATCTCTCTGGAGGCCCACCGAGTGTAGCTGCACGTTTGAGTCACATCATGGGTAACCACGTCTGATTGACTGGGGCCGTACATTTGGAGCCTCAAGCCAACATTAAAGGTTTGATCGTCCTACAAATGAAATGCATTAAACAAGAATTTGGCATTAGTGTCAATTGGCTAAATGTTTGCATGAATTACTTAATTGCTTTCAGCTCTATTGACATTTCATTTCCTAGCAATAACATATTTTAAAACCTCACTTGGGAAATTTTAAAGACAAATCAATTAAGTGAGGTTAGAACATCGGATGAGTGCAGCTTTACATTTGAGAGGAAATACTGCATATCCAAGTGCAGTTAAAACATGGGGAGGCAATTAAGGAAAACAAATAAAATACTAACTAAAAAAAAATAAGTCTAAAGAATTTAAGGAATCGGTGAACTATGCCATAATGTTTCTCACTGGCAAATTATAACATGGCGAATAAAATTAGCCCAAACATACTTTGTTGTCCACGTAGCAGCCCAGCAGAGACGAGTAGATTCTGGTGTTGCCCCACGGGTCAGACTCCATGCTGTATCCACACTGAGCAGCCAAGTTGGGTGTTAACACAATGTGCTGGGTGCCATCTAGGGGAGAAAAATATTATATAGACAAGCATGACAGGACACCACTTTCCTATTGAGGAACCAATCATGCATCAGCACATTGTAGACTCACTTATGGCCTCCACCTCAAGCTCATTCCCCACTGCTAGGGCCTTGTCCAATGACAGCCTCATTAGATTACCCACACAGTCTGAATGCAAGCCACTGCCTGTTAAAAGAAAAGGCTTGTGAGGAAGAGTATACTTTCTGTAACAATGGCAAAGTCATTTTGTCTGAATTCAGGCTTACTGGACTGTGAAGTGAGCTTCATATTTGGCCTTGCTTGAGCCAAGAGGATTCCTGCAGCCATCAAGTTCCATAACAATCTTAAACAAGTTAAACACATAATTTAGAGACATTAGGTGTGCAGCTAGCAGTCTCTTCAAAAATAAACTAATTGAACTTACATGTTTCCAAGCCTCCACATGTTGCAGTCTGAGTGCAGCCAAACAAAATAACTAGAGGAATCCAATCACTATCAGAGCTAGGCACTGCACACCCAGCACACCTGCCAACAGACCAACCTTGAAGAGATGTGACTGCTATGTGATTCATCACCAGCTGTTATATACATCAGTTAATTACATTACACAGGTGAGACCATCACCAGCTGTTTTAAAACCAAGGGACCCGTACCAGGTGATCTTCCATCCTGTTTTGCCTGATGCCAGAGTTCAGTTTTTTTTTTTTACTTCTAAAACACTTTGAATTTCAAATGTTTGCTTTTGTTTTCTCCAGCTGTAATTATGTTTCAAATGGTTAGGGAAGACACGTATGTCTGAGCTTTGATCTAAACTAGTTGCACACTATTGCATAAAAACACAGCTTAGTCAGTGGCACTCAAACCTGAAGGAACATATTTTTTCTTGCACAATCCTTCCTGATAAACCTTAGGCAGCAATCAAGTATAATTTGTTGAATATGTAAATGTTTGTTCCGTGGAATAAAGTCCACGTTGCTCCTGTGTCCCTTTTCAGGTAAATGTCGTCTGTTGTTTAGTTTTTAAAAAAATATGTGTAGTGTGGACATTTCTTCTCTGATCTCTTTACCAGTTTCAGTCTGGCACAAACATGTATGTACATGCAACATCTTCATTATATTGGTGATATTGTTGAACAATAAACGTGACACATTTACATGTTGCGGTTCTTAAATATGTAAACGTAACGTGACAGTATACCACCTTTACTGTTATTGTTTGTTAGAAAAGTGGACATTGGGAGTGGGCCCGACTCCACTTTCACTCAGCTACGTAGTTATGTGTTGGCAGGCGGATGTTGGTGACATGATTCTGCAGCGGTGAAACTACAATGTTCCGAAGTTGGACTTCAAATATGCCCATCTTAGATACTTCGTCCGTGTGTTCCTACAGTATTGTATCATGCAGACGACTTAAATGTGGACAACCCGGTTCAAAGTATCACTTTATTAACAAGGTTGGAATAGAAATTAAAGAAAGAATATACAAGTGAAACCAAAGGATTGTCACAGAGAGTATACAGCTACAAAACTGTCTCATTGTTTAGTTTCAAACATGCTGAATTAAATACATTCTTACGCTAACAATGCCAGACTTCGATGTTGAGGTATATATGCAGATTATAATCTGATCATAAGAATATGCAGACAATAGTTTTAGAAACATCACACATCTCCGTGTGACCTCGAAGTGTTGACTTGATAGTGTTTTAAAATTGTAATGTGACAAAATAGTTGATTCAAAAGATGATAATCAAAAACATGACTCAGAAAAAAGGGACCAGCATTGCTGCCCTCAATGCTGCATTCCTCTTCCCACTGAAGAGCCCGGGTTTCAGCATCTGTAACTGAAGTCAAATGAAAGAATGAGGGCTGAGGCTGCAGTACAACACCAAAGAGAGCAGTTCAAATACGTCAGTTTGATCAGGTTACAGCAACAGCAATGTGACGTTCGTATTTTGCCAGCAGGTTATTGAAAGTTCACAACAGATTATTGAAAGCTCACATTAGCATAAATGGGCCGAAAATGGCAAATTGGCCAAAGTACTGTAGCACCCCCTATTGTTCAAATTGGACGCCTGATTTATTGCAAGTTAGGGGATGCAATGTGCACATATACCCCAAGTTTGGAGTTGTTTGTCCAAATAGTTTTAATGTTATGAGTGTTTAAAAACAAGACACGCCCCTAAGAGGTTGATTGGTCGACATCTCCTCAACGCAATGAGATATCAACGAAATTTCAATGCAGCATTGATGATCCAGTGCCATTGATGATAACTACCAAGTTTGGTACGAAAAGGACGTAGCGTTTAGTAGAGAAGTGCAAAATCATGTTTTTCACAAAATCGAAGATGGTGGAAAATATTCATAGGCGGACTTTATGGGTCTGAGAGGCTTTTTTGTAGAGCAGGTGGAGATGGACATGTGTGAATTTTTTCAAGTAAAAAAAACATTCTGGGCGAGGGGCGTAGCCGGGCCAACTTGTAGGGGGCGCTAGAGAGTCATTTTTTGGAACTTTTTTTTCCGGCTTTGATACATCCCTATTTTTTACCAGGCCTGACAAGTGTTCCAAATTTGGTGAGTTTTTGAATATGACAAGTCCCCCAAAAAGCAGTCCAAAGTGGAAAAATAAGGATCAGAATAATGAAAAAAAATAATCCTTTGTATTTCAATAGGGTCCTCTCGGGACTGACTGTCAGTCGCTCGGACCCTAATAATAATAATAATAATAATAATAGGAACCCTTTGTATTTCAATAGGGTCCTACTCGGACTGACTACGTCAGTCGCTCGGACCCTAATAAATACACAATTGTACACAATATTGTTTTATGTAGTCACGTGATATGTTGCAGCAAAGTGCTGTCCCATTCATATTTACACCAGTTCAAGCCCTCACAGCCTCTCACTCAACCACTTAGCAGGTGACGTCAGGGTTCAGGGTTTGAGGGTTTAGGGGGAACATTGGGATTGGGCCTCGGTCTCCTCCCGGCTCCCACCTGATTGCCATTCATTCATTCACCTCACCTGTTCTGTCTACCCAGCTGCCTTCCATCAACTCATCTACCCAACAGTGTATCTACCCCGGTTTTTCATCCACTCATTGCTGCAACCTCTGTGGTATCGTGTTTTGATTCTGAGTAATTCAAATGGTTTTCCCTGGCTTACTTTGTCTCCCTTTGCCTACAGTTTGGATCATCCCCTCCGGCTCCCCAGTCTGCCTGCACTGCATTGTTCTGCCCGGTTCCCCACCCTCACCCTCTTGTCCTCAGTCTTGCTTTGACGTGTGGCCGTCCCGGCTATGTCAAAGCAAGTATAAGTGTGGACCAGTGGCGGGCTGTCAGGGCCTGCTAAGCCTTCTCTGCTGGCCTAAACAGAATCACAAAGTTATAGCTATTTTTTTTTTTTTTTTACCATAATTAAAAGTTATAGGCACTTTATAATGTCATTGTTTTTCACAAATACACTACATGTATTATAATTATTTTTCCCTATTAGCTTATTTTCTCATTGCACAAGCGCCTGTCTTGTCTGTTTCTCAGCTCAGGCCAGCAGCACAGCTTGCTTGACAGCTGGTTAAGTATAGTTCATCATCCAATCAGATTGCACCTCTGTTTCTCTGCTCAGTTAGACATTACTCAACTATACCTTTACAGATGTTTTTTTTGCTGCTGTATTGGTTTTCTGTATAGCTCCTTTAGTAACTGAAAGCAAAAAACTAAAGTGACGGAAAACAATCAAGGGAGCAGGCTGCAGCAATACAAAGGGAAAAGCCAAACAATAAAACAAGCTTAAAACAAAGCCAAATGACACAAGGAACTCTGGTAGCAAACGCAGACAACATGACTTAAGGGAAAGTACACCGACTAAATACACGAGCGCAGGATGATTAGACCAGTAGAACAGATCAGGGCAGTGCAGACCATCACAGATGCAGGAAGTAAAACAAGGAGAGGACTTTCAAACAAACAGGAAAGCAACCACCACAAAGACCATGACGTTTACTTTTTCAAGTGTTGGGGACAAAGAAGTGTGCCCCCTCCTCTTCTATTGACCCTTCTTCCAGTAATTGCAAAACCAACTTCCACTTTTTTATTGATGCGAGTGGTGTTATTTTTTCTAAATATCTTAATTTCTTGGGTTTCATTGTCAGCTCCTTTGACACCTTGTGGCACTTGACTAGTGATGGCATTCCTGAGACAACTATTAGCACTGGCAGCTTGTGGCACCTACATATAAGTGCCGATATTATCCGACTTTTATTTAAAAACTTTTTTATTTATACTTGTAAATTACAAGGATTAGGATGATTTTTCATTTTAGCAGATTACTTCATATGACTACAAAAGTAATTTTTAAAGAGTATATTTGGTTCAAAACCAACAAAATCCCTTCAATAAGAAACAAATGAGAAACAAAAAAAGTACAATGTGGTTGCTCTAAGGATGCATCCCAAATTGCATCGCTATTTCCCTCACCAGGCATGCATGGAGAGACGCAAGGGAACCATGTGACGAGGGGAAATGAGGAAAGCATCCTCTATAGCTCAATGTGAAGCGATAGCCCTTTCTGATGACGGTGGCCACTGATCACATCGCGATCAGCTGTCAGTCGGCTTTAACAACTGGAGACTTTTGACGGAGTTTGTCTGCACACATTAGTGTACCTGAATAAGTTCCTGGTCTGGACAGTTTAGCTAATATTCCAATAAAAAAAATCCCCTTAAAATAGTGATCGTATGATTATGGTTTCTCTTGAACACTGGGATTTATAAATCAATGTTTCAGGTTAAACTTATAATTCAAACCCAACACTGAAGAATGATCAGCCTTACGCAACGGAAATGACGATAAACGTACCCCCTATCCAGCGCGTTGATTTGAATGGTATCCATAACCAACGTTAGAAGGAAATAACGCAAGAAAATTAAATTCTCCAATAGAAGAAATGTGTTTGCGGTCTTGTTCAAACTTACAATGAACATATTTTAACCAGATTGTAAATCAGAAAACAGGGAGTTTAATTTGTGATCCGTCGTCACTGAGTATTAAACTCCAGCATCCAAGCAAATAACTGCACATTGAGGGAGCATGTCCAGCATTAAAACACTTCCTGAAAGGCTAATTGTGAGTCCTCGCTCATGGCTCCTCAGAACTCTACCTCCGAGCAGAAATTAGAGTTTTGGGACGGCCATCAATATGGTGGCACAGAACTTCCGGTTCAAGCGAGGAAACGGCAAGACACTTGGATGTACCCTCAGTGGGGAATCTAGTGAGCTATAGGTCAGGCTTTGTAATGCGTAGATTCTGAAATCAACGTCACTGTTGTGGGGCAGTTCAGCAGAAGGACAAGTCAATTTCAAAAAGCTTAAGTACATGGCACAATTTAGTCTAGTGAAGCTTTGTGGGCTAAAACCCATGTAAAGGCTCCACAATTTCAAATCAGAGTTTAAGTGCACATGACTAAAATGAAGCAAATGATTGACCCTAAAAAAATAAACCATTTGAAAAGTCTGCATCATGCAGCTTCTACTGCATCTCAATACAAAGAGTCACCCATTGTTGAGCTGACTAATGTGCAGTTACCAGGAAACATTTTTTATACCTTGACTGCATGGCCCATGTAATGCCGGGTGAAAACCGAAAGGACTTTTCAAAGCTTTGATACAAATTAAGTGAAGAGCCGATTGCAAAAGTTTAAAGACAAGTTTATTCAGAAGTTAACACAATAGGCCCAGAGGAGATTCGCCTTTGGTTGGTAGAGTCTGTTCCTCTTTGCACTAGAAAAAGACAAATAGTGATCACCAACTGCACGTAGAGTTAGTTGATAATGTTATTCCAGATGTCACTTACGCCGTTTTACTCCTTTTCCCTCTTGTCTGTAGTTCATCTGGTGTGTAGGTTGCACACACTGGCCTCTGCATGAACCATCTGCTTGGCTCCGAGTGTCACAAATTGCTGCATCACAGTGGATATAGATCTGTAGACGGACAGAAGGGTTTATTACAGTGTTACCATGCGATCGATATGCTTCATTTGGAGACAAACTCATATTATACCTCGTCTTTCAGAACCTCCTCATCTTTAGTGAAGGTGAACATCTTCATAGAGAAGCGTTTCATGTGGGATGGGACCAAAACCCTGGCATTGCTCACAACAGGATGGAAGATTGTCACATAGCTGTCATCTGGATTCTCACAGCTGGGGGAAATAAAATACACAATTGAATACTTGTGACAATCCACAACACAATTGTATGGTTTAAACAAGTCAAACCTGAAGTTTGCACCGGTTTTATGCTAATCATTACCTGTCCACAATAATATCCCAGCTAGGCAGAGACGTCCGGTCTTCATCAAGTGTAGCCCAACAGCTCTCCAAGATGAGCTCCAAATTGGGGTCAGTAGACTCAACCAGCGCCACCTCAAAATACAGCGGCTGCCTCAGATATTTTACAACTGGATAATCTTCTGCTTGGTAGAAGAGCTCGTACGATGAATCTGGAGGAGAAAAGTCCCATTAGAAAGAGGCATGGCCCAGACAGACAAGTGTACAGTCTTGCAAAAGCAAGACACGGTTTAATAAAGTCAACTTTACCCTGGGCTAGCCTCATTTGCACCATCAGCTGTCCTGAGCCGATCTCTGCAGTAGGTTCATAGTGTCTTGGTTTTGAGCTAAAGCCAACAGCCTGTGTCTCCTTGACCACATAGTAGCAGGAAATAGTTTGTCTTTGAGAAAAGAAAAATACACTGTAGGGGGTTGACTTCTCACTAGACAGTATATTAGGATAAAAGATTTGACAAGTCCCTCTACCTGTACTGAGGACCAACTGGTGATGTGGGGGACGCTCCTTTGTTGTAAGGCAAGGTAATCTGATTTTCATACAGCATGTAGCGGTCAAAGAACTTAATAAAATAAAGACAGGAGGCGTTAGAATGTTAAACAACAATAATGTGTGGGTTTAAGGTGAACTAACACCTACTGTTCGTGTGGTTCCACAGGTAGCAACACTGAAGGAGAAATATGCAAAGCGATCATCACTGAATGCCGGTTTGCACGACTGGTCCTTTAGGGTCAGCCTACTTGGGAGCATATTGGTCACAGAATCCACCTTCACAGCCACAGCGGCCATTGTTCCATTGGGGAAGCACTCTGAGGGTAGAGGTGGTAAGGGTGAAGACAATGTCCTACAAGCACCATCAACAGAAACACTACATTGTTCAAGACTTACCAGTTGTTATTAAGGGGAAGTTGCAGGCTAAGAAGAACTCAGCAAGCACCCAGTCGTTACTGGTATGCAACAGAAAGAAGTCAACGCGGGCTCTTACTGAATCTGATGTAATCAGCTGTAAGACAAAGAGGAAAGTTATCCAGTGCAGAAGATTCATGGTGAGATGTTAGTTTGACATACCTCGAAGGCTGTGTCCTTGGCAGTGTACGGCAGTATGAGGTTGAAGTGTGTGCCGTTTTCTTGGAACCGGTAGTCAGCCATCCCAGGTGTCAGCTGTTGATGTCCAACCATTGCCTTGAAATCGTTGCCCTGACTCCCATATTTCACACTGATGTAAAACTTGTTCTGGTCACAGGTGCCAGTGATGGTGGGCAGCTCTAAATGCAGAGAACAGGTTCACCATTTGACTGAGCATCCGTCTCAGGCTTTCACTGTTAGTTTAATTTTAAGTTAAAGGGAGACACTTTAGGTGTCTGGTCAATTTGCTTCCAGTTGAGAAAAAAATATTAGATTTTCCTTTTACATTTTCATCTTTTGATTCCTCCAGAATTCACCAACAGTTTGAATATTTCAAACTTATTCTGAACTTGTATTACAAAATAGAATGTTTAAAGTATGTGGGAAGTCTCATGGCAATATTAGTTAAATTGCTCTCCCTAGTCACCTGTTGGTCAAAGCAATTATGAGCTAGATACCATGAAAAGCGAAATATCTCACCAACATCCGGTAGAGATTCCGCCAACTCTACTGGGTGGGCAAATGGACTTTCTTCAGGCAAGATGATGAAACCAAAGATCAGAGAGATGAAGTAGGTTGTAACCAAGAGTTCAGGATTCTGCAGATAAACAGCCCAGTCATTTCACTGAAACATGTAAATACAGAGCAAATAAGCAGCCACCAAATGACATTTAGCATACATTTTTCAGGACAATATCTGCATCAAAGGGCACTGAAACAGAGATGATCTTGGTTCCATTGGAGTAGTGGTGCTCCTGGATGGTAAAGCCTCTAGCATTGCTCTCTTCAACAGTGAAAACTTGGGTGAAAAAGGTGATGTTCCTCAGCACCACATCATGAAGAAGGGGCCCCAAGAGAACGCTAAACACCCGAGACTCTGGGACAGTATCTGAGGGACAGAAAGACAGGTTTATAGCCTTCTCCACGAGCCTGATGTTTTGTTGCCTGAAAGATGAGACTTACGTTCTTGGACGCGGGGAGGTTGAAGCATAAGAGGGGTGGTAATGGGGAACAAAACCTTGTATCTGGTATCATCTTTGGTGTCAGTGGTCCTCCACAGTACCTCAAGCATGGGCTCCACAATGTAGGTGATGTGGTACTGGTAATCTGGGGCATGGCTCTGCAATTATTCATGACTTTAATTAAACATGGGAAAGAAAAGTGACTCCTGCATTGCTAAGCCGAGGACTTCCCAACCTTGAAGTGGCCATCAGGCGAGCCCACTGGGATCTCAATGACGATGTGGAAATCTGTGGTGGACAGCGTGTACCCCCGTGCGGCCATCTGAGATCTATCAAGCCTCCTTCCGTTGATGCCCATGTGCATTTCTAGGATTTCAAAGCTGCCATCTACCAGAGGTGTCACACGGCGAGGTACGTGCCAAGAGATTACATCGTTGATGAAGAGGACACCACCTGTTAATGATAAACCAACTGTTGTCGTAACTGTGACAACGTTAACAGTGTCCATCCACCGATTGCTCGAGACTTGCCTGTGGGACAAGCAGCTGCCAAGTTCGCCACACTCAGACCATGTGGTGCCTTGTAGTAGGCGCTCACCCTGAACACTTCCATGGGGACTCCACCCACCTAAGAGATGTCAGGTTTAATGTCATGCTTTAAGGCCAAGTATAATGCAAACCACTTGATAGGTGGTGCTTACATCCTCCGAATAAGTCTCTGCTTTATTGTACGGGGATCGCATAACCAGACGGGTCGAGGTCACCATGGCACCATAGCCAGCTTCTTCAGCCTCCCTCAGCACCATTGCCACTGGTTCTGGGGTGTAAAATGTCAACTTCCAGATACCATGTGCTGCCCCAGAGACCTATAGGGAAAGGGAGAATTCATAATTTCCTACATTGAATTAGATACCAAATGGTGCAGGTTGAAGAGAAAGTCCACTACAACAGAAGCATTTTTATACATACATCAGGAATGGTGTCGATCTCTCTAACATCTTGAGCCTGTCCCTTAGCTTCAGCATCAGTAGTAGCAATGTGGTGGGACACCTAAACACAAGAAATGGTGGTTTTATAGTTTGTCAGAGACTAGTTGGTAGAACCATCAATGTTAAGTGACCTACTTCCATGTAGTTCCTGTCGCAGAGAATCTCTCTGGAGGCCCACCGAGTGTAGCTGCACGTTTGAGTCACATCATGGGTAACCACGTCTGAGCGACTGGGGCCGTACATTCGGAGCCTTAAGCCAACATTAAAGGTTTGATCGTCCTACAAATTAAACGCATGAAACAAGAATTTGGCATTAGTGTCAAGTGGCTAAATGTTTGCATGAATTGCCTTCAGCTCCATCGACATTTAATTTCCTAGCAATAAGCCATTTTAAAACTTCTCTTGGGAAATTTTAAAGACGAATCAATTAAGTGAGGTTCGACAATTGGATGAGTGCAGCTTTACATTTTAAAGGAAACACTGTGTATCCAAGTGCAGTTAAAACATGGGGAGGCATTTTAGGAAAACAAATGAAATACTAACTACTGCCTTAAAAAAACAAGTCTCATAGTGAACTATACCATAATGTTTCTCACTGGCAAATTATAATAAAATGTCAGCCAAATTAAGCTCAAACATACTTTGTTGTCCACGTAGCAGCCAAGCAGAGACGAGTAGATTCTGGTGTTGCCCCACGTGTCAGACTCCATGCTGTATCCACACTGAGCAGCCAAGTTGGGCGTTAACACAATGTGCTGGGTGCCATCTAGGGGAAGAAATATATATAGACAATCATGACAGGACACCACTCTCCTAGTGAGGAACCAATAATGCTCATTAGCACATTGTAGACTCACTTATGGCCTGCACCTCAAGCTCATTCCCCACTGCTAGGGCCTTGTCCAATGACAGCCTCATTAGATTACCCACACAGTCTGAATGTAAGCCACTGCCTGTTAAAAGAAACGCTTGTGAGGAAGAGTAAACTTTCTGTAACAATGGTAACGTCATTTAGTCTGAATTCAGGCTTACTGGATTGTGAATTGAGCTTCATATTTGGCCTTGCTTGACCCAAGAGGATTCCTGCAGCCATCAAGTTCCATAACAATCTTAAACAAGTTAAACACATAATTTAGAGACATTAGGTGTGCAGCTAGAAGTCTTTGCATAAATAAACTAAATTAACTTACATATGCCCAAGCCTCCACATGTTGCAGTCTGAGTGCAGCCAAACAAAAGAACTAGAGGAATCTAATCAGTATCAAAACTTGGCGGTGACCACACTGACCACCCAGCACAACAGACCAACTCTGAAGAGAAATGTCTGACTGCTTTCTGATCCATCGCCAGCTGTTTTATACATCAGTTAATTTAAATACACAGGTGAGACCAATTGGTGATTCTCCACCCAGCTCACATGCAGTATGAGAGCTTGATGGATGAAATTATGTATAAAAAAGCTGGTAATAGATCAGTCAGTCATTTCGACGCTGGACAGCCTGGTGGCAGAACACGGGACGGACGTCATCGTTGTGCGACGAATCAAGTTTTGTGGAAAATCGGTGGACTTTGAGAGGAGAGCAGAATTTTGCGGTTCAGCAGCAACTGTACCGTGAATGCAGATAATACAGGTGACAGTACAGATGGTGAGAGAGATGGAATGCAATGGCAAGAAGCTAACAGAAAGAGGAGAGATTGGAGCGATAGTTCTGACCACTCCGGAAATGAGTTCGGCAAGGGGAGTAAAAAAGCGAAGGCTAATGGAGCAAGTGTGAGGAAAGAGGATGAAACAGCGGAATGGAAAGTGGTAATTGCGTACAGCCAAGAAAATAAGAATAGGATATATGAGCTATGATGTTAGAGAGTTTATTCCAGCTCCCTTAAGATGCTTCAAGTGCCAAAGAATGGGACATACGGCAGGGCAATGTAAGGGGAAGCAGAGATGTGCAAGATGTGGAGGCGAGCATGAATACGGAAAATGTGGCCAAAATGTAAAAATTAAATGCAGTAACTGTGGAGGTGAACACAGTGCTGCTTTTGGAGGATGCCCAATTCAAATGCAAGCAAAGGAAGTGCAGAAATATAAAATACTCAATCAGGTGTCCTATGCGGAAGCAGTTAAAAAGGTGAAGGAAAATGGAAAAATTACACCCAGAGAAACAATCATGAAGGAAGCGGGGAAAAGACAACCCCTTGTGGACCTTCCCCGATTCAGAGTCAAATAGAGTTGAATTCATGCATAACAGAGATAAATGAGGACACGCTAATTGTTGACAAAATGTGCTTTGTGGCCTTCATCTGTAAAACTATGAACTTGGCAATTCAACAAAAGAAAAAGTGATAGAATTAAGACAATTGTAGAGATTCTGGGAATCAAAGAAGCTATGGCAGATCTGATTCATAAAATGTTAAATCCTCCCAACTACGATGTTCAGGGTGATTAACCTCCTAATGGTGTTGCATATGCTACAATGGAATGCCAGAAGTTTAATAGCAAATAGGCAAGACTTCAAGAAGGTGGTGGCTGATCTGAAGGAACTTGGCTAAAGCCACAATTGGACTTTGTAATTCCAGTGTACAGCTCTGTCAGATGTGATAGAACTGGGAAACAAGGTGGGGTGTGTGTAACATTTATTAAGGAGGCACTAGCATTTAGGAAGATTGATGTTCCAGAGCAGTATGAATGTGTTTATGATAGAAGTATGGAGTCCCAGAGGAGATATCAAGGTGGTGAACTTTTATAATCCTTGTAAAAAGCTGTCTTTGGAAATGTTTCACGAGATATCAGGAAATGCTGGGAAGAGAGAAATTTGGTGTGGAGATTTTAATGCTCATAATACACTATGGGGAAGTGAGTGCACGGATTTCAACGGAAGGGTAGTTGAAGAATTTATAGAGGAAAGCATTAATTTGTCTTAGTGATGGAAGAGGCACTATAGTAGTTACTCGAAATTCAGTATCCTGTTTAGATCTCACCTTAGTCTCAGGAAATATGAGTAATTTGTGTGAATGGAATATAATGAATGACTCTGACATAGGGAGTGATCATTACCCAATATTATGCTCATTAAATTATAGTATCTTTACACAGAAGGGTAATTCAACAGAAAGATGGTGTTTTCCTAAAGCTAATTGGGGAATATTTAAAGAATGTTGTAGGAAGGCATGTGAAGATATAACTATTGAAGGGGATGTGGACAGCTGCGCGGGAGTAGTGACCTCATGATTATTGGTGCTGCATCAATATGCATTCCTAAGAGTAAGGGGCATGGGAAAAATAAAATGGTCCCATGGTGGAATGAGGAATGTAAAAATGCCATGAAAGAAAGAAATCGTGCCTTCAGAACGGTAAGAAGCCTCCTGACTCAACATAATTTGATCGACTATCAAAGAAAGAGACCTATAGTTCGGAAAGTAATTAAGTCAGCCAAGAGGAATGCCTGGAGGAAATTCTGCTCATCGATTGGAAGAGAAATACAGGTGCGTGATGTTTGGGCAATGATCAATAAAATGAGTGGGAAAAGGAAATCAGGTATAATCCCAGTTTTGATAGACGGAGAATATCGGGCAATTACAAATAAGGAGAAAGCTGCGTTATTGGGGAAGAAGTTTGCAAATGTTCACAGTGGAAGTCATTTATATGAGATGCAGACAGAGAAAAGAAGAAATGTTAGCAGTACATACAGACGTTAAAAAGAAAAAGGGCAGTGAGGGCACTCCCCTTGATATGGAGTTTACAATACAAGAGCTGAAAACAGCAATAGAGGGAAGTGGGTATTCTGCACCAGGACAAGACCAATTATGCTATGCTATGTTTAAACAATTACCAGAGGGAGCCTTCGAAATGGTGCTTAAACTGTTTAATATGATTTGGAGGGAAGGTGTAATGCCAAGCAGCTGGAAGAGTGCTTTGATTCTACCTTTTGGCAAACCTGGTAAAGACCTAGCTAATGCTGGCAATTACAGACCAATAGCGCTGACGTCGCACTTGTGCAAGTGGATGAAAAAGATCATCACGCGCAGATTAATTTACTTCTTAGAGCAAAGGGGCTTGCTTAATAAATTGCAGAATGGGTTTCGTAAAGGTAGATCAACAACTGACGCTTTAATAAAAGTTAGCAATGAGGCAGAGAAAGCAATAAGTATGAAGGAGGTTATGGCGATAGTTTATTTTGATAAAGAGAAAGCATACGACTCCATGTGGAGAGAGGGCCTGTTGATTAAAATGGATAAATTGGGTATTGGTGGAAGGATGTACAACTGGGTATTAGATTTTTTGTCTAGCAGGGTATTCAAAGTAAAAGTTGGAGATGCTGTGTCAGATGAATTTAGTATTGTAAATGGGATCCCACAAGGGAGTGTCATTAGCCCTATTCTATTTAATATTATGATAAATGACATATTTTTGGATATTGGAAGAGATATGGGCTCCCTGGTGTATGCTGATGATGGGGCGGTATGGAAAAGAGGAAAGAATATTGGGTATGTAAGCAGTAGCATGCAAAAAGCTATAGATAAGGTTGAAAAGTGGTCATATGACTGGGGGTTTAAAATGTCAGTGGATAAGTCGTGCTACATGCTATTCACCAGGAAAAGAAATGTAATCAATTTGAATCTTAAATCATATGGAGAGGGTCGCAGAGTTTAAATACTTAGGCTTGTGGTTTGATGAGAAATGTTTGTGGAGAACTCATATTAAGCACATTGAAACTAAATGCAAAAAGGTGATCAATGTTATGAGAGCAGTTTCTGGGCATGAATGGGGTGCAGATAAACAGTCATTACTGGATATATATAGGGCCATTATAAGATCAAGTATAGATTATGGGTGCATGGTGTATGGAGCAGCTGCTAAAAGCACACTTGAAATATTAGATAGAATTCAGTCCAGAGCTCTTAGACTATGCACGTGTGCAATTAAATCCACACCAAACATCGCACTTCTGGTGGAAGCGGACAAACTGCCATTAAAATTAAGACGGGCCAAACTAGCGTTGGCATATTGGGTGAAGCTTAAGGGTTCGGGAGAGGAACTTCCTGCAATCAATGTGCTGCAGGAATGTTGGGAATACACACACAATAAAGGGAAAGGGTTTGGGTGGAGCATCAACTCAGTAGCCAATGAGTTCGGATTAAATAAGTATGACTATGGTCCCAGTGTGACGTGGGGAAATGTTCCTCCGTGGATTTTACCAGCCAACAAGGTGAACTTATCACTCATAGAGCAAAGGAAAAAATGGGTGGGGAAAAACTGTGACATTGGACAGCAGACACAAGAATACATGAACAACACATATTATAACTATCTGCAAATATACACCGATGGGTCGAAAGACAACGGGAATGGTCACGTGGGTGCAGGGGTATTCATAACTGAATTTAATAGGGCTGTATGTAAAAGAATTAATGACAGACAGTCTGTCTTCACGGCTGAAGTTACTGCTATAATCCTGGGGCTGCAATGGGTGGAAGAGGTCAGGCCGGAGAGAGTGGTTATCTGCTCAGACTCTGCAGCAGCGTTAAACAGCATTAAGTCCAAACGATCTATACGAGAGGACTTAGTGCTGGAAATATCTATGATAATGCTGAGACTCCAAAGGCTGGGTACTAGTGTGCATTTTTGCTGGGTTCCTGCTCATATAGGTGTGGAGGGAAATGAGAGTGCGGACAGGATCGCTAAAAAAGCCCTTAAACTCAAAAAGGAGGAAATCCTGAGTATTCCGTTTGGAAAAGGGGTAGCGAAAGCTGTTAGAGAGGCAGTGAGGGAATTATGGCAGAGGGAGTGGGACAACAACTGCAAAGGAAGGCACTATCACAATATACAAAAATCCATAAATGTTAAGTTTTTCAAAGGGAAGTGTCGGAGAGAGGAGGTAATCATATCAAGGCTAAGATTGGGACACACAGGACTGAATGCAACTCTGTTTTTAATGGCAAAAGTGGGAACAGATAAGTGTATTTTTGTAATGAGACTGAGGATGTGGAGCATATTATCATGAAGTGTCGTAAATACAACTCTGAAAGGAAACTTTTGAAGGCAAAAATTTCTCAGCTGGGACGGAGGTGGAGTCCGGAGGGAGTTCTGGCAGCGAACCAGGTGGGTTATGAGGGTTATAGGGCTTTCTTGCGATTTGCCAAAGATACAGGACGAGGACGCAGGATTTAGGTATAGGTTTGTTTGGTTATTAAGTAGATGGGCTGTTAATGGGTAGTATTTTGGGTTTTGTTTTGTTGCTTTGAGGTGCTTTGTTGTTGCTTTGTTGGTTTGGTTTGGTTTTATTTATTTATTTTTTGTTTCTTTGTTAGTTAGAACAGTTATTCCTGAATCTGCACACTCCGGTACAGTAGGTGGCGGTATGCACCTAGGCAAATTGGTTGCGATCCGCCAGTCAAATTTATAGAAGAAGTCATCATTTCTCTTCAGTGTTGGCCTGTTGTTGAGTGTGTTGGGTGTTCAGTGCCTAGCTCTGATAGATTTCATTTCTTTTGTTTGGAGCCACTGAGACTGTAACATGTGGAGGCTTGGCAACATGTAAGTTAATTTACTTTAGCAAAGACCTAATGTCTCTAAATTATGTGTTTAACTTGTTTAAGATTGTTGTGGAACTTGATGGCTGCAGGAATCCTCTTGGGTCAAGCAAGGCCAACTACGAAGATCACTTCAGTCAAGTAAGCCTGAATTCAGACAAAATGACTTTGCCATTGTTACAGAAAGTATACTCTTCCTCACAAGCCCTTTCTTTTAACAGGCAGTGGCTTGCATTCAGACTGTGTGGGTAATCTAATGAGGCTGTCATTGGACAAGGCCCTAGCAGTGGGGAATGAGCTTGAGGTGGAGGCCATAAGTGAGTCTACAATGTGCTGATGCATGATTGGTTCCTCACTAGGAAAGTGGTGTCCTGTCATGCTTGTCTATATTTTTTTTTTCTCCCCTAGATGGCACCCAGCACATTGTGTTAACACCCAACTTGGCTGCTCAGTGTGGATACAGCATGGAGTCTGACCCGTGGGGCAACACCAGAATCTACTCGTCTCTGCTGGGCTGCTACGTGGACAACAAAGTATGTTTGAGCTAATTTTATTTGATGACATGTTATTATAATTTACCAGTGAGAAACATTGTTGATTTCTGGAAAGAAGTGAGAGTTCTTAACAACTGTAAAACATCTTTGCAATGCACTGTTGATGGGATTTCAGGAGCAGACAATATTGCTATTGTTATGGTGACAGCATTATAGTACCTTATTCAACTGTATCAAAAGTGATTTGTATAAATTGGACGATGTTGAGAGTAATGTGTCAATGGTGATTATGTCACATGAGGTGTACAAAGCTATAAATAAGCTGGCAGATGGCAAAGCAAGTGGTTTAGACCAGTGTTTTTCAACCTTTTTTGCGGCACATTTTCTACAATAAAAAAATCCCGCGGCACACCAACAACCCAAAAAGTTACAGAATGTCACAGTATTCAGTGTTTCCCCTAGGTTTACAGCTTTAGGGGGGAAGCGACTGACGGACATACTACATCGTGGCACCTCACAGTACTGTACCATCTGTGCTTTTATAAATAATAGAACATTGAAATCACTTTCAATCAAACCAGATTGCTCCATCAGACAAAAACAAATGTGTTATCACTTTGTTAGAAAAATGAAAATAAAGTTATATCCGTGCAAAAAATAACTAATATTTAGTTAAAACTAAATAGCTTATTGTGGAAAACAACAAGCTATTTTTTTGCAAAACAGAATGAGTGCAGATGTGTGAGCATAACGTTGTATCATTAATAGTGGCTGCAGTGAGCTGCTTTCCTCTACAACTCTTTTTAAAACGAGGTAGATTTGATACAGCCGTTCTCAATTCATGCTCCATGTTGAGCGACGCAACAGCAGAAAAGACAACCTCACACAGATCTCATAAAGATCGGCTTTTGGCGAAATGACAAGAATCGGCGAGTCGTACATGCGCATGTGACCTATTAACGGCGTACGGTAAAATCAGCATTTCCTCTTGCGCCCCACCTGTAATACGCCCCAGTTTGATAAATACTGACTTAAAGGAAACATAGTGTTCATTTATTTTAATGATGACCACAAAGTGAGCAGGCTTTGTCACTTGAGTGTGTTTTTCGGGCTTTTGGAAGAATATTTCCAGAGCCTCAGAAACGTCAGAAACGTCATTGATGGAGTGCCAGGCTGCAGCCTGTTGGATGTTTGTCTTGACCTACAAATACCTTAACTGTTGGGCTTTAAACATGAGAGCTCATAGCTTAAAATAGTGATAGCTTAAAGCAGCAAATCCCATTGTGAAAAGCACGCAACATATTTTTCGTCGCTCTCTCTGTCCACTGTGTGCTCTCCTGTGTGCATCGCATCAGGGCGGAAAGAGTTGTAGACGCGACCCAGAAATTACAAGCTGTCGTGTACGATCAATAACATACGGCCGTTTAGTTTGTTTAACAGCAGAACAAGGTGCAGACCTGTTCTATAGGAAACTACTAGGCCAGCCACTATATTGCAGGCTCAGACGCTCAACAATGGAAAATTATTTGCGGCAGCTAAATACTATTTTTTTGGACCAATTAAGTGAAATTGGAAATTTTCTCACGCCACACCTGACGATCTGTCACGGCACAGTGGTTGACAATCACTGGTGTAGACCATATTACTGCTTAACACCTTAAATATGCTAGTCCGAGGATAACTCGTCTTCTTGCCATTTGTTTTACTGGCTTCATGGCTTGTTACCAGAATCAATGCTGTCTGTTCTGTTGGTGCCCGTCATTAGAGACAGAGCTGGTAAAGTAGGTAGCCTAGATAATTACAGGCCCATTGCTTTAGCCAGCATACTGTCAAAGGCCCTAGAAAGAATCCTTTGGACAGACTAGATGAGTTTAGTCACTCAACAGATAACCAGTTTGTATTTAGAGCCGAACATGGCACTGACGTGTGTGTGTGTGTGTGTGTGTGTGTGTGTGTGTGTGTGTGTGTGTGTGTGTGTGTGTGTGTGTGTGTGTGTGTGTGTGTGTGTGTGTGTGTGTGTGTGTGTGTGTGTGTGTGTGTGTGTGTGTGTGTGTGTGTATATGCCTTAAAGGAAATTGTCAACAAATGGAGGTCAAAACTCATCAGTCATGTGTTTTATTGATGCCTCCAAAGCCTTTGATCGTGTTAATCATGGAAAGTTGTTTTTAAAATTGAGTCCAAGAGGTGTGCCCAAATACATTATGAGTTCACGGCTTACTGGTATGCTCACCAGACAATGCAAGTTAAATGGGGCCAAAGTGTCTCAGCCCCCTTTGGGTTCAGCAATGGTGTCCGACAAGGGGAGGTGGTGTGGGGGGTTTGTCCCCAGTACTTTTTAATCCATATATTGATCTGTCCAAGCAGCTGAAAACCTCTAATACTGGGTGCATGATAGGTAATACTTTGGTTAATCATTATGTATGCAGATGATCTTGTAATTTTTAGTCCATGTAGTGCTGGTCTCCAGCAGCTCCTGACTGTATGTACCGTCTATGGCGTGGAACATGATATAAAATACAATGCTAGTAAGAGTGCTATTTTCCTTTGGAGGACAAAAGTCTAAAATTCCCCAACTTCAAATTGTCTGAAAACAAACTCTGTCGCTATGATAAGGTAAAATATCTTGGACATTTTATTACAGATGACTGATGATATTTATAGGCAATGTCGTAGGATGTATGCACAAGCAAACATTCTCTCACGCAAGTTTGGTATGTGTACAGACGGAGTGAAGATTTCTGTTTAGAGCATATTCTACACCACTCTACACTGCACACTTCTGGTCTAATTTCAAAAAAGCAAGCCTAGAGACTTCAAGTAGCTTACAATGACGCCATGAGAATACTACTGAAGAGGCCGAGATGGTGTAGTGCCAGTTAATGTTTGTGGCTGCAGGAGTTAATACTTTCAAAGCTATTAAGAAATCTTATGTATAAATGTATCTGTCGAGTTAATGACAAATAAAACCAAGATGATCTAATTTTCAAACATAGTATAGTACCAGTCCCATCTGTGGAGACATTGGTACAGCTATCTATATAAAGCATTGACTGTCCTATGTATGGTAATAGTGTTTTTATGTATTTTATTCTATTTATGTCTTTTCTATTATCTGGAGTCTGTAATAAAAAGTTTGATTGATGGTACAGTTCACCGATTCCTTAAATTCTTGAGACTTGTTTGTTTAGGCAGTAGTTTATTCCATTTGTTTTCCTAAAACACCTCCCCATGTTTTAACTGGACTTGGATACGCAGTGTTTCCTTTCAAATGTACAGCTGCACTCATCAATTGTCTAACCTCACTTAATTAATTCGTCTTAAAAATTTCCCAAGTGAGGTTTTAAAATATCTTATTGCTCGGAAATGAAATGTCAATAGAGCTGAAAGCAATTGAGTAATTCATGCAAACATTTAGACAATTGACACTAATGCGAAATTCTTGTTTCATGCATTTAATTTGTGCATTTAACTTTCTCTTCAACCTGCACCATTTGGTATCTAATTCAATGTAGGAAATTATGAATTCTCCCTTTCCCTATAGGCCTCTGGGACAGCACATGGTATCTGGAAGTTGACATTTTGCACCCCAGAACCAGTGGCAATGGGGCTGAGGGAGGCTGAAGAAGCCGGCTATGGTGCCATGGCGACCTCAACCCGTCTGGTTATGCGATCCCCGTACAATACAGCAGAGACTTATTCGGAGGATGTAAGCATCACCCATATCAAGTAGTTTGCATTAAATTGGCCTTAAAGCATGACATTAAACCTGACATCTCTTAGGTGGGTGGAGTCCCCATGGAAGTGTTCAGGGTGAGCGCCTACTACAAGGCACCACATGGTCTGAGTGTGGTGAACTTGGCAGCTGCTTATCCCACAGGCAAGTCTCGAGCAATCGGTGGATGGACACTGTTAATGTTGCGTTGTCACACAGTTGCGACAACAGTTGGTTTATCATTAACAGGTGGTGTCCTCTTCATCAACGATGTAATCTCTTGGTACGTACCTCGCCATGTGACACCTCTGGTAGATGGCAGTTTTCCTAGAAATCCACATTGGCATCGACGGAAGGAGACTTGATAGATCTCAGATGGCCGCACGGGGGTACACGATGTCCACCACAGATTTCCACATCGTCATTGAGATCCCAGTGGGCTCGCCTGATGGCCAGTATAAGGTGGGAAGTCTCATAGCTTAGCAATGCAAGAGTAACTTACATTGTTTGCATGTTTTATTTCACTTTTCTTTCCCATGTTTAATTAAAAAGTCATGGATAATTGCAGAGCCATGCCCCAGATTACCAGTACCACATCACCTACATTGTGGAGCCCATGCTTGAGGTACTGTGGAGGGCCACTGACACCAAAGATGATACCAGATACAAGGTTTTGTTCCCCATTACCACCCCTCTCATTCTTCAACCTCCAAGTCCAAGAAAGTAAGTCATCTTTCAGGCAACAGACCATCAGGCGATTGGAGAAGGCTATAAACCCATCTCTTTCTGTCCCTCAGATACTGTCCCAGAGTCTCGGGTGTTCAGCGTTCTCTTGGGGCCCCTTCTTCATGATGTGGTGCTGAGGAACATCACCTTCTTCCAAGTTCTCACTGTTGAAGAGAGCAATGCCAGAGGCTTTACCATCCAGGAGCACCACTACTCCAATGGAACCAAAAGCATCTCTGTTTTAGTGCCCTTTGATGCAGATATTGTCCTGAAAAATGTATGTGACATTATAGATGCTAAATGTCATTCGGTGCCAGCTTATTTGCTCTGTATTTAAGTGTTTCAGTGAAATGACTTGGCTGTTTATCTGCAGAATCATGAACCCTTGGTTACAACCTACTTCCTCTCTCTGATCTTTGGGTTTATCATCTGGTCTGACGAAAGTCCATTTGCCCACCCAGTCGAGTTGCAGGCATCTCTGCAGGATGTTGGTGAGATTTATCTTTTTACAGTATCTAGCTCATAATGGTGAGTACAATTTAACTAATATTGCATGAGACTTCCCCACGTGCTTTTAAAATGCATGTTTTTGTAATACCAGTTCTGAATCTGCTGGATATTAGAACTGTTGGTGCCTTCATGAGAAATCGAAAGATGCTGTAAAGGCAACATCTAAAAGATCTTTCATTCGACTGAAAGATGTGTTATGCAAGCAAATTGTCCAAAAACCTTGAATGTGTCTCCCCTTAAATATGAAATGACACAAATAAACCTCAGATGCTCAGTCAAATGATGAACATTTTCTCTGCTTTTTAGAGCTGCCCACATCACTGGCACCTGTGACCAGAACCAGTTTTACATCGGTGTGAAATACGGGAGTCAAGGCAATGATCTCAAGGCAATGGTTGGACATCAACAGCTGACACCTGAGATGGCTGACTACCAGTTCCAAGAAAACCGCACACTTCAGCCTAGTACTGCCGTACACTGCCAAGGACACAGCTTTCAAGGTATGTCAAACTATAACGTCTCACCATGACTCTTCTACACTGGATAACTTCCCGCTTTGTATTTCAGCTGATAACCTTGGATTCAGTAAGAGCCCGCGTTGACTTCTTTCTATTGCATACCGGTAATGACTGAGTGCTTGCTGATCTCTTCTTGGCCTGCAACTTCCCCTTAACGACAACCGGTAAGACTTAAACATATAGTGTTTCTGTTGATGGTGCTTGTAGGACATTGTCTTCAACCTTACCTCCCCTACCCTCAGAGTGCTACCCCAATGGAACAATGACCGCTGTGGCTGTGAAGGTGGATTCTGTGACCAATATCCTCCCAAGTAGGCTGACCCTAAAGGACCAGTCGTGCAAACCGGCATTCAGTGATGATCACTTTGCATATTTCTCCTTCAGTGTTGCTTCCTGTGGGACCACAAGAACAGTAGATGTTAGGTCACCTTAATCCCACACTTTATTTATGTTAAACATTCTAACGCCTCTTGTCTTTATTTTTTATTAAGTTCTTTGACCGCTACATGCTGTATGAAATTGAGATTACCTTGCCTTATCACAAAGGAGCATCCCCCACATCATCAGTTGGTCCTGTAATGGAAGATTTTCCTATAGATCTGTTAAAAAGGAATGCGGTCTCTAAATCAAAGTTGTCTTAAGTTCGTTTATTCCTGCAGGAAGGAAAAGTCTTATACGGCTATTGGCGCGGCCTGTAACACAGAATTCAAAGAAGCGACATTCATCAGTCCTTTTTATAACACCATGAGGTCTCCGCCTCTAAACCCCCCAACGAAGGAACCCGGACTAGCTGAGTTTGTTTCGAGAGACATGAAATCGCAGTGTTCCCGTCAACCCCTTTGTCCTCACGATCAACACCTTATCTGTTTACGATCCCTTCATATACAAATGGTTTAGATCAACAACCCTTTGATCCCAGTACCTCTGCTTCTTCTCTCCATTTAGCTCTGAGGGTCATTTAAGGTTCAACTTAGACTCTCTTATCCTCACAATATTACCACACTATATTTTACCATTTCAGTACAGGTAGAGTGACTGGTCCAATCTTTTATCCTAATATACTGTCTAGTGAGAAGTCAACCCCTACAGTGTCATTTTCTTTTCTCCAAGACGAACCATTTCCTGCTTCTATGTGGTCAATGAGACACAGACTGTTGGCTTCAGTTCAAAACCAAGACACTATGAACCTACTGCAGAGATCGGCTCAGGACAGCTGATGATGCAAATGAGGCTAGCCCAGGGTAAAGTTGACTTTATTAAAAACCTTGTCTTGCTTTTGCAAGACTGCATACTGTCTGTCTGGGCCCTGCCTCTTTCTAATGGGACTCTTCTCCTCCAGATTCATCGTACAAGCTCTTCTACCAAGCAGAAGATTATCCAGTTGTAAAATATCTGAGGCAGCCTCTGTATTTTGAGGTGGAGCTGGTTGAGTCTACTGACCCCAATTCGGAGCTCATCTTAGAGAGCTGTTGGGCAACCCTTGATGAAGACCGGACGTCTCTGCCTAGCTGGGATATCATTGTGCACAGGTAATGAGAAGCATCGAACTAAGTGCAATGTCAAACTTCAGGTTTGACTTGTGACAATCCACAAAACATAATTGTATGAGATTAAAGAAGTGTTCAAATGTGTATTTCTTTCATTTTTCCCCCAGCTGTGAGAATCCAGATGACAGCTATGTGACAATCTTCCATCCTGTTGTGAGCAATGCCAGGGTTTTGGTCCCATCCCACATGAAACGCTTCTCTATGAAGATGTTCACCTTCACTAAAGATGAGGAGGTTCTGAAAGACTAGGTATAATATGAGTTTGTCTCCAAATGAAGCATATCGACCACATCGCATGGTAACCCTGTAATGAACCGATCTGTCCGTCTACAGATCTATGTCCACTGTGATGCAGTAATTTGTGACACTCAGAGCCAAGCAGATGGTTCATGCAGAGGCCAGTGTGTGCAACCTACACACCAGATGAACTACAGACAAGAGGGAAAAGGAGTAAAACGGGGTAAGTGACATCTGGAATAATATTTTGTCAACTAACTCTACGTGCAGTTGGTTATCATTATTTGTATTCTAGTGCAAAGAGGAACAGGGTCTACCAACCAAAGGCAAATCTCGTCTGGGCCTATTTTGTTAACGTCTGTTTAAACTTCTGAATAAACCAATGTCTTTAAACTTTTGCTAGCGTCTTTTCTCTGCTCAATTTGTATCAAAGCTTTGAAATAGCCTTTTGGTTTTCACCTTCCATTACATAAGTCACAAAGGCAGTTTTTCTTTTGCGGGTAGTTGTTATTAGACAAATAAACAATGGGTGACTTTTTCTACAGATGTGGTAGAAAATTAGGGGGTGGGGTACAATTGTATGTGTGGGACGCACAGACTTATCGACAAAGGCTTACCAGTTTAAAAGATGCGTTTAGGTTTACTGTTGATGCACCATCTTGATGACGCGGAGGAGGTTTGACAACCCTTAAAGTGTTGGCACATAGTAAAGCAAAGTCTCTAAGGTGCAGGGGAAAAACATGTGTCAAATGAGTTTTTCTAAATGCATGGTTTTTAAGGAAAGCCATCCTTTTGACACTAGATCTCTATCCATTTTCTTCCTGGATCGGGTGGCAGAAGGCTGACCCAGACTTCCCTGTCAACATGTTCAATGTTATTCTGGCGGATCCTGAGGTGTCCCCAGGCAAGCTGGGAGATGTAAAACCTCCAGTAGGAAGCATCCTGATTTAGAATCACGTCAGCTTAAAACAAAGGAGTAGCGCCTTAACTCAACGTTCCCTCTTGTCAGATCTCCTTACCATATCTCTAACGCTTTTGGTGTGAACGCAGCATTAGCTGCAAAAACTCATTTTGGCCGCTTGTATCCGAGACCTTGTTCTTTTGGTCACGACCCAAAGTTCTTGACCATAGGTGAGTTGTCGGAACGCAGACCGCCCGGTAAATTGAAAGCATCGCCTTCCGGCTTCAACAAGACGGGGGTTGGCACTCAGTCCATCTGGTTAAAATATATGTACATAGTAGGTCTAAACAACACAACCACAAACAACTTTCTTCATTTCTAAAAATATGTCTTTTCTTGATCTGTTATTTCCCTTTTACTTGTGTTATGGACAAAAGTCGGAGAGAGGAAACTTTTTACATTTCCATTCAGTCGCGTGAGGCTGATCATTCTCGAGTCGGGTTTGAAGAAATTAATACAAATATAAAGACAAGAGGCGTTAGAATGTTAAACAAGAATAATGTGGGGATTTAAGGTGACCTAACACCTACTGTTCTAGTGGTTCCACAGGAAGCAACATTGAAGGAGAAATATGCAAAGCGATCATCACTGAATGCCGGTTTGCACGACTGGTCCTTTAGGGTCAGCCTACTTGGAAGGATATTAGTCACATAATCCACCTTCACAGCCACAGTCGTCATTGCTCCATTGGGGTAGCCCTCTGAGGGTAGAGGTGGTAAGGGTGAAGATAATGTCCTACAAGCACCATCAACAGAAACACTACATGTTTAAGTCGTACCGGTTGTCGTTAAGGGGAAGTTGCAGGCCAATAAGAGATCAGCAAGCACCCAGTCGTTGCTGGTATGCAATAGAAAGAAGTCAACGCAGGCTCTTAATGAATCTGACGTAATCAGCTGTAAGACAAAGAGGGAAGTTATCCAGTGCAGAAGATTCATGGTGAGATGTTAGTTTGATATACCTCGAAGGCTGTGTCCTTGGCAGTGTACGGCAGTATGAGGCTGAAGTGTGTGCCGTTTTCTTGGAACTGGTAGTCAGCCATCCCAGGTGTCAGCTGTTGATGTCCAACCATTGCCTTGAAATTGTTGCCCTAAATCCCATATTTCACACTGATATAAACTTGTAATGTGCAGTGTTCAAACCTGGATGAAAGGCAAGAACTCTCTCACACAGATAACATCTCACTTTTAAACACCTACGTAGGTTTTCATTTGTTGCTCAGATGAGGGATGGTATTAATGCTCTAGTTGGTTTTCTCCAATTGCAAATTGTGTATTTTCTTACACTTCAAATCTGTTTTTCACTGATCTCTTGACCAATTTTTGTCTAGCACAAACATGCATGTACATAAAGTCTTCACGTTACGGTTCTTAAATATGTAAATGTGATGAGATAGTATACCCCTTTTACTCTTTTGATTTCAGTTAGAAAAGTGGACCCTAACGAGCCCTAACAGTCTTTCACACTCAACCATTTACCAGGTGACGTCAGTAAGTCCCTTAGGGTTCAGGGTTTAAGGCCTTAGGGGGGGACAGTGGGAGTGGTCCTGACTACACCATCACCCAGCTACGTAGTGATGATGTGACGGCAGGCAGATGTTAGTGACGGTTCTGCAGCGGTGAAACTACAATGTTCTGAAGATGGACTTCAAAAAAGCGCATCTTAGATACTTCGTCCGTGTTTTTCTACAGTGTTGTATCATGCAGACGACTTAAACACGGACAACACGGTTCAAAGTATCACTTTATTAACAAGGTTGTAATAGAACTTAAAGAACCAAGGGATTGTCACAGAGAGTATAAAGCTACAAAACTGTCTCGTTCAGTTTCAAAAATGCTGAATTAAATACATTCTCACACTAACAATGTCTCATATCCCTCTTTGTTGAAAAAAACGACTTCGATCCTGTGGTTTATATGCAGATTACAATCTGATCATAAGAATATACAGATAAGAGTTTATGAAAAATCACACATCTCCGTGTGACCTAGAAGTGTTTACTTGATCGTGTTTTAAATTTGTAAAGTGACAAAATAGTTAATCAAAAACATGACTCAGAAAAAAGGGACCAGCATTGTTGCCCTCAATGCTGCATTCCTCTTCCCACTGAAGAGCCCGGGTTTCAGCATCTGTAACTGAAGTCAAATGAAAGAATGAGGGCTGAGGCTGCAGTACAACACCAAAGAGAGCAGTTCAAATACGTCAGTTTGATCAGTTTACAGCAACAGCAATGTGACGTTCGTAGTTTGCCAGCAGGTTCAACAGATTATTGAAAGTTCACAACATTTAAACATTTCCAAGCTATAGCAACGGTTACTTACATGACCTGCGTTTTTGTCGGTCATGATGGTTTGTTCTAGTGAACTATAAATACTACGTAATTATCTACCTTCCTTTGTAAAGGAAGGTCCAGTGTTTCCTATGCTATAGGAGATAATAAAGAAAGCGTTGAAGCTTCTTTCCTTTGCATTTAGAGAATTTGAACAGCTCTTATCATGGCGGTCACTTAGATACTTTTGGGTCATTTCACTCAGTTAGGAACTTTCCGAAGTAAAAAGGACTATTCAACCGCAGCCTCGGTCTCCTCCCGGCTCTCTCCTGATTGCCTCTCATTCATTCACCTCACCTGTTCTGTCTAGCTGCCTTCCATCAACTCATCTACCCCGGTTTTTCATCCACTCATTGCCAGATCGTTGTTGCAACCTCTGTGGTATCGCATTTTGATTCTGAGTAATTCAAACGGTTTTCCCTGTGCTTACTTTGTCTCCCTTTGCCTACAGTTTGGATCATCCCCTCCAGCTCCCCAGTCTGCCTGCACTGCCTTGTTCTGCCTGGTTCCCCACCCTCACCCTCTTGTCCTCAGTCTTGCTTTGACGTGTGGCCGTCCCGGCTATGTCAAAGCAAGTATAAGTGTGGACCAGTGGCGGGCTGTCAGGGCCTGCTAAGCCTTCTCTGCTGGCCTAAACAGAATCACAAAGTTATAGCTTTTTTTTTTTTTTTTTTTTTACATAATTAAAAGTTATAGCCACTTAATGTCATTGTTTTTCACAAATACACTACATGTATTATAATTATTTTTCCCTATTAGCTTATTTTCTCATTGCACAAGCGCCTGTCTTGTCTGTTCCTCAGCTCAGGCCAGCAGCACAGCTTGCTTGACAGCTGGTTAAGTATAGTTCATCATCCAATCAGATTGCACCTCTGTTTCTCTCTTTGCCGGTTAAACACATGGTGCGGGCCAACAAGGGGGTTCTGTATGTGTGATACTTCACAAAGACAGCAGCACCCACCCTGAAGCAGCATACCACCTACTGCACACTCCACTCCGGTACAGCAGGTGGCAGTATGCACCCTAGTTGGTTGCGATCCGATATTTTAACTGAAGAAGAAGCAAATTTTCCCTGCAGACTTTCCCTGTGGACACTCAGGCCTAATCTCAATCTCCCCCCCGAAACCCTCAAACCCTGAACCCTTAGGGACTGACGTCAGCTGAGTGTGAGGGCTTGAACTGGTGTAAATATGAATGGGACAGCACTTTGCTGCAACATATCACGTGACTACATAAAACATTGTGTACAATTATGTATTTATTTTATACTTTTTATTCACTGATTTGAACGTCTCTCACGAGATGAGAAGTCATTTTAAATAATCTATTTACTCGTTTTTGTCAACGTAAAAAATATATTATTCCTCTGATTTCATGTGTTTTTATGTTCCATCTTTAATCCATAATGTGGTAGTGTAAAGGTATTTTAACAGGCTGAACGCCCACGTATCTCTTTGTTTACTTTTTTTTTTTTACGTCTTCATGCTTCCATTGGGTACTGCGTGTTTAACATCACATTACTATGAATTGTGGGTAATTCCCTGACTGAGGGAAAGGGTTCATAAAGGGGTCAACATGTCTGCCAGAGAGCCCTCAAGCACTCGACAATAGGACAGCTCTAAACCCTCAAGGTCTTCGCGGGAGCGCGCCTCAAAGTCCCCGAGTCCGTAAGGGTGGAGATTGAGATTGGCCTAACACTTGGAACTGCTGTTCTCCCAGCCCATCTCACGCTGCTTGGCCACACGCAATGGAAAGCAGGTCTGCGCTAGCCCGCTGTTAGCTCGCAAGCTAGTAAGCTGCTGATCCACTGAATGTGCAAGTACAAAACCCACGGCTCGCCACTGGTGTGGATAACATACATAGGAGGGAGAATGACTTCATTCTCTGCACAGTTAGACAATACTCAACTATATCTTTATAGATGTTTTTTGCTGCTGTATTGGTTTTGTGTATAGCTCCTTTAGTAACTGAAAGCAAAAAAACTAAAGTGATGGAAAACAACAAAGGGAGCAGGCTGCGGCAATACAAAGGGAAAAGCCAAACAATAAAACAATCTTAAAACAAAGCTGAATGACACAAGGAACTCTGGTAACAAACGCAGACAACGTGACTTAAGCGAAAGTACACCGACTAAATACACGAGCGCAGGATGATTAGACCGGTAGAACAGATCAGTGCAGACCATCACAGATGCAGGAAGTAAAACAAGGAGAGGACTTTCAAACAAACAGGAAAGCAACCACCACAAAGACCATGACATTTACTTTTTCAAGTGTTGGGGACAAAGAAGTGTGCCCCCTCCTCTTCTATTGACCCTTCTTCCAGTAATTGCAAACACAACTTCCACTGACATTTTATCAAACAACTTTTTTTTTATTGATGTGACTGCGGTGTCATTTTTTCTAAATATCTTAATTTCTTGGGTTTCATTCTGTCAGCTCCTTTGACACCTTGTGGCACTTGACTAGTGATGGCATTCCTGAGACAACTATTGGCACTGGCAGCTTGTGGCACCTACATGTAAGTGGCGATATTATCCGACTTTAAATAAAAACATTTTTAAATAATAGTAAATTACAAAAGAATGATTTTTCATTATTTTTAGAAGATTGTTCTATATGACTATACAAGTAATTATTAAAGAGTATATTTTGTTCCTTTTATTTTAAAACCAGCAAAATCCATTCAATAAAATGAGAAACAAAAAAGTACAATGTGGTTGCTCTAAGGATGTACACAGAGAACAGGTGGCTCAGGGTGGAGTCTCTTAATTGCATCTCCATTTCCCTCCCACCAGACATGGATGGAGAGACGCAAGGAAACCATGTGACGAGAGGAAATGAGGAAAGCATCCTCTATAGCTCAACGTCCGTTTCTGATGACGGTGGCCGTTGATCACATCTTGATCAGCTGGCAGTCGGCTTTAACAGCTGAAGAGACTTGACAATTTATGTCTGCACACAGTGCAACTGAATAATTTCCTGGTCCGGACAGTTTTGCTAATATTCCACAAAAAAATGCCCTTAAAATATTGATAATCGTATTCTGATGTCATAAATAACCCAGAATATGATTATGGTTTCTCTTGAACACTGGAATTTATAAGTCACAATGTTTCAGGTTAAACTTATATTATATAATTCAAACCAGACACTGAAGAATGATCAGCCTTACGTGACGGAATGGAAATGACCATCAGTCCGATCAGCTGCAGGATCCAAGCAAATAACTGCACATTGAGGGACGTGTCGAGCATTAAAACACTTCCTGAAAGGCTCTCGTGAGTCCTCACTCATGGCTCCTCAGAACTTTACCTCCGAGCAGAAATAAGAGCTTTGGGATGGCCATCATATGGTGGCGCAGAACAACTTCCAGTTCAAGCATGAAATCCATGCTACGGTTTTAAAAATGTGTTCAGCTGACAAGTAATAACGGGTAAAACTGAGATGCAGTGAGTGTTGTGCGACTGCACTTCTGCGACGGCAGAGAGGTGATACAGAGAACTTTGCCAGGAATTCACAACTTTTGGCAGCGTCTTGGCTAGGTTTTTTTAGGTTCCCTCTTTGATTCTGGATATGGAAGTGAACTCTTCCTGACAAAGGAGATGACGACCCATCACTGAAACAGCTCATCCCTGTTGGACAAAGATATTCTGTTGCTGAGGAGAAGACTACTGCTTCTTCAAGTCTCAACCACAAGTGTGGTAGGATTAAGAAAGCAACAGAGCACACTGACTATATGAACGGACTGTGAAATTAAAGGAACTGATCGTAAGACAATTTGGGGATTTTTTTATCATTTGGGTGGAACTGTGTTGGTACGGATTTTATTTGAATAAGTTGTTTTTTTTTTTCTATTTTCATGCAGTTCAATATAGTCTTTGGAGTCAAACCATTAAGTGGCGCCATTTCCTTCGAGTGTCGATTCTTAATTTCTAACCGCTCCCAACAAACCCAGACCAATAATAATTTTAAAGTGGGTTACACTCTGAATACAAAGAGTCACCCATTGTTGAGCCGTCTTATGTGCAGATATACACAAAAAATATATATAATTGCTGCCTTGACTGCATGACCCATGTAATGCAGGGTGAAAACCGAGGACTTTTCAAAGCTTTGATATGAATTGAGTGAAGATTGCAAAAGTTTAAAGACAAGTTTATTCAGAAGTTAACACAATAGGCCCAGAGGAGATTCGCCTTTGGTTGGTAGAGTCTGTTCCTCTTTGCACTAGAAAAAGACAAATAGTGATCACCAACTGCACGTAGAGTTAGTTGATAATGTTATTTCAGATGTCACTTACGCCGTTTTACTCCTTTTCCCTCTTGTCTGTAGTTCATCTGGTGTGTAGGTTGCACACACTGGCCTCTGCATGAACCATCTGCTTGGCTCCGAGTGTCACAAATTACTGCATCACAGTGGATATAGATCTGTAGACGGACAGATCGGTTTATTACAGGGTTACCATGCGATGTGGTCGATATGCTTCATTTGGAGACAAACTCATATTATACCTCGTCTTTCAGAACCTCCTCATCTTTAGTGAAGGTGAACATCTTCATAGAGAAGCGTTTCATGTGGGATGGGACTAAAACCCTGGCATTGCTCACAACAGGATGGAAGATTGTCACATAACCGTCATCTGGATTCTCACAGCTGGGGGAAATAAAACACACAATTGAATACTTGTTTAAACCATACAATTATGTTTTGTGGATTGTCACAAGTCAAATCTGAAGTTTGACATTGCACTGTTTTATGCTAATCATTACCTGTCCACAATGATATCCCAGCTAGGCAGAGACATTCGGTCGTCATCAAGTGTAGCCCAACAGCTCTCCAAGATGAGCTCCAAATTTGGGTCAGTAATCTCAACCAGAGCCACCTCAAAATACAGAGGCTGCCTCAGATATTTTACAACTGGATAATCTTCTGCTTGGTAGAAGAGCTCGTACGATGAATCTGGGGAGAAGAGTCCCATTAGAAAGAGACATGGTCCAGACAAACAGTGTAGAATCTTGCAAAAGCAAGACAAGGTTTTTAATAAAGTCAACTTTACCCTGGGCTAGCCTCATTTGCACCATCAGCTGTCCTGAGCCGATCTCTGCAGTAGGTTCATAGTGTCTTGGTTTTGAGCTAAAGCCAATAGTCTGTGTCTCATTGACCACATAGTAGCAGGAAATGGTTTGTCTTGGAGAAAAGAAAAATAACCTGAAGGAGTTGACTTCTCACTAGACAGTTTATTAGGCTAAAATATTGGACGAGTCCCTCTACCTGTACTGAGGACCAACTGGTGATGTGGGGGATGCTCCTTTGTTGTAAGGCAAGGCAATCTCATTTTCATACAGCATGTAGCGGTCAAAGAACTTCATAAAAAAATACAGGAGGCATCAGAATATTTAACAAAAATAATGTGGCGATTGAAGTAGAATTAACACCTACAGTTCTTGTGGTTCCACAGGAAGCAACACTGAAGGAGAAATATGCAAAGCGATCATCACTGAATGCCGGTTTGCACGACTGGTCCTTTAGGGTCAGCCTACTTGGGAGCATATTGGTCACAGAATCCACCTTCACAGCCACAGCGGCCATTGTTCCATTGGGGAAGCACTCTGAGGGTAGAGGTGGTAAGGGTGAAGACAATGTCCTACAAGCACCATCAACAGAAACACTACATTGTTCAAGTCTTACCAGTTGTTATTAAGGGGAAGTTGCAGGCTAAGAAGAAATCAGCAAGCACCCAGTCGTTACTGGTATGCAATAGAAAGAAGTCAACGCGGGCTCTTACTGAATCTGATGTAATCAGCTGTAAGACAAAGAGGAAAGTTATCCAGTGCAGAAGATTCATGGTGAGATGTTAGTTTGACATACCTCGAAGGCTGTGTCCTTGGCAGTGTACGGCAGTACGAGGCTGAAGTGTGTGCCGTTTTCTTGGAACTGGTAGTCAGCCATCCCAGGTGTCAGCTGTTGATGTCCAACCATTGCCTTGAAATCGTTGCCTTGCCTCCCGTATTTCACACTGATGTAAAACTGGGTCTGGTCACAGGTGCCAGTGATGGTGGGCAGCTCTAAAAGGAGAGAAACAGTTCATCATGTGACTGAGCATCTGTCTCCTTCAGGCTTTAACCGTGGTCATGTAATTTTATATTAAGGGGAGACACTAGGTTTCTGGTCAATTTGCTTCCAGTCGAATGAAAAAAAGTGTTTTAGATGTTCCTTTTACATCTTTTGATTCCTCCTGAACAGTTACAACTGATGCAGAACTTTTATTAAAACATGTTTTTACATGGCAATATTAGTTAAATTGCTCTCCCTAGTCACCTGTTGGTCAAAGCAATTATGAGCTAGATACCGTGAAAAGCGAAATATCTCACCAACATCCGGTAGAGATACCGCCAACTCTACTGGGTGGGCAAATGGACTTTCTTCAGGCAAGATGATGAAACCAAAGATCAGAGAGATGAAGTAGGTTGTAACCAAGAGTTCAGGATTCTGCAGATAAACAGCCCAGTCATTTCACTGAAACATGTAAATACAGAGCAAATAAGCTGCCACCAAATGACATTTAGCATCTATAATTTCACATACATTTTTCAGGACAATATCTGCATCAAAGGGCACTGAAACAGAGATGATCTTGGTTCCATTGGAGTAGTGGTGCTCCTGGATGGTAAAGCCTCTAGCATTGCTCTCTTCAACAGTGAAAACTTGGGTGAAAAAGGTGATGTTCCTCAGCACCACATCATGAAGAAGGGGCCCCAAGAGAACGCTAAACACCCGAGACTCTGGGACAGTATCTGAGGGACAGAAAGACAGGTTTATAGCCTTCTCCACGAGCCTGATGTTTTGTTGCCTGAAAGATGAGACTTACGTTCTTGGACGCGGGGAGGTTGAAGCATAAGAGGGGTGGTAATGGGGAACAAAACCTTGTATCTGGTATCATCTTTGGTGTCAGTGGTCCTCCACAGTACCTCAAGCATGGGCTCCACAATGTAGGTGATGTGGTACTGGTAATCTGGGGCATGGCTCTGCAATTATTCATGACATTTTAATTAAACATGGAAAAGAAAAGTGACTCCTGCATTGCTAAGCCGAGGACTTCCCAACCTTGAAGTGGCCATCAGGCGAGCCCACTGGGATCTCAATGACGATGTGGAAATCTGTGGTCGAAAGCGTGTACCCCCGTGCAGCCATCTGAGATCTATCAAGTCTCCTTCCGTTGATGCCCATGTGCATTTCTAGGATTTCAAAGCTGCCATCTACCAGAGGTGTCACACGGCGAGGTACGTGCCAAGCGATTACATCGTTGATGAAGAGGACACCACCTGTTAATGATAAACCAACTGTTGACGCAACTGTGCGTCAACGCAACATTAACCGTGTCCATCCACCGATTGCTCGAGACTTGCCTGTGGGACAAGCAGCTGCCAAGTTCGCCACTCTCAGACCATGTGGTGCCTTGTAGTAGGCGCTCACCCTGAACACTTCCATGGAGACTCCACCCACCTAAGAGATGTCAGGTTTAATGTCATGCGTTAAGGCAAAGTTTAATGCAAAACAATTGAGATAGGTGGTGCTTACATCCTCCGAATAAGTCTCTGCTTTATTGTACGGGGATCGCATAACCAGACGGGTCGAGGTCGCCATGGCACCATAGCCGGCTTCTTCAGCCTCCCTCAGCACCATTGCCACTGGTTCTGGGGTGTAAAATGTCAACTTCCAGATACCATGTGCTGCCCCAGAGACCTATAGGGAAAGGGAGGATTAATAATTTCCTCAGTTGAATAAGATACCAAATGGTGCACTTTGGAAAGCAAGTTCACTGCAACAGTGGAATTTTTACACATACATCAGGAATGGTGTCGATCCCTTTAACATCTTGAGCCGGTCCTTTAGCTTCAGCATCAGGAGTAGCAATGTGGTGGGACACCTAAGAACAAGAAATGGTGGCTTTATAGTTCGTCAGAGACTATTTGGTAGAACTATCAATGTTAAGTGACCTACTTCCATGTAGTTCCTGTCGCAGAGAATCTCTCTGGAGGCCCACCGAGTGTAGCTGCACGTTTGAGTCACATCATGGGTAACCACGTCTGAGCGACTGGGGCCGTACATTCGGAGCCTTAAGCCAACATTAAAGGTTTGATCGTCCTACAAATGAAATGCATTAAACAAGAATTTGGCATTACTAAATGTTTGCATGCATTACTTAATTGCTTTTAGCTATATTGACATTTAATTACCTAGCAATAAGATATTTGAAAACCTCACTTGTTGAAATTTTAAAGACAAGTCAATTAAGTGAGGTTAGACAATTGGATGAGTGCAGCTTTACATTTTAAAAGGGAACGCTGCATATCCAAGTGCAGTTAAAACATGGGGAGGTGTTTTAGGAAAACAAATGAAATATTAACTACTGCCTAAAAAATAAGTCTGTCGGTTAACTATGCCATAATGTTTCTCACTGGCAAATTATAACATGGCGAATAAAATGAGCTCAAACATACTTTGTTGTCCACGTAGCAGCCCAGCAGAGACGAGTAGATTCTGGTGTTGCCCCACGTGTCAGACTCCATGCTGTATCCACACTGAGCAGCCAAGTTGGGTGTTAACACAATGTGCTGGGTGCCATCTGGGTGGGGGGAATAAAGACAAAGCATGACACCACTCTCCTAGTGAGGAACCAATAATGCCCATTAGTACATTGTAGACTCACTTATGGCCTCCACCTCAAGCTCATTCCCCACTGCTAGGGCCTTGTCCAATGACAGCCTCATTAGATTACCCACACAGTCTGAATGTAAGCCACTGCCTGTTAAAAGAAAAGGCTTGTGAGGAAGAGTAAACTTTCTGTAACAATGGTAAGTAATTGTTTGAGTTCAGGCTTACTGGACTGTGAATTGAGCTTCATATTTGGCCTTGCTTGACCCAGGAGGATTACTGCAGCCATCAAGTTCCATAACAATCTTAAACAAGTAAAACACATCATTGAGACATTAGGTCTGCAGCATAGCGGCCTTTCTGAACACTATAAATCTTGAACATTGCACGCCTCCGGTCCTCCCCGTCCTCTGACACAACCGAAATTCTTATCCATGCTCTCACAACATACTCAATTATTGCAACAGCATCCTCTACGGCTCCCCCAACTAAATTTTAACAAACTCCAATATGTTCAGAACTCTGCCGCTCGACTGCTCGCCTCCACCTAACGCTATGACCACATCACCCCGGTCCTGTTCCGTTTCTCTGACCTACGTAAAGCGTCTTTGAGCATTTTGATAAGCACTATATAAAATGAAAGCATTATTATTAAAGATAAACAAAATTATTTTACATGTTCCCTAGGCTCCACATGTTGGAGTCTGAGGGCAGCCAAAAAAAAAAAAATTGAGGAATCCGATCACTATCAGAGTTCGGCACTGAACACCCAGCACAACAGACCAACTCTGACGAAAAGTGACAGACTACTTTCTGATCCATCGGCAGCTGTTTTATACGTCAGTCAATTACAATACACAGGTGAGCCCATCACCAGCTGTTGATATATCCGTTAATTACAATACACAGGTGAGACCATCACCAGCTTCCAGGAAGGGTTTTAACGTGTGACACGCCTCCTCATTGTTGTGCAGTTATTTGATTGGACTGATCGCTGGAGTTTCATACCAGAGTGAAGACGGATCACAGGTTTAACTCAAGTTATATATTTTAATTGTTTTCTGATTCACAATCTGGTTAAAATATGTTAATTGTAGGTCTGAAAGGAAGAAAAAAATGTTTTTCTTCATTTATACAAATATTTGTCTTTTTCTTGATCTGTTGTTTCCCTCAATAACTTGTAATATATAATTTAAATCAGAAAGAGCTGGAGAGAGGAAACCATTTTTACAAGATGTATCGTCCTTTCCATTCAGGCACAGGCACGGCTGGTCATTCCTGAGTGTCGGGTTTGATGAGTTATATAATTTAAGTTTAACCTAAAACATTGAGCCTAAAAAATGTATTCCAGTGTTGAAGAGAAACCATATTCATATTGTGGGTTATTTAATAATGATGTCACAATCAGAATTTCAAAACATACAGACGTAAATAATTAATAAATAAGACTGCATTCCGCCGTTAGAAATCGGCACAGCCACACAATACCACACGGTGGCCCAATCTCAATCTCTGCCCTAAACCTGAGGGTTCAGGGTTTGAGGGTTCAGTTGCCCTCAAAGTTACCCATGTCAGCTACTAAGTGGTTGAGTGTGAGAGACTGTGAGGGCTTGAACTGGTGTGAATACGAATGGGCCAGCACTTTGCTGCAACATATCACGTGACTACATAAAAACATATTGTGTACAAATGTGTATTTATTTTATACTTTTTATTCACTGATTTGAACGTCTTCTTCATGAGATGAGAAGTCATGTTAAATGTTTTGTCAAAACGAAATGTTTGATGAATTTAAAAAATATATTATTATATATATTTTCTGCTTGCATTCCTCTGATTTCATGTGTTTTCATGTTCCATCTTTAATCCGTAATGTTGTAGTGAAAATGGATTTTATCGGGCTGAACGCCCACGTGTCTCTTTGTGTACCTTTTTTTTTTTTCTTTACGTCTCCATTCTTCCATTGGGAACTGCGTGTTTAACGTCACATTGCAATGAATTGTGGGTAATTCCCTTGGCCAAAGTCAGCATCTAATGATGACTTACAGAAAGGGTTCATAAAGGGCTCAAAATGTCTGCCAGAGAGCCCTCAAGCACTTTATGATGTGACAATGGGACATCCCTAAACCCTCAAGGACTTTGCGGGAGCGTGCCTCAAAGTCCGTGAGTCCGTAAGGGTGGAGATTGAGATTGGGCCGCTGTATATAAAAACTCAATGCAGTTTGTTTAACAAGTAACAGACTACAGAGAAAACTTCTCCATTCTGACACTGATGATAACTGTGTCTTTATTAGTAGTAGTAGTTTAACACCATTATATAAACTGAAAACAATATTGATAATTTGTATCAATAATTTAAGTGGATTGTTATTGGAATGTTCGCTAAAAACTGTCCGGACCAGAAAACAATTCCGTTAAACTGATCATGTTTACAGACACAAATTCCATCATAAAGCTGTTAAAGCCGACTGACAGCTGATCCAGCTGTGATCGCCGCTTGTCATCAGAAGCTTCAGAGGAAAGGACGTCTCATTTCTCTTAAAACATATTTCCTTGTGTCCTCTCTTTATTGGCATGGTGTGGGAAACAGGAATTCAATTAAGAGACTTGGGACGCAGCACCTTCAGTATCTCAGGGCGGAGAAGCCTCCAAGAAGGCTGGATAATCCGAACTGCTGCCTGGTGCATAAACACAAACAACAATAAGAGCCTTGCTCCCCGCAACCCTCTCGTTCTCCGGGGAGAACTCCAACTCTTAAAACATATTTCCTTGTGTCCTCTTTCCTCTCTCTATGCATCTGTGGTGGGAGGAACTAATATGCAACGCAAAGTCCCACGTGAGGAAAACAGTGATGCAATTCAGAGACTTGGGATGCACCCAGAGAGGGAGCTCTGGCTGTCAGAAAAGCAGAGCTTTGTACATCTGAATCCCAGAAATCCCAAAGTGAGCAACACATAGTAAATCATCATTACCGCAGTGGCGGGCCGTGGATTTTCTACCTGTGGCTTCAGTGCCGTCTGAGTCATAGGCCGTTTCTCAATATGCGATCTTCTCTGTACTTTGTGTTCTCTGTGTTCTCGTGGACTCGTGAAACGTCATCAGTCGCAGCCCAAGTACTGTTCCAATTCAAAAGTCCGCTTTTCGCCATGCACGGTGAAAATGCCCGGATGTGACTTGATCCTCCCATTTTTCCGGGGCTGCATCAGAGCAGACTTGAGCGTACTTGAGAGAGCCAATATCCCATAATGCATTTCTGACCAGCAAAAGGGGAACAATGGCAGATGAGAAAACTCATAACTGAAAGTTGATATTCTCTGAATACAACCGTTGTTGAGTAACAAAATGTAATTTTAGGATGTTTTCAGGCGAGAAGTTAGTTGTTTAAGCATCAAATCTGTGGTCGGTTTGTCAAGAATCAGCCGACTTAGATACGGCGATGGTTTGAGGTGCTACTTGTGGGACCACTGAGCCCCGACGGCACCAGGCGGTCAGCATTCTGCTGCCCGCCGAGATCAGGCAGCCTGATCTCGCAGCCTGATCTCGGCTGAAATGATCCTCTGCCTCCGATGTCTCCGTAGCGGCAATCTTTATTATTTATTCACAGTCACATTAAATCAGTTTGACTGAGGGAAAGATTAAGATTTATAACTTAAGATATTAATTTAACTTTTACTTTGAACTACAGCGGTGTCAATTCAGACTTTTGACAGATTTTTTTTGCAATTGTATGTGTATCTGTTGGATTCCCTGTCTGCTCTTTAGTCTCCACCCCGGTTTCCGCCCACTGCCACGCCCCCCCCCCCCCCTCCTTCATCCCAGCTGTTGTGCTTTGCCTTGATCACCGGCAGGTGATTTAGGGACCACAGCGTTACCTGTGAGGTGTTACCTACTTGAGGTTTATTAACTTTTTGGATTAAACTAGAGCCCTGTAGTTATTCAATAATACAATGAATCCTCAAAAAAACTACATTCCTAATAATTGTGCACAGTGTATTTATTTTATTACCATATTGTAGGAGCGCAGGAATGAACCCAGCACACACAACTTCTCTCTTTGGCTGCACAGGTGTATAGCTGTTTATTCATGCTCACACAAACATTTCGCCTTGTGACACTGACAGCCAGTCCCCTTTAACCTCTAAACACCAACCCGTTACTATGGCTATGATACCTGCTCTTAAAGGGACAGTCACTCGTATTGTCAGCCATCCCACTAGTCCTGTGAATTATGTGGGATGGGCAGGCGGACGTACCCGCCGTGGGGGTTCGGCTAACCTTACCGTTGGTCCAGGTCCAGATGTGCTGGCTTAAGGCGATCCACCGACACATGATCAAGTTTACCGGCCAGAACATGCGACTGTGGGAGGCCGTGCTGTGACGTAGGTGTTGCACCCTTGAAACGAACTGTCCACAAACACGTCCTTCTTCAGTTTTGCAACTTTTATTTAACAAATCCCAGTTTAGTAACAAGCATACATTTTTGTCTTCAGCCAGTATACAGCACGTCTGCTTCACTTCTCCCTTAAAGAGACAGCGCACTTTTCTAAGCTGCATGCAATACTGTCTGCCCTTGACAGCCAGTATGTGTACAGGTAATGTAATGTTCTCAAATATTGGAACAACAACATATGACTTAACTTAAACACACAATTTAAAGTAAATTGTTAGTAATGGACACAGTTGTATTAAATTAGTAAGACATATGAAATAACATATTTCAGGGCGCTACATAGGCACAGATGTGAATACCTTGCTTTTTCGAGGAGTGTGGCCCGGTGTGAGCTTGGTGGGGTGGTGGGTGTGGGGGTGATGGAGGAAACCACTCTGGGGAAAAAGCTATTCCTCAGCCTGTTTGTCCGGGTTTTAATCTTCCTTCTGATGACAGTGGAACAAACAGAGTGATACGGGTGTGTGATGTCTTTGTATATGTTGCTGGATTTCACCCCTAGGCTGTCTGCAAATTCACCCCACAGCTACGACGGGAACTGCGGGCCTCGGTCAGAGGAAACGTCAGCTGGGTCCCAATGAACGCCCGAGCCACCTCATCTGATGTTGATGACAGCAGAACGACCTCCGGCCAACGTGTGGTTCAGTCTACCATGGTGAGGTGTGTGAAACCCCGGGACGACATATTTTGTAGCGTCCGCGGTAATGTCTCAGACAGCGCTTCGGCTTGACTGAAACTGTTGTTGGAAAATGTATCAAGGCAAGGAATGACACCGCATTCAACACAGCAACCAGTGTAAGAATTTACATCCTTAAAGCAGTTTATTTTTATTTGGTCACGTCATGGAGCACACCTGGTCATAGACTGATACGGATTGTAGCTTGAAACAAAGATTTATGCAAAACTGGTTTTGCTAAATCAATTCTTGTTTTTCATAAAATGACAGATGAAAATCAGTAGATAGTGTAAAGATCTTGAAAATGAAAATTCCCTAGTGGAAAATAGCAGTCACAAAAAGTTTTCAATATCTGACTGAACAAATCATTTAGTTATGAAAATAACCTTGTTCCTGAGGCAAATTTGTATTATAAATCAAAATGCTGAATTTAGAGTATCAGTTTAATTATCTAAATGTTTCTCGATCATACATTTTAATAGAAGTCTCTTCAAATTCTGATGACTTTAAAGACTGTTTAAAATTATTCATGTCAAGTTATTGCTACAAGTGAGACTTGGTTAACAAATGAAAAGGGTGTTGACTTTGTCCTACAGGGGTACGATATGTTCACAGGAAACCGGATAAATAAGCGGGGTGGTGGTGTAGCATTTTATGTACAGAAAGACTTTCAATGTAAGGTAAGCGATAGCACAGTTGATATTATGGAGAGTTGTCTTGCTTCCGTTCATCCGGCGAGGGATCCTCCCGTCGCTCTCCGGAAGGTTTCTTCATTTCCCCCCCATGAGATGTTTTCTACTTTTAGGAAAGTTTTTCCCTGATGTGAGGTCCAACAGGGATGTTGCATGTACAGATTGTAAAGCCAGAGGAATTTGTTCGCTTTGGGCTATATTAAATAAACTAACAGTTTGGCATTATAGTACAAGTATTCAACAGATTCAGTGTCACAAGCTACGATCATCTCTTCTAAAACCATGTTTTTAGAAAGACTTATTTGAAATATGTTTTTCCTTTGCAGCTTTGATTCCTTTGCTGTAGGCCAACACTTTAATACAAATTGAGCAAATAAATGATGCTACAAAAGTTTAAAGACACTAGTTTATTCAGAAATTACCAGAGGTTAACGCAATAGGACGAGAGGAGATGTGCGTTTGGGTGGTAGAGTCGATTCTTCTTTGTGCTGGAAAAAGAAAAACAGCGATCACCAACTCGCATAGATTTAGTTGACAATGTTATTCCAGATGTCACTTACCCCGTTTTACTCCTTTCATCTCTTGTCTGTAGTTCTGGTGTGTAGGTTGCACACACTGGCCTCTGCATGAACCATCTGCTTGGCTGTTTGTGTCACAAATAGCTGCATCACAGTGGACATAGATCTGTAGACGGACAGAAGGGTTTATTACAGGGCTACCATGCGATGTGGCAGATACTCTAAATTTGGAGACAAACTCATATTTTACCTCGTCTTTCAGAACCTCCTCATCTTTAGTGAAGGTGAACATCTTCATAGAGAAGCGTTTCATGTGGGATGGGACTAAAACCCTGGTGTCGCTCACAACAGGATGGAAGATTGTCACATAGCCGTCATCTGGATTCTCACAGCTGGAGGATAAAAAAAAAATTGAATACTTGGCTTTGTGCCAAATCAAACCCGAAGTTGAGATTGCCCTAGTTTAATCTACTCATTACCCATCCACAATGATATCCCAGCTAGGCAGAGACGTCCGGTCTTCATCCAGTGTAGCCCAACAGCTCTCCAAGATGAGCTCCAAATTGGGGTCAGTAGACTCAACCAGCGCCACCTCAAAATACAGAGGCTGCCTCAGATATTTTACAACTGGATAATCTTCTGCTTGGTAGAAGAGCTTGTACGATGAATCTGGAGGAGAAGAGTCCCATTAGAAAGAGGCATGGCCTAGACAGAGTAGAGTCTTGCAAAAGCAAGACAAGAGCTTTAATAAAGTCAACTTTACCCTGGGCTAGCCTCATTTGCACCACCAGCTGTCCTGAGCCAATCTCTGTGGTGGGTTCATAGTGTCTTGGTTTTGAGCTGAAGCCAACAGTCTGAGTCTCATTGACCACATAGTAGCAGGAAATGGTTTGTCTTGAGAAAAGAAAAATACACTGAAGGGTTTGACCTCTCACTAGACAGTATATTAGGATAAAAGATTGGATGAGTCCCTCTACCTGTACTGAGGTACAACTGGTGATGTGGGAGATGCTCCTTTGTTGTAAGGCAAGGCAATCTCATTTTCATACAGCATGTAGTGGTCAAAGAACTTCATAAAAAAACAGGAGGCATTAGAATGTTTAACAAAAATAATGTGGAGATTTAAGGTGTACCAACACCTACTGTTCTTGTGGTCCCACAGGAAGCACCACTGAAGGAGAAATACGCAAAGCGATCATCACTGAATGCCGGTTTGCACGACTGGTCCTTTAGGGTCAGCCTACTTGGGAGGATATTGGTCACAGAATCCACCTTCACAGCCACAGCTGTCATTGTTCCATTGGGGAAGCACTCTGAGGGTAGAGGTGGTAAGGGTGAAGACAATGTCCTACAAGCACCATCAGCAGAAACACTCCAAGTCTTACCGGTTGTCGTTAAGGGAAAGTTGCAGGCCAAAAAAAGATCAGCAAGCACCCAGTCGTTACTGGTATGCAACACAAAGAAGTCAACGCGGGCTCTTACTGAATCTGAGGTTATCAGCTGTAAGACAAAGAGGGAAGTTATCCAGTGCAGAAGATTCATGGTGAGATGTTAGTTTGACATACCTCGAAGGCCGTGTCCTTGGCAGTGTACGGCAGTACGAGGTTGAAGTGTGTGCCGTTTTCTTGGAACTGGTAGTCAGCCATCTCAGGTGTCAGTTGTTGATGTCCAACCATTGCCTTGAAATCGTTGCCCTGACTCCCGTATTTCACACAGATGTAAAACTGGTTCTGGTTACAGGTGCCAGTGATGGTGGGCAGCTCTAAAAGCAGAAAAGGTTCACGAGTTGATTTAGCATCTTTCTCCCTAAGACGCTCCCTGGGGTTGTGTTGGTGTAATGTCATATTTAGAAAGGTAAATTTGCTTCCATAACACATCTTTCAGGTGAAAGAAAGATGTTCCCTTTACAGCTGTATTTGAATCTTTTGATTTCTCCTTGGCACCAAAGATTTTTATATTAACAGATTCAGAACTGGCATTACAAAGAAAAAGTTCTTGGGGAAGTTTCATGTCAATATTAGTTGAACAGCTCTCCATAGTCACTTGTTGGGGCAAAGCAATTATGAGCTAGATATCGTGAAAAGCGAAATATCTCACCAACATCCGGTAGAGATACCGCCAACTCTACTGGGTGGGCAAATGGACTTTCTTCAGGCAGGACGATAAACCCAAAGATCAGTGATAGGATGTAGGTTGTCACCAAGCGTTCAGGATTCTGCAGATAAACAGCTCAGTCATTTCATTGAAACACAGAGCAAATAAGCTGGCACAGAGTGAAATTTAGAGTCGATAGATTCACATACATATTTCAGGATAATATCGGCATCAAAGGGCACTAAAACAGAGATGCTCTTTGTTCCATTGGAGTAGCTGTGCTCCTGGACGGTAAAGCCTCTAGCATTGCTCTCTTCAACAGTGAAAACTTGGGTGAAAAAGGTGATGTTCCTCAGCACCACATCATGAAGAAGGGGCCCCAAGATAATGCTGAACACCCGGGATTCTGGGACAGTATCTGAGGGACAGAAAGACAGGTGTGTAGCCTTCTCCACGAGCCTAAAGTTATGTAATCTGTTAGATAATGTGACTTACTTTCTTTGACGTGGGGAGGTTGAAGCATAAGAGGGGTGGTAATGGGGAACAAAACCTTGTATCTGGTATCATCTTGGGTGTCAGTGGCCCTCCACAGTACCTCAAGCATGGGCTCCACAATGTAGGTGACGTGGTACTGGTAATCTGTGGCATGGCTCTGCAATTATTTATGATATTTTAATAAAAACTGCAACAAAAAAGTGACTGATGCATTTCTAAGCTAGAGGACTTCACAACCTTGTAGTGGCCATCAGGCGAGCCCACTGGGATCTCAATGACGATGTGGAAATCTGTGGTCGACAGCGTGTACCCCCGTGCGGCCATCTGAGATCTATCAAGTCTCCTTCCGTTGATGCCCATGTGCATTTCTAGGATTTCAAAGCTGCCATCTACCAGAGGTGTCACACGGCGAGGTACGTGCCAAGCGATTACATCGTTGATGAAGAGGACACCACCTGTTAAAGATAAACCAGCTGTTGCCGCAACTGTGTGACAACGCAACATTAACAGTGTCTAGCCACCGATTACTCGAGACTTGCCTGTGGGACAAGCAGCTGCTAAGTTCACCACACTCAGACCATGTGGTGCCTTGTAGTAGGCGCTCACCCTGAACACTTCCATGGAGACTCCACCTACCTAAGACATCAGGTTTAATGTCATGCTTTAAAGGCAAAGTTTAATGCAAAACAATTGAGATGGGTAGGTTGCTTACATCCTCCGAATAAGTCTCTGCTGTATTGTACGGGGATCGCATAACCAGACGGGTCGAGGTCGCCATGGCACCATAGCCAGCTTGTTCAGCCTCCCTCAGCACCATTGCCACTGGTTCTGGGGTGTAAAATGTCAACTTCCAGATACCATGTGCTGCCCCAGAGGCCTATAGGCAAGGGGAGAATTAATAATTTCCTCATTTGAATGAGACAGCAAATGGTGCACGTTCCCTGCAACAGTGGAATTTTTACACATACATCAGGAATGGTGTCGATCCCTTTAACATCTTGAGCCAGTCCCTTAACTTCAGCTTGTGCATCAGGTGTAGCAATGTGCTGTGACACCTAAAAACAAGAAATGGTGGCTTAATAGTTTGTCAGAGACTAGTTGGTAGAACTATCAATGTTAAGTGACCTACTTCCATGTAGTTCCTGTCGCAGAGAATCTCTCTGGAGGCCCACCGAGTGTAGCTGCACGTCTGCAACACATCATGGGCAACCACGTCTGATCGACTGGGGCTGTACATTCGGAGCCTCAAGCCAACATTAAAGGTTTGATCGTCCTACAAATGAAATGCATGAAACAATAATGTAGCAGGAGGAGAGTCAATTGAGTGGAAACCAAGCAATTTGTTTAAGTAAATGCAAGACACCGTTTATCACTGGCAAATTCTAATAACACGTCATCAAGTAAAATGAGCTCAAACATACTTTGTTGTCCACGTAGCAGCCCAGCAGAGACGAGTAGATTCTGGTGTTGCCCCACGGGTCAGACTCCATGCTGTATCCACACTGAGCAGCCAAGTTGGGTGTTAACACAATGTGCTGGGTGCCATCTGGGTGGGGGGAATAAAGACAAAGCATGACACCACTCTCCTAGTGAGGAACCAATAATGCTCATTAGTACATTGTAGACTCACTTATGGCCTCCACCTCAAGCTCATTCCCCACTGCTAGGGCCTTGTCCAATGACAGCCTCATTAGATTACCCACACAGTCTGAATGCAAGCCACTGCCTGTTAAAAGAAAAGGCTTGTGAGGAAGAGTAAACTTTCTGTAACAATTTCGTAAAGTAATTTTGTTTAAGTTCAGGCTTACTGGACTGTGAATTGAGCTTCATATTTGGCCTTGCTTGACCCAAGAGGATTACTGCAGCCATCAAGTTCCATAACAAACTACAACAAGTAAAACACATAATTTAGATACATTTAGTGTGCATCTAGCAGTCTTTGCAAAAATAAACTAAATTAACCTACATGTTCCCAAGCCTCCACATATTGCAGTCTGAGTGCAGCCAAACAAAAGAACGAGAGGAATCCAATCACAATCAGCGCTTGGCACTGACCGCACTGACCGCCCAACAACAGACCAACTCTGAAGAGAAGTGACTGACTGCTTTCACATCCATCGCCAGCTGTTTTATACATCAGTTAATTACAATACACAGGTGAGACCAATTGGTGATTCTCTACCCAGCTCACATTGTGAGAGCTTGATGTATGAAATTATGTACAAAACAGCTGGCGATGGATGAGATAACAGTCACGTCTCTTCAGCGTTGGTCTGTTGTTGGGTGTGCTGGGTGTTCAGGGCCTAGTTCTGATAGTGATTGGATTCATCTTGTTTAGCTGCACTCAGACTGCAACATGTTGAGGCTTGGGAACATGCAAGTTAATTAGTTCATTTTTGCAAAGACTCTTGGCTGCAAACTTAATGTCTCTAAATTATGTGTTTAACTTGTTTAAGATTGTTATGGAACTTGATGGCTGCAGTAATCCTCTTGGGTCAAGCAAGGCCAAATATGAAGCTCAATTCACAGTCCAGTAAGCCTGAACTCAAACAATTACTTACCATTGTTACAGGAAGTTTACTCTTCCTCACAAGCCTTTTCTTTTAACAGGCAGTGGCTTGCATTCAGACTGTATGGGTAATCTAATGAGGCTGTCATTGGACAAGGCCCTAGCAGTGGGCAATGAGCTTGAGGTGGAGGCCATAAGTGAGTCTACAATGTGCTAATGAGCATTATTGGTTCCTCACTAGGAGAGTGGTGTGGTGTCCTGTCATGCTTTGTCTTTATTTTTCTCCCCTAGATGGCCCCCAGCACATTGTGTTAACACCCAACTTGGCTGCTCAGTGTGGATACAGCATGGCGTCTGACCCGTGGGGCAACACCAGAATCTACTCGTCTCTGCTGGGCTGCTACGTGGACAACAAAGTATGTTTGAGCTAATTTTGTTGGCTGACATTTTATTATAATTTGCCAGCAAGAAAAACATTGGTATAATTCACCTATTCCTAAAATTCTTGAGACTATATCCAAGTGCAGTTAAAACATAGGGAGGTTTGATTAAGTTTTTCAGGAAAGCACAGTGTTTACTCTTTTTACTTTGAAGAGTAATGTAAAAATGTCAGGGCTGCATTCATCTGCCAATTTTCTCACCTCAATTAATTTCTTGTTGTATACAATTTCCAAAGCGAGGTTTTAAAATATCTTAACTCTAGGTAATGGGCAAAAATGGCAAAATCTTTGCTTTTTTTTTTTTTTTTATATTAAACAAATTTCTTGATTTCAGCTCTATTGACTCTCCTCATGCCAAATTCTTGTTTTAATGCTTTTAATTTTTAGGACGATCAAACCTTTAATGTTGGTTTAAGGCTCCGAATGTACAGGCCCCAGTCGTTCAGACAGGGTTGCCCATGATGTGTTGCAGACGTGCAGCTACACTCGGTGGGCCTCCAGAGAGATTCTCTGGGACAGGAACTACATGGAAGTAGGTCACTTAACATTGATAGTTCTTCCAACTAGTCTCTGGCAAACTATTAAGCCACCATTTCTTGTTCTTAGGTGTCCCACCACATCGCTACTCCTTAAGCTAAGGGACAGGCTCAAGATGTTAAAGAGATCGACACCATTCCTGATGTATGTGTAAAAATTCCACTGTTGCAGTGAACTTGCTCAGTTGGTTTATCATTAATAGGTGGCGTCCTCTTCATCAACGATGTAATCGCTTGGCACGCACCTCGCCATGTGACACCTCTGGTAGATGGCAGCTTTGAAATCCTAGAAATGCACATGGGCATCAACGGGAAGGGGCTTGATAGATCTCAGATGGCCACACGGAGGTACACACTGTCTACCACAGATTTCCACATCGTCATTGAGATCCCAGTGGGCTAGCCTGATGGCCACTACAAGGTTGGGAAATCCTCTAGCTTAGCAATGAAAGGGTCACTTTTTTTTTTTAAATTTTTTATTTATTTTTAATTTTTTTTTTTTTTTGCAGTTTTTGTTAAAATATCATGAATAATTGCAGAGCCTTGCCCCAGATTACCAGTACCACATCACCTACATTGTGGAGCTCATTCTTGAGGTACTGTGGAGGGCCACTGACACCCAAGATGATACCAGATACAAGGTTTTGTTCCCCATTACCACCCCTCTTATGCTTCAACCTCCCTACGTCCTAGAAAGTAAGTCACAATTATCTGGCAGACAAATTAACTTTAGGCTCGTGGAGAAGGCTTTAAACCTGTCATTCTGTCCCTCAGATACTGTCCCAGAGTCCCGGGTGTTCAGCGTTCTCTCTCCCCTTCTTCATGATGTGGTGCTGAGGAACATCACCTTCTTCACCCAAGTTCTCACTGTTGAAGAGAGCAATGCCAGAGGCTTTACCATCCAGGAGCACCACCACTACAATGGAACCAAGATCATCTCTGTTTTAGTGCCCTTTGATGCAGATATTGTCCTGAAATATGTATGTGAAATTATCATAGATGCTAAATGTCACTCAGTGCCAGCTTATTTACTCTGTATTGAAGTTTTTCAGTGACATGACTGAGCTGTGTATATCTGCAGAATCCTGAACCCTTGGTGACAACCTACATCCTCTCACTGATCTTTGGGTTTATCACACTACCTGACCAAAGTCCATTTGCCCACCAAGTCGAGTTGCAGGTATCTCTGCAGGATGTTGGTGAGATATTTAGCTTTTCACAGGATCTAGCTCATAATTGCTTTGCCCCAACAAGTGACTATGGAGAGCCATTTAACCAATATTGCCATGAAACTTCCCCATGTACTTTTAAAGTGTGTGTGTGTGTGTGTGTGTATACACATACACTCACCTAAAGGATTATTAGGAACACCTGTTCAATTTCTCATTAATGCAATTATCTAATCAACCAATCACATGGCAGTTGCTTCAATGCATTTAGGGTTGTGGTCCTGGTCAAGACAATCTCCTGAACTCCAAACTGAATGTCAGAATGGGAAAGAAAGGTGATTTAAGCAATTTTGAGCGTGGCATGGTTGTTGGTGCCAGATTTGCCGGTCTGAGTATTTCACAATCTGCTCAGTTACTGGGATTTTCACGCACAACCATTTCTAGGGTTTACAAAGAATGGTGTGAAAAGGGAAAAACATCCAGTATGCGGCAGTCCTGTGGGCGAAAATGCCTTGTTGATGCTATAGGTCAGAGGAGAATGGGCCGACTGATTCAAGCTGATAGAAGAGCAACTTTGACTGAAATAACCACTCGTTACAACAGAGGTATGCAGCAAAGCATTTGTGAAGCCACAACACGCACAACCTTGAGGCGGATGGGCTACAACAGCAGAAGACCCCACCAGGTACCACTCATCTCCACTACAAATAGGAAAAAGAGGCTACAATTTGCAAGAGCTCACCAAAATTGAACAGTTGAAGAATGGAAAAATGTTGCCTGGTCTGATGAGTCTCGATTTCTGTTGAGACATTCAGATGGGAGAGTCAGAATTTGGCGTAAACAAAATGAGAACATGATCCATCATGTCTTGTTACCACTGTGCAGGCTGGTGGAGGTGTAATGGTGTGGGGGCTGTATTCTTGGCACACTTTAGGCCCCTTATTGCCAATTGGGCATCGTTTAAATGCCACGGCCTACCTGAGCATTGTTTCTGACCATGTCCATCCCTTTATGGCCACCATGTACCCATCCTCTGATGGCTACTTCCAGCAGGATAATGCACCATGTCACAAAGCTTGAATCATTTCTAATTGGTTTCTTGAACATGACAATGAGTTCACTGTACTAAAATGGCCCCCATAGTCACCAGATCTCAACCCAATAGAGCATCTTTGGGATGTGGTGGAATGGGAGCTTCGTGCCCTGGATGTGCATCCCACAAATCTCCATCAACTACAAGATGGTATCCTATCAATATGGGCCAACATTTCTAAAGAATGCTTTCAGTACCTTGTTGAATCAATGCCACGTAGAATTAAGGCAGTTCTGAAGGCGAAAGGGGGTCAAACACAGTATTAGTATGGTGTTCCTAATAATCCTTTAGGTGAGTGTACATACACACACATTTGTGTAATGCCAGCTCTGAACCTGTTAATATTAACTGTTCGGGCCTTCAGGAGAAGTCAAAAGATTAAAATACAGCTGTAAAGGAAACATATCTTTTATTCGACTGAAAGATGTGTTATGGAAGCAAATTGACCTCTTAAATATGAAATGACACCAACACAACCCCAGTGAGAGCCTAAGGGAGACAGATGCTCAGTCAAATGGTGAACCTTTTCCCTGCTTTTAGAGCTGCCCACCATCACTGGCACCTGTGACCAGAACCAGTTTTACATCAGCGTGAACTACGAGAGTCACGGTAACGATTTCAAGGCAATGGTTGGACATCAACAGCTGACACATGGGATGGCTGACTACCAGTTCCAAGAAAACAGCACACACTTCAACCTCGTACTGCCGTACATTGCCAAGGACACAGCCTTCGAGGTATGTCAAACTATAACATCTCACCGTGAATCCTATGCACTGGATAACTTCCCTCTTTGTCTTACAGCTGATAACCTCAGATTCAGCAAGAGCCCGCATTGACTTCTTTCTATTGCATACCAGTAACGACTTGGTGCTTGCTGATCTCTTCTTGGCCTGCAACCTCCCCTTAACGACAACCGGTAAGGCTTAAACATGTAGTGTTTCTGCTGATGGTGATTGGAGGACATTGTCTTCACCTTACCACCTCTGCCCTCAGAGTGCTACCCGAATGGCACGATGACCGCTGTGGCTGTGAAGGTGGATTCTGTGACCAATATGCTCCCAAGTAGGCTGACCCTAAAGGACCAGTCGTGCAAACCGGCATTCAGTGATGATCACTTTGCATATTTCTCTTTCAGTGTTGCTACCTGTGGAACCACTAGATCAGTAGGTGTTAGGTCACCTTAAATCCCCACATTATTGTTGTTAAAAACTCTAATGCCTCCTTTTTATTTTTTATTAAGTTCTTTGACCACTACATGCTGTATGAAAATGAGATTGCCTTGCCTTACAACAAAGGAGCTTCCCCCACATCACCAGTTGGTCCTCAGTACAGGTAGAGGGACTCGTCCAATTGTTAATCGTAATATACTGTCTAGTGAGAAGTCAACCTTCAGTGTAATTTTTCTTTTCTCCAAGACAAACTATTTCCTGCTACTGTGTGGTCAATGAGACACAGGCTGTTGGCTTCAGCTCAAAACCAAGACACTATGAACCTACTGCAGAGATCGGCTCAGGACAGCTGGTGGTGCAAATGAGGCTAGCCCAGGGTAAAGTTGTCTTTATTAAACCGTGTCTTGCTTTTGCAAGACTGTACACCATCTGTCTGGGCAATGCCTCTTTCTAATGGGATTCTTCTCCTACAGATTCATTGTACGAGCTCTTCTACCAAGCAGAAGATTTTCCAGTTATAAAATATCTGAGGCAGCCGCTGTATTTTGAGGTGGAGCTGGTCAAGTCTACAGACCCACATTTGGAGCTCATCTTGGAGAGCTGTTGGGCTACACTTGATGAAGACTGGACGTCTCTGCCTAGCTGGGATATCATTGTGGACAGGTAATTGTGACAATCCACAAAGCATACTTTTAGGGATTTAAAGAAGTATTCAAATGTGTGTTTTTTTTTCTGCCCCTTCCAGCTGTGAGAATCCAGATGACAGCTATGTGACCATTTTCCATCCTGTTGTGAGCGACGTCAGGGTTTTATTCCCATCCCACATCAAACGCTCCTCAATGAAGATGTTCACCTTCACTAAAGACGAGGAGGTTCTGAAAGACGAGGTAAAATATGAGTCTTGTGTCCAAATTAAGCGTGTATTGGCCACATTACATGCTAGCTCTGTAATAAACCCTTCTGTCTGTCTACAGATCTATGTCCACTGTGATGCAGCTATTTGTGACACAAACAGCCAAGCAGATGGTTCATGCAGAGGCCAGTGTGTGCAACCTACACACCAGAACTACAGACAAGAGATGAAAGGAGTAAAACGGGGTAAGTGACATCTGGAATAACATTGTCAACTAAATCTACATGCAGTTGGTGATTGCTATTTGTCTTGTTTTTCTAGCGCAAAGGGGAACAGACTCTTCCAACCAAAGGCAAATCTCCTCTGGGCCTATTGTGTTTACCTCTGGTAACTTCTGAATAAACTATTGTTTTTTCTTTGCTCAATTTTTATCAATGCTTTGAAATATCCTTTTGGTTTTCACCCTGCATTACTACATAAGTCATAGTCACAAAGGCAGTTTTTCTTTTGCAGGTAGCTGTTGCACATTAGACCGATCAACAATGGGTGACTTTGTGAACTGATGCAGAGAAATGTAAATTGGGGCCAAAAATGTAATTAAGTATAAGTCTTTGTGGACTTATCGGCCAAGGCTTACCAGGTGAAAAGATGAGCTTGGGTTTATTATTTCACCATCTTAAGGACACCTTTGGAGGTTTGTGGCCAACCTTAATCAAGTATACACATGGTCTCTTTTGACATAACATCTCTTGAGTATTGAAGATATATCTTTGATGGCAAATGTATAATTTGTATTTATGCATATATTAAGTCCAGTCTTCAGACATCAAGCACTCTCCCTGCATTGTGACAAAGTGGGTGAGAACTCACCACTTTGTCAAAATTTCTTGATTCAGTGTGGCATTGCTTTGGTTTCTCATCTTGTTTCTTACCATACCCACCATATGTTCCAGAGTCCAAAGGAAGCACCCAGCCATTTCCTCTACTTATACACTGAATGGTGTCAGCTGTGGCTTTATGGGGTTAGTCAAAGTAAGGAAGTAAATAGTTTCACCTGCACTCATGGTACAAACTAGATCCTGCTAATTGAAGGCTCCATTTAACCAGAGGGTACGGGGGAAAAAACCTTGCTGTGTGCAAGTTAAATTAATCCAAGTTACCGTAACAGAGTAGCGATTTATTCAGTTCAGCTAGCTGTCTGTTGGTTTTGTTTCTTAATGTTTATATATGTTCGGCTACCCATATAGCATAGCTCCTAATGGAAATGAGCACCTTTTTTAGTTTTGTAAGATTCAAAAATATTTAGGTGGTCGTGCGAAGAGATGTCCAGAACTCGATGCGTTTATAAATCTAAAGGTTAAGTGTGAAACTGAGTCGGTACGACTTTAACACCCTCGTAGATTTAATAAAAAGATGCTCAGCGACACAGTACTCTATCGAGGTCCCTCGTTTCAACTATCGCTCACATCCACAAAAAAGCCCCGCACAAAGATTTGCGCGATGTGATATACTTTTTAGTCGCTGAGCCAAAGGCCTCTCATTTGTTAGTATTACAGCATGTACAACACCTTGTCCATTCTACTGCATGCAGTTGGCTACACGTTTCACAGGGGCGGAGTCTTCCTCTTCACCGGCCACCAAAAAAACAAGGTCCGGTAAGAACAGGCTTCTCTACTACCAGTGTTTCAAAGTTCTTACTCCACCCTCCTGATCAACTTCAGAAAGTAGTCCCCCCTTAAAGGAACAGCTACACAATCCTACCACATGTATCCATCTTGTCTATTGTCCCCCATTTGAAATCCACTCACCTGAACCATTTTACAGTAATACAAAACAAACATTAACCTTATGTTTACCAATACACATCCTTCATAATATCCCTTAAGTATCATATCCCTCTTATGCTGAATTATTTATATACATGTGCAAGTCCAAAATAAACTTTTACAATGCTACAGTTTCTGGACTAAGTATATTGTGTCTGCCTCCTACCACTTTCCAAGCCCCTCCGGTCAGGCTTCACCACCATTGGTCTCTGAAAATATAAGGCTATTTTGACATTGGTAAAGGACTAAAGGACAGGGTCATTTTGAAATCCAATTTAGGTGGAAAAGGTTTTGACTGAAGATTAACCAGCTGTTTTCCACGATGCCGCGTGGTTTCCGCCCCTAACGGCATCAGTTTGAACATTTAACCAGCAAAAATAATTACTCATGTAGCGACTTGACAATAAGTTGCAGGCAGAATTGCCGCTGTGTTGAAGTTGTCCCCAGAGACAAGAGGGGTGCCTGCGGGTTGCTGGGAGCAAGGCTCTAACTGTTGTTTGTGCTTATGCACCAGGCAGCAGTTCGGAGTATCCAGCCTCCTCGGAGGCGGTGGGAGGGGGTCCTGGAAAGGGTGCCACCTGCCGACTCCATAGTTCTCCTGGGATGAGGTGCATCTAAAGTCTCTTAATTGCATCATCGTTTCCCTCATTTGCGCCTTAGTCCCGCCCACCAGGGATGCATGAAGAGATGCAAGGAAACAATGTAAGGAGAGAGGAAACAAGAAAATATATTTTTAAGAGAAGAGACGTCATTTCCTCGAAAGCGTGACGTCTGTTTCTGATGAAGGCGACCGCTGATCACATCTGAATCAGCTGTCAGTCAGCTTTAACAGCTGGAGAGACTTTAGACAGTTTGTCTGCACACATGATCAGTGTAAGGGAATCGTTTCCTGGTATAAAAATCAACTTAAAATATTGATAAAAAATTATTGTATAATGTTTTCAGTTGATTTAACTACTACTTATACTCCTAGACTGGAGTTGAGAGGTTTTCTCTCTGTATTATGTTACCTGTTTAACAAACTGCATTGGGTATTTATACTATGTGTGCCCTGTGTACAGGGAAGATTTCTACCGGTGGAAATTTACAGTCTACCGCATCTGCACACAAAAAGTCAACCATTGTTGATCGGTCCAATTAGCAACAGCTACCCGCAAAAGAAAAAAATTCCGTCATGACTAGGAATTATGTAATGGAGGGTGAAAACCAAAAGGATATTTCGGTCGCACTTTATAACTACACACTATTCGGCATTAGTAAAGCATGAGTAAACACTTGAATCATTTATAAAGCATTGTTCCAACATGAACACTCATAACTACAATTCATAAACAGTTATAACTGTTTTATTCTTGATTTAATAAGCTTGATTATGCATTTCATGATTAGGTTTTCGTACTTTATAAATCTTATCAAGTCCTTAATACTTTCTTTACAAATGGGAAATCACTTATATAAAGTGTTAGTAAATGAAGAAAACAATATTAAATCATTCATATGATTTATAAATGCACTAATGCTTAGGGACTATGTTAACATGTGCTTTATAAACGTTTTTATACTGCAATTCATAATTAATTCAGGTAGTTAAGTAGGTTCTGTGACCTCATCTAAAGTGAGGACTATCTTGTAGCATCACTGGCTGAATTATAGTCTGGAGTCTTTAACTGATGGTTCGTAAAGGTTTATTGAACTCACCGTAAGAACTATGAAGAAAAACGGAAATAGCAGTTGGTTAGCTTAAGCTCTGACACAGACAAAACGTAACAATATTTTCTCAAAAAATGAACAGGTACAAACCTTGTGCCCATATCAGCCAGGTGCCAAACTAATACATCCGTAACCTTTTTAATCACTATTTTCCGTTGTTATGGCAAGTTTTCATTTCTGCCCGTTTCTTAACTTCCGGTTTTGTACCTTCAAAATAAGAGCGCAACCGGAAATGCACCGACTGCAGTAACAAAACGGACTAAAATAAGACTAGAGGAACAATTACAATACTTTAAACTCTCAGTGGTCCGTTACAATCTATGCATTTATAAATTACATTAAAAGGACGTGGCAGTGCCTCAAAGCTAACGCAAGTCTACCTGAATTAAAACATGTTTACAATCCCTAGCCATTGGTGCATATCAAACTCATTATATGTATAAATAACATTTATTAACACTTCATCTATAAGTCCTTAATTTACAAAATGGGGAAACCATCAATTAGATGTTACTCATGCTAAATAGTGTGTAGTTATATAAAGTGCTACCGATATTGCAAAGCATGATACAATTTAAGCAAAGACACTTGGAAAAGTTTAAAGACATTAGTTTATTCAGAAGTTACCAGAGGTTAACACAATAGGCCCAGAAGAGATTCGCCTTTGGTTGGTAGAGTCTGTTCCTCTTTGCACTAGAAAAAGACAAATAGTGATCACCAACTGCACGTAGATTTAGTTGGTAATGTTATTCCAGATGTCACTTACCCCGTTTTACTCCTTTTCGCTCTGGTCTGTACTTCATCTGGTGTGTAGGTTGCACACACTGGCCTCTGCATGAACCATCTGCTTGGCTGTTTGTGTCACAAATAGCTGCGTCACAGTGGACATAGATCTGTAGATGGACAGAAGGGTTTATTACAGGGCTACCATGCGATGTGGCAGATATTCTAAATTTGGAGACAAACTCATATTTTACCTTGTCTTTCAGAACCTCCTCATTTTTAGTGAAGGTGAACATATTCATAGAGAAGCGTTTGATGTGAGATGGGACTAAAACCCTGGCATCGCTCACAACAGAATGGAAGATTGTCATATAGCCGTCATCTGGATTCCCACAGCTGGGGGTGGGAAGACAAAATATAATATATACACGCACTTGAATGCTTCTTTTTAAACCCATACAATGTTTTGTCACATGGCAAATCGGAATTTTGAGATTGCACTTCTATGCTACTCATTACCCGTCCACAATGATATCCCAGCTAGGCAGAGACATCCGGTCATCATCAAGTGTAGCCCAACAGCTCTCCAAGATGAGCTCCAAATTTGGGTCAGTAGACTCAACCAGCGCCACCTCAAAATACAGCGGCTGCCTGAGATATTGTACAACTGGATAATCTTCTGCTTGGTAGAAGAGCTCGTACGATGAATCTGGAGGAGAAGAGTCCCATTAGAAAGAGGCAGAGCTCAGACAAACAGTGTACAGTCTTGTAAAAGCGAGAAGGTTTTTAATAAAGTCAACTTTACCCTGGGCTAGCCTCATTTGCACCATCAGCTGTCCCGAGCCGATCTCTGCGGTGGGTTCATAGTTTCTTGGTTCTGCACTGAAGCCAACAGTCTGTGTCTCCTTGACCACATAGTAGCAGGAAATGGTTTGTCTTGGAGAAAAGAAAAATACATAGAAGGTTGACTTCTCACTATACAGTTTATTAGGATAAAAGATTGGACGAGTCCCTCTACCTGTACTGAGGACCAACTGGTGATGTGGGGGATGCTCCTTTGTTATAAGGCAAGGCAATCTCATTTTCATACAGCATGTAGCGGTCAAAGAACTTAACATGAAAAAAATAAAAGGAGGCATTAGAATGTTAACAAACATAATTTGTGGATTTAAGGTGAACCAACACCTACTGTTCTTGTGGTCCCACAGGAAGCACCACTGAAGGAGAAATATGCAAAGCGATCATCACTGAATGCCGGTTTGCACGACTGGTCCTTTAGGGTCAGCCTACTTGGGAGCATATTGGTCACAGAATCCACCTTCACAGCCACAGCGGCCATTGTTCCATTGGGGAAGCACTCTGAGGGTAGCGGTGGTAAGGGTGAAGACAATGTCCTACAAGCACCATCAACAGAAACACTACATGTTTAAGTCTTACCGGTTGTCGTTAAGGGGAAGTTGCAGGCCAATAAGAGCTCAGCAAGCACCCAGTCGTTACTGGTATGCAACACAAAGAAGTCAACGCGGGCTCTTACTGAATCCGAGGTCATCAGCTGTAAGACAAAGCAGGAAGTTATCCAGTGCAGAGGATTCATGGTGAGATGTTAGTTTGACATACCTCGAAGGCTGTGTCCTTGGCAGTGTACGGCAGTACGAGGTTGAAGTGTGTGCCGTTTTCTTGGAACTGGTAGTCAGCCATCCCAGGTGTCAGCTGTTGATGTCCAACCATTGCCTTGAAATCGTTGCCCTGACTCCCATATTTCACGCTGATGTAAAACTGGTTCTGGTCACAGGTGCCAGTGATGGTGGGCAGCTCTAAAGGCAGAGAAAAATGTTAATCATGCGACTGAGCATCTGTCTCCCTTAGGCTCTCACTGGGGTTTTGTTAGTGTCATTTCATAGTCAAGGGGAGACACCCAAGGTTTTTCCAATTTGCTTCCATTACATTTTAAATGTACATGGGGAAGTTTCATGTCAATATTAGTTGAACAGCTCTCCCTAGTCACCGGTTGGTCAAAGCAATTATGAGCTAGATACTGTGGAAAGCAAAATATCTCACCAACATCCTGTAGAGATGCCTGCAACTCGACTGGGATGGCAAATGGACTTTCTTCATGCAGGATGATAAACCCAAAGATCAGTGAGAGGAAGTAGGTTGTTACCAAGGGTTCAGGATTCTGCAGATATAAACAGCTCAGTCATGTCATTGAAACACTTAATTACAGAGTAAATAAACTGACACCGAGTGACATTTAGCATCTATAATAATTTCACATACATTTTTCAGGACAATATCTGAATCAAAGGGCACTAAAACAGAGATGCTCTTGGTTCCATTGGAGTAGTGGTGCTCCTGGATGGTAAAGCCTCTGGCATTGCTCTCTTCAACAGTGAGAACTTGGGTGAAAAAGGTGATGTTCCTCAGCACCACATCATGAAGAAGGGGCCCCAAGATAATGCTGAACACCCGGGACTCTGGGATAGTATCTGAGGGACAGAAAGACAGGTGTGTAGCCTTCTCCACGAGCCTAAAGTTCTGTAATCTGTTAGATAATGTGACTTACTTTCTTTGACGTGGGGAGGTTGAAGCATAAGAGGGGTGGTAATGGGGAACAAAACCTTGTATCTGGTATCATCTTGGGTGTCAGTGGTCCTCCACAGTACCTCAAGCATGGGCTCCACAATGTAGGTGATGTGGTACTGGTAATCTGGGGCATGGCTCTGCAATTATTCATGACTTTTTAATAAAAATATGCAAAGACAAAAAAAAGTTACTCTTGCATTTCTAAGCTAGGGGACTTTCAAACCTTGTAGTGGCCATCAGGCGAGCCCACTGGGATCTCAATGACAATGTGGAAATCTGTGGTGGACAGCGTGTACCCCCGTGCGGCCATCTGAGATCTATCAAGTCTCCTTCCGTTGATGCCCATGTGCATTTCTAGGATCTCAAAGCTGCCATCTACCAGAGGTGTCACACGGCGAGGTACGTGCCAAGAGATTACATCGTTGATGAAGAGGACACCACCTATTAAGGATAAACCAATTGTTGACGCAACTGTGACAACGCAACGTTAACAGTGTCCATCCACCGATTGCTCGGAACTTGCCTGTGGGACAAGCAGCTGCTAAGTTCACCACACTCAGACCATGTGGTGCCTTGTAGTAGGCGCTCACCCTGAACACTTCCATGGAGACTCCACCCACCTAAGAGATGTCAGGTTTAATGTCATGCGTTAAGGCAAAGTTTAATGCAAAACACGAGATGGGTGATGCTTACATCCTCCGAATAAGTCTCTGCTGTATTGTACGGGGATCGCATAACCAGACGGGTCGAAGTCGCCATGACACCATAGCCGGCTTCTTCAGCCTCCCTCAGCACCATTGCCACTGGTTCTGGGGTGTAAAATGTCAACTTCCAGATACCATGTGCTGCCCCAGAGACCTATAGGGAGGATTAATAATTTCCTCCATTGAATGAGAGAACAAATGGTGCAGGTTGAAGAGCAATTTCACTGCAACAGTGGAATTTTTACACATACATCAGGAATGGTGTCGATCTCTTTAACATCTTGAGCCGGTCCCTTAACTTCAGGAGTAGCAATGTGCTGTGACACCTAAAAACAAGAAATGGTGGCTTAATAGTTTGTCAGAGACTAGTTGGTAGAACTATCAATGTTAAGTGACCTACTTCCATGTAGTTCCTGTCGCAGAGAATCTCTCTGGAGGCCCACCGAGTGTAGCTGCACGTCTGCAACACATCATGGGCAACCACGTCTGATCGACTGGGGCCGTACATTCGGAGCCTTAAGCCAACATTAAAGGTTTGATCGTCCTACAAATGAAATGCATGAAACGAGAATTTGGCATTGGGGCATCAATAGAGCTGAAACCAAGCAATTTGTTTAATTAATGCAAACATTTAGCCACTTTCGTCCATTTAAGTACCAAGAGTTAATATATTTTAAAACCTCGCTTTGGAAATTGTATACACCAATAAATTAAGTGAGATGATAATAATAATAATAATAATAATAATAATAATAAGCGGCAGATGAATGCAGCCCTGACATTTTTACATTACTCTTCAAAGTAAAAAGAGTAAACACTGTGCTTTCCTGAAAAACTTAATCAAACCTCCCTATGTTTTAACTGCACTTGGATATAGTCTCAAGAATTTTAGGAATAGGTGAATTTACCATAATGTTTCTCTCACTGGAAAATTATAATAACACATCATCCAATAAAATTAGCTCAAACATACTTTGTTGTCCACGTAGCAGCCCAGCAGAGACGAGTAGATTCTGGTGTTGCCCCACGTGTCAGACTCCATGCTGTATCCACACTGAGCAGCCAAGTCGGGTGTTAACACAATGTGCTGGGTGCCATCTAGGTGGGGGGAATAAAGACAAAGCATGACAGGACACCACTCTCCTAGTGAGGAACCAATAATGCTCATTAGCACATTGTAGACTCACTTATGGCCTCCACCTCAAGCTCATTCCCCACTGCTAGGGCCTTGTCCAATGACAGCCTCATTAGATTACCCACACAGTCTGAATGCAAGCCACTGCCTGTTAAAAGAAAAGGCTTGTGAGGAAGAGTAAACTTTCTGTAACAATGGTAACGTAATTGTTTGAGTTCAGGCTTACTTGACTGTGAATTGAGCTTCATATTTGGCCTTGCTTGACCCAAGAGGATTACTGCAGCCATCAAGTTCCATAACAAACTACAAGTAAAACACATAATTTAGATACATTTAGTGTGCATCTAGCAGTCTTTGCAAAAATAAACTAAATTAACTTAACCTACATGTTCCCAAGCCTCCACATGTTGCAGTCCCAGTGCAGCCAAACAAAAGAACTAGAGGAATCCAATCACTGTCAGAGCGTGGCACTTTGCACTGAACACCCAGCACAACTCTGAAGAGAAGTGACAGACTGCTTCCTGATCCATCCCCAACTGTTTTATACATCAGTTAATTACAATACACAGGTGAGACCAATTGGTGATTTCCCACCCAGCTCACATGCAGTGTGAGAGCTTTATGTATGTCTTATGAAGACTGGAACATCTTAATATATGCACACACATTAATTGGTAGTGTGATCAAAATAATTTATTGTACACGGATTACAAACATATATACATTTGGCATTACAAATATATTAGTTTAATTGTTCAAGAGACACATTGTGTCAAAAGAGGATGACTGTCTTTCCTTAAAACCATGCTTTTAGAAAGACATCTTTTAAGACACAAAACATGTTTTTCCTTTGCAGCTGAGAAACTCATTCTCTTTACTGTATGCCAACACTTCATTAAGGTTTGTTTATAGTCACAAACCTCCCCCCAGTGTATTCAAGATGGTGCAACAACATTTATTACTAACAGTAAACCCAAGCTCATCTTTTCAACTGGTGAGCCTTGGTCGATAGGTCTGCGTGGTCCACACAGACTTATAGCATGATATGCTTTCATTCATGAGGCTATTACAAATTTACCCAACTGGAAGAGTCTCGAGTTAGTGCAGAAAAGGAATTATCAATGCTCGTTCATGTGTTTAAATAACAAATGTTTTTATAGCAATGGTTTGATTTTTAGTGGTGTCATTGGTTGTTGAGTTTGATTTACATTGCCTGTGTTTCACTTTCATGTTCATATTCATGCACATATTCAAGCTTTAAATAAATCAAACTATTCCTATTCAGATCATATGACGATAATTCATTATATGACAGCTGTACATAAATGTAAGCAAATTGACAGTATGTCCATGTTTTCTTTAACTGCCAGATTAAAGGATATGTAAAATATGTACTCTATAGCTGATGAAGCTGTCAGTAGCCCCTTTCTAGCTTGTGCTGCTGGTCCAGAAGTGTCTGTTGCAGGCTCACTTTGGCCTCTTCAAAATCTGGATTGAGCATCAATGCTTGCTGGAAGTCACTCTTGGCATCGTCGAAAAAACCTGTAAAAAAGTTTAAAAAAAAATGTACATACATAATACGTTTATTTGTAATGTACTCACTAATTGGCTAGTTAGTACTGAGAAGTTGCATTTACTGGGACGCATAAGCAAGACACACCAGACTCACTCAACAGCTACAGCCTCAACCCAGCTTTTGTTGTGAATGACTTCAGACTGAGTCTCATATATGATCGGTGCCAAAAGACACATCACTGACACCAAGATGAATTTTCATTAAATTGAGAAGTATTATGGAAATAGGGACAACAGGAAGCTTGTAGAAAGGCATATGTGTTGAAGGAAGCTTTGTTCTGTAGTTCACTGAGCCAGTGTTGCGTTTTAGCATCTGCAATTTTCTTCTTATAAAATGTTTGTGCTATTTAAATAAATCTGGTATGGATATTGAGAGTCTTTGCACCCACCGATAAAGATTCCTCCTTGATTTTCAGTTTTTATTTCAGTTTGGACTATTTCAAAAGGTTAAAAATATTATAACGGAGCCTAAACTTGACATTTATTTTGAAGCAGAGCGGAAGTCACTACTTTTTCTCTGTCACTGTCAGGCTTGATGATAGCAGCACAGCTGAAGTCTAACAACAAAAAACATTTTTATCATTATTATGACCCTTACCTAGTCTATAGCGGATGAGTCCTCTGTTGTAGAAAGGTATTTCAAACCGGCTGTCAGTCTGTATTGCGGAAGTGAAGTCCTCTACTGCTTCATTAAAATCCACCCGGAGATACTTTATCTGTCCGCGGTTGTTATAAGCAACGGCCAAATTACTAGCTTCACATCCCCTGTGGAAATATGACACCGTTAAAGATGGATAATTAAATGACTCCATAGAGAGAGTAACCAAATAAATATCGGCAACAGTTAGCAAACAACCGGGTCATAGAATTTGATGGATGACTGAATATTGTGTAACACCAGTTAGACCACAGTGTTGGACTGTCAGCTCGTTTCACATCTCCAAAACGGAACAAACGGTACCTGAACTGTGCGCAGGACGAGATAAACGTTGTGTAAAGTTCTTCTGCCCGTTTGAAATGCTGTCTTTTAAACTCAGAGTGAGCATATTCAAGTATTGGGGGATTATCTTCCTCCATCGTTTAAAGTTTTTTTTTTTTGTCGTGTACTGCGGATATGACGTCACATCATAAACCATCCAATCAGTTTCAGCGGGTCGCAAGTGGGCGTGACTTCAATCAATACAGTAAAATCGAAAAGGAAATACTGTATTTTCCCTTTGCATCTCATATAATTTATCACTTTGATGTTACTAACTTATTACTTATATTATATGACATACTATCAATACTCTATATGTATATGCTGATGCTAACAAAGATGCCCCTTTTCCTGCAGTTTTTTTTATATATACTGTGACATAGATGCGACTTTCTCCATAATCCTTTTTTCTTTTTGACTCAATAACAAGTAATGATATGCAACCAATATGTGACACCTCCCATAAGTCGTATATTGCTTCACCTAATGTGCACATAAATAGATACATATATTATTTCCCATAAAATAACCCCAAATCATATGTGATTGAAATCCATACCATATGGGAACATACCATCTGAAATTAGTTCTACACTGAGGATAGCTGATATCTGATGGGTTTTTTTTGTAACAGCAGGTGGCAGTCTTGACTCAGATCTCCTTAAAACAGGCAGTGGAGTCTCAATTTGTGTCAGTGCACTAGTTGAACTAGTTCAAATGTTATACTACTAGGCATGCAATTTTAACACAGATTCCAGTCACCGGCTAACTATCAGAAACAGTATTATTCTAATAGTTTAGCAATGGGGGTGTTTTTCATTGTAAAGTAAAGGATGTGACACAAACAGACACAAACATCTGTCACACCAGTCTCAGGACATGTGGACACTCGCTGCAAGGAGGGAACCCATAAGCAAACTGGTGAGACATTCTCAGACCATCTCCCAGGTGAGGAAGTCAACTGCCCTGGTGAAAAAAAGCCACCTTAAGGAAGCAGAGGACGCTCAGTGGCCGTGCAGTTTCCTTTTGCGGCCCATTTATCTCCAGACTGTGTGGACGATTTGAAATAGATCTAACGGAGCGCAGTTTGACCCAGAGGAAGACGATGCGGGCCGCTGGCTGTTGACGCTTCTGAGAAAATGGCAATAACATGCAACCTGTGGAAATGTAGGTTAACTAGGTCATTTCATCACATGAAGCAAGAGGTGAAGCAAAGACTGTTATGTTCAGCAGCCAGGGAACTATTGCTTCCTCTTGCACCCGAACATTTGCTTCTAGCTGAGAGAACTAAGACAACGTATTAGAGTCCACTTTGGTCCGGCAGAACCATGAACACACATCCATGACACACCTTCGTCTTCACTGACAGACACAATGCCATCACACTTATCCCCACAGGTCACTGTCAACCTGTCTCAAACTTTAAGTACTTTTCAGTTAACCAGAGACTACCAAATAATATATATTTCAGTTTGGCTCACCCAGATTACACTTTAAAAACATGATAAATTAAGTTATTTCTGTACTGTAGGGAGGTAATTCCTTACTTCATTTGTGGCTGGTAGAATACAAACAAAATGCTGATAAAGATCCACAAAACGGATTTGACAAGGTCAATTTACCAGCTTTCTTTCAGAGCTTGGTGGAGTTGGTGGTCACAGTATAATTCCAAGTTCAGGAATCAATTCAATACTCAGTACATGCTCATTCAAAAAATCTTATCTGAAACAGAATATTATAAATTGTTTCAGGCTCTTCAATTTCTCTGGATATACATGTATCAAAATATTTCTTATCTATTTGCAAGTGAAACAATTAAAAAACAATATTTTATTCCAAGTACATACAGTTCAATGTTTGCTCCCACATTAATGCAGTAACACATATTCATCTACTTTAGTAAACACAGTTATTTTGTTGAATTTGGTCCATTTTCTTATACTGATATACTTTTTGATAATATATTAGCCCTGTTCTGGTGTCATAATATCATAAGTATTCCATCCTTAGTAACTTCTTACATAGTTTACAAACATAAGAGTGGTATGCATCTTCTCATCTAACTCTTGGCAAGGAAGTCAGTAAGTATATTTCCCAAAATGTCCAACTATTCCTTTAATACAGACTATCCTACTGCAAAGGATTAATAATGTTAATGCCACAAGTTCACTTGTATTCCTCACTTTTGAACAACTACATGTGGTTATTTGAAACATCCTCAGTCCGTCTCTCAGCTTAGAGGATTGTTAGATTGTTCATTATAAGGTTAAATTACTTTTACAAAACTTAATCATCAATGAAACAGAATACTGTTCAACTGTTTTTGAGAAAATTCTAGTTTGTCCTCAACTTTGCTCCAAACTCTGTGTTTTTTCCACTTCTCAGAGGTATGTGAGTCCCATTCATCTTTTTTCCACGGAAACGCCGGTGGGCTCACCTTCCTGACCGCCCATGTGTGTGGTAACCATGAAAGCCACTGAAATAGCGAACAAACACAAAACAGCTGTTTGGTTAAAGGAAGGAGGGAGAAGATCCAAACCAGACGAGAGGTAAACGTTGGCGTGTTGACTCTTTACCTCACTCAGACAGAGCAGACAGAGAAGCTCTGTTGTCAGCGCTGCTTCAGGCAAATAGACAGAGGTTACATGATGACCTCTGACTGTTGTTTTTTTGGCAACACTGAAGGTGTAAAAAAACACATGATGGTGATGGCAGTGTACACAAACCGATGGTGGTGTAGAAACATGTGTTTTGTCCAAATTAATTTATCAACTCAGGTTAGGAATGAATAGCTCTGCTCAGTCACAGCGAGATTGTGGACTTTATTCCAGCTTCATTTTGAATGTTTAGTGACTGAATGTCTCTTTCTGAGTAAAAAGGGTTTAGGGTCAGGGAGCGATCATCCCTTGACCTCAGGTCTCAGAGCGCTTTGACTGTTTTTGTGACGCCAAAGTAAATTATAACACATCGTTGATAGAAATGGGAGAGCTCGTCCATCATGTTTACCTTTCTATATTGACACAGAAATACATAAAGTATATGGCACTGAAATGTACAGTTATACAAGAGATACGAATATAATGGCTCTTCTGTATCCATAGAAACACATTTTAGAGTGATGTGTTGATTCTGCAAACTACTTTATAGTACAGTACAGACTGAAACGCTATCTTCATTAAGGTTTCATAAAGATACAATCAATCCATCAATGACAAAAAAAGGAAATTAAGAGAATTTTACTTCAAAAGGATGTGTTTGTCCTCACATGAGAATTCACAATGCTTGTGAGCAGAGACATGTATGATTAGCCTTTTTTTAAATGTATTAGAAGTAAGATTCAATCCTTCAAACTTTCACCAAACATTTTTAAGCAATAGCCACTCAATGTATTCTGTCGTTGGTGGCGGACCCCACCATTCCCATGCTGGATAAATGACTGTAATCAATGTATTAACGGGGCATGATACATGCATGTAATCCAGCCTTATTTTTATTTATTTCACTGTTAACAGCTTCACTGTTTAGCCTCAAAATATTATGTCATCATATTCATGACATTTTCAATATCATACATCATCTAGTTAAGAACAACAACAACAAAAGACAGTGTGCACAACAACCTCCTTTGTGATTATTTTATTGTCTGCTTGGTTACATCTATGATTCTTTATAAATGCAAACATTATAAGTCATCTGATAACATTCACAGACACATACGATTAACATTTATCATCTATGAAATATAATGCAAATTGCAACAATATTTGACCTGGTGTTACAGATTATACAATAAAGAAATAATGCAAAAATATCTACTGTAGGAAACAATTTACTGGTTGTAAAAAAAAAAAATCTATTAAAGTATGTAACTAATTAAATCCAATTTGATGTTTTCATAAAAACTACTATATACAATATGCAACTTTGTACAAACAGGATGCAAAACATACTTCATACAGTACAGGACAAACAATTGAAATAATACTTCTTCGGTTAATATTCGTCACACTATGTTCATGTAGGTGTTAAGAGAAAATTGTTTCAAAAGTTTCAAAACATGGCGTTTAATGCCCACATTCAACTGTAGACATTGTAACTCCACAGTGCACTACAGTCAGTAAATTGAGGGGTGTTGGTTTATGAATCACAGCTTGACACAATCTGTGGTTGAAATCCATCCAGTAGTTATGGGAGGATGGATGACAGGGAACACATGTCCACGTCCAGGAAGTAAGCCAGCGAGCCGTCTCTGCAGAAAGTAAATAAACAAGAGATCAGACTGTGTGGAGGGTTGAAAGCTTTTACCACAAATCTCCTCAAGAAAAAGAAATCTGTTAATACCTCTGCGTCCAGCTTCAGGCACGGCCCAACATGTTCTCCAGAAGCTCTATTCTCCCAGACACGTCGACTAGTGAGGTCGGTCAAGAAAAAAAAATTGCAAACACATTTACAGACACAATTAAAGGATAAAAACAAACCCCAAAACCAACTGCTAGATTATATTACAATTCCAACAGGTAGATATAATCAACTTTAATTTTAGAGAAATGTGCTGCAGAGAATGTTTCGAACAAAAAGTCTTCCGAACAAAAAAGGATATGCTTGGCGGTGAGCTGCTGGATGGCCGCATACGTCTGCTTCTGGAAAGCCAGTCTGGCTTCACATTTGCAGGGATCCTCCACCACCACCACCGCCTTCACCTCTTCGCCTGGAGGAAGCACATTTCATATCAGTGCAACAGATCATGTTGAGAGGGAAAAAGCACACAAAATACCACTCACTCCGCTTTTTTCAACTGGGCTGCAGTTCAAGAAAAAACTAAGCTTGAAAGTACACTTTCCAAAATATTCCACAGTATTGCCTCAACAGTAATGCCATAATAGTGAATACATTCTATAATATTACTCGATAATTGTCCAACAAATTGCACGGTCAACAGTGAATTACAGAGTCAGGAATTAAGCACCAGTTGGTTGGGATGTTGTGAAGCATTGAAGCATAACACTATCTGCACATTGCTTTGAACGATTTTACACACATACTTTTAGCAGCATTAATAGCACAGCAAAAAGTCACATTTGCTGTATTCACACACATTCTCTTACGTTTCGGGGAACATGTTTTCTTGTCTGCATTCAAGATATAACCATTCCGGCACTGGCAGTAATATGAGGCATTGCTGTTGACACATATGTGTTCGCAGTCATGTCCCAGGGCACAGGGGTCCAGACCTAGAATAAACCGGGATTAAGGGATGGCGCTGTCAAGGTGGCAGCATGGGTACAGTTTCATGCAGTATACTATTGGTAGGTATCTTGTAGGGAAGATAGTGATCTGCAAGTCCATCAAACCAGTTGACGGCTATCAGTATCTCCTTCTACTGTTGACAAAAGTAAAATAAAGTATTTTTTTCTGTTACAGTTAAAGCTGATTCCATTTACGATATTTGTTTGTTTGTACTGGTTAATATATATATATATATATATATATATATATATATATATATATATATATATATATATTCTAGCTTTTTTTTTCTTTTCTTTTTTTAGCTTTTCTTGTGTTTGTACTTGACCACATGTCATTTGTGTTGGAAAACTTGATCCAATCATACACCTTCACCACATCTCAGCCAAGGTCATTTGCAACCTGCTCAGGTTCACTGTGTGTTGGACAACATGTAAAATCACAGAACCCTGAAGTACAACAGTTACATGGACTTATTATCTCGAAGGTACCAGGGGGACAAGACACACGTCAGACAGTAGCATGGGGACAAATTCCGGTTTAACGTTGAAATCCTTGTACAATCAAAATCTATCCATTCAAATACATTATTCTGATCTGGAAATTGCTTTTGCATTTTCACACATTTCACCAGCAACCATTAGCGCCTTTTGGAGCTCATATGGATGTAAACAAGTGTATTATCTGTATTATCAGTCATTATTCCATTAGTTTGGATGGCCGTGCATTTAAATAATTTCCCATAAAAACGGATACATTGAAAGCAATCACCAAAATGATGCTTTGATTATAAACCATTTTCTAACAATCACCATTTACATTATTTTTCCTTTAAAAAAGAATAAGCTGAAAGTTTCTGGCTGCACGGCCCCAAGACTTTACACAGGTTTAACTTGTCGACTACAAGCTGGTTCTAGTACTGACATCTGCAGTCCATGTGGGGGTTGAGAGCATCTGGTATTTTTTCCTCATGACTGCAGAATTTCTATTTCACCAATAACACAGTTAATGAGCCACAATCTGCAACAAAACCCCCTGTAGAATGTAGGTGCCCCTTACTGAGGAACTAGAACCTGGGTTAATGGTGGGGAAAAAGGTCTCGCGGGTCTCTTTGTCCTACCGCACAGGGTCTCCCTGAACTTGGAGGTGAGCTTCTCGATAACGCCGTAGGTCTCCACATAGAAGACGTGGTCATCCAGCGGGATGCTGGCCATCAGCTTCAGGGAGCGCATATCAGCTCGGTCGACCCCGACGGCGTAGATCTCGATGCCCGAGCCCCGAGCTGCAGCAGAGACCTCCTCCACCTGGTCTTGGGGTCTCCCGTCTGTCACAATGATGGCCACCTTGGAGATTTTCCTGGAGCGGAGCCGGGCTCCAGACTGCTCGGTGAAGGCTTCGTTCACAGCGGTCTTGATGGCGAGGCCCGTCATGGTGCCGGCCGCCAAGGGCTCGATGCGGGAGATGGCTTTCTTCATGTCGGGTTTGTTGAAGTGGCTTTTGAGAAGGAACTCAATCTTGACCGTGCTGGCGTAGTTGACCACAGCCACCCTGGTGGCGTCGGAGCCAACGTCCAACGTGTCCACCATGTCAGCCAGGAATATCTTCACCTTCTCAAACTCACCCGGACGCACACTGCGAGAGCTGTCGATGATAAAGACCAGGTCCAGGGGGCGGCTCCTGCACTGAGAGTCCATCTCTGGTGATCAACCAAAACCATGGCAGGATTAAGTCCATTTCATACTGAAACCCCAGTTCATTATGCAAAAACAAACATTCAAGCTGGTTAAACTGTCACAGTGAGAACAAAACGCAGGACACACAGGATACACAACACATTTCTCAATGGTAGGAAAAAGGAAACGGTTGTGCATCACTGCAGTGGTAAAATAAAAGCTTGTGGTTCTGGTGAAATGATTTAGTATGCCATACCACATACTATATCAGTTCAGTCTTTCAACTGTCCATCACAGAATTATCATAGGACTGATCTTTTCATTTAATTTCCATGAATGAAAAGGATGCCCGATGCCCACACATAAAAAGTGACGTTACACCGAAAGATTGAGACAATGTTAGGAGCTCTGCCTGTCCAATCACATACACATACACATATACTAAAGTACATTCTGCAGTTCAGCATCAGATACTCTGTGCTTTTTCAAAGCAAAAATACTAACTGTTTTTACATTGAACAAAAATATAAACGCATTTGCTTTCATTTTTTTCATGAAATAAAAAAATATGTTTCCATGCACACACAACTTTCTCTGAAATTTTGTGCAGACATTTGTTTGAATCTGTGTTAGTGAGCAACATGAATGCATTTTTTGGGTCAAAGATTATCTATTGTGACCACCATTTGTCCCGTGCAGTTCCTTTGCATAGAATTTATTGTTGCCTGTTGAATGATGCCTCTTAATGAACTGCAAAATCTCAGAAAAAAACATTGGAGATAGCTCGTAGCTGAGAGAACTTGAGAGAAATAAGTCTTTTGTGTGCATAGAAAAAGTCTTCGAATTTTTATTTCAGAAAACAAAAGTGTTGCGTTTGTATTTTTGTAGAGTGTATATATATATATATATATATATATATATATATATATATAAGAAATACATTAGTTTTAGCTGTCTTTCTTTTTTGCCCTCAGTTCATGAATTCAAATAGGATAAATGATGGCATGTTAAATGTCAATTCAGTCCGTTTAGAATGCTCCTCATTTGCCTCCTGCCACTAAAATATATACAACATCAATTATGTCACTTTTTAAATAAGATAACATCTGCTTCAAGTGTGTTTCTATTCTTATCTCAGAATGAAAGAAACAGATCTGACCTGGAAAGCATTGAGGATTTGGTTTGGAAAGCAAACCTGACTGGTAATAGTCTACCTGTCTCCACAGGACTGACGGTGGTGATGAAGCCGCTTTGGGTACTGACCAGTAGCTTCTCAGGAGCGGTGGTCTCCACTGGCAGCACAGTGGTCACCTCCACTGGCGGCACAGTGGTCACCTCCACTGGCAGGCTGCTTGTCACCGGTGCCGCTGTAGTAGCTGGCAGAGTTGGCAGCACTGTTGGCTCTGGTAGAATTGGAGGGACAGTAGGGGGGTGCACCACAGGGGCTGTTGGTACTATTGGGTCTGACTTAGTTGGGCATGGACCTTTCAATTTGTAAGAGAGTGGCCCTTTGAAGCTTTGGTGGGGATGTTGAGCTACTGGTGGATATAGACCCTTGTATATGTGGTGCATTTGTGGTGCCACTGGCCCTTTGAATCTGTTGTGATAGGGCGGCATGGCCACCGAGGGCCTGTGGTAAGTCTCTGGAGGAGCTAGAGGAGCAGGTCGATACATGAGCGGTGGAGGGATCCTTGGTGGCTGGTAGTGGTAGTGATACCCTCCTCTATACGTGTAATCACTTCTGTGAACTACAGGACCACCAGAAAGGAAAAGTGATAGAGAACATTAATAGGCTGACAGTAAAGGAAAGATGTGTAAGTTGACATTGACAAGTAAGTTCTAGTGAAATATACGACATCAGACAGACACATTATTAGTTAAAGCACAAGTGTAAACTCAGCCACCTGGGTTGTTTACAACAAATTGGGATTATCCTGTATAACGCCTGTTATTACACCCAACAACAATAACACCCAATAATCCTCAACGATTTCACATTTCATGCAAGTTGTGTTAAAAAAAAAAAGTGTAAGATACCATTGTCATATTAATGGTTAAATTACATTTGTGAAAGATGAACTATCTAGCCACACTCGGCCAGGTTTAGCTTTTTATATTTTATCTTCATTTTACAAAAAATACGTTGATTCAAAAAGTCTAATCTAAAATGTACAATTACTCAAGTATTATAGTTCAATATTAAGGTACTTGTACTATACTTTAACACTTCCAGTATACACTACTTCTAAATCTGATAGGGAAATATAAATCGACTTGACAATTATATTACCTATCCTATCCGACAACTACATATCCGTAGTTATACAGTAAAGCAGTGAAGTGGATACTGTTGTTAGAGGTCACAAGTCAAATCTATGGTTTGATTTTTAGCAATGCATTGCATCTAATAAGCTTATCATATGCAATCTATTTTTTAATAAATCTTCATTTGAAAAGTCACAAGTAACCTTAGCAGTCAAAAAACTACTGGAGTAAAAAGTACAATAAATCTCATTGAAAAGTATTAACTAATGTAGGCCTACCAGTACCTCACAACTCTACTTAAAATAAATAGTAAATTAAGTTAATTACTTTACACCGGTGGTGTGATATTGAAATAATATACTTCCTCCAATACTCTTACCGACTATGCCTAACTGTCTTTCAGAAAAAGTAAAAAACTGATACAAGCTCCAGTAACTTACTTGCTGGATTCAGGGTCCTGAGTGGAGGTCGGCCATTGTTTCTGGTTTGAGCGTAGCTTTGTGCGGCGATCAGCTGAGGATCTCCCGCACTGAGGTGATATGTGGCCAGAACATCAGTCAGCAGCAGCGCCAAGAGGCTGCAGAGGAAAGACTTCATCCTTATCTGCATGTGGAGTCCCCCGGTGGTCTGTCCGGTGCTTCGTCTTAGTCTCAGATGGTCCTGCTGCAGTCTAACCGCCTCCACGTATGAGGGGCTCTTAGTCCAACACGTCAAACCTTCTGCCCAATCCAGAGGTGTGACATGACCTCCAGCGCACCGTGACAGACAGTATAGAAAACGACTCATGTCTTCTCTGCAAAATGTGGAGGAGACTTCAACAGTACCGCTTTCATCGATGTGTTTTCGGCTTTCTGCAACTCCAATTTGCTTCAGGGTCGATTCCATAGAAAAAGCCATGAGTCTCCAACACGCACTACTTTCCCCATGCTAAAACCGTCACATTGTTTTAGAATTTATTAGATTCTTCATATATTTGTGAACTATTAAATAATAAAAACACATTTAAAATATGGTTACGGTTTGTGTTTAGGGGGTAAAGGTGGGAATCACAAGTTGTTGGACGAGCCTTCAATATGGTTCAAAGAACACTTGACCTTCATCAATTATGTCATATGGTAAAAAAAAAATAATTAAAGTAATATCAAAGATCCATGCTATGGTGAAAACAGGAGTATTTAATAAAACAAAATTCATAACAAATGTTTTACCGTTTTTGCTGAATATTTCCATGACAACTGTGCAGACGCAACCTGCTGCTGAACATTACGGGATATAATCGAAAGCTCTACTAGCAGTGCCTGTTCGATATTGAGATTGGGTGTTTCTCTCTTAAGTTTACGTCAGCAGACTTGACATGAACAAAAGAGTCATGAAGATAGAAATGTTCTGAAACGTTTATTGAAGTCAAATGTATTTCCACTAGGATAAAATCATATTACCAGTAAAGTAATGGAGAGGTTGTTGATAAGCATGCGACTACTAATGTTCAAAAGTGGTGAACTGAACCACAGCAAAGCTAAATAAATAACAGACGAAAATGTGCTACAGACTCCATTCAAGACTGAGATGGAATTGCCTAGATCTTAATAATTAGGGGGGAAAGTAACACAATTCAACAATAAAAGCTATAATAAGAAGATTGTCATAATAGTTTTTTTTTTTTTACACTTCATATATCAATCTATAGATAGGATGGTGCTGGATTGATGATAGCATTTCAAGCAATTTAATTTTCACATGTATCCCTTTTACTAAGACATAAAAAGGCCAGAAGTGTGGGAGGATGGGCTGGTAACTTCCGTTGCTTTTCAAACATCACATTCATTCATTTATTTCACACAAATTTCAGTCTTTCCCACCTTTCTCCTTTCCCACCTCCAGGATGCTCTCTAGCTGCTCTGTAGAAATACAGAGGGTAGGGTTGGACAAACATTGTCAGTGGCCTTACACATACACAGTAGGGGTGTTCAGAAAGGGTTAGTGAGGTAAGGTAGGAATGCATATGTGGTGTGTGTGTGTGTGCATGTGTGTGTTTTGGCAACAGGGCTGGTGCTTAAGCAGGCATGTAAGGGGGAGGGGGCTCCTTCTCTGGCATCTTCATTGCCATCTCATAAGTGGGCAGGATGTACTGGAGAAGAATAAAAGAAAACAACGTAAAAAAAACCCATAAAGACCAATACATATACTAACTATGGAGGCAGCAGTGTGATAAGACGGCACGTCATGTGCCACATTTGAGTCCAAGACACTTTTTTTTTTTTTTTTACTGGAAATGGTGAGGTTTAAACTCTGCATTATAAACATTTAAAAATTTAGCTGCCAATTTTTGTTTTTTTCCCCCCTGACATGGTAAACTCTTACAAACAGACACTGCTGTCCTCTGTTAGCTTCTCAGACGTCACTCAGACCGTCAATGTGGTGATGGCTTGACACCTGCTGGTTTACCGTGAGCGTTACATATAGCTGCGGCCGATACCGGCAAGTGTGTTTTTAGGACAGAAGACACTTCTCGTTGAATTCACGACGGTCAATCAGAGTATTTAGCAGCTTGCATACCTGGGGAGGGGTCTCAAATGCCGGGTAGACTGCAATCTCTGGCATGTTCCTGCTGTTGATGTACTTGTAGCAGTTCCACACACAGTTGATCAGGTAAGACTGGAAAGCAAATACATGTTATTTTGTATTTTAGTTTAACCAGGCTGTGACTCAACAGAGTAACACGTTCAGTCCCTTTACTCGTTAAACCACAATGTCTCTTTACCGTAAACAGGACAGACCCAGAGTTGTTGACAAACAGCGCTATGCTAGCTGTGTTAACCATGTCTTCACTCACCCTTTTCTGGATCCACTGAGATTAAACTAATATCAATGTTCACATTTTACCAGATAAGATTTATTTTCATACTAGTTTCCTTTACAATGGTTTGAATTAAATGAACCAAAACACTCAATGAAACAGATTTAACTGTATAACTAATAATCTCACCTTGAGGATGATGAGGAAGGCAAAGAAGACGAGCACAAAGAGCAGCAGGCAGCTGGAGTCCAGAGAGAGGAGGTTATCCTTGTACGGGAAATCAGGCTGAGGCAGACAAGAACAGACGTCAGATGTACAAAAACTGAAAAATATATAGGCGGGACTTAAAAAAAAAAAATTATTTACAAAAATCAAGTTACACAAAATACGATTGCAATGTAAACAAACTAGTTTATCCTTGGATGGTTTTCCTAACTACTTTTAGGGACGGACTTAACAGCAGCACAGTCTGCAGCTCAGTTGCTTTTTTTCCCTCTGTTTTCTCCTCACTTTCAATGAAAGTGGAATCATGTTTTAAAATGTCAACAGTGTCCTCTTGTTGGGGAAAACACATTGATAATGTAAACAAATATAAGATTGCAATACGAACAATGAGGATTACTTCTAAACATTGTCTTTTGTTGTCAGTATCCGCCATTGTAAAATAAACATGGGAGCAGTAGTGCGATCAATTCATAATGTCAAGAGGATCAACCGGTGTGGGCTGTTTTTACTGACCAGCTGGTCCAGGTAGTCCTTGATCCTGGGTAGGTAGGTGAGAGAGCTGATGGCCACCAGGCAGCTCAGAGCAAAGTCAAACAGCTGATAGCAGAAAAATGGGATGAGCCAGCCATCACGATGCTGAGGAAAACGATTACAGGTGGAGAAAAGTCATGTTATGAACTACCATGTTGCATTTTTTTACAACCTTATATTCATACCCTTGTCTTCGATTAACTTTACAACATATCTGTATCCAGTAGGTAGGCTCTATTGCCCTCTGTACATTCTACAGATGATTCATTTACAGCCTGAGCAGCGAAATTAAACAGTACAGTTTTCAATGTTTTTAAAGTAGAGATGCACCAATTTCAGTTTCCTAGACCGAAATAAATGTCCAATTGGCTCGGGATGTGGCTGCATCATCAGATGTGGTTTGGGGTAAATTAAATAAGCCTGCCTTTAAGAGACAGGGAGTACTGACATTGTAGTAACTGTTAACTGTTCTTTGACTCGGCTACAATACAAGAATCTCTACAGGTATTCTGGGCATTTTCTATGAAAACAAACTGTACACTCATACGTCACTCTCCGTTCTTTTCATGAATATAGCTGGTATGTTATGATCATGGTTCAAACATTTAGGGTATTTAATTGGGACACTACATCTCTGCACCGCCACACTGTATCTGGAAAAGGGTTTCTACTACTGTTCTCTGGGTACAAGTATTTGCACAGCTAAAGCATAACTCTTGCACAGACTGCCGGCATGAACAGAGTGCCGAGCCTGCAGATGTGCGTCACACTTTAACCGTGCAGTCATCCCAACTAGCTGCTTAATGCAGGGCCACGTCAAAAGACTATCAAACCTGTCCGTCTGGATGCCATCAGGCAGGCCTGTGAGGTAAAGATGACAGTCAGTAAAACATGGCATTGTGCACTATACTCCCACTGCATCAGGATTCTTTTGAACATCCAGCTAAAATGCACTGGAGTTAAAGATGAAAAAAAAACATCTTGCTTACCTCTGAACTCTGGTGCTATTAATATAAAACTTGAAAGCAATGTGTGTTTTTTTTGCATACACATTCTGGGATTACATATTCGGATAAAAAAAAAAACATGACAGTGCTTTAAATTAAATGCATGCTGTCAAAAGAGAATAAGAAAAACGGCACAACATCCACTGTGAAGACTTACAGTAATGGCTCCGTACACCATCATGGCACTGATAGTGAGCATCAGGAGAGAGATGGCGAATCCAACACAGGCATTCTCTGTGTGAGAAAAAGTCAGAATAAATAAATCCAAAAAATAGAGGGAATGATGAATTCCAACTTTAGTTTCAGTATTTTAGCTTTCGCCTTAATCATTAATGTATACATATTAGTGTGTGCGGGTGAATGTATAATCGCCTGCTCTCTAGAAGCAGCAGTGATTGGCATACAGTGCAAGTGAACAGTCTCCAGGGCTTCTCTCCTTCCAGCTAACTCGGTTTTAAAGGCCAGCTCTGGGGAGCATTAAGCCTCTCCCTCTCAGCTGCACAGTGTCTGTAAATACACGATGAAACTCAGCCTGGGATAATTAAAAGGCCTGCCTTTCATATCCTCTTTTCGCTCCATCACTCAGTCTCTCCTTCCTCAAACTCCTCTGACTGTTGCACTAGAAAGAAATGATGACGTTGAGAAAGTTATAGCAGCACTGCGGCCCGATGGCATTTCTTTGTTATTTAGTAGCTCAAACAGAAAGTGTGTGAAAGTGTCAGAGGACTCTCTGGAGCTTATATTAAAGTTATAGCAACCAAAATGCACATGGCTTAGCTCTAGCATTATGTCTATAAAAAAGGGACTGTACATGGAGTTGATGAAAATGACCTCTTATTGCGTGTAAAACATTAAGTTCAATCATTATCTGTATTTTTCAGGTCTATACAATTCTTCTTTTTTTAAATTGGTTTCAGTGTATTGTTTTACCCTAACCCTAACCCTTATATTACTTAAATAACTTTTAAACCTGGCCTAGAATAAAATGAGCACAGCCTGATGAAGCTGCACTAATATGCCAACATTGCCTCTGCGTTTGTGGACAACCTCCACTGCTCTGTGTGCTGCTGGCATGTTCCCGCTGTGGGGGGGTCAACCCGGCCACCACGGGTTGTTTCTCTTCCTCTCAAGCTGAGTCACCGTTTGAAAAAAAACACGTAGAGGCCCTCCCCAAGCCAAATCAACAAAACAACCACCAGCTCGAAAAAAAAAGCACTCTGGTGGTCCTACCAGCCCTGCCATTGCACACATGCAAACACCTAGGACCAACATAAGTCCTTGAGGGAACACAAAGGAAAAACACCAGTGGCGCCCCACTAATAACCACATTCAGTTACATGTACATAGGATAGCAGTGTTGTGTCCTCATGAGTTGTTTTGTTTTGCAGTCAGTGGGGAGCTGTGCTCCCTGTGGAAGATGAATCACACGTTCAACCTCAGCATGACAGCAGTTCATCGGTTAGCAGCTATACACTTCTAAATCCAGTGCAATAGTAATGTTTCCGTGGTCAAGCTATCTTCCCTTCGACACAGTGGAATTATAAGGCCCACATGAAAGGATGTGTTGATGTGTAAATGTGTCATAAACAAAACAAAAAAAAAATCAACACATCTACAAGTTTTCATAATGCAGTTTGTTACGCTTACAGTAATTCTCATGTAAATTCCATTGCTTACCGGACATCCTGTCGGAGGCAAAGTAATGGTCGATGACCTCATACTGCAAGTCAATAGTGGGCACGTTCTCTGGGTGGGTCACAGCTACAGTCAGCAGGATGCCCATCAACAGATTGACAACCTGAGGAGAGGAAGGAGGAGAAGAAGGTTATTAAAATAACTTTAGCAGTACTTTTGCATGCATGATAGCACAATACTTAAATGGTTTCATTCATATAATTAACAACATTTTCTGACAGTCATTTGGAATATTTTTGTTTTAGATTAAATTATTCCCTTACATTCAGCCATTGGTTTCAGTTCATGCTAATATTGTGGAGAAGACAACTTGCAGAGGCAAGAGTGAGATAGAAAACATTTCAGTGAACAATTTATCACCCTTTTTTGTCAAGGTTACTTTATCGTCATCTGGGAATGCAGGCGTGGGAGGAACCATTTAAGGATTCAAGGACGCTTCAGCATTCAAGCCACTGAGAGGAATTTCACAAGACAAAATAAAGCAATTATAAGAAGACATTATACATGCCGGTACAAACTGAAACTATTGGTGATCTGGAGGGAAGAAAAATACCGAAAAAGGCTGCTTTCTGTGGTGGTGAGGTGACTGGTGAAAGAGTGCTCTGTGCGCCTGACAGCACATCTAGGCAGCAATGTTGCACACAAAAGCTATATGAAAACTACAATCGTACTTGTTGATGTAAGGACATAATTAGAAGATCTTATCTAAACTATTGGCACTCTGTTATGCCATTCTTTAATGATGTTATAATTGGATTTTAAAAAATGTATCTATGAATGTGATGGTGAGACAGTACTTCAAATATCAAATATTCAAATATTGTACAGAATTGTATTTAAGATGCTTTCAAGGGTAGTTACATCTACTTATACGATGGTGTAGTTACAGCTCACTGGCACAAACAACACTGATGGGTTGAATGTTTATGATCAAGTGGATCTAGCCTGCATTTCATCAGAGGTAGTGAAGTTTACATTTGTGTGGACAATAAGAAACACAGTAGTGAGATTAATGCCGCATCAAAAGTGTTGTATGTTAGTATTCGTTTTACATATTTAGATGCTTTATTCTAGTAGTATTAAAACGTTTTTCTCAACATATTTCAACTATTTCCTCACTTCCAGAAAACATAAGACATGTCTGTGGAAGTTGAGAAACATGGTGCGTTTTTAAGCGTGAAGTACTGCCTAGCTGGCAACAGAAAGTCAGCAGAGGACTCTTAAATGCAAACTAAACCAGGAACATCTGTCGTGTGTGACGTAGTAAAGTTGGGATTAATTCCGCTGTGAGTTGCATTAGAGTGCTGTAGGAACGAAACTGTTCAGAGGACAGCAATAGCCAACGTAAGCAAACATCCAGCTCTTTCAGCGTGCCCATGAAATGCAGCCTCTCGGTTTTACCTTAAAATACAATCTGCAACATACATGCAATGAGATTAAAACATGCGTCCCTTTCCAGCAGGTTCGGCGTTACAGGGGATTCCCAAACGGTCGCGTTTGTTGTGATACGTGGAGAGTCGGTGCGGAATGTCGGCTAGCTCGCGCTAACTTGCCTCAACGTTACGTTCAGTGAAAAGTGCCACTTATTTAAACATTCAGAACCGGATGCAGCTAACTAATAATACTCAGATACCGTTATTTATTGTCATGGTGTCGGTTTACCAACCGCAATGTCGAGGTTGGGCGAGTTGTGTCGACAGAAACACATAAGCTAGCTAATTAAACCTGAAATGAAAGCAGGCTGATGTGAAGCCTAGCGCTCCGTTAACGTCAAATCGGCATGTAACGGCTGGTAATTGGTCAAAAGTGGCGTTTAGCTAACATTGTAGGTGCTGACAACAGTCATCATAACACCATTAATATATAATGGCTGATATACATTGTGTACCTCGGTACTTAAAGGACTTTAACAGAGTTGATAGGCGGTGCTAGCTAGCGTTAGCTTGCTTAGCTCCATCAACCATTTTACGTACCATGTACCATGTTCCCAGGATGATGGTCCCCGTGCGGACGTGGCAGCATCCACAACACCTGGTGGTGTACAGTCTGTCTCGACTCGGCTTAAAGTGATGCATGTCCTCCACGAGCGTAGGAAGAAACATCGGGAGAGCTTGTCGTTGAGGAAAAAAATCTTCTCGACATCAACAGTCAGCGAACTAACAGGGAGGAACGCCCACCACTTCCTTGACAACCCCCGTGCGACGCCGGGGATCAAAACAAACGCTCTGAGAGGCAGCAAGAGGGCGGGACCAGAGGATTACTTTTGACTGACAGGAGTTTCAACCAATGTCCTTGAAGATATTCCGAGTAAACCCAAAAGGCGTCAGGCCATGATGGCAGTAAAATGATGAAACTCGTGTCCATTTAATGTAAGCTTCCTATGAAGGTATGGCTGGATTTCCAACCGAGAAAAAAAAGTATATAGTTTGCAAAAATGGTGTAATACTACTAAAGAAAATTATAAAGCAACCCTTGCATACTTTAACTAATCTTGAGAGCCCATTTTATGGAAGGGACCAAGAGGTAAAACCATGTTATGTGATTAAATAACTGATAACAGATAATAAACCATTTCCATATACCATCACTTATCAACACTCACATTGGCTATGTGATGTCAGATTGATTCCTAAAAAACTCTGCACTGCAATACTTAATCATCTTACTGTACTATATATTATAGTATAACACACATAGTGCAATAGCATTCACATAGCATCCTCTCATTGTTATATGGAAGTTTAAACAAACTGCATTTATGCTCTCAATATACACTCATAAAACAAAACAAACAACACAACACTTTCAGGGTTAAGACTTGTAAAGCAATTTTATTAACAATGATGTAATATATACATAGTACATATAATTTCATGACTTACAGTATATCTATTCATCCATTATCCGTAACCGCTTATCCTGTTCTGGGTCACAGGGCTGATCCCAGCCAATCCCAGCTGACATTGGGACAGACAACCATTCACGCTCACATCCACACCAAGTGGCAATTTATAGTCACCAATTAACCTAAATTGTATGTCTTTGGACTGTGAGATGAGCAGCCCGGGAATATATAGCTGGTAAAGTCTGGAGCTGCTCCATTGACAATTAATGGGAGACGGATTGTGCGGACGCACAGAACGTTTGTTTCTTTTTTATACCCAAATGTGCTTCTTTGTAGGATTCTCAGTCTTGACACAGAACATGTATCCATGTCCTCAGAACAATCCCTTTAGTGCTCTCAGAGTCGTCTATAACATCTTTCACAGTTCGTTGTCTTTGGAGCAGTTACACACTTTTTACTTGATGACATCACATTATTTGAATTTTTACACACTTGTTTTTGATTTGGGAGCGAGTTGTTCATGTTTACTAACATTTTTGGACTGTCTTAGTTATAAAAAACATGTGTTTGACAATGGCAATACAACCTTAACCCCAAAACCTAAGCAGCTTAATGGAATTCAGTCATTGGTCATTTCATTATTTCCACCTGTGATTTTACCTGTGATCAAAATGTCTTCCATGAAAAAGAGATATCAAGTATTTGTTGCACAAAACAGTGCTTGTAAAGAGACTCTTGGTCTTTTTGTATTAAATGTTACAAAAATGTGGGCATAATGCCACTTCAAAACAATAATATTGCAAAGTGTATCATACAAGATTGATAATGAATTAATCACATATTGCATCTATACCATCTTCTTTCAACCATGCAACCACAATTCAACAATGATCATATACATCTACTGACTACAGCTGATTTCTACAAAAATGGAAAGTGTCCTCAGTCTTGCATATCTGTTTTGCTCAATTAAGACGTTAACAAAATCAGGTTATTCCTTTCACCTGCAGGGAGTCATTCACACTTTTATCTCCTTCAGACTCTGTTTTGAAAGGTGCTGTATAAATAAAGTTATTATTACTTCGGCCTTGTGTAAAACAAGCAAACTCAAATCTTTGAGAAAGATAGTCAATAAATACTCTTCTTGTATTTCATCAACAATATAAATACATTATCAATGAACAATTGCAGATACATTTCCATTAAGTGCAAGTATAACTGTCATCCCCCCTCAAAAAAAGAATACAAGATAATAAAACATTTTACAGTAGCTCCCAGGTTACAGACATTGGCCGTCGAACACAAACATTTTTGTGAAAGTTTTAAGTTAAACAAGAACTACCTCCCTGTTGGGTCTGTGATAATCTCCGCCTGAAGCCCTCTGCTGACCCGCAATGTATCCTCCGTTATCTTTCTTCTGCCACATGTAGATTAATAATGCTGCCACTGCAGCCGCAAATGCCACCCCTATTACTCCTCCTGCAATAAGGGCTGCAAACACAAATTACTGAGTTAGAATACAAACACACAGAACATCACTCTGCTTAATTCAATGTATCATACTATCAAAGTACCGGTGAAGATTTCTTTGTTCTCCAAGAAACCTTTGCTGTTTGCCACAACAATAAATCCCGATCCGCTGCCTTTGTATGTATCATCAAAGTTCAGGACCGGAGAACCCTGAAGACAAAAGTAGTAACAGTTGCACAACTTTATTTCCTGCTCTGCCAGCTATACTACAAGGTGAAGAAATGGAGACTTGTGAAAACAACCATACGTGGGAAGTATTCTTGGTTCCTTTGCTGCTGGGTTGATCCTTGATGTTTTCTATTTCCCCTGAGACAGAGAGCGTGACATATATTGTGTGTTGTTTCGGAAAAAAGAATGACAAGAACAACGGATACAATAATAAGTGGATTATAACCATTTTACAGTCATTACCTTGTTCTGACCAATCCCCTGAACCAGAGCCAAAACTGTCCAATTCATATCCTGATCCCTCTAAATCCTCAGGATGGGTAGAAATCTAAGTCATGGAGAAAAGAATGAGGATATTTAAATATGACCATAGACCACCACAATAATAGTCTTATTATCAGATATATAAAAAAAAACAGCCAGGAGGAAAAGGAAAAAGGAAACCTGTAAAAGGTACTTTCCTTAAGAGGACAATAAAGAAATGAATCATGTCTTGGATACAAAGTCCCACTGTAGCAACACAGTCTCAAACGCAAACTGTGGCTGACAAACCCAGAATGATGCCATTGTTATCACCAATAAAGTGTAATGAGTAGAGCACATAGCTTAAATAAATGGTAAAATCACTCCACCCATTTGGCAAAACAGTGCAGGTAAAACAAACACGTAACCTGGTGTTTATGACTCATAACAGCTTCAGTCTTTACAGGTCAAGTGTACTGTATATGGCATCTTAAAAACACTTACAAACATTCCTCAAGTAAATGATTCATGAGAATACTATTTTCTTCAACACAAGGCATTTATTTAACAACTGTACTGAATATTCTCAAGATAAACTTATCGATAGGGACTAAATGGCACATATACAATGACTGTATGCATTGAATTAAAAATATAAAGCTGCTGTGATGAGGTAAAGAGAAACAATCTGAGCAGTCCTACTTTTAAAACCCTACCAGATAATAAAATGTGCCTTCGGTACTTCCTGGATCGAGGGACATTATTATATTGCATCAACAATGTCCGTGCTGCCCAGCTGTAGTTGTGCACACCAATAATGTTAACAGCTGGAAATATCTGTCAAGCAGCATAATGCTTGAAGGGATGCAGTCACTCTTGTGTTCAACTTGAAATGGATCCACAGTTTGTTTCTCCCAAATGTTTGCATGCGTTTCCTTCCCCAGACTATGAACTTTTGCACAGGTGTGAATGTTTTCTGTGCGTGTGTGTGTGTTAGCCCTGTGATAGACTGGCCATTCGGGCTGGACATTGACGCTTATCTAATGCGTGCTGAGTGGGGAGTGGATGAATGTAGACCTGAGACAACTAGTTGATGAATCAATGAGTCAAATGGGAGAAAATGAATCATCAACCATTTTGATGAGCCATTTATCATTTGAACCATTTGTTGAGCAAAGACACCACATCTGATTCCAGATTTACAGTGTGATGATTTGCTGCTTTTCTCTCTCTTATATCATGAATTGAATATCTGTGGTTTTTGCATTGTTGGTCAGACAGAACAAGCGATTTGAAGACATTATTAATCATTGAATGAAATACTACACTGCAAAACTATTTATTAATCATGGGCAACTTGTACTGTATGCATTATGATTACTATTGATACTTTAAGCACATTTTCCTTGTAACTACTTCTGTACTTCCACTTATGATTCGAGTGAAGGATTTTTTTACCTGTCATGGAGTATTTGTATATTGTGGTGTTGCTATTTTGACTGAAGCATCTTAAGTACCTTTTTTTTTTACTTTGTGGATTATAATTGTACATACATAAAATGGGTGCATATTATAGATTAAACCACACAACAATTATATAATTTAAGTTGGATAATTATATCATTAATTAAAATACTGCTGACATCAATGCATCAATAATTTTAAAATGAATTTACACACTTATGGGAATACAGTCTCACTCTGCTCAATGAGCACCTTTACTTTTGATACTACATCCACTTAATAATTTAAGTACTTTTATCCGAGTAACTTTTGCAGGACTACTTATAAAAGGAGTATATTTTATATGTTGGTGTTTCTATTAAGATAATATATTACATTCTCAGCATACAATAGCTTATCTCCAATACCTTTGCTAATGAATGTGAAAAGCCATTATTGAAATAAAATATAAATCAAATGAGCAGGTAAGAATTCGACCTTTGCCCATTTAATAAAGGTAACTTTAAATCTTTAAAACTAAAGGTTTCTAATAAATCTCAAGACCGTAAAAGTAAACACACCTTTGAACAGTAATAGAACGAGCTAAACTTCAGGAAGTGAGGAAGGTGAGCACGAGACTCACTTGACGTCTACAACAGACTGAACAGGACTCACCGACATGCTGATGGGATGTATTAACCCCAAAGCTAAGATCAAAGAAGCTGCCATAGAGTTCCTCATCTTTCCGTTGAGTTGGTGTTCAGTTTATTTTGTCCTAATCCTCGACAGCTTCTCCGTAGGTGTTTCAGGTGTTGAAACCTCGAGCCTCCACCGCGCTGCCCAGCCCCGCCCACCTCTGCATCGCGGACCAATCAGAGCGTCATCTGCTGCCGCGTTTACAGAGGGCACCTGACGTTCTTTAATAAAGACCAGCATGTATTGTTGATGTCTTCTAATGTTGTGGATGGTCAAGGTGGAGCAAATAACCAATTCATATACCCTGGGATAGTCAAATCTAGAACAATACATAATAGCTTTCAGATATTTGTTTATGTAAATTCATAGTTTGGACACCAACTTGGAGATGGCTTGGTTAATGTTGTACTTTTTCTCCAATACCATGTATTGGAGAAAAAGTACAACATTCACCTCTAAAACTTAGTGCAGATGTAGTATAAAATAAGTACAATATTTGGTTACATCTGTACATTTCTATTAGTCAACTGAAACCCTGTGACTACACACAGCAGATTTGAGGCGTAAGGAAGCATATTATATCTCAACATGGTAGTTAATACAGTACTTTAGTATATACCTTTTTACTTTTCCCCACACGTCTTATCATTTACAATAACATGGTTATACATGAATTTTGTCATTACATACATTTAAAATCTCTTTAGTTCCCCTTGTGAAAAGTTCACATGCATCAGTAGTGTTTACCACTACCAACCCCTCTCCCACACTAACACCAGTGTGTGTGTATACACACACACACACACACACACACACACACACACACACACACACACACACACACACACACACACACACACACACACACACACAATTATATTATCCAAGACATTGCGCTGCACCTTAACTGCTTCTCTTTTGCACTCTGGACAGATGCAAACTCCATTTCGTTGTCATAGTACTTGTACTATGTGCAATGACAATAAAGTTGAATCTGAAACTAGTGTTTAGGGATAATTGTGTAGTATACAGAGGATGATACCTTTCACAAGTGAGCAGAAGTTCATACATTTGATAATTAAAATTGCGCTAGAACAGCTTTAAAGATTGGAAAACGTGCGAAAGACCACAACAATGCGGGTCAAATGTTAGAAGAACAGTTTAATCATACATAGTCACAATTCTGCTTCCAAAAATGAGTTTGTTTTCTTCATCTAACATCTGGAAATGTACATAAGGCCACCTGAAAATGTACATGACTTTGACAGTGTGACAAAACTCATATGTTCATATTTATATAATTGACAATATTTTACATTGCTTTTGCTTACAAGGTAGAAGCTGTTCCAAAATACAGCACTCATCTGTACAAAAATAATTCTTGTCATGTCCTGTGAAGTTTCCATGGTATCAGAGAGGACTAAATAAAGCCTCAATTTTAGTACAGAGTGTTTTTTTTTTTTCTTCTTTTTAAACTGTCACACTTCAGAAATACTATCAACAGTGGATGTTACAGCTCCAGTACAAATAGAGGCTGGCCTTTCCCATAACGGATTAAAAACAAAAACCATGCCAGATTGTGAAGCCATAAAGATTTTTTTTCCTTTAAAATAACACTTGATCAAATAAAACTGTATACATTATATTCAAGGGGAAAGGAGTGATGAATATACACACACATCAAAATGCACATTTTTGCCTTTTCCTCCCCAAAAAGTGTAAAAGACATCCCATTTACAGCATAAACGTTTACAAATGTACAACTGTACAGACGAAATAAAAGCATCACTACAAATTTAGAGCAAGGCCTGTCAAAACACCACAACTAGACATTTTTTTTTTTCAATTAAACTAATAATCTTACACTTATTAACTGCACATATACTACAAGTATTCATATGAAGCCATCACTACGAGCATTACAGGTGAATTGTATAGCTTTCGATGGCCCCACCGGCCTCCAACAACGCACTTGCATACCCAACCAAATGGAAAAAAGGAAGATTTAAAAAAACAAAAACACACCATTTAAAAAAGAAAGAAAAGAAAGTTCTTTCAGCATCCCTTTCAACTTATCCCACTACTTCTAGTTAATGTCACCTCAGATACACAAAGCGGGGAAAAGCGCCACTTCACAACATTGGTTTCCTACTACTCTGACCTTCAGGCGGTGGGGGTTCCTTCGGCGCTGCAAGCCCCTACCCAAAAGCAACAATTTACACATACATAAAGATGCTATACATCGTTAAACTACTTCTACGCAAGAGATGATTATTCAGTACATAAAGATACCGTTTCTAGGGCAGTGTTCATCTCAAAGTACAAGACAGATAAGATGTTACACAAAACATGATAAAGGAAAAAAATCATTCCAAGGATTAAAACCTGTCACAGCATGCCAACACATACCCTAGTCCCAACCCACTATACTCACTAAAAAGCCCCCTCCCCCCCCACTACAGCTATTTCATGTTAAGATTATACCAGGTTACACGCCCGCTGTACAACCACACCTCATGCTCTGCTTCTATAAGTTAATGGTAGCTTTTATATTTTGCATAAACCCCGAAAGATCACCTGGATGAGGGACAGACGGCTCAATTGGGGCTCAGTGGTTGCAGCAGCTCAGGTTGGTCAGTCTGTAATATTTAGTACCGAAACTGTTCAGAGAATTACGTCAGGCAGACTACAGGCTGCTCGGGTAAACACACGGCCCCCAATTAGCCTGAAAAAGAATAAGCCACCACTGGAAAACACCGCCCTAGACTAAAGCACCAATCCCGAAGCCAAGCTCGCAAACTGGTCTTGAAGACCTCTGGGTGACTGGCACAGGACACATAGTACTCACCTGTGGACGGAGGGGTTTATATCCATCCATACCATGTAGTGCTATTTAAAAACTAATCCATCAGCTGCTTTGGCATGGGAAACACTTTTACTGTGCATGGGATAATATACAAATATAATATTCAATTGCCTAGACTTGATTAGAACAGCTGACATAATAAGTCTGGTTACAAAAACAAGTGGAATTGTTTTTTAAAAGGATCACTCAGTTTAGACTTATAAAATCACTTGCTGGTGTTAATTGTAGGAATTGGAAATTTCAGCAATGTGTATAAGTTTTGTTTTTTCTACAGAGAATTTACAAGGTAAAAAACTAAATGTACAAGATAATATGAAAACCAGTCAAATACATCAATTACATCATTAACAATGGGCTTGTGCTTTACCCAGGGAAAAGAAATAAAAAATAAAATCTGCCTGCTGACTGTGCTTCCCCTGGTGCCACACTGGGGACCTGCACCAGGGGTGGCGTGGTGGCAGAGTGGCAGGGGTCAGTTGTCACAGCGTTCTTAGGTGAAGTTGACTTGTCTTTTTTTGGTAGTTCCCTCAAAATGGGATAACAGAGGGTGTCAAAGGCTAACCCCTATGGCTAAGGAGCATCTCTCACAGAACAGGGGGGTTTGGGGCTCTTACTCCTCCACTTCTTCAGGGGACCCAGGATTTTGACGTGACTACATGAGGCCGTTCGTGGGGCCGCCGATGGGGCCCAGTTCAGATCCGCTCTTCATGTAGTACTTTTCCAGCTTGGCCAGAATGTGCTTTCCGTAGGTGTACTTACGTAGAGTGGCAATGTGAGGACGGATCTGAGAAAGGCAACATGGCAAAGGTGAGCAGACATTATTTGTTTATTCATCATTCATTACTCAGTTGATAAACAGCAAATTTAAATCATTTGACGCAAACACGATACAAATTCGCTAAACTGCCAGCTTATAAAATGTTGGCACGTCACAATAATAAATAAATATATATATTTTGGACCAGTGGTTCACAAAACAAAGACATCTGATTGACATTCTCAGATTTCTTACATTTAATAGGGAATGAGTTTCCAAAGCAAGAAAACAATTGGCAGAATACATTATACAAATAATTGTCAGTTTCCCCGAGCTGAATATCATTGCGGTGTAACCTTTCAAACTAATTACACCAAATCAAAATTCTACATTGTTAAATAAAAGCTAAATATAAAAAAGGCATATCTATGTTCTATATTCAATTTTGGGCAGAAGTATTGTTTCAACAAATGGCTCAGACACTGAAGTTGGTTTAAAGTAGAAAATCCAAGTAATTATATTTTTCTGATGCAGGAGATTTAATCATCGTATTGGTTCACTGCATTTAATTAGAAATAAGTGTACATTTGATGTAAATATAAAGGCCCCTCATTCCATATCTGTGTGATCACACAGATTTAGTAGATTACCAACCTTGTGCATGATGATTTTGCGCTGAGCAGGTTCTGCCATGTCAATCATTCTCTGAACAACATAGTTGGCGTACTGGTCCTTCATCATGGTGTACAGGGCGCTGTGGGGCCCGTCTTTCTGGCAGCACACTTCATCGATCAGTAGAGCCCTCTCTGCACGCGAAGAGTGGATCACACACTTCTCCACAACATTACTGAGGAAAAATAGAGCGCAGGTAGCTTCAGTTTCAAACTCATAACTAGGACTCATAAAGGAGCAGCCCATAATATAAACCAGGCAACATGATCCACGGTCATTGAATGTTAGAGTTTCGTGCAGCACTGCTAAAATGATGTCTTATAGCATGATATTTTAGCAGATTTACAAAATCAAAACTACATTAATGTCCCATTAATGGTGACAGGGAAAATAGTTTTGATATCTAGGTAGTGGCTGCACTGTGCTCAAATATAACCATATAGTGGTCGACTGAGTCACTACATTAAAAACAGAAGAACTTACCTTGCAAATTTGTGTTGACTGAGGACAAGAACCTTTCCACGAACTTCCGCGACTATCTTGCTCTTATCTTCTGGTCTGCCGTGCTCCAAAACATGCTGAATGACGTAGTTACCATACTGATCCTGTTGGAGGCAGTGGAGGTGCAAGAGCAAAGTTAAAAATCATTTCAATATTGAATAGTCACTAAAGGATCTGCAACACTTTTTACTCTGATGCTCATGCACTACTTTTGGTCTTAATTGGTGACAGATAATCATGCATCGCTCCAATGATGGGTAGACAAATGAGTGACACCCCCATTTGCAGTCTTACAAATACCCGCATGTCATCACTGCAGAAGTTTAGACAAAATAAATGCTGTTGGTTTGGAGTGTGGCTGAACAGACAACACAACCAATAGCATCGTTGCCCCTTCAGGAATGGGTGATGGACAGTTATGGGTGTAATTTTAGTGTGACAAGAGGGAGGCAAGAACTCACCTGACCAAGCAACAAATTACACCACTCTGAATTGATCTTGTTAAAGCAGTAATTTGTTGGGTAGGTAATATAACCTCCACCTTTAATTTGATAGTATTTGCCTTCAAATCCATTTCCTGTCAATCCGTTTTAACAAGAACCTGCATTATTTTGCTCCTGGACTTGAGGTCTAGCCAAGTACTCAAAGTTAAGTGATTTAAGCACTACTTCTGAACACTTAAGTGGTTCAAACTCTCTGGAAGCTCCCATCTAACAATTACAGTGAAATCAAGTAAATTAAAAACAGAAAAACAGATTGATCAGGAGATGCTTTAGGCAAAAGAGAGGAGTCGTCAGACAGCAGGGAAGCATGTGCCTTGTGAATCCTCTGTGACATAAAGCAAGATAGGGAAAAAAGGCGAGAAAAAGGCAGCTCGGAGGGTTAGGAGAAGGCCTGTAGTTGGAAAACTATTTACATGTTAAATTAGATGTTTTACACAAGAAAAGATTTTAAAAAAAGAGGACAGAGGAAGGGAGGACAAGGACATCCGCAAGAGAGGCAAATTGCTCTGACCTTGAACAGTGCATCACGGGACACCGTATAATATGTTTTGGGTGTCATCTCCAATGATACGCCTTGATATTTCTAGATGGAATAAGTGAGGGGGTAGGGTGGATGTTTAGATAATCACATATGTTCAGATGCAATGACAGCTAACAGTACAAAAACATTCATCCTTACACTTTACACTTAGCAGACCACGACTACACAGGAACAATGACAAGCTGAAAATATGAAATGCTCAAACATGAAGGAGACATGCAAATACACATGACAAGCACATATCTCAACAATGATCCGTCACATCTAACAAACAACGAGGGCTTAGAAATCAGACAGATGTGCTCACCTGGCCCAGCTGTTCAGAGTGTTGATGCAGCTCTTCCAGGATGGGCAGAGTCTGCTCCTGGGTGCAGTGCTCCAAAATCCTTTGGATAACTCTGCAGCCATAGGGGTGTGTGGAGAGCACAAACACCTGCAATAGAAAGCAAAAATAAAAGCTGATCAATATGCAAGTGTGTGTAATGTAATGTAATATATATATATATATTCATGTGATGGATGCAATGATTAAGTTTGATTTCATACTCTGTAGTCACATGTTTTTCACTCAAGTCGGATGTTTTTTTCCATTACATTCTTGCTTTTATATAAACAATACCATTGATAAAAGTGGGATACATATGCAGGCATTTTAAACATTTTACATTTCCATCTCCACCAACGCAAAAAGTAAATTATAAAAAAGGAAATGACTTTCAGCTAAGCCATTGCTTATGATAATAAACCCACCTGTCCTTGGAAGGCATCAATAATGAACTGTAGGGCCTGAGGCTGCACACACTCGATACACTTCTGCACCACATGGTTGCCATTTTGGTCCTTGACACACTTCAACACATGGCCATCCAGCTCACGGACAATGTCGCTCTGAAGTGAAGATAAAAGGGAACGAGGGCATAATTATGAACAGATGTCACCGTGTTGACTGATGAAGAATAAATGAATGAAAAACAAGGTTAGCAAAAACGTCATAGAGAATGATCTCACTTACAATTACCTGCTGGTCTGAGGAAATGGACTCCAGGGCTTTCTGAATGACCCTGCAACCATACATCTGCAAAGCCAGAGGCAGGACATGTCCACGGATACGTGTTGCCAAAGCCAGCTTCTGGTCTGCACTTCCGAACTGCACCAGAGAAAAAACACAAACACTATTGCACAGATGCAGAGAGCAGAGAACTCTAGTCTCTATTCTAGTCAATGTGTTGTTACTGAAATGACACTTAGATAAACCGTAAAACTGTCCCAACCTCAAAGAACTTTTGGATGACATAGTTCCCAAATACGTCAGTCATCAGTTGGTATGCCGCTTGCAGAATCTCTCCAAACACCATCTGCCTCTCAGCTGGAGTGGCCCTCTCTAGCTTCTGCTGGATAAATCTAGACAGAGAAGATTGAAACAAAGAGTAGAGCTGTAAAGACATTTGTCAGATTTTGGTATAACAATCCAATCTCTTAGGTCTACAGTTAAAAAGAGAAGAAGCATTTCTTAGCCACCTGGATCCATGCTGATCTTGAGAAAACTCCACCATGTGGCCGGGCAGGTCACGGAGTTGGAGGTTTGGGAAGCGGTTGTTCCTAAAGTCTTCCAGTAGGCGGCTGCGTCCGGACGGCATGACATCTGAACGACTGTAACGAGGCCGAGACGGAGGGAATAGCTGGCTGCTGGAATTGAAAAGACTTGATGTCCCCCCGGTGCTCCGGTACTTGGCCTCAGCTCCAGGCGCGGCAGAAATGTAACGCCCGCTGCCATTCGTCAGGCCACCTAAGATCAGAGAATAACCGGATACTGTTGTAGTGGCCGTAGCACATGATCCTTATGCATGTGAAACAGAATGCCATGGGACGGAAGACACATTTCAGAAACAATATTCTGATCTTCAACTGGGTGTAAAATATCCGCTTTAATCAACTATTTAAAAGCCATCAATCACTCACTGTTCTAATGAATACAAGGCCTACCTAGGTGAAGGCTGGAAGAGGATCCATGAGAGGAGGGCAGAGAAGGTGGAGGAGTGAGTGGAGAGTGACCTGGTGTGAGGCCAATGGGGCTGGGTGAAGAAGAGTAACCCAGGCTGTTGTAAAAGGGCTGGCCGATGGGAGTTAAACTGCTGCCGCCGCGTTTGTATAGATCAGAACTCGCCAACAGGGAGTCCCTGCGAGATACACTGCTACTGTTAGAGCTGGACACTGCAAGAAAAATAATTGAGAACCAGTTGAGAAAACAGCCTACATAAAAGGAAAAGTCTGTTAATCCTCATGTAGCTTGGAGCCAAGTCACTGACCAGAAGAGCCGAAGCCTCCAAGAGCAGAGCCCAGGCCAACGCCGAGGGTCCCACCGGCATTGCTGAAGCCCAGGGAGGAGCTTTGTGGTGGCGGCGCAGCAGACGTGTGTGAGAAAAGGGAGCTGCTCTGAGAAGTGTTAGGGACTGATCCAGAGCCGTAAAAAGAGCTGGAGGGCAGGCCGCTGTTGGGTGGGGGAGCCTGCTGCTGCTGCTGTTGTTGCTGCTGCTGCTGCTGCTGCTGTTGTTGCTGAGGCATTGAGCGGTATAAACCGTTGCCTGGACCAGACATGTTGTTTCCGGCGCCAGATGCTGACACAGCAGCTGCTGGTGGAGGGGGAGAGAGGAGAGTGTGAGGGGTAAAAAGGGGCGCTGAGGTCCAAGAGACCCCGAGTGGATATGACGAATGGACTAGTACTAACCGGCTTGTGCTGCTGCAGGGTTGATGAGGAGAGGCGTCTGGACTAGACGAACTGGCCCACCTAGACCAGCTCGGGCACCAGGGCCCATCACCAAGGTCCCATTCTGGTCATAATATGCTGCAGGGGCTAAAACTTGATAACCTACAAAAAATAAAATAATCAGTCAGCGATTATATATATTACTATGTACAGAACTAAAAAATGCAACGACTTTGTTTTTGCACCTTTTTTGCAGTTGGAAAAAATAATATAATTGAAAAACATATAAAATAAAAGACTTTCTATGCACACTAAAGACTTATTTCTCTTAAATGTTGGTTTACCTTACAGGTGTAGCATATCAAAATGCTGATTAAACAATTCTACAGGTTTGCCTTGTCACAAAGAAGGCCACTCTGAAATGTGTAGTTTTATCACACAACACCATAAAGTGTACCTTTAGTATGCCGACTGCAGAAATGCACACCAGAGCAGTTGCCCCTGAATTGGATGTTGCTACCATAAGACTCCTTCAATATCCTTTTTCTAGAATTTGAATGTTCATCCAACTGGCCACACCAGCTCAGGACCTCTACATCCGGCTTCTTTACCTGCAGGATTGTCTGAGACCAGCCACCGGGACAGCTGATGGCAACAGTTCGCTTGCACAACCAAAGAATTTCTGCAGTCTTTTTTCAAGATAAATTGGCCCATTTTTTAACAAATCTGAACAAAGAATTTGAGATAAATAAGTCTTCAATAATATTTTTGTTCAATGTATAAAACAATTAAATAGAAATCACTGAACAAGTGATGATAGTGTCAGAGCAATGACAAGCGTCAACATTACATATACACAAACATACATACTTAAAAGAGCAGTTCAAATGACATCAAGCCGAGAAGATAAGTGCATTTGGCTGCTAGTGTCTTTGGCTATATGGAGTTGTATGAGGGGGTCTACCAACCAGACATTCCTGCGTACGCCAATGCAGGGTTCGCCGCTGCTGCTGCAGCGAGAGATTCCTGCTGACTCTGCTGGCCTTGCCCAGGTGTAAGAGGTCGCTGGTTGTTTCCCGCACGCATCACCTGGAGAAGATCGTAAGGATACTGTCACTCAGAATGCCAAAGTGCTAAATTGAAAGCTCAGAGATATTCTTAATTACAAGTGCCTGAAAACAGTTTCAAATCTAAATTATTTATATATTACGAGAAATATTTAACTCAATATTTCAGTATTTGACAGATCATACAGAGAGAAGAGAAAATAAATAAATAATCAGGCATGGTAATCGGGCACTTCAAAAGCACATGTTGATCAAAATGCAAGTACACTTAAATTAAAATCAAGTGAGCTTTGCTGGCCCATGGCTGTAGATTCATAGTAAAAAAACATTTAATAATTTGTTTCCCCTTTAAAAAGGCCACAAGACAGACACCCAGAAATAGGTCTACTAAAATATAAAGGGGAACAGGACAGGATAGCCAGCCTGAAGGTCATTAAACCATGGCAGTGGTTTGTAGTGTAATATTTTACTCTTATATTATTAAACACGTGCAGCTCTGTGGCCATTAACACCATAGTTTTGTCAGTGCGTGTCTGTTTTCTTCACGGTGAAATGAAATTATGTAACCAGTGCTTGATTACTTGAGTGTATAATAAAGTCATGAAATAAACCAGACTTGAGTTAGTCTATCTATATTAGCTTTGAGTGGTGTTTATGACATGAAGACAATGGTGCAACTCGTCATTTAAGACATTTTCAATATGATTTTCGAAGCCCCCTTTATGAAACGGCTCAGATCAAAAGCACAACCCTTCCTACCTGTTGTTGGCCTGGCCCCTGATTGGATCCTTGCTGATTAGCTGAGTGATTGGCAGATGCTGCAGCCTGTTGCTGGAAAAGGTTGGCTGGATACACACCCCAAGGAACACCATAGTACTGTGGTGGAACCACTGTGGGACCTGGGGAAGATATTTAGATGTTTCATACAGATCTTGTACAACTCATCAGGATAGTAAAATGTATCTGAACATGGCACAACAGCATTGTGTATCAAAAATACATCTAAATGCTAGCTTTAACTGACAAGTACAAAAGGGATAAAAATGTGCTGTATGATCACCTCCGAGCGAGGCTGCCGCGGCCAGCCCAGCGGCAGTGTAGGGATCCGTTCCAGGGGGGGCAGCATTAATGATGTAAGGGTTTGGCACAAAGGCAGGACCAAGGCCAGCTGGGTAATACAGAGGAACAGTAATGCAATTCATTTCTCCAGATCAAATCTCATTCAAATGACTAAGCAACTCGGAATAAGATAGGTCCGCTGCTAATAAAATAGTTGAACTATATTACGCAGCACTCTGTATTACACCCTTAGTAAGACAAAGAGCCTCATTTACCAAGATGTTGCTGCTGGGCTGCAGCCAGGGCATATTGTTGTTGCTGAGCTGCAGTTAGCTGTTGAACAGCCAGGGCATTGGATCTCTGGAACAACTGGGGGGGGGGGGGGGGGGGGGGGGGTAAAATCAATCTGCTGCGCAAACTTACATTTGGATCTCTTGAAAGATGCGTTTTCTTTGTCAACCAACCTGCTGCTGAGTGTTGTAGTCAAACAACCCTACTGGAGTCCCTGAGGAGTCCACCTGAATCTGGTTACCAGCATAGTCAAACTGGAGGGACTCCACACCGGCTTGCTGCTGCTGCTGCTGCTGCTGCTGCTGTTGTTGTTGTTGCTGCTGCTGCTGCTGCTGTTGTTGCTGCTCCATACCTCCCATGTTCTGGACCTCCTGGCTCTGGAAGTCCTCGGGTGCCTTGTTTTGGGCAGGGTTGTGTTGTTGGAAGGCATGTGGGTGGTGCTGTGCCATCATCTCCAAACCTGACTGACTGGGACCCATTCTCTCCACAGCCTCAGTGGGGGAAGCTTGGCGGCTACCAGGGGTCGGACTGGAAAAGTAAAGAAGCACATGGGTGTTGTTTTGACAATTAAGTATGATCATTATGTTTAGACTTCATTGCGATATTCAAACTTGCCAAAACATTAGAAGACCACCTTTAAAATAGCCATGGCCATTTTGAAATAGGGAGGATTTTTGAAAGATTGCCAATGATGGTTGGAAGATACAGTTCAAAGTCAGAATTTTTAAAATCACCATATTTATAAAGTGTCAAACAAGAGGTTGCCGTAAAAGGAACACATACTTGAAGTCTTTGCAGTCCCTATCCATGCCGTTAAGTAGACCTCTTCCGTTGGCTTTAGCAGGATCATTCTCATCTCCAACCTTCATCTCTGGGCCCTTGTCCTCTTCATAGGGGGAGACTTTCTCTTGGACATCAATCTTCTCTCTCCCATCTTGGTCAACATCTCCTCCACCCTGAACACATAAAAGATTAGTTAAGAGTATGTGCCACGCTTTAGAATAAGTGTTTGATGAGCATGCCGTCCGGACCACAGCCTCTTCTTTTGAGTTAGAAGTCAGACAGAAGTTCAACTTACATAACCACCGTTCCTGTAGCGACCATCCATCTTGTCACCAGGAGAAGAACTGAGGACATACTCCACCATGCTCACCCCCAGACCTCCACCTTCTGAGCGAGGTGAAAGCACAGAATTGGCATCACCATTCCCATGGAAACTCTGGCCTGGTCGCCGCTGCACCATGATTGGTTGAGACACTGAATGATCTGAATAAAAAGTTGTGATCAAATATTGAAATAGATGTGCACAAACTGTAGCTCAGTAAACATCCAGTCAGATTAAGATTGAGGCAACAATACAAATCTTAGTCATCGGGCATTATGCCATTTCCAATTATGTAGTTTGATTTGGAATAAGTTGCGTACAACCAGATCTAATAAATCATTCTTTATCTTGAAGAAAGAAAAGTGAGAATACAATATAGAGATATAGGAGCCACTCACGAGATGATCCCCATGCATTGTCTCTCCACTCCTCTCCAAGAAGCATGCCTTTCCTTCCGTCCTTGGCCATCTCGTCAGAATCCCAGAGTTTTTTCGCTGGGAGAAGCTAAACAAAGTGAACATCATTTGTAAGATAATTTTGCATGTCTAAGTGCAACGTAATATTTGAAAAGCGAATTGAAGTTTAAAATAGTATTTACAGTAGTGTTGGTCAGTTTAACATTTTCTCACTTAGTTTGTCCCTTCATGGAGAACACTTTATTGCAATTTTATCCCTAATAATTGCAACTACTGCAGTGCAGAGTTAGTGTAGGCATATGATCAAATTCATTCATTTGTATGTATGTATGTATGTAAGGCTATACTGTAAAGGAGAAAAATAACAAAAACCCCTTACCTCTCCCATGCCCCTTGACTCCAAAGCAAGAGCTTGAAAGTCATAGTTCATTTCATCCGCAGCACGGACCTGAGACAAAAAAAAGGTGTAAAAAGAAAGCTTTTTGATCAATTTTACCCTGAAAATGTTTTGGCCAACTACAAACCATGGTCTCACACATCATCAAGAGGCCCTTCAACCCTCAAAAGCTTTTTAAACATGAAGTATCGAAATAATTAACATACAAAAACCTCCACAGGTTTTTGGTTAAAAAAAAAAAAAAAAAATTGTCTAAGAAACTCTAGTGTCAACATTCTTTGAAATGTGCAATTCTACATGGATGATTAGCTATCCATAAGTTATAATCACCAAAGTACAACTGTCAAAAAATTATTTCAAATAAGGACAAAACAGAGTTGCTGCACCAAATGTATTTAACCTGGCCCCTCGGGTGCTGAAGACAAAACTAACTGGCATGACTAAGGGCCCTTTGTCATCTCAAAATAAGATATTTTACATAAACGACAAAATATTATTTTAAATGCAGTAATGCAACATGAACCCTGATCAAATCTGCAGTACACACACAAAGAGAAATAAGGTAGCCCTACATTAACATATTTCTTTTCATCAGGCTGAGTGATAACTCAGGGCCCAATCCACAGTATGTAGGCTTGCATGGGGGCCTTTGTCTGAGACAAAGGTCCTCAGACATGCATAGAAGATTGAGGACCCAATATACAAATCAAAGCGGGACCATTGCGACAGACATGGAGAGGCCATGTGTCTGAATATTAAGAAGGTTGGCCCCAAACAACATGTTTTTATGAATGAGCTTGCGAGTTGTGGTGCCTGATGAATTCAGGCACCGATACTGGTTCTATAGGGGATACGAGGCCAATTAAATCAGCCCAGTCTGATAGAAGATTAATATACCTAAATAACAACCATATCAAAATAATTTAGATACCAATGTGACCTTCTTTAGCATGTCCAACACTATTTCAGGTTGAGACTATACATTTGCCATAATAATGTAGTATTCTACTAACTACCAAGTACTTTCCCTTTGTCCTCCCATAGCCCAAATGCATGCAGGTTGGTTGAGGTGGGCGTTTCACTCCAGATACCAGTAAGAAGATATATCTTTCATCATTGTTATTTTTATAAGCTGCTACTTCGACAAACAAATTTCCCCTTGGGGATGAATAAAGTATATATCCATCCAAGTCAACCCAAGAAGTCCTGTTTGTGTAGCAAATGTGTAACCAAGACTTTTCAAATGCCAAAACACTGCGCGGCTGTTCATACTGTAAAACAGGATATTACAAGTCCGGTCGGTCATCACAGCGACACTCACTCTCTTGTTGTGCCAACACACTGGTCTCACACGATTTGACTGCTTTAAATGAGGCTGCTTCTTTTTTTTTTAAACCAGTGCTATTAGTGTCTAACGAAGCTTGGTCTAAATGTGTTTGCCATGGACAGATCAGCAGCGCGTGCTGGGATTATCAAATAAAGAGATTAGATAGATCAGAACTCAAAGGGGTTCTAAATTATAAAGGATTTCTAAATTTTCTTAAAATTCTACAAAGTCAGGAGAAAGGCAACAAGAGCATCCAACTTGACCTTTAAATTAATTACAAGAGCAAGCTGCAGTAAATATGTCAATGTTCTAGATTGTTAGAATTAATTTAGAGAAATCACATTTATTGACTTTCATTATTTTAACCGTTATAATTTTTGCCTTTATTCTGCTGTGTTCTTTCAACAACAAACAATTTCATTCACTATTTGTGTAATGTCCATTCAGTTACAGTAGAACACCCACTGTGCATCAGAGGGACAAAAGTATAGCTGTGATGAGGGACTATTTCTATTAGTTTCCTCAATGCAGTTAAATCATTTCTCCAGGTGGACTGGATTTTAAAAATATGCAAATACTTACAAACCTACATCAGTCTGAAATTAGTCCCCGTTTAAAAAATATATATACTTTCTGACATTAATTTATCATTGTATTTACAGACATTTTCAGTAAAATTGTTTTGCTGCGCAACACAACCTTATGGTCTACCAACAAAAGCCACTGCCATTTTTCAAGGCACTCCAACGTTGGAATATACATGACCTAGTGTCAGTTGTGACCAACAGAATTTTGTAATTTTTTTGGGGCTGAAAAATCACATTATGTGTCCAAACACAAACTGTTACAATAACATCCTACAGAGCCCACTGACTAGTTATCCAGTGGAATTTATACATTTACCGTGCAGGTTCTTGAAATTAGCTATGTGCAGATTTTCTTCATTTGCTGTTTTCTGGGGATGGAATATTTGAACAATATGCCCGATCACCACTTTTTTAAGTTGTGAAAAGGAGGGAGGGTATGCTCTGACAATCTGGTCCAATAGAAATCACCAATCATGTTTTGTTTTCTACGGTGTGCAGTTTCGGTAAAACTGACAACCACTCCACCATTCACAAAGTATAATACATTACACAACTACAATAAGTTACTTATTGATACAATATTATGTAAAATGTGTAGTAGCATTAGCAAATACAAAAATACTGCCGTCTGTCCCTCTAACGCCCACTAGATTAAATAATATTAGAATGACTGGAGACCCGTTACCTGATCAACATGATTGGCATCACCAGTTGGCCAGCGATGTTTGCTTGGTGTGCAACCGCCTAGCTGCTCCCCAGGCTGCCTCTGAAAGAAGTATCCAACTGTGGCGTCATCCTGAGATCGTCCACTCAGGGGAGGCTGCGGGATGCCTGGGGTAGGGATAACAACCCTGTCCATGCCCTGTAAATGTGGGACTACAGAAGCCTGTCCGGCTACCCCAACATGAACTCTGACACCTCCAGTCTCAGGAGCACCATTTGCATGCAGCATCCCACCTCTTGTCTCCTGCCAGGCCACGTCATTCATACCTAGGATGCTGCATGGAACGCTCATTCCACGGGAAAGCCTGCAAAAAACATACAAGCATTATGTTGACAAGCATATGCAGTGTTGTTATATTGGCCCTTTGGGATGTCTGGAATTGGCCCATTGATGACTTCTAGCATATGAGAGCGTTTGCCGGACACAAATAATTCAGATATAGGGCTAAAAATACTTTTTATATCCGAATAAAGTCAACGAGGCCCCCCCATTTTAACGTGACAGCTAGGTTACTGTATTCTGGTCAGGCTGTGGGGTTATGAAAGCTGCACGTTACAATATATGCGGCCTTTATCGCCGCATAGTATGCCAGTCTTTCGAATTACACTTAGGGATAAGGATGCACCAAAAGAATAATACAACTTATTTTTTCTGGCCGGGACCAGACTAAATCCTGTACTGCTAGCTTCACGTCACGGCTGTTCTCCGGTTGAAGATTGAAATGTTAGTTTGCGCGAATGTCGCCCTGGTTATCCATAATTTAGTTACATGGCCTGTCCGACAAGGGGCCGTGGACGTCAAATGGCAGGTCTAAATCTGGTGGTTCTCGTTTAGGAATGGGCAAAACAAGAACAAATCAGGTGCATTACAGGCATGTTGATGGCTCGCAAGACCGAGAATGCTAACGCTAGGTAACGTTGTCGTTAGCTTAGTGTTAGCTAACGCGACCATTAACCTTACGAAGTTAATGATTAAAAGATACGCGCAGCTACAACGTAACGCTGCTGTTTTGTAGCCACGAGAGCTGCCGTTGGCTTTTAAAAATACACAACTAGCTACAACGAAAAAGCCAACATTACTGGTCATGGTAGCAGACCGATGTCGGAGCTAACGTGGCTAACCTAGCCAGAGAGCCCGCTGCTAATTAGCACGCTAACCAACGGATTTTACTGCACATTCACGGAGCTAAATGGTGGTTACATTAAGCTAATTACTATACGTTTGTCCCCGTGTGGCGTATATGTCCCTGGTTATTAGTGTTCAATCCCTTTATTGACCATGTGTATTGTTAGCTAATGCTACTTCGCTAGAGAGCGTTAGCAACAAGCTAACGCTAACCGCAGCGGGCCTGCTGTGTTTATTATTGACATCAAAGTTAAATACGCGAATGTACCTTTGTATTACAGTAAGCAAGTGTGCTCCGGTGTTGGACGAAAAATACAGCCGTTTTCTCCACGTTGATTGGATGCGACGAGCCAAATAAAACCCAAATAGCCCAAGCAAGAGCTAGCACACGCCAAGTTGGTGTTGTGTGTGAGCTAGAACATCACCCAAACACTTGGTGGCTAAACAACATGGCCCCCCCCTTCAAGTCCCAAACAGAGGGGCCTTAACCGCTAAACAAAAGGGGAAATACTCACACCACGGCAGCCGCGTTTAAATCCATCCCTTTGCACACATTTTGCTTTCGACGTGAACACATAAAGAGGAGATACTCACGCGTTGTCGTTTGGAGAGAGGGTCTCTGCTCGTTGCACGCCGTCAACCCAATTCTATATTGTTTTGTTTCCTTGGAGAGAGCGGTGATTTAGCCAGGCTCGCTTGATAGTCAATGCTAAGAGTTTGCCTCCGCTAGTGCCCCCTCCCTGTAAATAGCGTGAACTACGTAGACATGCGTATAACAATCAATGTAAATGTGCCTTCCGACATATTCTCCTTTGTACGCCATGTGAATGTAGCGTAAATGTTACGCCGAGGCGTGTTTAATGTGCACCAACATTTTATGAATACGCATTTCTACAAAAAATGCGCTCATATTGCTGCTGGATATAAAATGTACTAGTGAATGAAAGCGTGTTTCATACTAGTTCATTCATTGCTGTGGACAAGAATAAGTGTAGATTAAAACAGTTAAAACAATATTTCGGATATGGGAAAAAATTTAATCACGAGAAGCCCATGAGTCTCAATAAAGGAGAATTAAACACAATCGTCGCGCAAAATATCATCACGTATTTAGATTTAGTCAATTTTGGCTGATCCTGGGTCGGGTGTATCCTCGTGGGCCATGCCCCCCCTCCCCCCCTCTACATAAGGAAACTCGGTGAGATCCAATCACCTCTTCCTTTTCACACTGTGATCTCACCTCCCTATTTCCGATTGGATTGCTAAATTTAGGAAGCCACCCTTTGCTTTATAAGCGATCGCAGTGGTTGCTGGTAAATGATCTGGAGTTGTTAGACGGGAGCGGCTTACGAGGCAACGTTTGTTTAGAGTTTAAAAGCAGGAAGAGTGAGCGTCCCGAGACTGTCTGGGTTTTTTAATGCCGCATTCAACCGAGAGGTAGGAACAAGGCAGCAATGGCAGACATACGGAAGAAACTAGTCGTGGTGGGAGACGGCGCATGTGGGAAAACATGCCTATTGATCGTATTCAGCAAAGACGAGTTCCCCGAGGTGTATGTTCCGACTGTGTTTGAGACGTATGTGGCGGACATAGAGGTGGAAAATAAGCAAGTTCAGCTCGCTTTGTGGGACACCGCCGGGCAGGAGGACTACGATCGACTGCGCCCCCTCTCCTACCCGGACACCGATGTTATTCTGATGTGCTTCTCCGTGGATAGCCCGGACTCGTTGGAAAACATCCCCGAAAAGTGGGTCCCCGAAGTCAAACATTTTTGTCCCAATGTGCCCATTATACTAGTGGCCAACAAGAAAGATCTCCGCAACGACGAGAACGTGAAGAACGAGCTTTCCCGGTTGAAGCTGGAGCCAGTGAAGGCAGAGGACGGCCGGGCCATGGCCGCGCGCATTGGCGCATACGCTTATTTGGAGTGCGCTGCCAAATCCAAGGAGGGCATCTGGGAGGTATTCGAAACTGCAACACGGGCGTCTTTACAAAAACAGAAAAAGCCATCAGGAGGTTGTCTCAAATGCTGTGTTTTGATGTGAATCGACGCTGTCTCGGAGAACCGTGACGTGCAGGCGAGACGCTTCCACCGCTGGGATCCGTGTCTGAACATGTATGGGCCGTGGCCATGGCTTGGTTACTCCCTTGTAATCGGACGACCTTGCTTGAGCCAAAACGAATGACTGTAAACAAGTTGTTTTGAACACACACGATGATAATCTGAAACCGGTCTGTATGTCTGTGTTGGTCTGTGTCTGTGTGTGAGAGACATGTACTGGTTACAGCATGTTCTTTGCGGGTCACATGATCCCAGTATGACAGGTGGAGGGGTAAAAAGGACAAACTTCATGTCAGCCGTCGCCTTATTTATCTAATGCGGACATGGCTCTTCTAAAGGCCTGTTTTTGAGCCCCTGTTTAAATTGCTAACTGTTTGTGTTTCAAGTGTTTGCATAGGCCACTGCCTTACTGCCAAGGTTACAGCCGTATACTTTGTAATAAGCACATATTGCACTCGTTTATGTCCACTTTGTATTGTAAAAATGAATATTTAGTTTGTGAAATTGCACAGCAGAATTACTGTTTGACACTACAGCAATTCACATTAAAAAAAAAAACGTTCTAAACCTTAGTTCAAGTCAGTGCAGCAGTGCCCATGGTGTTTCCTCCAATGTTTGACCCACAAATAAACACATATCTTCAGTTTACAGTGAGAGAAAGCAGGTGTCAGTTGGAACCACATCAAAAAAGTATGTTTTTGATTACAGTATTACATGTCTATATAGGCCGATGTTAGAATGTGTGTGTGTGTGTGTGTGTGTATGTGTATATATATATATATATATATATATATATACACACACACACACCATTGTATGTCTGAGAGACATTAGACGGTATTGTTTAGCAAGTTTTTATGTCTATGTTGTTAGTTAAAGGTACAATTACTCTAAAAAAAATTAGGTTTGCTAAGCCTGCTTCTACCCAAAATGTTATGCTTTGCTGGTGGCTACAATTTCGTAAAAGAGATGCTTTTTTTTAATCATAGATTACAAAGCAATGAAAGTCGCGCAAATACATTGTACCCTGTAACTAGTACAGCGAACAAAGGATAGGGATGCTTTGTCACTACAGCTTACCATTTGAAGCACATACTATACTCACCATGTTTCTTAACTTTTAAATCCGATCTCAAAGGCTGGCATGTCTCATCAGACTTCAAAGACCTGTGGTCCATTTTCTATTTCACTAGTGGTTCAGTTTCAGGTATGGTGGTGATACCCAAGAGAAGGTTGAGCATGTGAGTGCTCAGTGAAACGTTTTTCTTAAAAAGTGTCATGAAAAGAGGGCTGTGTCAGAGCTCTATGAGCCAGTAGCACACTCACATGGGATTTTGGGAAAGTGTGGCTATTTACATTTTTCATGTTATGTTATTAAAATCACAGTTGTATAATTATTACACAAACGTAAACAAAAGGGTATCCTTTTGACTAAAACCCTAGATAAAAAATAAATGTAAATTGTAAAAAAATGATTTGCTTTTCTGAAGATGTTAATGGTTTGTTTACAGCTGACGTATGTATGATTGATTGATTGATTTTGAGAAGCACACACAAATACAAACTTTCCACTTTCACGTCTTTCATTATGACGATGATATTGTTGGAGCGTTGAAGTTGGCAACAGAAATCAATGCATTTTAGCTTATTTTCATGTAATGAGCTCATGTTGGATCTGTGTTTTCACAAGCAGTGTTGTGTTGCTGTCATCTTTTACACAATGAAGGGAGTGCTTGTTCAAATGACATCTATGAACATCAGTTTCAAACTGTGACCTGGGAATCCAGGGTAAAAACCCTAGTGGATTTACTATGTGAGTTATTTCTATTCAAGCATGTCATTTTTATGTGGTTCATTGAATAACCATACGCTAAATCAGAGTTTAATAAGTTATCTTTTATAAATCCAACCGGTTACAATGGTGTAAAAGTCACATTCCTCCCTGCCTCCTGTTGCTGGGCTTTTTGCTGACTTACAGGACAGGAATGCATTGTGCTGGACTGGTTAATTTTCCCACACTGGCCCCCTTCATGTGCTTCTGATTTAAGTTATTATTCCCTGATCAGATCTAGCATCTTTTTCTTTAATATACTTTGAAGAATAAAACTATGAAACCATGGAGAAGGAAAATTATGAAAATGTGCTCAACACATTTGTTTGTAGGAGTGTATCAGATTATGACTATGTTATTGTAATGGCATAATTTACAGGTTCTAATGAAACAATGATTTCTTTTGAGGAAAAACAATACAGAATGTAAGAAAAGAAATTGTACTGTTTTGGGAAAGTCAATAAAAAATTGTCATTGTGTGTCACCACCTACTTATCCACTTTTGCCTCATTTTTTTCCACACCAAAGACAAATACTTAATGTGGTGTTGTAGCTGGTATAAGGTTCAACATACCTCAAATAATACTGTATGTATATATGTATTGATAATTATATAAACTTTGTTGTAATATTCCGTGACATTTGTGATTTTTTTCGTCGAATACATTTACCCATAACATCAATATGGGTACTTTAGCAAGTACTTTACTGACTTATAGTTTACACACAAAACATCATGAGTTTAAAAGTACAATACAACATTATGTGAAGGCTTAATTTTCCTGTATTATGAGTTATTTTAAAAATGTATCTTAAAATACTTCTTGTATAGTGTTGTAATGTTACTTTTGCTTAAGTAAATGATCTGGATAACACTGCTCATTATTACACACAGCCAATAGCCATTATTGAAAAATGGGCGAGTCCATTTTAGAACTGTCAAACACTCATTTATTCTCAGTTTTATGATAAGAGCGCTTGTGTCACGCAAGCTATTTGTGTATCAGCTAAATTTAGACACAAGGATACAAATAACTTATGGGCATGTTGCAGCAGTGAGTTAAAACAATATAAATATATATTAATGAGTAACTATTCATTTGTGAGATATAAGGAAGCATCTTTGACTCAAACTTAAGTGCTTCATGTCAAAAAAATGCCAATTTATATATTGGGAGAAATATTAAATCTAAAGACGATTTTACCAGCCTGGAAAAATCATATTATAGTACCGTCGCTTCAAATTACTTTTATAAGCATGCAAAACGTTTTATTTTTTGTCATTAATGTTAAGTTATATACAAGAAATGCACAGAGATGTACAGTCTGCAGTAAAACTGTCTTTATTGAAGGCAACATACATGTTTTTAAATAGTATAAGACACAAAGGGAGCACAGTACAATTAGGAGTGAAATTTATTTGAAAAACAGAGTTAAGAGACATGCATCATTGTTATACAACAGATACAGTCAATACAAACACTGTTGTATATCCTAGTTATCCACAGTCAGTTAGTCAGTTAGAATTTGGCAACAAATGGTAAAGGAATGTCAACCTCAATCTGTCTGTCACCTACTCTCACAAATTGTTCAACACTTTTGCTTTTCTCCTTAAGTGTCTTTATGACATTGTTGTGGAAAGAATTCACACGTTTTACCAATAAGTCAATCCAGTACTGGATGTCAGCTTCAAGTTGTTCATAAGACATGTCAGACAAAATATTCTGGAGCTTATCTTTTACAGATTTTAAAAAATCTACAACATGTGTGTGTGCAATTTCAACCTGCTTGGCAACATCAGCCAGTACAGGAGAGTTGATGGCATCATTGTATACATCGTTCACAAAGGTGGACAGCTTCTCTACATTCTGAGATTTAAGCATTTGGAGAAACTTTTCGCTTTGTTCAGTGGTAAACTGCACAAATGCAGATAATTTATTAATGATATCTTCCAGCTGGATTTCCCCCAGTTTCCTAACAGTCACAAGCACTTGGTCCTGAATTTTACTCAAAATGGAAAACAAGTTATCAATAATTTTTCTTCCGCTGACAACGGTGCTCGTGCCAGGAATGGTGAAATCAATGGCTCGGACATAATCAAGTACTGCTGTAAACATGGAGGCAAAGTACTCTGGAACCTTTTGAACAGCCTCTTCAGATACATCGGCAACAAAAGCACTGTATTTCTGGTAGATCTCAAGCCCAGACAGCTTCTGTTCATACCCAGGAATCTGGAACTTGGTCACTCTCAGAAATTTAACAACAGCATTAAGGACAATTTCAACTTTCTTTTGGTACGCTTTGAGGATCAAAATGGTTTTCTCTGTGACAGTTGTCATGAAATTAGAACTACTTACTGCTCCAAAGTTGTCAACAGCCCTCTTGAACATCACTTTACCCTGCTCTTTAGCCTGCTCAAAAGAACCCTCAAGGCTTCTGGCATATCTGCGGATTGTGTTGTATGTCCTGACAGCAGGATCAGAAACCGCTTCCATGACTGTGGGCACCTGTTTCTTCAGTCCCAGCATCATCTCATATGGCATCTCCATGTTCCAGGTCGTCTGAAGGTTTAGCTTCTCAGAGTTCATCAGAGACAGCTTCAGAGCCAAGATATCAATGTCTGTTGTTGGTTCAGACTGTGTGGGAGACATAAAAGGAGACATAAAACAAATATTACTGAAATATAAATACACTATTCACATTGAAATGACAATCTAAGGGTATTAGTAAGCAAACAAGTAAGCAAAAGTTATCTTACCGGGTAGCGACCATAGAGTCTTGCTTTCACTTGTGCTGGGCGCTTAGTCTGCATTTGAACTGCAATGAGTCCTGCAGATGGAGTGGACATAGAGACAACAAGGCCTTCCTCTGGATTTCCAGTAATCTCCTGATTGATTTCCATACTCAGGACAGGTAAATTGACCTTGGCTGAATTAGCGATGGAGGCATCCACATTTTCATAGCTTACGGTGATGGTGCTGTCATGGTTTCCCTCAAGCATTGCATGTTTCACAGACAGGCCAGAGACCATTTTCAATCCACCGGCCGTGTTCACATTGGTGTTGCCCTGAATCTTTCCAGTCAGAACCTCAAATTCAGAGATTGAAGAAGCATCAAGTTTGATGATGATGCTGTCCTGGTTAAGGATGCTAGCATCAGTTTTGAGTGTGACCACTGCGGTTTTCACGGAGAACTCGTAAGTCAGATCTCCCAGTACTGGAATCCTGATGCTCTGAATTTTGGGCAGAGTGATTTTTGGAAGAGTGAACTTGCTGAGGGCAGATGGAACATGCAGAGCAGGTGATGTGATGACACTGATGTCGGGCAGAGGAATGGTGAATGTGGACAACTCAACATTCATCACTGGAACTTTGTAGGAAGGGACTGTAATGGTTTTGGGAAGCTCAATGCTGTACTTTTCATACTCGGCCTTTACTTGGTCAAAAGATGTAGCGAGGATGGCAGCAGCCTTATCCTTACCAATGAGCACTTTCTTTTGAAGAGTTTTGACATTGTTATTAATTAAATTGATGATTGGATCTACATTAATTTCAATGGTTTTCATCTCAGGGTTCTTCATGTACTTCAGCCTGGAGTTCATGTCAAATGTCTGCTGAGTTGTGGTCAGGAGATTGCTCAGGCCGGTGTCTTCCCACAGAGAGTAGTCTTCCACTCTTGGTGTCATCGTGCCAACAAATGGCACAGTTATTTTAGGAATGGTGATAGGCTCCTTCAGTACATCCAGATTAGCTTCTCCATTGATCTGGGAAAATATGGTAATTTCTTTGTCACCATTATCCATGGTGATGTAATGGGAGTATTTGTACTGGTTGAATCTAGCCAGACCTGTCAAACTAGCCTGCTGCACTTCAGAGTTCAGGGTCAAAGAGATGTCATTCTGGAGATCCATCTTTCCAGACAGCTTGAATGGAAGAGCAACCTTGACATTTCCCTTGTTCTTGGTCTCAATCATAAGCTCACTAGGTGTGACCAAAGCAAGTGCAGAGTTTGAGAGAGTTCCCTCAACCTGTCCAGTTAGCTTTGCACTGTGAGAGGCAGTGAAATCAATTTTCATGTCTTCAGCCTTAGCCTGGAATTTGACATCTGCAATGCTGCCCTTCATGAAAGGTGTTTCTGTCTCAAACTTGGCATCAATAATTACATGGCGGAAAATGCAGATTTCGGCAACTGCATTTTGATTCAATTTGAAGTGGCTGCTATCTGTTGCTCCGGTGAATGTCACTTTGGCTGTGTGGAGATCCATCACCACCTCCATGTTACTTTTGTGAGTTGCCTCATCTGAAAAGTCATGAACTGCATATTTTCCATTGGCCAGATTAGTAATGGTCAGACTGGCAGTACCAGCATCCAGCTGAAGGACATTCTTTTGATTCATTGATGTTTCACTGAAGATGCTGAAGGGTGGCATGTTGAGATCATGTTTATAGCTGGTCTCCGCAGTGGCAGAAACTCCATTTTCAAGGGTAAAGAATGCATTGTTGACAAGCTCGGCAACATATAACTCAGTGTTAGCCTTTGCAGTAGTTTCAGCAGAAGCGTGAGCTGACAGGCCATTGAGAGTCATTGTTCCTTTGTGGTCAAGTGTGAAAGACGACTGGTCAACGTTGATGTTCTCAGAGATGGACAGGCGACTCATCTTGGGCGCAGCAAAATGAGCACTGGCATCCACTGTGAAGTCAAGGACTTTCAAAGTAGATGAAGCCTTTGAGTTAAGGTTGAATTTGAAATCTGGTGTGACTGGTGTAGTTGTGGTATTCTCGAGGTCAGCAGTGGTCATCAGTGTGTAGTGAGGGGAGGTTACTTTGAACTCTCCATAGAGTTTTCCAAAACAGGGAATCTTGCTCATATCTACAACTTTCTCTTTCAACTCCATAGTGAATGTGTCATAATCGAAAGATCTGATTTTCTGTACCATCCTCATGAAATAGTCACTCATGTCATCAATCAGCTGTTTGAAGTTAAAAGAATACAGCTCATTCACAAGCTCCTGAACAGGTGCCATCACTCTTTTGAGCAAAGGCTCAATGTCAATTGACTTGAGAGCAGCAAAAGCAGCCTGCATCTTTTCCCTCACCTGATACTGTTTCATAATTTTAACAACCTCATCCATGATGGCCCCAATCATCTTTTCAACCTCATAGCTGGAAAGGATTTCCTCTATTTTGGCATTAATCACATTGAAGCTGTGAACAATGTTCTGCTTCTGGATCCAAGACATAATCGCATTCTTCAATGATTTCAGCACATTTATGACTTTATCCGTTGGGAACTTGGCTGTCAGGTTGCTCATGACATTTTCAATGGAGTTGATAAACTTGGTCAGGTCTTGGACAAAGAGGTTGAAGTCAAAGTTATCAATAACTTCCTTCAGTTCTGACACTTTGTTCTGCAATTGGGCGCTGATCTCATACTTGGTGTTGATGTCTTTCAGCATCTCAATGCTGTGGTCCATCAGCTTCATCATTGTGGTCTTTATGTTTTCAATAACCATAGGCAGATGCTCAATGAATGGGATCTGGACGAAGTGGCTGTCACTGTTCTTGTCATATTTCACAAATCCAGAGATGGCGTAATCTTGAGGGACCTCACTGAAGAGTGGAGTTGAAACTGCTCCTGACATCTCAATACCCATTCTCTCTGCATTGTTATAGGCACTAATGTCTTGGTTGAAAGTGTGCTTGTCTACTGTGGATGCCATCTTCAGTGCGACACTTTGCTCTTGGAGGCTCAGCATGCTGTTGAACTTGTTGTCCATATTGGTGTTGATAGCGTTTCCGGATTCCAGTTCATGGGTGGTTGAGGCTCTGTACTCAAATGAATTCGTGAACAGCAGAGGTTCGGCCTTTAGGAGGAATTTGCTGTATAGTTCGCCACTCTGCCCTAACCCATAGAGATACCCTGCACCATTTGCGTTGATAATAGCATCAATGTTCAGAATGAAGGGTGCAGCAACAGTATTGACTGTACTGTCCATACGAAGAGCTGGTGAGTTGAAGTTAGCCACATTGTTGAATTTCATGGTCAGACCAGCAACTTCCATATCAGTGGTATGTGTAATTTGAGCTCCCAGGAGTTTACCGATGGTATTGCACTTTGTTGAAAAGACCATATCAACAAACTTGACTTCATAAGTGTGCTTCAGCTCTTCCTTTGAGAAGGTACCCATCATGGTTCCAGTCAGCTCCATGTTGTAGGGCTCTGCCTTGAAGTGGGCATCATTCACAAAGTTAATCTCCATGATCTTCAGGTCATTCTTCACATTAACTGAAGCAGTAAAACGCTCCATGTTAACTGCGATGTCCTGCATGTAGGAGTTCCTCTTGTCAAGGACGTTGTCAGTCTTGGAGCGGAGCATGAAAGATCTCAGTGTAAGAGACAGTGAGTTGGTATTTTCGGTCCTCATCTCGTTTAGAGATCCAACTATGCTATTGGAGAGAATCAAGCCATCTTCATTCAGTCTGAAGTTCACTCTGTTTAAGGTGTTGATGTCAAAGAGGTTACCCTTAAGGATGCCGTTGAGATACATGTCTGCGCTTGCAATCTTGCCCTCAACATTGAGCTCAGCCTTATTGTCTTTAATGGCTCCCTTAGTAGTGAGGGACACGGTGGCACCAGTGGTGTCAACTCCACCGTGGAAAACATTCTCAAAGGTCATTGGGCTGTGCTGAGCAGTTGTTGTACAGCTGGTGGTCAGGCCATTCATGTTCAGGGCCAAGGTTGCCTTGTGAGAGGCAAGGCTTGAGAAGACGTTCAAAGAAGCATCAGCATTGATCTCTAAGCCGGAAGGGTTCATGGACCCAGTTAACAAAGAGTATACACGGTTCACTGTGTCTTCCGCTTGATTCTCTATCCTGAGGCTGGCCTGTCCATCAGAGGCAGAGAACTCCATTTGGCTACGAAGCATTCGCTCATCGGCCTTGGTCACAGAGTCAGACTGCATGGTAAGCTTGACATCTTTGTAGCTGAGGCTCATTTTGGTGGTGTGCTTGATGGGGTCAGTGTCCATGTTGGTGTTAGAATCAATCACAAGTTCCTCATTTGCATATGATGCCTTAATCTTGTTGGCAACCTTCAGGATTTCAGAGTTCAGCCTCAGTGTACTCTCCAGTTTAGCTTCTTTCTTTGCTGGTTCAACAGAGAAGGTGTGGAGATAAGTGGTGCTAGCAGTCATGGATCCAACAGACACACTTCCGTCTGTGTTGATATCTCCAGAGAGCATGTTTGAATCTAAGGTGACCTGGGTGGTAATAGTCAGCGATGTATCCACGCCCACAGCAGTGACGAGATAGATGTTGTACCTTCCTGTTGACATTACATTGTCTGTGACAGCAACTGTTTCCAACACGTCAAAACCTGTGTTCATTAGCATATGCTTCAGGGAACCATCAATGGTGAATTTCATCGTCTTCTCTGCTGTGTCTTTGATTGTTGTAGCTCCTGTAAAACAGATAAAATATAAAAATATTTATGAGTGTGAACTTTTATTATGTTTCTCTAAAGTTACAAAACAAACATATAATTATTTTAATTAAACACAAGAATTAAAAAAAAAGAAAAAAAGAATTACCCTCAGTTGAGAAGGAGAGAAGTTTGATTGGACTGTCGGCCACGGCGCTGAACTTGGCTGAGTAGCTAGGAGACTCTGCAGTGTTGTTACCAGCAGACATAGTTGCCTCCAAGTTATAATAGTTGCTGTTGACCTTGGCAGATGCCTCCACCATTCCCATCAGAGGCAGGGTGAGATCATATTCAGAGGGGATGGTAAAAGTGGGGATTTGGATATCTTGTGAGGCAAACTCCATGCCCAGTTGAGGCATTGAGATGTGTGGGGAGTTGACCATTGGAGGTATCCTAAGCTCTTCAGATGATTTTCCTCCAAGAGGTAGAGGGACAGTGATGGTCAAACGGTCCTGGTTGAACTGGTATCTGAATGTACTCTCACTGGTGTAGGGATTAAAGCAGAGCATTTGTTATTATGTCATTTTAAATATACATTCAACTGGTGAGTAAATGTTGTGAAAAATAATAATTATTATTATTAGATATGGGGTTTACTTACAGGTTCATGTATAGGTTTTCAGGCATGGAGGGCATTTCCTCATCTGCAATTCTGTTAATCATAGTCTTAACAGAGGGACCATCATCTGAGATCTTGTCTATCCAGATATCACTGGCCTTAAGAAAAAAACACCACATTTCTCATGCTTTAGTATGGAAGAACTAGAACAGAGGTCGGCAACCTGCGGCTCCGGAGCCGCAAGTGGCTCTCTAGCCCGTCTGTTGCGGCTCCCTGAGGCTTTGACAAAAAAAAAAAAAGAAAGACAACTTTTTTTTGTTTTTTTTGTTTTGCCCAGTGGAAAAACTTTTAAAGAGAAGTCCTCTTATCTTGGAGTTTTAGGTGATATTGTGTCACTGAAAATAAAAATAAATGTTTAAATATTTATTTCACTAAAATGTGCGTCACGTCGCTGTCAAGCCTCCGCCCCTGCAGCTGCTACTCGTGATTCAGAGCCCCGCCCTCGCGCGCAGATGAGTGCAGAAGAGCGATTCCTCAACTGCTGCAGCAAACTAAACTGAGTAAAGTAGATATACTTTCAGGAAGTGGATCACGTCTCCAAACTCCACTACTGCTGCTGGTTCTGTGTCAGCTCATGACACAGTGAGGCGTCCGTTAGTAAACACGGATCCGTCCTCCGTTTGCGGTGCTCTAGTGAGGAGGACGCTCAGTGTAAACGTAGCAAAAGAAATGCGTTTAAAATGTAAAACTCACTGAAGAGGACAGGTATCGAAGCCGCTACCTTGCAGTTACAGGGCAAACACTCTACTACATGAGCCACAAATATAGATAGACCTGAAGGTCTGCATAGTTGTGTTTTTAATTAACCTTAATGTAGCTGACACATGACTACTTTTTGTTTGATAGTTATAAACAGGTAAAATAGCAATACAATGTAAAAAAAATGTCTTCATGCTTGTTCTATATTTTCATAAATACAACAAACTATTGTTTTTTGTATATATAATATGACTATATATAAAACTTCAGAAGCTGTGATATCAAATAATTTTTGCGGCTCCAGACAATTTTTTTTGGGTGGAAAAAGGTCAAAATGGCTCTTTGGATACGAAAGGTTGCTGACTCCTGAACTAGAATCAAGTAAAGGTCTGATAAATAATTGTAATGATTATATTCTTTTCACCTCGACTGCCTTGTTGAAGACATGACGCAGTTTCATGTCTGTGTTGACAACCTGCTGGTCCATGACATCCTCCATCAACTGCCTGAGCCAGGCCTGAAGGGCTTCAGTGTAAGGCACCAGGATCTTAGTATCAGCATTCATGTTGGACATCAGCTGAATCTCAGCCTGGTCTTCACCTGAGATACAAAGCATTTAGCATTTTACTTTTGAGACAGTGTTTGAGACAAATGCCAAAAATGATAAATCTCTGAAGTCCATTAGTAGTATTTTCTTGAAAAGACATACCATATTTGAATGTGACTGCCTGAATGGAGGAGGTCTCTGGGAGTTTGACATCACTTTTTATCTCCATGGTGAGTCCATCAGTTTTGCTCATGGTAGCAGTGATGGCGGCATCAGTCTTGAGTGAAGGGACTAACAGCTGAACCTGCAGCATGCCATCGTTCATGGCCTGAAGCCTGTGATTAATAGAGATATAAAGTCAATACCTGTATATACAAATGGTGTTGCATTATTGTGCACATGAGCATGTTACAGTATATAGCTCTCAGATGTACTATTTATAAACAAATATTTTAGCTGGGTTGACTCACTTGGCACGGCCAATCAGGGAGAGCTGGGGCACGTTCTTGTTGGTGATCTCGAGGGTGATGGATTTGCCTTTGGCATTACTGTCGGTCATGCCAATCTTAACGCCGGCCTCAACGTCAAAGTCAGGTACCTGAATTTGTGTGGTGAAAACGTTCCTATTCCTGTTGTACTTCATGGTGGCGGTAGCCTCGGTAGGCTGAGAACCTAAAGTGAGCAAAAGTATAACGTGATCACTGTATGTAACCCTATGAAAATGAAAAATTAAGATATTATGGCAAATAGAAAAACTTATTATAAGGTTTTTCCAAATAAGATGCACATACCCTCAGCTTTCAGAGCCAACTTCACAGAATCAACCTTATGGTGGCCGTCCTTTCCTTCGCTGAGGAGTTTGTACGCGATGGTGGCTGTGTACTCAGTCACCTCGTGAGAAGGCTTGATGTCCACAGAAAACCTAGGTTGAAAAGAGTTACATTTAAAAAAATGTATCTACTATGATATTGTACTAGAAAACACAAACATATTTTTGTATTAAACTTGGACTACTTCTACTAAACGGAGGCGTGACACAATTAAATTACCATTTTCTTGTCACCTTCCTTGTGTAATCAATCATTATGTTACAATCATTGATATTAAAATTGACAAAATAATCACAGGTGCTTCAAAGATCTACTTACTTAGACTCTCCATTCAGGGGGAAATAAGGAACGGCAGTATCATCTCTAGTGCTGGAACGGACTGTTTTGGTGCAGTATCTGACTCCAGAGAAAAGGGGTCTGCAGCTTTCTTCACCCTCTGTGTGTGGGAGCACTGCAGCTTGACCAGCACCCACAATCACCACTTTATTGCTTTTTTAAAGAAAAAAACAGCAACATCAGTTTCCACCTTCTAAAAACTTCGGTCAACATTCTGTATTAACTATCGCCATCTACCTCTAAAACACTTTTCATTCATGATATATCATTTATGAATGTATTTTGTGTTTTGTGTTACCTGATGCTCAAGAGCTTTGTGGTGCCCTGTGGGGCGGGTATGGAAAGCTTGACCTGGTTCTGATCCATTGTGATCTTGGCATTCAGTGTGCTCTCGTGGTATATGTTGGTGTGCAGCTCAACAGCGGACACAACAAATTCAGGGACATGGACACCCATCTTAGTCACAAACTCAACTCCAACAGAGGGTGAGAACAGTAGCTCCTTCTGTGAAAAAGAAAATAGAGTACATGAAATTAAATAGGTTGCAGAGTTATGACAAAATATACAATGACACTGCTATTATAATACAACTACAATATATTGTACTACTACTACGGTATATATATTTACTCTTTATTATCGTAATAATTTTTGCAGGAAATTTAAAGAAGTACATCAATAAAACAAAAAAACATAATGACAACACTTTAGTTGACTTTTTTGACAGAGCACTGAGGGTAGATTGAGGACAAATATTATAAAATGTACCATGTTTGGAGCCATGCTAAGGCCTCCCTTTGCTCCAGGAGCGAAGGTACCAGACAAAGCAAATGTCAGAGGCAGGCCAGATGCTGTTGGCACCATGAATGAGTGGTCCATGAAGATGTAATGGGCAAAAATCTCATTGTCAGTGCTGGACATCAAACTATTCACAATCTGTAAAAAAGAAAAGAAAAAGAAGGACAGTTTGAAATCTCTCTCGCTGTGGTATAGAAAAAGGCAATATATTAAATGTATAACAGGAGTACATAACTGTACCTGTGTAGGAATGATCTTCATGAAAATGTCTGCATACATGATTGCGTTTTCAGCAATAAACTTCAGATCATTGCCCTTGATGTAGCCAAGCTCAGCTCCCATTATCTTCAGGTAGGCCATGGCCTCTGGGGCCTCTTGATTTTGCAGTTCCTTTACCAGCTTATTGAAGTTGCGAACAACTTCTCTCACAAGATTTTCGGGAATCTACAAAAAGTTGTATTAGTTGTGGTGGTATCAGTTTAAATGATAATAATAAATAAATAATATCTCAGTGTGTTTAACATAAATAACAACACACAATATGTACCTTTCGTCCTGCTGTGTCCAGGGGAGAAACCCATTTCCCCAGTTCCTCTTTCATCTTTGGTGGCATCTTATCTAAAGTCCAGTACATCGTCTTGCCCAATGTGTCAGGGAAGAATCCGTTCTTTCCAAACAAAGCATCAATGGTTGGCTCGAAGCCCCTTCCTTCCATGCCAATCTATTGGAAAAAGAAAACAATTTGATTAAAAAACAGTGTGGATTGAGAGTGGTACAGTCTGAATCTGGGCCAAATAATTTGTTTAAATACTAGTTTGTTTTTACTTCACGAGCAGATGACTAGGGTCGGCCAAATTAATTGAAAAAAGTGCAGCAGAACAAACAATAGTAATAATAACAAGAAGACACCTATGAATGTAGCCTTCAGCTGCTAGTGTTTTCAGTCGGTGTAAAACTACAATTTGAAACCGCAATGCATTCCTGATTATTATGTCCTAAAGTCTTACATACCTCCCAAAGATCCATGCTGAAACCAAAAGCTTTCAATGTAGTTTCCAGCATCACCTCCCTTGGCAATTGGCTACTTGGATCAAAGACAACGTTTCCCAGGACGGCAGCCTGCATGCTCCCTTGTGCCAGGCCCAGCTTGTAGTTGCCAGACTTTGTGGCATAGTCGCTGTGTGTGGTGACGTCAGTGTCCTTCAGGGCAGCCATTATCTTTTGACCAAGCCTTGGGTGAAAATGAAATGAAAAGAAAAAAATCAGCGGAATATAAGAAGTTGGGTTGTTAAACTAACACAGTACTTCCATTAAAGAAAGATTGTGCTGTCGGTTGAAGGGTGCTCTATTCTTACTTCTGGGTCTCTGAATCAGTGGAGGAAATGATATTGTAGACATGGGAGGTCACAAAGGCCTTGATCTGCACGTTCTGCTCCTGCGTCAGCAGCTTCTTCACCATCTCAATGTCACTGTCCTGGGGATCCCTCATCAGGATCAAGTAAGCTGCCAGGCGCTTCTGCACAGCACCCTTGGGATACTGGCTGACCCTCTGGAGGTTGGAACGAACCTGGATAGAAAAACAACAGTCACGTGTTTGTCATCGTGGAAACTATAAAATTGGGAATCTAATATATTGTTTATCTGTGTTGGGGGATGTTAGTTACCTCATCTGTCGCAGACATGCGTCTGAAAGCCTGGATGGCAGCAAGCTGCACAGACAGTGTGGTTGCAGGCTGTCTCATGCACTTCATCAGGGTGGTCTTTACAGCAGCGTCAGCCGCCTCCATTGCATCTCCCATGTTTCCAATAACCTGGATGTAATAGTAAAGGACAATAAGAAAAAACATGGAACTGGGAGTTGCCATAAAAAGTTGTGTTCATAAGCGGGCTGTGTTCACAGCTGGTTACCTACCCTCAAGGTCAGGAAGGTCAGCTCTTTCTCTCCAGCGCAGTCTGCGCCCAGGATGGACATCATGAACTCAGAAACAGCAGTAATCTCGGGGGTGACGCCCTCAGCCTGGTACAGTCTAGTGACAAGTTTAGACATTAGTGATTAATTTACAGTATAAACCCCCATCCACTGCTACATTATTGAGGAGAGCTTTCTTCAGATTAAAAAAAGATCTTATGTAAATTGACTTACTTCCTGACTGCATTGCTCAGGGCATACATGATGGGTTTGCTCTGCTTGTACTGAGCCATTGCCAGCATGTCCTTCACCATAAGGCGGGAGGGGTTAGACAGCATTCCCAGGGCGTAGACAGTAGCATCAACCTCAAGAGAACCATTGTTAAAGGTCCTGAGAATCTTCAGCATGGCGCTGGTGCATTCTGGGGTACCGCACTGAGTCAAAGCTTGCCATGTCAGAAATTGGGACATGTCCATCATTTCTTCAGTAGCAGATCCCACAACATCAACTTTCAGGCCACGCAGCTCAGACACTAGCTTGTAGAAAAGGCCGGCACGGTCCTCGCCCTCACTGGTCTTTGACAGGGTGTTCAGCTGCTGCATGGTGGCAATGGCAGTATCCTTGGTCTGCACAGGAGACTTGTCCTCAGAAACAGCCAAGTGCAAGGTTGTGTAGATGTACATATCTGCAGAGAATTATATCACAAACAATATAAAAATGCAGCAATTTTGACACAATTGACACATTGAGCATTTCTTTTTGAACTATTTTTAAAACCAAAACACTCACGGATGTTAAAGATTCTGTCATTGATCTTGCTGGTCTCTTTTAGAGTCAGAGTCTGTTTCACCAGAGTGGAAATTCCATATTCACTACTGTTTGTAGAAAAGGAGACAATTTCATCAAATGGCCATAATAGGCAAAACATTTTTATATTATTACATATAAATCTCTATATGTTGGTTTGGAACTTTTGGGAAATATGGACCAGTTAGTAAAATACAATGTTCATATCCATCCAGCACAACAACATTTATGCAAACATACTAAATGTACTTTTTCTAAAGCATATATAAGTCAGAAATGTTTCTAAACTGTACACAAATAATATAACAAAACTACATTAACAATGTCCATTTCTGCTCTCAAGAAGTGGGAATTATGGCTCTCTGCCCATTCTAGAAACTGCTCACTTTTGAAGTCTAAAAGATGAAACTTACACAGGGGAGAGGGGCAGGAAGTTGTGTTTCTCTGTGCAGGTTCCACTGGTCATGTGCTTCTTCTGGTTGTCAAACTTGTAGTTGCAAGTCTGGGTGCTGGTCATCATCTTGAACAGACGGTTGTCCTGATAGTAGAACGACAACAATGTTTTGTTAGATTATGATGAAGAGCAGACTGCTGGAAAACAGTGAAGGGAATACGTTGATTTCTTTTTCAGTTTCACGTGGGCTGGCATTGTAGGGCAATCCATCAGTTGATTTATACCATGAAAATATAGCTTCTTTTAATTGATATCATGCAATTGAATCCCGTACTCAATCTAAACAACTCCTGGATTTAGTTTGAGATTGTGCTAGCAGGAGGTTGTCACTTAATCTCTTACCATGCCAGTGATGAGGGCCATGGGACTGGTGGTCTGCTTGTCGTAAGTGAAAAAGCTACATTTGGAAAGATCCCTGCTGACAGTCACATCGGTGGCAATGTCCTCTCTGGCGTTGACGCTGAAGTCGGTGGGGCACACTCCATGCACGGTGGACTGAAAATGATGAGAGGGGCATCATAAATACTTAGGATCTTGGAAACATATCAAAAAACAAAGTTACAAAATGTGGGAAACATGCTTTTCGTCCTTAAGCAATCCTCCCTGAATCTGATTAACGCTTGATCTAAAAGATTGCCCCCCATTATGAGAGCAGGTGATGCCATTAACAAGATAAAGGTATCTTGGACTTTGACCTGCAGCTGAAGACTGTCATTGTGAGAACATTCTACATAAGCGTGTTTATCACCTGTAACTCGGGCGGCTTATCTACTTATTGTGCAACTTGTTTATCTGTGCATGAGTCTTCACCGCAATCAGAATCAATCTCTACACGGTGACTCTGACCTGAATTGATTGGTAACTGCTGTAAATACTGACAAAACAAATGTAACGCAATAAAACATTGAGGAGAGCTACCATTTTGTCGTTCTTATCCTCTTCCATTACTGGCACGATGAGAGCAGAGACAATTCCCCTCTTGATGTTCAGGATGTTGACAGTCTCATCGTCCCCGGGGTAGAGTCGGACATCAGTCTGTCCTTCGACTGTAAACTTCAAGAGGTTCCTGTTGTCGTGGACAGATCATCATTTACAATCTGCCCATTAGCCCACTCTTCTCTTTTATTTCCACGTTTCAGTTTTAGGACTAAACAACACAGCTGAATATAAATACTTGCTGGAAACATAACTTACTTAGCCATAGCATCTTTGAAAGCCAGAGCTCCCTCCGCAGGGCGATACTCTGGGTTCCCTTCTGTGTCCATACCATAGATCTCGCTCAGAGAGCACTCTGTTGTACGGAGGATGAAGCTACAGGTCTGGGGCACTTCAATCTCAACCTGTGTAGCAGAATTAACAGTTTTTCTTTGTACTAATGGTTTCTAATCAGGGTCCAGAGAGTGTTTGCAGTAATGATCAGGGCTGTGAGACATACTTTGCAGGAGACTTTGGGACCGCTCTTATCTGTTGTGGCTCCATTCATGCCGTTTAAGGTTTCAGCTTCATAGTCGTACACAAAACGCCGGAAGTTTTTGAATCTTTTGGCCACTAAAACATATTTAAAACATCAGTTAGAGCTTTGTAACGTTAATACACTGTACAACTTTATCCATGCGTTTAATTACTTGAACACTAAGATAACATGATAAATGATTACTGACAGGTGAGCTCATCCGTGAGGGTTCAAAGGTGGAACCGTTGCTGTGTATTTCAAGTTAAATCACATCTTATAATCAGTGTTAAGAATGAAAAGGCAACTCACAAAGGCAGACTGGAGATTGTTCATCAACACTTCCCACATCTTTCTCTGTAAAGGATAAAAACATGTGTTTGCTTAACATTATAAAAAGCCACAAACTGCTTAAAAACTTAGAAATGAAATACTAAAATGATATAAAATTTGTATTTATAGATACAATTAAACCATTATTAAGTGTTAATGTGTTGTGCTAGTCATTTGAAAATGATTTGAAGATACACAACTTACACAACTATACTACCAAACACTCTATTAGGTATTTTCACAAAAAAGATAGTAAAAAAATAGTTTATAAAACTAAACACTAAACAAACACAAACTTTTTTCTCCAAAGTGGATTTACCCTTAAAAGACATACATATTTATTTATATTACAAACATACTATAGCTATTATCTTCATAATAAAAACACAATACTTACGGGCTAGTGCGTATGTGCCCAGCAGCAGCAAAAGGCAGAGCTTGATACCCCCCATGATGGGCTTAGTAAAGCTCCTGAAGGCCTTAAGGTAAGCAGAGTCCTCCTCTTTCTGTGAAGACTAATTCTCGTGCTTTGGTCCCTTGGCTTTTATAGTGGTCCAATCGTACTGTATGTGATCACCAGGACCTGCAAATGTGTTGCCCTGATTCCAAAGTTTGAGCAGTCCTTGTGGCAGGCCAAAGGTTAAAACGTTTCACAAACTAAGACTGTCAGCACTGGGTGGGGATGTTCTACGTGATTATGTGACATTACCTGTTCTTCTTTTGTTTGAGGTTGTTTCCTTGAGACATTAGGCTGATCTTAAGGTCATTTATAATGGAGAAAATAATCTTTTAATGTTTATTACATATCTTTAACTATAAAGAAGCATAATTGTAATCAGGTCAATATTATATTATAGTCCATGTTTGTTTTATCCAGTTGTGTGTGCCATTTGGTTTTTCATTGCAAATGTTTCAAAACTATTGTCTTTAAGTCAAATGATTGTTAGACATTTGACTATTTTAGAGTTGGGATTTCATGTAAAAAAAGAGAAGTAAATACTCTGCAGCTCTTTATTGACTTTACACCCAAAGGTTACACTATAGCGTCCTCTCTGAATATTTACAAATACATGCAGGCCTCTTACAGAAAGTAGAGTAAGCCTTTGCTTTCGTTTGTTTGCTGAACAACGAATCATATTCACACAGAATTGCAACCTTAGGTACCTGCTACTTTTGTTCCAGCACATGGAGAGTTGTATCACTACATATTAGAGTACGTCTTAAAGCTGTAGCACTGGCTCTTTTATGATCCTATATGATCTTTTCTCATGCCATGCTACTCTTTACGTTTTAAATATTGTGTACACACAATATTATGATTTATTTTTATATTATAAGTACATCTAACATTCATTTAGGTGTGCCAGTTCCTGAGCCCTGCTATAGTGCATAATGTCTAACTGGCATTGCTTATTGGAACACCTAAATGGAACACAGTCATCTTTAGCGTTATTAGCGTGGGCTTTTTTCTATGCTAAGTCAAAATGTCTCCCACAAACAAAGTCTATTCCTTGTCTATTACAGTCAACTGAATCTTTTTAGACTGTGGTTCAGAAAAAAACAAGACATTTGGAAGTGTCACTTTAAGCCCTGGTTACTGTGGTGGGCGTTTCATTAGCAGATTTGACCATAATAATTATTTGCAAGCATCCCTAAAATAGTTGACAATTAGCTCCATCTCAAATCAACCACAGGAGTAACATACTGCTTGAACCTTTATGCATGAATAATACTGTATAGTATATACACTCACAGGGGACGTTTTTATGCATTGAGTACTGTTACATGTTAGACTTTAGGTACATTTACATATTATACTTTTACGGTAACATTTTCAGTACAGGACTTAAGAGCCATTCACAAAGAAAGCGACAATGGTCTCTGAAACCCAATATTTCCAATGGCTTGGGCGACCACTTGTAGTGTAGTGGCTGTGTGAACGGCCCACATGGTCACAACAAATTGATTGTAAGCTGATATCCGCACAGATTCATAGCGTACACCCCCTGATAGCGAAAAAAATGTCATGCCGACCGGAGTGGAAGTTGGATTACTAATGGTCGAGGGAAGCATAGCTTCGGCTTTACTTGAAATACATATTTGCATATAGTGATATTGGTACTTTGACTTAATTGTAGAATCTGAATACTTTCTCTGCCACTGATAAGATGCAACAAACATTTAAATAAAATCACACAATCAATTAAAGCCTTATTTTAGACTACTTAAAATATGTGTATGACTTGTGCAGTATTCTTCGTAGCTAAATCATATTCTAATTTCACTGAAACTACATGACAATGTAAGACAATATATCCTACTATTCAAACTTGGTCTCTCGTATACTTGTCTTAATAACTAACTGTCTCAGACACTGTTGCATAATGTTACATTTACTCTAAAGAAAAGGTACAATGAACCCATGTCCTCCAACACAGTGATTTAATGTTACAGTCAAACAGTACATTTGTGTGTACATTTTTGCTGATCAAAAGACAGGTGCCTTAACAGTCTTGGTTAACCTTTACCTTCCTAAGAGAGGTCTGTGACAGCTGTTTGATCAGGATTACATCAGGGTGAACTCAAGATAAGTAATCAGGCAGAAGAAGCCTGGAATTGCACAAGAGTCACAACATCACTAGGTACAGTGATTACAGTACCTAGAAAATATCTCATTGGGCCTGGAGCAAATGGCCATAATACAAAGTTATATTTATACAAATAAATTGTGGGACAATTAATATGGCGATTAAAAATCTGTTCTGAAATTATCCTTTTTTGGGGTTGTTATGATAAAAACCACAAGTCATATTTTCAAATCACAACCAGATATATAAAGGGTGACAAGCATCAACAAATATGTAAATATTGAAGAATATTGAGACCAATCGCTAATCACAGCTGTGGAGTCCTGTGTTGTTGATTTTATGGTGAAAATGTGTTTTTAGTTTCCATATGTGAGGGATATTCTAGGCCTAAATATTTGGCTTTTACATAATTTCCACTTTATTAGGTACACCTAGACAACACTATTGCAGTATAATAATTTGTGCAACAAAGTCTACCAATACATGAAGCTTATAATGGTATTATATGTATTGTTGTATATAATTGGTCATTGATATAAAATGGGGTGGATAACATATTAGAAAGACTTCTGTATAATGCAATACAACTGTATAACCTTCATGTTTGCATAATATAATGTATTACAGGGTTGTTGTTTCGACAACAACTTGTACGCAGTAAACTGTGTTTATGAGAGATGAGCATTGCAAACTTTTTTTATCTGGTTTAACTGCATGCAGTATCTTTAATAACAACCACGCATACGTTTACAGGTGACATGAAACATGACACAAAAAACTAAATTATAAGTCACTTTTTCAACTGGCAAAATAAGACTTTCATAGCTGATTTTAAAAGGAAAGGGATAACAATGTACTTACTGCCAGCGGCCCATTGGGGCTTTAATTGTGGACTAAAATGGCTCACTGGCTACTCAATCAACTGGCATCCTCATCGGCATACAAACAGTCCATCGGTCCTGCTGGAGTCAAAGACAAAGTGAGTTGATTGACTGATTTTAACTTTTGAGTTATATCAACTTTGTGATGTCAAGAGCTACACTTAGCGTTAGCTACGTTATTTGTACTGATACTCGCTTAATGTAGCTAACGGATAATGTGACACATAACACTAGATTCTTTAATATGTATAAATTAATACTACTTACACTTTGATGGCGATCGCCGAAGAAGATGACAGCGAAGAGACTAGAAAGTGCGTCACGCCGGAACAGTCCGAACCAGGTCAACAGCGGCGCGCGCAGTCGGAACCGGGTCACAGAGACACTGGTTGCATTTCAGCCACGTGTCGTCATGCTAGCTAAACTAACGTTAGCTTACAGCCCATCCACAATTACATGCTAGCATCATACTAATTTCAGTCTTATATCGATGGTTACGAATTCATTGTGAAATTGTGAAAGCTACGTTAGCTACTTGAGTTTTAGGAAACATTCTAGATATCAGCAGTATGGTGTGTTGGTAATTGCATGATACTAAATGCTATTAAGCTATGAAAACCTGGGTGTGGGTTTTTCCCAATTTGTGTCTGGTGGTGTAGTTACAGCGCCACAAAAAGAGCCTGTGCCCTAGACACAAAGAGGTAATGTGCTAGACAAATGCCAGGTTCTTTATTTATGGGAACCCATGCTTGTGTGAGAAACTATAGTTTAAAACGTATGCTAGGCTACATTAGTGTATTGGGTTATTGGATAGGCTGAAGTGTACTTGAGGTACTTGTACTCTCACAGGTGTTACCAAATAATCTACAAATTAAAAATCTCACTTTCACACACACACACACACGCACGCACGCACGCACACACCCACCCACACACACACACACACACACACACACACACACACACACACACACACACACACAGAGCACAGAGCACAGCACACATTACGAATGAACAAAAGAAAAAGAGGTAACACATATAGCCTCTTATAGAGTGATTGCACCTGAGTAGGGTATTTCATTTTCTGGCCAAAGATAGTTGTTTTTCAGTTATTTCTTGCTGCTGTATGGTCAGGTAACTCTTCTGGTGGGGGTCTCTAACTTTATTGTTCAAGATAAATAAAGGAATAGGGATTTAAAATAATTTAGATAGCTTGATAATTTACAAGGCAAGGATGCTACTACCAACATGGCCATATCAATATATTCACAGACAGCTTGCTGCTCTGTTAACTTCTGTGTGTGTGTGTGTGTGTGTGTGTGTGCGTGTGCGTGTGTGCGTGTGTGTGTGTGTGTGTGTGTGTCTTGAAGGTCATTGGGCTTCTTGCAAGAACCACTAGTACCAACAGATTCCTTCTTAATCTTAAATGGCTTCTAAGGTTGATTAAGAGGAACCAATCAACTTTCTCCTTTCCATTCATTCCTTTTAGGTACCAAGCCTTTCCAGTGAGCCAGGTAAATGGATTTACATTATTATTAATGTTACTGTACTACTTAGACCTGTGATTTTCTTTGACATGTCTGAAATATGGCTGTGTCATTCATTAGGATTGCCCACGGGCCATTACACAACCACATTAAAACTGTAATCTCAAGAGCTCTGTCAGGGCAGTGTTGAACAACAGAACAAATATCTAATGCTGTGGCCTGTGTGCCTCTCACCTGCATTTTGAATATGAAGAGCTATTGTGACAGTGCTTAGATAGAGAGTTCGGAATCTGTTTTTTTCCCAGTGTTTGTGGCTGTTCCTCAAGGTTCTGAAAAGCATGACTTAACTATTATAGAAATGTATCTGATAATTAAAGTAGAGTCTGGTAAACATGTTGTTGAGTTATCTTATTGTTGCTCCCATCAGTTAATGTATAATTCTACGTGTGTGTGTGTGTGTGTGTGTGTGTGTGTGTGTGTGTGTGTGTGTGTGTGTGTGTGTGTCTGTTGGCAAACAGCAGGCTTTTGAAATTGCATAACTGACAATTAACCAATATTAAGTTGGCCCAGCTTTCAGTGCTGAGCTTCCAGAATGCATCATACATGTTGGGGCGGGCTTAGGTTTTAATTGATTTCATAACATTACATAAGAGCTGTCATGATATAGGCGTGTAACTTAAGCAATGCACATGTTTGGGGTTCACAAGTATTTCTGTCCAGAAAAATACATAACATTGTGTGCATAGACTGTTGTGGAAACTTTTTATAAGTACACTTTTGAATGTGACGCACTAAAATAACATCTGACTGACTGGTATCTCCTTGTATCTTCAGGAACTAGTTGATAACATGTTCTAATACTGTTTAGGAGACAAAGAGAGATCAAAGGTGTCAGTTTCTGACAATGTTCCTCAAAAGCTCAGTCAGGGGTTCAGTTGAAATTGTCTCTCCCTTTATGACTCATTTTATAAAAAAAATAAAATTGTATATATTAAAGCTGGAAGCTAAATGATATGCAGAACAAAATCTACTGACCATAAGACAGCCAAACACATTTATCACTGTGGCATAGTAATTTTTTCCAGCCACAACAAAGACAAAAGTACCCGTCTATTTTTTGGTACAGATTGATTCACCAACATGCAGATTCCCATTTAAGTTATACAATTTTAGTATTCAATGGTTTATAAAGAATATGTTATAGGGTCCCCCTTTGGTTGCTAATAGACATTGCATGTGTTGGCCTGTTCATGAATCTGATATAAAATGTAGTCTACAGAAAGCACATTTGTCAAATTTACAGTTTAAAGCGTTTGAACAACTACACAGTTGTTTTGAGTTTCAGGTTGTAGGTCTGAGAGAGCTCTGATGAGAATTTATGAGGTCACAAGTCTTACCAGTAAAAATTAGAAACTCTTTTTCTTTCCCACGTGCTGCCGCACGCACAAAAAGGAAGGCTTGCAACTGTAGCAATTAGAAACTTCATTCGAAAACCTCAATAGAAGCTTTGAACTTTGAGAGCTAGGACTGTGCACGACCAACTGTTTTTCATTGCACACACAGAACGGACAGCTAGCAGACCGTGAAGCAATATTTGCTGAAGTTGACAAAAAGTGTATTAGATTAGAATCACAGACTCCTCCTTAAAATATGCTTTTAGCCTGTGTGTTATCATATTTTTAAATTTTAAATGGCGGGTAAAAATAGATTGTGACGGAATCTTTACAACCCTTTCCGTCAAAATGACAAGCAAGGTGGAAGTCTAACACAACCACTGGATGCCATCATGTTTAGATTTTTGTATTAATATAAAGAGGTATTGGATAGACAAATCCTCATTTTATCTTCATAAATCAGCTGTTCTTCGTCCGTTGCAGGCTTACAAAGCAAGCAACAAGAATAAATAAAAACAAGGGAATCTGACTAAAGTTAATCTGGCACACCGTGTCACGCTGCACAGTGCTGCGTCATGGACATAATAAGTAAACGTTTGAATAGTTAAAACCTATGTATTTTTTTAGAACAAATATTTAAATGTCAGATTTAATCCAATTTTGACAGCCCAAGTGGCCGTGCAGATGTAACTTGATCAACTTTGCTCAACTGGATGCTGGGCTTTTCTTTGCACATCATAACAACTATGTCAGATTTCATGATATTCAGATATATTTTAACTGTATTTTTTTAATATACTATTAAATAGTATACTATTAAATAGTATAATACACTAGTATGTATAGTAATACTATATCCTGTTAGCAAAGTTGTTAAGTGTAGTTTTTCACCAATTCAATTGAATTGTATTGCAATTTTTCTTTGATAGAATGAAAAACAGCCAACATAGTGCAACCAGCTCCAAATATTCATATTGTAGTTTAAGTATGCATTGTGGTTTATAGGCATAATAAATCTATAATTAGTTGTTAATTTCCATGCAGAAGTAAGTAAGGTAGTGTCTTTAAACATTGGGAAAAAATGCTGCACAACAGGATTTAATAAACTACATTTATTTCACAGCACTATCCAACACAAAGATAGAAAAATGAGACATGCAACACACATAGCATACAGGTTGTTATATGCACCGTTGTTACATATAATGCCATTATTATATGTTTATCCATCCATCTATGTTTAAATGAAACTGAATGAGATAGTTTCCCTTCATATAGAATTTGTTTATCTATGTTTTAGTTTTTTTTAAATATTTTGAACACTTAGACATTTATGTTAAGATAATGCCGTAGCAATTCAAGGAGTAGCATTTCAATATTGTAGCTTATTGGTGAAGGTGGAATCAAAGATTAATCTCAATTTTTCTTCCATTAATTTTTATATAAGACATGTATTGAGCCTGCTTCAGATAGTCCGTAGCATTGTAGTAAAATTGATTCACTACAGATCTTAAAATATCTAGAATGTAATTAATGCTGCCATTTATAGAACTAGTGTCAAAAGATGTGTTCGCGTACTTGGTTATTGTTTTCATTAAGGTGATATGCATGTCATAGAACGCATTTATGTAGACAGCAATGGCCTCAAGTACATCAGACTTTAGGGCGTTGTCAACAAAGTCCTGAGCTTTGTCAACAAACAATTTTAAGGTGTCACCCAGTTTCTTCAGGAACATGTCTACACTCTCCAGGTGCTTCAGAAAATCTACAATAGGATTAGGCATAGTCTTTAACCAGTGCCTAATCTCATCAATTATTTTTGCTCCAGCCATGACGTCACCGATGGGCATTGTCACCTGAATTTTTCTGACCATGCCAAACATGGCAGTGAAAAAATGCTCTAAATTAACAGCCACCAGGTGAATTGTCTTTTCTAGCGCAGTTGTAATGCTCTTGGTCATCTTATTGACCACCTCAATGAGAGGGGTCATCTCCTCAGAGCCAGGCAGTTTGACTTGGGTCTCTCTCAGGACCTTGATGGCATCATCCAGGAAGACCTGAACAGTCTGCTGGTAGTGAGCAATAGTGTTCCTAAAGAGGATGGATACCTGGCTCAGATGTGGGGCATGGGTGTTTGCAATGTTGTGGACCTCCTCAGTATAGTAAATAATAAGATTCTTTAGCTGAGCAGCATGTTTGAACAGTTGGTATTTTGCAGCAAAGCTAGACAAAGAAGAAGTGATGGCAGGAAGTCTTCCCTGTAGTCCACTGATCATGATGTCAGGGACCTCCATGTTGATGACCATCTTCAGATTAATTTGATCAGCATCCTTGGCAGTAGCTCTGATGGTGAAGATATCAACATCCTTCCCAGGATCAGACTGTTAAACAGTAGAAACATAACATGAGATAAAACAACTTTTGATCATTGTAATTCTGCAAATATAATAGCAGTTTGAGCTTCTCACAGCATAACGTCCGTAAAGCCTGGCATTCATTTGAGATAGGGCCCTGCCATGTAGCTGAAGACCCAGAAAGCCACTAGATGGGATAGAAATTGTGGCACTGATTCCATCTTTGCGAACAGCATAACGTAAATTCATGTCAGTGAAGGCAGGGCTGATCATGTCCACAATCAGGGCGAGGCGAGAGTCACTGTAGAGACAGGCAGGAATGTGTCATAAACAAGGCGTGTGTCATAAACAAGGCCAACCAAGAAACAGAACAATTTACAGAACATAATTGCAAATAGCTTAGATCTTATGGTGTCTTTCCTTGGGTTACGTGTAAGACTGTGTGTGATCTGGAGTAATGAGGGAAATTACAACTTTAAATTCCAATCTTATCTCACACAGTGCTGATAACTGTTACCTCAATGTATGGGAAATAATGTGTTGAATGTCCATGGTCAGATCGGTGTGGGTGAAAACGGCCTTCCCAGTGAGGCTTATGTCAGCATTTTCAAAGTTTATAGAAATGGAAGCTGAGGAGGCACATACACTTTAGTTAATACAAACTTGTATTTGTGATGTTGGGCTATTTAAAATAAACTGAATTGAATTGATTTAAGTACAGTAAATTATGCTTTGCTTCAAATGTAACGGTAATATTATATACTAAAAATAACTTACAGTCCAGGTCATATTCCACGAAGACAATGGCAGAGGTTGCAGAGGACCTAAAGTTGACTTTGAAGACTGGAGCATCACCCTCTACTTCAGCTGCAACATTTGTAGTGTACAGTGGGCTGATAAACTTGCCAATTGTAGATATATTTTGCTTGGCAGCTGTCACTTCAACAATGGTCTTCTGAGAGATGGTGAGGTCACCCAGGCTGCTCTGCTGAGATATGTCAATCTCCATATCAGCAGTCAATGAAGACGTTGGTGCAAAGTCAATGGTTGCCTGGGCAATATGCTTCCCCATGGTGTTGAAACTGAACAGGTTTGCCTCATTGTTGCCAGTATATTTCAGCACTGCATACACACGGGTAAGGGAGGCTTCTACAGCAAGATTCTCATTTACATCCATGCCAATAAACTTGGTGGTGCCTTGGTTAAGCTTGGCATCAGCAATAACCTTGGAGGTGGAGCGTACTCCATCATTATTCAGATACAGATTAATGTCATTATCCAGGACTCCCAAAAGTAGATAGTCTTCAAGCATTGTGCCATCCATGTTGGCCTTTGTAGATGACTCCATGGAAACATACTCAAAGCTTCCCTCCAGCTTCAGACTGTGGTCTGCCTCTGCCTTTCCAACAGCATTGATCAAAGGGAGGTTAAAGTCTCCCTTTATCCTCAAGGTTGAAACAGCATTTGCTTTGGTTTTGGTGTCTGCAACTAAATTTTGGTTTGCCTCCAGGTTGAGTATAGGCAGGGCAATCTTTGCAACAGTAGCCACAGATAGAGCACTTTCAAAGGTCTCAGTACTCATACTGACGGTGCTGTCATGAGTGCCTTCAATATGAAGATTTTCAAGGGAAAGGGAATTGGCCAATTTGATTCCTCTCTTGGTGGTCAGACTGGTGGTACCATCAAATGTGGCTTTTAGTCCCTCAAACACAGAGGCTGTGGTAGCTCCCAGACGGAACACAAAGTCATTCTCAGCATAGAGTCCAGCATTGACATTTAGATTAATGACGGCAGACTTGAAGGACAGCTCAGTGATCAGGTTACCCACAGAAGGAGTCTGATTCAGACTCATCATATCAAGGGGGGCAGCCTGGCTTTTCTGGTAAACGATCTTGGCATCCACATTAACAGTCTGGTCAGTGGTAGTCAAAATGTGTTTCAGCCCGGTTTGGTCATACAAGTCAAGAACACTAATAGCTGGGATATGTACGTAAACAAATGGAATATATATCTCAGGAATGCTGATTGGCTTAGTCAGGAAATCAAGGTTTGCTTCCCCTTCGACAGCAGTAAGCATGACAGCCTCCCTCTCATTGTTGTTTACAGTGAAGTTCCAGAACATTTTGTACTGATTAAGACGGGCCAGAGCTACAGTATTCATATGTTGCATGTCAGGCCTAATTGTTGCGGAGTAATCATTCTGGAGATCAATTTTGGCAATAAGAGCATCATTAAAATGTACCTTAGTGTTTCCCTTGTTCTGAAGGCTGAAAACAACCTCTTTGGGACAAAGAGAAAAATCGATCACATTGTATAGGGCTCCATTAAAGAAACCTATTAAATCTGTGCTTTGGGTTGCCTTCAGTTCAAGCTTTGGGTCATGCAGATTGGCATAAACTGATCCCACTAAAAGGTTATTTTTGATTGATGGGCCTTCTGCTTCAGAGCGAACATCAAACTTGAAATATCTGAAGATGTCAAAGTCAGCACTCAGGGTCTGTCTCATCTTCAGAAGGATTGTATCTGTGTCACTAATGAAGATCAACTTGACAGTACTTGGATTGACAGTAACTTCCAAGTCACTCTTGTGTGTACTGTCATGAGAGTTAAATGTGGTAGTACCCTGATTTCCAACAGTTATTGTAAGAGAAGTACCTTCTTGGCGGGCCAGACTTTTTTGAGTTACAGATATCTCACCAGTGAGGCCTATGATGGGGAGGTTGAGCACATGTTTATAGGACGTGTCAATAGTGGCAGATAAACCACCCTTAGTAGCTAAGAAAACTTCGTTTAAAAGCTCAGCATTATATGATGCTGTGTTGGCCTTCACTATGGTCTTGGCTGAGGCCTGGGCTGAGAAGTCATTCAATGTCAGAGATGTATGGTGGTCCAACTCAAGAAAATTGTGAGTGAATTTAAAAGTCTCAGACGCAATCACACAATACTGCTTGGGAATAGCAATACGAGCAGTGGAATCCAGGTTGAAGTTAAGGACTTCAAAGCGGAGGGATGTCCCTTGGGAAGTCAGAAAAGCTGTCAGCTGAGGAGTCTCATCTACATCAAGAGAGTTCTGGACTTCAGCACCATTCCTAATAGTGTAGATTGGGGAGTTGACTTTTATCTCATAACTCAGTTTACCAAATCTTGGAATCCTGACCTCAATGGGAATGATTGGCAGCTGAAATGGTGGGAGTTGGAGAGTCTTTATAAGGTCCTCTGCTGGAACATGAGGAAGAGTGGGAAAGGAGAACTCGGGTACAGTAAGTTCAGGAAGTGAAAACTCAGGCAGGGCAGGAAGGTAGTTAATAGTCAGGTCTCCAAACGAAGCACCCATATCAAACATCTTCATTTCGAAGATGAAAAGGAAATCAATTAAGTCAATAATTATCTGCTTAATTTCATTAGTTGAGATAATGGTGGCTTGCACAGTGTGGAAGCCCAAGACAGTGAACTCAGGGATGTACAGCTGTGATGGGATTTCAAACTCGTGTAGCGTATCTATGCTGAATTTCACGGAAGGCACAACAAGATCGGTGAGAGGAATGGTGAAGGATGGCATGTTCAGCTCGGCTTTCATCAGTCCAGTAATGAGTCCCTCAATTATCTGCAATACCTCATGGATAATTTTTGTCTCAGGGGCCACCTTCTTAACCATACTGCTGAACATATCAGTGGCAATGGTTATTAACTCAGTGTAGCACTTCCTTGTTAACTGCAGATAAGAGGTAATTTCAGCATTAACATCCAGTTTTGCAATTTTTTGCTTTAGAATTTCAGCAAATGCGTTCATATTATTTAACACAACCTGGTCGAATATATCCTTCACTTCTGCAATTTGAATTTCTCTCACCTGTTCCAAAGAACCCCTGACAGAGGATACGACAACGTTGGCAAACATTCTTGTTGCATTAAGTTTCTGGGGGATTTCAAGAAACCTGATCAGGTCATTCACATGAGTAGTGTACTTTGTTATCATTTGATTGCTGTGATCAACAAAGTCTTTATAATCAAATGAATTCAATTTCTGCTCAATAATGCCAATATATAAATTCAACTGTGAAATAATATCCTTAACCTCAGTTGTTTTCAAATAGTGAAAAGCACCCTGGAAGACTCGCATGATTTTGGTAGGGATGTCTGCATCCATCACCATGTTTGCCACAGCCCTGATATTTTCTTCTATTCTAAACTGCTTGATGAGCTCCACAACCTTTTCCAAGACAACCTCAACCTTTTTGTCAATCTCAACCTTAGCAATCAACTCTCTTAACTTGGCATATAATGTGTTGATCTTACTTAGGATGTCAAGGTCCTGAAACATTTTCTTAATGTAATCTGTTATATCGCTGAAAATCTCTGTTGGAATCTGACTCACTAGTTTTTCAATACGAGTGTTCAAGTTGATGGATGAAATGAAGTTCTTCAGCTCAGCAACACATTTCTGCATGTCAAAGCTCTCAATCATTTGTTTAATATTGCCCATGATTTTCACTAGAGTGGCCTTGAAATCATACTTATAATCAATATCACGCAGGAATTCAATGCTGCTGCCACAGAGCTTGTTCAAGTGAATCTCATCGATAACCTCCCTCATGGTATCAATCACATATACAACCATTGCCTGGACGTCATACTCCACATTAATTGCATTTAGCTGTTGCTGGAGCTTCTGAATGAGGGTTTCAGGTAGGGTGCCACTAACAATAATCTCTCTCACCATACCAACAACATGTTGGAAGTAAACTGTGAGATCGGCCAACAGTTTCTCTACAATAATCTTCAGATTGCTCAAAGAGGCGTCCACATCCTCCATGGAGATTGCATAGTTTGGGGTAAAATCATTGAAGTACTGTTTCAGCTGAATGAGGTAGCCTTCTATATTCAATTGAGCAACATACTCACTTACATGTTGTGAAAGAGCCTCAAGTTTAGTCCTGATGTCTTCATTGTTGATGTTGTTTTGCAATGTCTCTGCAACATTTACAATAAGCATCTTGGTGCTTTCAAAGGAAGTAGAAATACTTTCAATAATAGGAAACTGAATAATGTGACTATCTGTGCTCTTGTCATACTTGAGGAAGCCAGAGATGGTAAATTCCTGCTTATCTGTGGAGACTGTGTTTAGGATGTTTGTGAGTATGGTACTAGAAACCTCAAATCCAGTTCTTTCAGCAGTGTTGTAAACACTCATATCCTGATTTAAAATGTGGTCATTCAATTTAGACTTCATTCTAAAACTGGTCTTCTGCTCTTGGAGTGACATAACAGTATCCATCTTGTTGTCAGTAATTGTCTCAAGGGCAAAACCGGTGTCTAGCTGCTGGTTTATTGATGCGCTGCATTCATGGGAGGTAGCAAAAGCCAGGGGTTGTGCTTTAAGGAGGAACTTGCCATAGAGCTGGGCACTGTGCTTTCCATACATGGTCATGTCTCCATCAGCATTGAAAATGGCATCAAGGTTGAAATCGAAAGGAACAATGCTGCAACGGATGGTGTGGTCGAAGCGCATTGGCTGTGAGTTGAAGCGGGCATCATTGGTGATCCTGGCAGCAAGACCAATAACTTCAAGCTCGGTGTTGTGGCTCATGTGCGTTCCCAAGACTTTTCCAGTGGTGCTGCACTTTGCGTTCGCTGTCATATCAGCATAATTTACCTGATAGGTGTGCTTGATCTCTTCCTCACCATAGATGGCTTTCAGGCTTCCAGTCAGATCCATCTTGTAAAGCTCTGCCTGCAGGTGAGCTTCATTAATGAAGTCAGCTGACAGAAGTTTTAGATTGTTTTTAACATTTGCAGCGGCAGTGTAGGGTTTCATGTCAACGGTGATATCATGAGTGTAAGTGACATACTCACTGGCATGGGCTTCAGCCTTTGAGTTGAAGTCAAGGCCAGAGAGAGTAATGGTCAGAGTGTTGGCATAATCAACCTTGATGTCAGACATTGCAGCCTTGTTGGTAATGGATAGAGTAGCCATTGAAGCATCTAGCGCAGCGTTGAAGGTGTTTTCTATAGACAGGGGACTCTGGAGGGTGGTTGTTCCACTTGTGGTCAAACCATCCCTGTTCATTTTCAGAGTAGCCTTATGAGTAGCCTCATTCTCAAGGAGCTTCATGGTTGCATCGCTGTTCACAGCCAGGCCATTGACATCAAGAGAGGCAGTCAGCAGAGAGTAAACACGGTTTTCAGAGTGATCTGCACTTGTCTCCATTCTCATGAGGACTTCACCAGCACCAACAGAGGATTCAGCCTGGTTACGTATCTTCATACCAAGAGCAAGGGCATTTGCATCACATTTCAGTGACAGCTTGCTGTCTTTAAAGGAAAGCTCAGCAACATGGGTCAAGGTGTCTTCAAAGGCATTGATGTTAGACACAACTGAGAATTCACCATTGGCAAGAGTTGCTGCAATTTTGTTCTGGGCCTTACCAATTGTGGAGTCAAACTCAACAGTAGAATCAATATTTGCTTCTGGCCTGAATGGGAAGATGGTGAATGACTGGGTTGAAATGGTCTTGCCATACATGGGTCCAGCCGTGAATGTTCCCTCAACGTTGCTATCAGCAGAAATTTCTTCAGTGTTGAATCCAGTCATGGCATTGTGCTTGAGTATAATACTAAGACCCAATGGGCTTGTGGCTTCAATCCTGCCGTTTGATTTCAAATTGATTTTGTCTGTGATGGTTAGGTCCTCAACAATACTAATCATGGCTTCAAGGAATTTATGTTCCAAAGAGCTTTTCAATTCAGCCTTGATGGAATCAGTGGTGGCCAACATTCCAAAGCCTACATAAAGCACAAATAAAGAACAGATGATTTATAGCTTGATAACATATACATTGTTCACTGTAATACTGTATCCAAAAGTAAGTGTAATTTGTTCACATCAGTATGACTTGAAAACTGTAACTGAAAACCTTTTTAACTGTGTGTTAATCCATTTATCAAATTCTGGTTTTATGAATGATATTTACGATGAAATACCTTTCATCTTTATTGAGAGGATGTCAATTGGTGAGGTTCCTTTTACTTCAAACTCAGCTGAGTAGCTTGGTGTTCCCACAACATCTTTCCCAGCAGCCATTGAGGCCTCCATGTCATATAGGTTGCTCTTCATCAGAGTTGATACCTCAGCTTTTCCAAAAAGAGGAATGGACAAAGTAAAGCTCTCGGGGACAACAAGCTCTGGGATTGGAATTTCCATGGAGACAATCTCTAGTCCAAACTGAGGTAGAGACACGGTGGGTGTGGTCAAAGCTGGTGGGAAGTGAAGCTCTTGTGTTGACTTTCCTCCAAGAAGTAGAGGGATAGCAATGGTGAAATGCTCATTGTTGAAATGGTACACAGCCTTTGCCTCACTGTTATGAAGACAAAAGTAAAATGAATACATATCTGGATAAAATGCAAGTGTCTTCAAACATTAACCTCAGAGTTTTTCTTGCTTACGTATTCAGGAACAGTGTCTCTGGCAGGGAAATCTCTGGCATATCAGGTACTCTGAAGTTCTGAATGTAAGGGATATCAGTGCCATACTTTTCCATGTAGTTGTTTGCTGCCTAAGAAAACAATATCCAGTATTTTATTAATTTTCAACATTGAAAATAAGAACAGAACAGAAACTGTGAATATTCTTAAAATCAAAGAGTCATACCTCCACAAACTTCTTGAAGATGTGACGGACTTTCATGTCAGTCTGCCCCACATGCGTGTCAAGAAGTTGGTTGCCATACTTCTCAACCACATCAGCATTTGGCAAGCTGGTGGTGTGAGTGTTCACATCAGACTTGAACTCAATCTCAAATTTGCTGGCATCTGCAACGATAGAAAACAATTAATGGAATCCCTAAACATGAGGTAATATTCCTCTAATACCCAGGTTACACTTCTGGGAATACAATTACTGTGGCATTTTCTCTTAGACAAAAGACACCCATATCAGGGTCCAAAATGTTAACCATAATTCGTAATGATGTATGATGTAGCTCCAGTTAGGATGCAACCTAGGTTTAAATGTATTTGTCAAAAAAGGACGCCACTATTAAATACATTTGCATGTAATATTCTGGAAAATAACTGCAAAATTACCATATTTCATTGCAATTTTCTGCTCAGAGTTTGCAGCCATGATCTTGATTTCACTCTTAAGTTCCAATTCTAATTCCTCAACACGCTTCATGTTGGCTGTGATGGTGGCATCAGCATTTATTGAGGGGACAAGAAGTTGTACTTGCAGCATACCCTCCTTCATGGCCTTCAGACTGAAAAATGTGCCAGTAAGTTAGCATACAAGTAATTGTGAGGGTGTCATTAATGTTAACGAGGATTGATGGTTGATTTCTTACTTGGCACGGCCAACCAGAGAGAGCTGAGGGATGTTCTTGTTTATGAAGTCAAGAGAGATAGAGTGAGTTCCTTTGCCCTTGGTGTTTCCATCAACAACACCCAGCCTGAGTCCAGCCTCCACATCGTAGTCAGGGACTTGGATGTCAGCTGTGATGACATTCTTTCTTCTGTTATATTTCATGACTGCTCTGGCTTCAGTGGACTCTGAACCTGTTGTTGACCAACAAATATATTCATATTACATGACTACATAAACTTGTTTTGCCACTTGAGCGACTAAGAAGACAGAAAGGGGTTATCATATTGTACATATTATACTTTACCTTCAGCCCTTAGAACAAACTTCACAGAGTCAACCTTCTGCCGGCCCTCTTCTCCCTCTCTAAGGAGCTCGTAGGCAACAGTGGCGGTGTACTCAATGACTTCACCATTGGGGTGGAGTTCTACAGCAAATCTATGTAGATAATTCAGATATTTAGCCAATATTGATAAGTGATACATTTTTCAAAGAAAATGATGTGCTGGTGGTTTGCTCACTTGCTGTCTCCATTGAGGGGAAAGTAGGGGGCTGTCTCTTGGGAGAAAGCATCAGTGTACTGCAGAGCAGTGCAGTATTTCATTCCAGCGAAGAAAGGAGTGCACTCTTGAACATCAACCTTGTCCATCACCATCGGGGGGATGGTCTTCACCTCTGATCCAGTCACTGCCACTAGGGTGTTTCTAAATGTTAAATGTATAAAGGTCAGAATGCATCTTTAGCTGTTTTAATCTAAATGTAGAAACGTTGAAATTGTTGCAATCCAAGATATAAGATCCCCTAAATCATTTGTATGAGACCTAATTAGCGGGGGAAAAAGAGTTTGCACTTAACCTTTTAAAAAACCAAGGTATTTTTTAGGATTCTGCTCGAAATAACATACCCAAACTAAAAAGGGTGTATGTCTGCAACCACAAGTGCTATTTGAGGAATGTTGGTGTTATAATAAAGGCAATCCATGTGAGCTTTTATTCAGATGTGTAAATATTCGTATATATGTTACTGTTTAAGAGTAAATAAAGACTGAAATACAGCAAAAATAGAAGTTTCAGCTCCGCCTATAAAAAAAGCACTTTCAGGATGATTATCTCTTTGAAATGATGCAGCAGTAAGGTTTAGAGGTCTCTCCCAAATCATAGCTCAATATGTGAACAGTCTCTCTGCAAAGTTAGACTTTGAAAAAGTGAAGCAGAACAAAGTTAGAGAGGGTTTAGTACAGAGAGAATTCTCCAAAATTTGTGCCATTTGAATTTTCTCATGTACCAAACCTTATATTTCACTCGTATATTACTTATGGTGTTCAATACACTTATATCAGTGTGGATTTACCGGGGAAAATGCGTTTTTCTTCTTCTAATCAACAAAGGTAGGCAGTATTTGCTGACTGTAAAGTGATGAAGCGATTCATGTTGCTGTGTTCTTTGGTTCATATCTCGGTGATGCTTTGGAGCAGAGAGATTTGGTGAATAGATTTGGAATCTGTGTGGAATTGTCTTGCTTTTTTTCTGATGGCAGCGAGCTACGGGTTGCTAGTTCCGGAAACATACCGAGTGGGCTGACTCGTGACAAAATTATGATTATGAAATTTTAATAATTATTTTAGTTGGTGTTTGAGTTGTGTTGAAATGGCTGAGTAATTATTGTAGCCCAGGTTCTCTTGTTTAATTTGATGTGTAACATCAATATATTTGCTCATGATTATTGTAATGTTTTACACAGTTTAACTATCATGTGTAAATGTCACCCTATATAGGGGCCCAACATGGCTGTATTCAACCTGGTTAAATAACATTATTACTGCAGTTGCATTGCAACCAGAGGTGTAAAACATTTTCTGCCTGCTGCGCTTTCCAAAAGTTCTACTTACGTCATTTGGATGAGCTTGATTGGACTTGTTGGAGCAGGGATGGTCAGCTTGACACTGGCAGGTCCCATGGAGATCTGGGCCTTAAGCCCACTTTCATGGAAAAAGTTGCTGTGCATCTCTAATCCAGAGTTGACATATTCAGGGATGTAGGAGCCAATGTGAGATACAATCTCAATGCCGGCAGAGGGCATGAAGGTCACTTCACTCTGTGTGGACACATAGGAGAAACGTAAAGGGTTTTGTTGATGCTATTTATTGTGAAAAGATATTGCTGGAATTTAAACACATTTATGAATAATTACCATGTCACGAGCAACCTGAAGTCCACCCTTGATACCAGGGATGAAAGTACCAGACATTGTAATTTTCAGAGGCACACCAGTGACAGTAGGCAGGAAGAATTCATTGTCCATGAAGATGTAGTGGGCAAAGATTGTGTTGTCAGCCTTGGTCATCAGTGCCATCATGATCTGTGGCAAATGAAGATACACATGGGACATTAAAATCACAGACAAGGGAATACTAAATGAAATAATTTGCTCTTAAAAAAAGGTCCTTACATCAGTTGGGAACATCTTGAACATGCTGTCAATCATCATGGCAGCAGAGTAGGCCATCTCCTCCATTTCGTTGGTCCTTAGATATCCCAGCTCATTTCCCAAAAGTCTAAGATAAACCATTGCCTCAGGAGACTGTGCTGTCTTCAATTCCCTCACGAGTTTGTTGAGGTTGCGTCCGATCTCCCTCATCAGGTTCTGGGAGGCCTAAACATGGATGTTCACACTTTCTTAGAATATTTTTCCCTTACAGAAAAATGTATCATCATGATTACAGTTGTTTTAGTCATGTGTACAAAACAGATTGTTCTGAGTACCTGTCTCTTCATCCTGTCCTTCTTCAGAGAAGGGAGCATGTTCTGTAGAATCTCATTGATTCTGAATGGCATGTTTTCAGAAACAAAGTACATTGTCTTCAGGGTAGTGTCGGGGAAGAAGCCATTCTTTCCAAACAGGGCATCAATGGTTGGCTCAAATCCTTTCCCCTCCAAACCAATCTGTAAAAGTAATACATTTTTCAGTGTCACAAATCAGCCAACTGAATACATTTCAATGCAAAATTTGGATTAAAACCGCTCAAAATGTTTACCTCAATCATGTCGATGTCATAGCCAAATGCCTTCAGAGTCATTTCAAGCATGACCTCCTTGGGCAGATAACTAGTACTCTCAAAGAACATGTTGCCTTCCACAGATCCGATCTTGTAGTTGCAAGAGAACTTGCTGGGGTCCATTGTGGGCCCAACCTCATTACCCTGCAGGGCATCTTGAATCTTCTCTCTCAGTCTGTTGGAAAGAATACAATATTACTGTTAAAGGTCTGATGGTGATCAAATCAGAACTCATACTCGCCATGTTGTAAAACAACTCAAGAAATATCAATTTAATCTTAAACTTCTTTTCACTTACTCTTGCGTCTCTGGCTCAGTTGAGGACAAAATGTTGGTAAGGTGGGAGATCACAAAGCTCTTGACTTGTTGATCCTGCTCATTGGGTATGGCATCAACCAGCTGGGCCAGTTCAGTGGTCTGGGGGTTCTTCATAAGTACCAGATATGCAGCAATACGCTTTTGCATGGGGCTGGTGCTGTCCATAAGCACCTGCATGAGAACCTCTCTGCCCTGTGACCGATGGACATGAATACAATTAATATCCACTATAAATTATGATTCCAATAGTCTTTCAAATCTTTGAAATAGTTTAACTTGCCTCTTCGGGGACGGGAGTCAGCCTGAACACTTGGATGGCAGCCTGCTGCACAGCTAGGGAAGCATCAGGTTGGTTCACACACTGGATCACAGCAGATCTGAGTGCGGGACCAGCAGCTACCAGAGCTGGAGCCATGTTTCCAATAACCTGGAATCAAAGGACACATTGATATTGGGCTCCTTGGTGTTGGCAGTCATTTCTATTTGGGCTAATAAGGAAGGTTACCCACTCTCAATGTCAAGAAAGTGGTGTCCTTATCACCAGAACAGTCACCCAACTGGGCAGTCATGGTCTCAGCAACAGAGTAAATCTCGGGGATCAGCTTTCCCTCAGCTTTGTAAAACCTGTTGGAAAAAAAAGACACTTAGAACCAAAAGCCTATGTACCTTTTTACATCAAAAGGGGAAAGGTTCGTTATTTAATTTAGACGCGTGATTAATTTCACTAACCTTTTGACGACATTGCTCAGGGCATACATGATGGGTTTGCTGGTCTTGTGTTTGGCCATTTCGAATATGTCATTGATCAGGAGGGCAGAGGGATTGGACACGAGTCCCATCGCGAAAACACCGGCATCTACCTCGAGTGAGGAGCTGTCGAAAGTTCTGAGGATCTGCATGATGGCGCTGCTACACTCAGGAGTTCCACACTGGGCCAGAACCTGGTAGGTCAGGACACGGGACACAGCAAGAGCCTCAGGAATGCAGGGGCTCAGGGTCTCGGTCTTCATTCCACGGACCATGGTGACAAGCTTGTGGAAGAGGGGGGCCCTCCTCTCACCCTCAGTCTCGGGCAGAGAGTCCAGTTCTCTTAGGAGGTTGAGAGCTGCATCTTTATCCTGAATAACACTCTTGTCCTCAACAGTGTCCATGTGAAGACCCTTGACAATGTCACCTTTGATACAAAAGTGTGTTGCATTGAGTTATTCATATCTTAAATTCTATTTTTCTTAATTTCCCCTAAAAATATAATAATAAAAACAGGTATGAAGAGAAGCTTACTACGGTCAAATTCTCGGTCGTTGTGAGCGGAAACCTCAACCAGAGTCAGTTCTTGCTTTCCAACATTGGTAACTCCATATTCTCCCCTATGGAGACAACACAAAGTTGAAAAGTATCGTAGAGTCTTTGAACCAGACGTATCAGATTGTCCATGTCCATATTTACACAGTAAAGAGTCCCGTGTGAGGTTGGACTTACTTGTGAGAATATGGAATGATGATGTGGTTCTCTGTGCAGGACCCTGAGGACATGTGTTTTTTCTCATTGTCAAACTTGTAGTTGCAGGTCTGAGTGCTTCTGACCATCTGGGCAAGAGGGTAGTGCTGATAGACAAATAATTAAGTTTATCTGCAAGATTTTTATTTTATGATTTGAACAATGTTGTCGATGCTATGTGTACTAATATTAACACATTTGATTAATTAAGTGCTTTTCTGAATACAGTGTCCTTTAGACAGAATTATTTCAGAAATGTGATTTGTGTTTGATAGATAGATGGATAGATGGATAGATAGATAGATAGATAGATAGATAGATAGATGAAGTTGAAAACATCGTGTCAGCAGTGTTGCTTAATCGAAACAATGTAATTTGTCAGCATTTCAAACCCGACCAACCCATGTGTTGCTTTGATATCTTACCATGCCAGAGATAAGCGCCATGGGGCTGGTGTGAACTCTCATGGGGCTAAACTTGTCACATTTGGACAGGTCCCTGTTGAGGCTGATGTCAGTTGCAATGTCCTCTCTAGCGTTGATGGAATAACGGGTCTTGCAATTTCCATGAATAGTGGGCTGAACATTTTTTTAACAAAGATATCCATATAATTGAGTTGACATCACATTATTTTTATTCTGTTGTAGGAAAGAGTTCTCACATGAGTATGTGAACAGTGTTACATTTTTAGCATGCAGTAGTAGGAGACTTACCATATTCTTATTCTTATCTTCTTCCAGCAGAGGCACAGCCAGGGCAGAGATGATACCCCTCTTGATGTTCAGGATTGTGGTTGTCTCACCGTCTTCGGGGTACAGCTTCATGTCGTACACGCCCTCAACCACAACCTTTAGAGGAAACCTGCAGAAAATGTGTTTCATTTCATAATGTGAGTTCATGCAACTGGATGTCTTGGATTAGGAACATTGTTGCTATAAAGTACCTTTCCATTTCAGCAGCAAAGGCATCAGAGTTGGCTCCAGGGCCGAACACAGGGTTTCCCTCTGCGTCCATGTCAACCACCTCACTCAGGCTACAGCCAGTGGTGCGAATGATGAAACTACAAGTCTGAGGTACTTCAATTTCAACCTGTTTTAAAATATTTTTTTAGCTGCTAGATTTTCAATTTAAAATGATAATGATGTACATTAAATTGATTTAATAGAACATATAATTATTTAATATAGCCATTACAGTGACATACCTTGCAAAAGGCCTTCGGTCCATTCTTCAGATTTGAAGCGCCTTTGATAGCGTTCAAGGACTCAGCATTGTACAGGTATTCATACTTGTGGTAGGGTTTGTACCTCTGGTTTACTGGTATAGAAGATAAGGATTTGAGTAAGTACAACGGTTTCACCTCAATAATTAAACCATAATTTTAAAAGTCCTGCATGGATAAAACATCATATAGTGTTTTAATACAGAAATGTTAGGAAAGAAAATGCAATAGACCATTCACAGTTGTCAATGTAAACATTCCAAATGCACCCTTAATTATGCAATTGCAATTCAAACTTCTCAGATCAATGTTGGCTGATGGACATCCCTAAAAGATACTGACACAAATTATTGTGAAAAATACTTATTGAAAGCTGTTTTGTTGATTTGCTTCTTCACAAAATTCACTGAATCGAAATTCCTCCTGATAAGCAGTGATGCAGTATATACTGTATGTCAAAGGCTTTTATTGTGAAAGTTTAAACATAACGATTAAAGTGGTATGTGCTGCCGTTGTGAATGTTCTGACAATAAGTGTATTTTCTCAAATTATTAAATACAGAGTACTTAGTGTCCGTTTGCGTGGTGATGTGCTGCTCAGCACAAATGTAGGTGTGAGCTAGTGTCAAAGTTCAATTTGCATATCATCTCATAATATATAGTCCTAGTTGTAGATTACTTGAACAGATGCAATGTAATTATGTAATTAACATTGACATTATCTTCAGGTTGTGTAATTAACTTGTGAAAGTACTGTAACTTACTCAGGCAAGTCCCCTGCTCTTCTTGGGAATCTGTAAAGACAATTATAGGAACATTAGAACGTTTCCTAATGCAAGAAAGATATTTAACTTTTAAAAGAGTTTTCACTTTGTACAATTGTGATCCATTTATTGCACCACCATTCTAAAGCATTATGCCAATTAAAAAAAGATACTTACAAGCCAATGTAAGTGTGGTTAGCAAGAGGGAAAGACAGAGCTTTGCGTACCCCATCGTGGGCTCTCCTTTGGACTCTTTTGGTGGGAACTCAGACGAACCTCCTCATTGGCCTTTTATACCAGAGTTGCTCTGATGGGGGTTGGTGGGGATTTACATACATTACTGTAATGTCCCAGCTCCAAAGTCCACTCTGTACGTGTAGAGGGACAAAGGCAAATTGTTTCATAAGTCTTGCTCTCCTTACCGTTTTCAGTGACAGGTCTAACTATTTATAATAACTACTCATTGTGAAAAGCAACAATATCAAATCGCAACATGACACCAATAATATCTTGTATTTTCCTTCTTAGGTGAAACATTAATACATAGTTGTGACTTTATTAATACTCAATATTAAATGCTAAAGAGACACCTTTGTAAAGGTTTATATCAAATCTTCATCAGCACATTTCAATCGACTACAAGTTCATATTTTGCATGAAAGACATTTAAGTCTCATCATGTTATGGCTTTAATAAATACTTTGTTAAGCAGATTTAAAACTTTAATCTTTATGATCAACAGACAATATCAAAGATTTAAAACATTCGCTTTATAGTTTAAAAAACATTTGTATCATAATCAGTTACAAAGCTTATTCATAAGCATAATCCAGAAACTGTAGAGTTATGCCCCTTGGCCACTGATAAGGAGCTGTAACACAGAACTTGAACAAGTTGTTCTCGAGCATCTTGTGAAAGCAGCAGTGGACTACAGTCTCTGTCCACTGTGTTGGCATTATGTGGCACACAGTGAAATAGGTTTCACATTCTCTGAACTGGTTATCTCTTTTGGATAAAAATAATAATGGAGGGTGTGGCTTTGAGTGACAGATGGATGGTATCTCAGTCCACTCGCAGCTATCACTTCTCTGATGCTTTGTTCAGCTTTTTTGTCCTTGTTATTAGCTGGTGTGTCCATTTTTGCATACTTATATTAAATAAAAATATATAAATGTGCTAAAACCATATGCAACACAGATTTTAAAGTTTATGTAAAATGCAGCATGGTTTACATTCATGTTTACTAGTTTGCAGTCATGTTCTTTGCCGTTGCAGGTGTATCGCTGCATATCTTGGTGTGTTACTGCCACCTATAGATCAGTAGACTAGGGTGACACAGTTGGTAGGACTTTTGCGTTATCTGTGCCCTATATGAGGTAATTCATTAAAAAATACTTTGAGCCACGATCCATTTCAGAGTGTGAACAACTACTTTCCCCACCGCAGCCCATAATATGAGCTGACTATGGTAACACTCATCCCAATATCGGACTGAGGTTACTGATCCATGTAAATATGAAATAATGGTGGAGCATGTCCCCCTGGCATGTGTAGCTAGTGGATATCTGGGCCAAGACTGTTTCACAAGTAGCCAAGCTCATTTTAAACCAAAAAAAGCAAAATCATCGTCATAAAATAGCATGTGGGTTTTGAGATTGCAATATGAATGCAGAATCAATTTAAAGAGATTAGTGTGGACCTTGACACAGTGTAACTAAAATTAACCTTACTTCAACACAGCTTTAGTATCACAAAAACTAGTTCAAGCGTATCATTGTTGACTTTGCACCCTAACTTAAGAGAGAATTCACGTATAGCTGGTTCAAAAGGCTGCAAAACAGGAAACAAACATGATAAACAACACATAACTATCATTTATACTATCCCAGCAAAGTTCTCCCAGCTTTCAACCGCTCCAACACAGACGGTTTTGTCTTCCACTTTCAGGGGCTCTTCTGAACACTCAGCTAGTACTTGTGTTTATTAACTGACAACATCAGATTTTTTATTATTTATCAGAACTCAGCTTCTCTCAACTGACTCACATGAAATACTGTGCAATACCATAATCCTGAATATTCCATAATAACCCTTCATTAACCACTCATTTGTATACTTCCTGTACCTCAGATTTGATACTGTACATGCATATCTATATGCAACCCCACCTAGATGTAGCCATGCTGTTAACCTGATACTGGAATTGTGTATAGAGTATATATTATGGATTCCCACATGGTTGTTATCTTTGACCTTTTTGATATTTGCACTCTTTGTATTGCCTCTGTTGCACGCAATTTCTCCTCAGTATGAATAAGGGTTTATTTGATCTTATCTTTCATCACTAAGGGCAAAAAAAGTGCTGGTCAAAATCCATTTAAAGGGGTAAAGACTTTATTGTTAGACCAACACGTTCTGACCTGGTGGTGGTGGCTGATGAGGCTGATAGAATGATTAGTTGATGGATCTGATGAATGTTGGACAGAGATGGGGAGGTGGAGGGGTGTGTAACAGCAACATGAATGAACTGAAGGTAGAGAGACAGTCATATTTAGACAACAGCAAGATGATAGGCTAAAGATGTAATTGTTTCTTTGTGATAGAGGAGACAAGCTGATTTAAACAGCTGATGTCACAATTGACACCCAGAACAATGACAGCAAGTAAACAATGAGTGAGCATGCGTGAGAAGTGATTGGCAAATGTATGAGAAAGAAATGATGGGCCTAAGCATGCAAGAGTATAGTCTTCCACCTAAACTTACGCTACAGCTTAATGTTTTACTAAACTTGAGTTAAATCTTTAAGTTGAAGTAAAAGACAAAGCAGACAGGAGGAATGACTCAAACTGACGGATGTCTGTATTCTTCATTTTACATTTGTTTCTAGTGAGATATTAATGACTTTATACGCTGAATTTGCTGTTGTAAACATAACTGTCGCTTGGAAAAGGGGGGCTGAGCTGAAAGCTTTTTAATTGGTTGCAACCTGCCATAAACCACGAGATTCCACGAAAACGTTCACACTGTCCCTTTAAGCAGATATGATCAAACTCTTGCAATAAACAGCATAAATGTAAAATATCAGCGCAACAGGAGAAAATAACTATCACAATTGCATTCAGGCTCTTCTTCAATGTCAATTAATTGACAATTGCACTGAATCCATGAGACCACTATCAGGAGTGTCGAAGTTGATCACGTGCTGACATGCAGGGACATGTCCCGCTTATTGAGTCCAAGTGGATAGCATGTGGAGACTTGGTAGCAGCAGCAGCTGTGCAAACCGTTCGTCATAAGAGGCAGCAAGTCGTCAGATCAATAAGGGCCAAACTCTTACTGGAGCAAACCCCAGCAGGACAATGGTGGAGCTTACTGATGTTTCCAGAAGCATTTATTCATGTTCAACCGTCATCCTTATTTTGAACATGAATTTTCTTTCCTCTCCTTCACAACCACTCTTCACACAACACTGTAAGAGCTACAGAACAGATATAAATCATGAATGAGCTCTCACACGCATAAACATTATGCAAATGTTTCTTCACATATTGAGTCAGTGGTAATTAGCATTCCCATGTAAACTGACCGCATGCAAAACTGCAACAAACACACCCTCACCATTGCCTTCATTGTGTGCCACAGACATCGAAGACTGACCTCTAGTGGACCCTAAGTAAAGTGCATGAAGACCTTCCATGCACAGAAAAGGGAACCGACAGCTGTTTGCCTTGAAGTGCAGTCTTGTTTCACTGTAGTATTTGGACTTGAGGATTACACATGTTCCCTTTTCACTTGCTATCGACTTATCCACAACTTTTTCCGGAGTGACAGAGTGAAAATGGTGATGATGACGAGGTTTGAGTGGCTGTGAGTGATTTCTGAAGCACTGACACAAAATACAATGTGCAATTGCTTTGGTATTCAGTCCATGAGAGTTGTGCCATTTGATTATTTTCACAGTTTAAACTGAAATGTAGAACAATTTGTGATGAGCTTGAAGGTTCAGAATGCTGTTTTATAAAATCAACCTAATGTTTGGTGCACAAACATTCATTCTATATAATCTTAATTACAGAAATAATGAACACTTTTAATACATGCAGTTTAAAAGAAGTCAAGTGGACGTTACATAAGTTAGAAACAGTAATGACAGACTTTAGTCAAAGTTATTGCATTTCTGCTCTAAAACGGAAGAAAGATTACAAATGCGGACACGTCATAGTTCAGGTAAAGAATAAGGTCAATAGCGCTGTGTAATTATAGTTATAAGCATACATATTCATAATGTCTGATAACAGTCAGAATACATGATGGTTAGGTATCATATTACTTCCTAATTGCTGGTTACCCACTGAATTTGATCTTTAATACATAAAATATATGATCTCTTTGGGATTTGTTATAATAACTGTTCAAATGGATTATTATGTGATTATAATAATATAATGTATTACAACTATTGGGATTCATAATGCACTATTATCCTTTCATAACTTGATTGACACAACATTATAATGTGTTATGATTATAGATATAATAATGAATATTCATGATTTATTATAACTATCATGATACAGTGCCATATGCACATTATAACATGTATTATTATAGATCTAGGCATCATAGAAAGTGTTACTGTCTCCAGACACAAGTTCAGAACATACTGTATGTGCGTGTTGTTCAGCTATCAGCTCTTGTCTTAGTGAGGCAACAAGAGGTGCTGCAAAGTATGAACAGATGGTGTCACGAATAGGCGGACCGGGTCCGGACCGAGACGGCGTTGTATCTGGACCCTGGAACTGCAACCGATAGGTAATTGAGAATTATTACATTTCGATGGAGCGCTTCTATTTTAACCGGCACAGCTTTTCCAGCCTTTACGACACTCATTCAGTGGTCCAGGAAACACAATAACATGCGTTGTAAATTACATCACGTGATGATATACAGCAATCAAATATGTGTATTATGATGATTGACGGGAGAAACTGGAGGAGAGGCTGAACAGTAGGAATAGTATGTAAGTCAGAGAAGTTATTTCACATGGCGTTCTCCAAAAAGAGAAATGTGGACAGCAAAACCAGAGCCTTTAACCAAGAATGGACACAATCTTATCGGTTAATAAGTTAAGGGCAGTTCAAAACCATTATGTCTCATATGTTCAGAGACCATGACGATTATTAAAAACAGTAATGTGAAACACCACTACAAGAAAAACCTTTTTTTTTTAGCCAACGTACAATACTCAAATCTGAAACTAAGGCAGCGAATCATAAACGATACAAGAGCCCAATACGATCAGAATCCTAACATATTCATTCACTGTCAAACAATAATGTTAACAGAGAGGAGAATAGAGCTGATACAAGTGGTTTTATTAACCACAGATAATGTACTTGCACACACATTTTTTCTTTTTAGACGAAGATAATAATATAATATCTTGGCTTTTTTAGGTGACATTACTTAACATCTGAATTCACTGAATTAAAAGCTATAGGGAAAAGACAATTGAGTTAAATGTATTTTTGTAAAATGAAATACTTTACTTTAAGATAAACATTTTTCCAAAGCTTTCTGTAATGTTTTTTTTCTTTCATTTTTAAATCCAGCCTATATTGAAATTGAAATAAGAGAACAACGTCTATTTATTATTACAATATTTGTATTTATAATTCATCCCCTTAAATTTGAAAACTGTGGATAAATATTGTTGAGATATTATTCACTTGAACTTTCTTTATTTGATTTGTCAGTTGTTGACTTCATACAGACGTTGATAGATCTGCTAGGATACTTAAATAGTTATGGGACTAAATCATAGCGCAAGTTAGACATTATTGTGATATTCCGGACCTTTGCATGAGGAAGTCATCTCGAACTTTCTTGTTGAACATTAATTGAATACACCTGGCCTATGCCATAGCTAGTTATTTTCGGTTGGTTCTGGGCCCTATTTATTGCAGGGGAATGGGTTTTCTTTACATCTGTTTGTCTTTTGACTGACAACTTACTAGCCTGTTTGTATGTAGATGTTGTTGCTGTACCCATTTTTTATTTCATTGTCTGCTCTGATTTTGTGTAAATTATTTAGTGTTGTCTTATTTGTTCAGTGTTTGAATTACCCTCACAGTGTATGTGTATATTGTTAATATGTAAAATGTCACATCCAAGTAGCTGATATAGACAACTGATTGACCTACTGCATATTTAGATGAGAATTGTACACATTTGATTGACAATGACTAAACAAAAGCATATAGAATACTGTCTAATTAGTCAGTTTTAAATATCTCAAAAGTACCATTCATTCTTGAATCATATCGCTAAATAAATTCAATGAGATTCATCCAAACTGTGTTGTAACATTACAAAGCAAATCAGACATTTTCAGATTTCATTAATGTATTTTATTGATGATTTTCACTCTTTGCAGGAAGGTGAGTTTCAGTAAAATGTTACATTTTCAACGTTTGTACACAATGAACCATCTAAATGAAAATGATACAACATGTGCTTTTATTGAACTAATTGTTATAAATATGGTTAAAGAGCAAATTGTCCATACTCCTTCCAAGTATGTGTTTTGAACAGATGGTAGTATTTCCTATGTGTATGTATTTCTTTGACGTTCGTCTGTGAGAAGTTCTCACTGCAGGAATGGAAATGGAAGGTCAATCTCTAGCCTACCGTCACTAACTTTCATGTAGACTTGAGCCTCCTTTGAAGCTTGCTGCACAAAGCCATTAACAGTGTTATTGAACTGGTCCGCCAAGTAAATGAACATGTCCATAATGTACTCAAATGCATTGTTGAGCTGCTCCATATTTAGGGCAGTGATCTGGTCAGCAATATTCTTTAAGCCTGTAATAAGGTTACGGTAGACAATATTGATGTTAATGAGAACTGCATCTAAATAATCAGACTTGACAGAGTCAACAAACTCCTGAGATTTCTCAACAATAGCATTTAGGGTCTCACCCATCTTTACTAGCATAGTGTCAAGACTCTCCATATTTTTCACAAAGTCTACCAGTTCATCAAAGATGTTCTTGAAAGCTGATTTGACCTGATCCAAGATCTGGCCTCCAGTGATTGCATCACCAACTGGCATGCGCAACTTCACACTGCTGATGTGCTCAACAAAGGAGTTGTAGTAGATCTCCATGTTGGCAGAGATAGACTGGAGGGTCATATCTAGCATACTAGCAATGCTGCTGGTCAGCTTTTTCAGCACCACAGGGAGAGTGGTCATCTCATCAGACCCAGGCAGTTTAAACTGGGTTTCTCTCAAGACCTTGACAACAGCATCCAGCAATACCTGGACAGATTTCTGGTACTGGACAATGATGTTCCTAAAGAAGATTGACAGCTGGCTCATTTGAGTGTCATAGTTGATTGCAGCATTATAGGCCTCGCTGATGCGGTCAACAACAGAGTTCTTCAACTCTTCTATTTTGCTTGTGATCTGGTACTTGTCAGCAAACATTGTGAATGTAGAGAGAATGGAAGGTAGTTTCATCTTGAGTTGATCAAGCATTACTTTGGGTGCCTCCATGTTGTAGGCAATCTGCAGGTTCATCTTAGCAGCATCTTTGGAAGATGATCTGATGACCAGCATGTCAACATCAACCTCTGGGGCAGACTGTTAAATCGAAGAAAATATTATTTTACCTATATTTTGATTTTGATATTTAGTTTTTCATTGTATCAAAAAGGTCTGTTAGTGATACTCACAGGATAACGCAAATGGACTCTCGCAGTCATCTGAGATGGGACTCTGCCATTGAACTGAAAGCCCAGGAAGCCCGTTGATGGGGTAGATACTGAGGCAGTGACGCCATCTCTGCGAGCAGCATAACGAAGGTTTGCATCAGTGAAAGTAGGACTGGTGATGTCCACATTCAGGGTGTTGCGAGAGTAACTGTTAGAGAAAGAAAGCATTTCAATAATAAAGCCACCATTAATTCTTGACCTGATATTTAATATGAGAGAATCGGAATCATACAAATTAAGATAAATGGCCAAGATGAAAATGTTGGAAAAACATATGTACCTGTCATCAGCCTGACGCTTTCTCCTAAAATGTGAAGAAAAGGAATTCATTACTTTCAACTTTAAGTAATTAATCAACATATATTGCAAAATAGATGCAAAATATTACCTCAAGGCTTGGGTAATGACATGATTGACATCCATAGTCATGTCAGCGTGTCTCAGGACAAGTTTGCTGACCATGTTCAGAGCTTCACTCTCAACGTTTACAGTAGTAGAAGCTATTGAAGGAAATATTTTGTAAGATGTAATGCTCAACAATGCTTGCAAAATAAAACAGATAAACGTGTTAGGGGAATTTGATCAACTCACCATCCATGTCATATTCAAAAAGCACAATGACAGAGGTGGCAGAAGACTTCAAGTTGGCTTTGAAGACAGGAGCATCACCCTCTACTTCTGCTGCCAGGTTTGTGGTGTACAGTGGGCTGACAAACTTGCCATTGTAAGAGATCTTCTGCTTTGTGGCTGTCACCTCAGCAACAGTTTTCTCAAAGATGCTGAAGTCACCCAGGCTGCTTGGCTGAGACATATCAATCTCAATATCAGCAGTCAAGGAAGAGGTTGGGGCAAGATCAATGGTAGCCTGGACAACATGTCTCCCGTTGGTGTTGAAATTGAATAAGTTTGCCTCATTGTTGCCAATATATTTCAGCACTGCATACACACGGGTAAGGGAGGCTTCTACAGCAAGATTCTCATTTACATCCATGCCAATAACTTTGGTGGTGCCTTGGTTAAGCTTAGCATCAGCAATAACCTTGGAGGTGGAGCGTATTCCATCATTATTCAGATACAGATTAATGTCATTATCCAGGACTCCCAAAAGTAGATAGTCTTCAAGCATTGTGCCATCCATGTTGGCCTTTGTAGATGACTCCATGGAAACATACTCAAAGCTTCCCTCCAGCTTCAGACTGTGGTCTGCCTCGGCCTTTCCAACAGCATTGATCAAAGGGAGGTTAAAGTCTCCCTTTATCCTCAAGGTGGAGACAGCATTTGCTTTGGTTTTGGTGTCTGCAACCAAATTCTGGTTAGCCTCCAGGTTGAGTATAGGCAGGGCAATCTTTGCAACAGTAGCCACAGATAGAGCAGTTTCAAAGGTCTCAGTACTCATACTGACGGTGCTGTCATGAGTGCCTTCAATGTGAAGATTTTCAAGGGAAAGGGAATTGGCCAATTTGATTCCTCTCTTGGTGGTCAGACTGGTGGTACCATCAAGTTTGGCTTTTAGTCCCTCAAACACAGAGGCTGTGGTAGCTCCCAGACGGAACACAAAGTCATCCTCAGCATACAGTCCAGCATTGACATTTAGATTAATAATAGCAGACTTGACTGTCATCTCTGTGATCAGGTTACCCACGGAGGGAATCTGGATCAGACCCATCATATCAACAAGGGGGGCAGCCTGGCTTTTCTGGTAAACGATCTTGGCATCCACGTCCACAGACTGCTCAGTGGTAGTCAAAATGTTCTTCAATCCAGTCTGCTCATACAAGTTCAGATCACTGATAGCTGGAGTATTGAAGTCAACAAAAGGCAGGTCTATCTCAGGAATGTTGATGGGTGATGTCAGGAAGTCAAGGTTGGCCTCGCTTTCCATGGCAACAAAGATGCCAGCCTCATTTTCATTATTGTCAACAGTGAAGTTGTAGAACATTTTGTACTGATTGAGACGAGCCAGACTTACAGTATTTATATGTTGTCTGTTTGGCTTTAAGGTGGCTGAGTAATCATTTTGCAGATCTATCTTAGCAGTCAGAGTTTCAAAAATGTCAACCTTGGCATTTCCTTTGTTTTGAAATTCAAAGTTAAACTCAACAGGACGGACTAAAATGGTGATTCCATTGGTCAGGACTCCAGTGATTGCACCATACAGTTCTGTGTCATGGTTTGCTTTCAGCTCAGCCTTCATATCATGAAGGTTGGCATGTCCAGATGCCACAAGAAGACTGTTCTTAATGATTGGTGCTTCTGCCTCATTGCGGATATTAAACTTCAAGTAGGAAAGGGTGCCAGATTCAGCAGTAATTTGCTGTTTCATCTTTAAGAGGGTTGAGTCTGTATCACCTGAGAAAGTTAGCGTGGAAATGCTGGGAGTGAGTGAAAATTGCAAGTTGCTCTTGTGAGTGCTTTCCTCAGCATTGAATTTGCCAGTGCCTGAATTGTCAACTGTTAGTGTGAGGGTGTAGCCATCTTGGCGAACAATTGCTTTCTGGGTTACAGTGGCTTCACTCCTGACATTGAGAATTGGAAGGGCCACTACATGATTGTAAGTTGTATCAAGAGAGGCAGACATTCCCTCTTCCATAGCAATAAAGGCTGTGTTCATGAAGTCAGCAGTGTAAGGTGTAGTGATAACCTTAACTGTAGTTTTGCCTTGGGCCTGGGCTGATTGACCATAGAGAGTTAAAGATGCTTGATGTTCAACACCAAGAACACGATGGTTGAACTTTAGAGTCTCAGCAAGGACAAGACGACTCATTTTTGGGATTGCAATACGAGCAGTGGAGTCAAGTTTGTAATTAAGAATTTCAAAACTTGGACATGTGGCCTGGGAAGTAAGGAATCCAGTGAATTGAGGTGTCATTTCACTCTCAGTGGAATTCTGGAACTCAGCAGAAGTCTTGATGGTGTAGATGGGAGTCTGGAATTTGACCTCACCATAGAGTTTACCAAAGCATGGGACCATAATCTGATTGGGAATTGTTGGCAGTGTAATCTCAGGAACTTGGAGAGATTTGACAAGCTTTTCTACGGGAACTTGTGGGATGATAGGGAATGAGATCTCAGGAAGGCTGATTTCTGGGAAGATCATCTCAGGCATGGAAGGAAGATAGTTCATTGTGAGGTCTCCAAAGAAAGCATCCACATCAGGCATTTTGATCTCAAAGTTGACAATGAAATCAAAAAGTTCAACGATTCTCTGCTTGATGTCATCAAAGGAAATTGTGGTGGCTTTCACAGTATAGAAGCCAAGGATGGTGAACTCAGGGATGTCCAGTTGTGATGGGATTTCAAACTGTTTAAGTTCATCCATGCTAAACTTCACAGAGGGCACAACAAGGTCAGTGAGAGGCATGATGAAGGATGGTGTATTCAATTCAGCTTTCTTAAGTTCAATAATCAGCCCTTCAATGATCTGCTGAATCTCGCTGATGATTTTTTGTTCAGGTACCACGCTCTTAATCACCTCAAGAGTAGTGGCGAAGATTTCAGTTACCACAGCAATGAATCCAGTGTAGTATTTGCTCACAAAGTTCAGATAAGAGGTAATCTCCGCTTTGACATCCAGATCTGTAATTTTCTGTTTCATAAATTCAGCAAATGTCTTAACGCTGTCAAGCACAACCCGGTCAATTATGTCCTTGATAGATTTAACAATTTCAGCAGCTTTGATTTCTCTCAGGCTTTCCATTAAGCCACTGACAGAAGATAACACAAGGTTGACAAAATCTCTTGTTGCCTCAAGTTTCTGGGGGATTTCAAAAGTCTTAATCAGCTCATTCACGTAAACTGTGTAATCAGCAATAATTTGATTAGCATATTCCACAAATTTATTATAATCCAATGCCCTCAGCTTTTGCACAATTGTTTCAATATACATATTCAGCTGTTCAATTATATCCTTAACCTCTGTAGTTTTCAAATAGTTAATAGCACCCTGAAAGACTTCCATGAATTTGGTAGGGATGTTTGCGTCCTTCACCATGTTTCCCAACGCCCTAATAGTTTCCTCAATTCTGAACTGCTTGATGAGCTCAACAGTCTTTTCTAAGACAGCCTGCACTTTTTTGTCAGCCTCAAACTTAACAATCAACTCTCTCATCTTGACATAGAATGTGTTGATCTTACCTACGATGTCAAGGTCCTGAATAGTTTCTTTAATATAATCTGTTATATCGCTGAACATCTTTGTAGGAATCTGACTCATTAGTTTCTCAATACGAGCGTTCAAGTTGATGGATGAAATGAAGTTCTTCAGCTCAGCAACACATTTCTGCATGTCAAAGCTCTCAATCATTTGTTTAATATTGCCCATGATTTTCACTAGAGTGGCCTTGAAATCATACTTATAATCAATATCACGCAGGAATTCAATGCTGCTGCCACTGAGCTTGTCCAAGTGAATCTCATCGATAACCTCCCTCATGGTATCAATCACATATACAACCATTGCCTGGATGTCATACTCCTCATTAATGGCATTCAGCTGTTCCTGGATCTTCTGAATGATGGTTTCAGGCAGGGTGCCACTAACAATAATCTCTTTTACCAGACTAGCAAAGTGTTGGATATAAAGTGTAAGATTAGCCAACAGGTTTTCAGCAGTAACCTTCAGGTTTCTCAAAGATACTTCCACATCCTCCATGGAAATGACATACTCTTGGGTAAAATCATTAAAATACTGCTTCAGCTGAACAGCCTTGCCTTCGATATTCAGGTCAGAAACAAAGTCGCTTACATACTGAGGAACAGCTTCAAGTTTAGCCCTTAGCTCCTCATTGTTGAGGTAGTTTTGCAATACCTCTGCAACATGCACAACAACACCCTTGAAGGTTTCCAAGAATGCAGGCAGATTTTCCATCAGAGGGAACTGAATAATTTGACTGTCTGTGTTCTTGTCATACTTGAGGAAGGAAGAGATGGTGAATTGCTGGTTCTCTGTGGATTCTGCATTGAGCATGTTTGTGAGGATGGTACCAGAAACCTCAATTCCAGTTCTCTCAGCAGTGTTGTAAACACTCATATCCTGATTAAAGGCATTCTCATTAATTTTAGACTTCATTCTAAAACTGGTCTTCTGCTCTTGGAGTGACAGAACAGTATCCATCTTGTTATCAAATGTGGTCTCAAGAGCAAAACCGGTATCTAGCTGCTGGTTTATTGATGCTCTGCATTCATGGGAGGTAGCAAAAGCCAGGGGTTGTGCTTTAAGGAGGAACTTGCCATAGAGCTGGGCACTGTGCTTTCCATACATGGTCATGTCTCCATCAGCATTGAAAATGGCATCAAGGTTGAAATCGAAAGGAACAATGCTGCAACGGATGGTGTGGTCGAAGCGCATTGGCTGTGAGTTGAAGCGGGCATCATTGGTGATCCTGGCAGCAAGACCAATAACTTCAAGCTCGGTGTTGTGGCTCATGTGCGTTCCCAAGACTTTTCCAGTGGTGCTGCACTTTGCGTTCGCTGTCATATCAGCATAATTTACCTGATAGGTGTGCTTGATCTCTTCCTCACCATAGGTGGCTTTCAGGCTTCCAGTCAGATCCATCTTGTAAAGCTCTGCCTGCAGGTGAGCTTCATTAATGAAGTCGGCTGACAGAAGTTTCAGATTGTTTTTAACATTTGCAATGGCAGTGTAGGGTTTCATGTCAACGGTGATATCATGAGTGTAAGTGACATACTCACTGGCATGGGCTTCAGCCTTTGAGTTGAAGTCAAGGCTAGAGAGAGTAATGGTCAGAGTGTTGGCATTATCAACCTTGATGTCGGACATTTCAGCCTTGTTGGTAATGGATAGAGTAGCCATTGAAGCATCAAGCGCAGCATTGAAGGTGTTTTCTAAGGACAGGGGACTCTGGAGGGTGGTTGTTCCACTTGTGGTGAAACCGTCCTTGTTCATTTTCAGAGTAGCCTTATGAGTAGCCTCATTCTCAAGGAGCTTCATGGTGGCATCGCTGTTCACCGCCAGGCCATTGACATCAAGAGAGGCAGTCAGCAGAGAGTAAACACGGTTTTCAGAGTGGTCTGCATTTGTCTCCATTCTCATGAGGACTTCACCAGCACCAACAGAGGATTCAGCCTGGTTACGTATCTTCATACCAAGAGCAAGGGCATTTGCATCACATTTCAGTGACAGCTTGCTGTCTTTAAAGGAAAGCTCAGCAACATGGGTCAAGGTGTCTTCAAAGGCATTGATGTTAGACACAACTGAGAATTCACCATTGGCAAGAGTTGCTGCAATTTTGTTCTGGGCCTTACCAATTGTGGAGTCAAACTCAACAATAGAATCAATATTTGCTTCTGGCCTGAATGGGAAGATGGTGAATGACTGGGTTGAAATGGTCTTGCCATACATGGGTCCAGCCGTGAATGTTCCCTCAACGTTGCTATCAGCGGAAATTTCTTCAGTGTTGAATCCAGTCATGGCATTGTGCTTGAGTATAATACTAAGACCCAATGGGCTTGTGGCTTCAATCTTGCTGTTTGATTTCAAATTGATTTTGTCTGTGATGGTTAGGTCCTCAACAATACTAATCATGGCTTCAAGGAATTTATGTTCCAAAGAGCTTTTCAATTCAGCCTTGATGGAATCAGTGGTGGCCAACATTCCAGAGCCTACATAAAGCACAAAAGAAGAACAGATGATTTATAGCATATACATTATTCACTTTAATACTGTATCCAAAATTAAGTCTATTTTTTTTGACATCAGTATGACTTGAAAACTGTAACTGAAAACCTTTTAAACTGTGTGTTAATCCATTTATCAAATTCTGGTTTCATGAATGATTTGTACTATGAAATACCTTTCATCTTTATTGACAGGATGTCAATTGGTGAGGATCCTTTGACTTCAAACTCAGCTGAGTAGCTTGGTGTTTCCACAACATCTTTCCCAGCAGCCATTGAGGCCTCCATGTCATATAGGTTGCTCTTCATCAGAGTTGATACCTCAGCTTTTCCAAAAAGAGGAATGGACAAAGTAAAGCTCTCGGGGACAACAAGCTCTGGGATTGGAATTTCCATGGAGACAATCTCCAGTCCAAACTGAGGTAGAGACACGGTGGGTGTGGTCAAAGCTGGTGGGAAGTGAAGCTCTTGTGTTGACTTTCCTCCAAGAAGTAGAGGGATAACAATGGTGAAGTGCTCATTGTTGAAATGGTACACAGCCTTTGCCTCACTGTTATGAAGACAAAAGTAAAATGAATAAATATCTGGATAAAAAGCCAGTGTCTTCAAACATTAACCTCAGAATTTTTCTTGCTTACGTATTCAGGAAAAGTGTCTCTGGCAGGGAAATCTCTGGCATATCAGGTACTCTGAAGTTCTGAATGTAAGGGATATCAGCACCATACTTTTCCATGTAGTTGTTTGCTGCCTAAGAAAATAATATCCAGTATTTTATACATTGAAAATAAGAACAGAACAGAAACTGTGAATATTCTTAAAATCAAAGAGTCATACCTCCACAAACTTCTTGAAGATGTGACGGACTTTCATGTCAGTCTGCCCCACATGCGTGTCAAGAAGTTGGTTGCCATACTTCTCAACCACATCAGCAGTTGGCAAGCTGGTAGTGTCCGTGTTCACATCAGACTTGAACTCAATCTCAAATTTGCTGGCATCTGCAACGATAGAAAACAATGAATGGAATCCCTAAACATGAGGTAATATTCCTCTAATACCCAGGTTACACTTCTGGGAATACAATTACTGTGGCATTTTCTCTTAGACAAAAGACACCCATATCAGGGGTCCAGAATGTTAACCATAATTTGTAAATGCTAGATGTAGCTCCAGTTAGGATGCAACCTAGGTTTAAATGTACCTGTCAAAAAAGGAAGCCACTATTAAATACATTTGCATGTAATATTCTGGAAAATAACTGCAAAATTACCATATTTCATTGCAATTTTCTGCTCAGAGTTTGCAGCCATGATCTTGATTTCACTCTTAAGCTCCAATTCTAATTCCTCATCACGTTTCATGTTGGCTGTGATGGTGGCATCAGCATTTATTGAGGGGACAAGAAGTTGTACTTGCAGCATACCCTCCTTCATGGCCTTTAGACTGAAAAATGTGCCAGTAAGTTAGCATACAAGTAATTGTGAGGGTGACATTAATGTTAATGAGGATTGATGGTTGATTTCTTACTTGGCACGGCCAACCAGAGAGAGCTGAGGGATGTTCTTGTTTATGAAGTCAAGAGAGATAGAGTGAGTTCCTTTGCCCTTGGTGTTTCCATCAACAACACCCAGCCTGAGTCCAGCCTCCACATCGTAGTCAGGGACTTGGATGTCAGCTGTGATGACATTCTTTCTTCTGTTATATTTCATGACTGCTCTGGCTTCAGTGGACTCTGAACCTGTTGTTGACCAACAAATATATTCATATTACATGACTACATAAACTTGTTTTGCCACTTGAGCGACTAAGAAGACAGAAAGGGGTTATCATATTGTACATATTGTACTTTACCTTCAGCCCTCAGAACAAACTTCACAGAGTCAACCTTCTGCCGGCCCTCTTCTCCCTCTCTAAGGAGCTCGTAGGCAACAGTGGCGGTGTACTCAATGACTTCACCATTGGGGTGGAGTTCTACAGCAAATCTATGTAGATAATTCAGATATTTAGCCAATATTGATAAGTGATACATTTTTCAAAGGACATGATGTGCTGGTGGTTTGCTCACTTGCTGTCGCCATTGAGGGGGAGGTAGGGGGCTGTCTCTTGGGAGAAAGCATCAGTGTACTGCAGAGCAGTGCAGTATTTCATTCCAGCGAAGAAAGGAGTGCACTCTTGAACATCAACCTTGTCCATCACCATCGGGGGGATGGTCTTCACCTCTGATCCAGTCACTGCCACCAGGGTGTTTCTAAATGTTAAATGTATAAAGGTTAGAATGCATCTTTAGCTGTTTTAATCTAAATGTAGAAACTTTGAAATTGTTGCAATCCAAGATATAAGATCCCCTAAATCATTTGTATGAGACCTAATTAGCGGGGGGAAAAAGAGTTTGCACTTAACCTTTTAAAAACCGGGGTATTTTTTAGGATTCTGCTCGAAATAACATACCCAAACTAAAAAGGGTGTATGTCTGCAAACACAAGGGCTATTTGAATAATGTTGGTGTTATAATAAAGGCAACCCATGTGAGCTTTTGTTCAGATGTGTAAATATTTGTATATATGTTACTGTTTAAGAGTAAATAAAGACTGAAATACAGCAAAAATAGAAGTTTCAGGTCCGCATATAAAAAATGCACTTTCAGGATGATTATCTCTTTGAAATGATGCAGCAGTAAGGTTTAGAGGTCTCTCCCAAATCATAGCTCAATATGTGAACGGTCTCTCTGCAAAGTTTGACTTTGAAAAAGTGAAGCAGAACAAAGTTAGACAGGGTTTAGTACAGAGAGAATTCTCCAAAATTTGTGCCATTTGAATTTTCTCATGTACCAAACCTTATATTTCATTCGTATATTAATTATGGTGTTCAATACACTTATATCAGTGTGGATTTACCGGGGAAAATGCGTTTTTCTTCTTCTAATCAACAAAGGTAGGCAGTATTTGCTGACTGTAAAGTGATGAAGCGATTCATGTTGCTGTGTTCTTTGGTTCATATCTCGGTGATGCTTTGGAGCAGAGAGATTTGGTGAATAGATTTGGAATCTGTGTGGAATTGTCTTGCTTTTTTTTCTGATGGCAGCGAGCTACGGGTTGCTGGTTACGGAAACATACAGATTGGGCTGACTCATGACAAAATTATAATTATTTTATTTTAATAATTATTTTAGTTGGTGTTTGAGTTGTGTGGAAATGGCTGAGTAATTATTGTAGCCCAGGTTCTCTTGTTTAATTTGATGTGTAACATCAATATATTTGCTCATGATTATTGTAATGTTTTACACAGTTTAACTATCATGTGTAAATGTCACCCTATATAGGGGCCCAACATGGCTGTACTGAACCTGGTTAAATAACATTATTACTGCAGTTGCATTGCAACCAGAGGTGTAAAACATTTTCTGCCTGCTGCGCTTTCCAAAAGTTCTACTTACGTCATTTGGATGAGCTTGATTGGACTTGTTGGAGCAGGGATGGTCAGCTTGACACTGGCAGGTCCCATGGAGATCTGGGCCTTTAGCCCACTTTCATGGAAAAAGTTGCTGTGCATCTCTAATCCAGAGTTGACATATTCAGGGATGTAGGAGCCAATGTGAGATACAATCTCAATGCCGGCAGAGGGCATGAAGGTCACTTCACTCTGTGTGGACACATGGGAGAAACGTAAAGGGTTTTGTTGATGCTATTTATTGTGAAAAGATATTGCTGGAATTTAAACACATTTATGAATAATTACCATGTCACGAGCAACCTGAAGTCCACCCTTGATACCAGGGGTGAAAGTACCAGACATTGTAATTTTCAGAGGCACACCAGTGACAGTAGGCAGGGAGAATTCATTGTCCATGAAGATGTAGTGGGCAAAGATTGTGTTGTCAGCCTTGGTCATCAGTGCCATCATGATCTGTGGCAAATTAAGACACACATGAGACATTCAAATCACAGACAAGGGAATACTAAATTAAATCATTATTTGCTCTTAAAAAAAGGTCCTTACATCAGTTGGGAACATCTTGAACATGCTGTCAATCATCATGGCAGCAGAGTAGGCCATCTCCTCCATTTCGTTGGTCCTCAGATATCCCAGCTCATTTCCCAAAAGTCTAAGATAAACCATTGCCTCAGGAGACTGTGCTGTCTTCAATTCCCTCACGAGTTTGTTGAGGTTGCGTCCGATCTCCCTCATCAGGTTCTGGGAGGCCTAAACATGGATGTTCACACTTTCTTAGAATATTTTTCCATTACAGAAAAATGTATCATCATGATTACAGTTGTTTTAGTCATGTGTACAAAACAGATTGTTCTGAGTACCTGTCTCTTCATCCTGTCCTTCTTCAGAGCAGGGAGCATGTTCTGCAGAATCTCATTGATTCTGAACGGCATGTTTTCAGAAACAAAGTACATTGTCTTCAGGGTAGTGTCGGGGAAGAAGCCATTCTTTCCAAACAGGGCATCAACGGTTGGCTCAAATCCTTTTCCCTCCATACCAATCTGTAAAAGTGATAATTTTTCACTGTCACAAATCAGCCAACATTTCAAAGTAAAATTTGGATGAAAACAGCTAAGAAATATTTACCTCAATCATGTCGATGTCATAACCAAATGCCTTCAGAGTCATTTCAAGCATGACCTCCTTGGGCAGATAACTAGTACTCTCAAAGAACATGTTGCCCTCCACAGAGCCGATCTTGTAGTTGCGAGAGAACTTGCTGGGGTCCATTGTGGGCCCAACCTCATTACCCTGCAGGGCATCTCGAATCTTTTCCCTCAGTCTGTCGGAAAGAACACAATATTACTGTTAAAGGTCTGATGGTGATCAAATCAGAACTCATACTCGCTATGTTGTAAAACAACTCAAGAAATATCAATTTAAATCTTAAACTTCTTTTCACTTACTCTTGGGTCTCTGGCTCAGTTGAGGACAAAATGTTGGTAAGGTGGGAGATCACAAAGCTCTTGACTTGTTGATCCTGCTCATTGGGTATGGCATCAACCAGCTTGGCCAGTTCAGTGGTCTGGGGGTTCTTCATAAGTACCAGATATGCAGCAATACGCTTTTGCATGGGGCTGGTGCTGTCCATAAGCACCTGTATGAGAACCTCTCTGCCCTGTGACCGATAGACATGAATACAATTAATATCCACTATAAATTATGATTCTAATAGTCTTTCAAATCTTTGAAATAGTTTAACTTGCCTCTTCGGGGACGGGAGTCAGCCTGAACACTTGGATGGCAGCCTGCTGCACAGCTAGGGAAGCATCAGGTTGGTTCACACACTGGATCACAGCAGATCTGAGTGCGGGACCAGCAGCTACCAGAGCTGGAGCCATGTTTCCAATAACCTGGAATCAAAGGACACATTGATATTGGGCTCCTTGGTGTTGGCAGTCATTTCTATTTGGGCTAATAAGAAAGGTTACCCACTCTCAATGTCAAGAAAGTGGTGTCCTTATCACCAGAACAGTCACCCAACTGGGCAGCCATGGTCTCAGCAACAGAGTAAATCTCGGGGATCAGCTTTCCCTCAGCTTTGTAAAACCTGTTGGAAAAAAAGACACTTAGAACCTTTTTACATCAAAAGGGGAAATGTTCGTTATTTAATTTAGACCCATAATTAACTTCACTAACCTTTTGACGACATTGCTCAGGGCATACATGATGGGCTTGCTGGGCTTGAATTTGGCCATTTCGAGCATGTCATTGATCAGGAGGGCAGAGGGATTAGACACGAGTCCCATCGCAAAAACACCGGCATCTACCTCGAGTGAGGAGCTGTCGAAAGTTCTGAGGATCTGCATGATGGCGCTGCTACACTCAGGGGTTCCACACTGGGCCAGAACCTGGTAGGTCAGGACACGGGACACAGCAAGAGCCTCAGGAATGCAGGGGCTCAGGGTCTCGGTCTTCATTCCACGGACCATGGTGACAAGCTTGTGGAAGAGGGGGGCCCTCCTCTCACCCTCAGTCTCGGGCAGAGTGTCCAGTTCTCTTAGGAGGTTGAGAGCTGCATCTTTATCCTGGATAACACTCTTGTCCTCAACAGTGTCCATGTGAAGACCCTTGACAATGTCACCTTTGATACACAAGCAACATGGTTATAATGACTGAATGTTACCTTGGGTGACCTTATTCAAATAATTAACTCTTCATCAAAAGAATACAAATTAAACAAAGGGCTTACTGTGCTCAAAGACTCTGTCATTGTGAGGAGAGACCTGAATTAAAGTCAGTTCTTGCTTTCCAACATTGGTGACTCCATATACTCCCCTGCAAGAAATAATACATGCTTGAAAATACTGTTGATGTCTTGTTTAAGAAATATCAAAATATACACTTATATGATTGAGCATTTTATAATCAAATACGAGGTTGAATTTACTTGTGAGAGTAGGGAATGATGATGTGGTTCTCAGTGCAGGACCCAGAGGTCATGTGTTTTTTCTCATTGTCAAACTTGTAGTTGCAGGTCTGGGAGCTTCTGACCATCTGGGCAAGAGGGTAGTGCTGGAAATAGACAAATAATCATATGAATGCATTGAATAGAAGTAGAATAGTTTGAGCTGCACTTCCTAGATACCAATTGCCAATGAAATATACTTTGTGTTGCAGTTGAGTCTGTTTTAGCCTTTTCTCACATTGTTGCTACAGAACAGCTTAACTGATACACAAGTTACTCTTGCTGATTTTACAAGCATAATATTGAATTTAATTAAATGGATTTTGTACAGCCAAAATCACAAATGACAAATTTGCCCCAAAGGGCTTTACAATCAATCAAGATTCTTTCTTGTGCACAATGTGGATTTTGATCCTAATCTAGATGTACAGGGCAGTAAATATAACAAGTGTAAAAGCTTACAGGAAGTAGTTATTTATTTAATCAACCCTTGAAAATGTTTCTAACAGTTCATGTTGCTCCCACAGACAATTGGATATCTTACCATGCCAGAGATAAGTGCCATGGGGCTGGTGTGATCTCTCAATGGGACAAATTTGTCACATTTGGACAGGTCCCTCTTGAGGCTGATGTCAGTTGCAATGTCCTCTCTAGCGTTGACAGTGTTATAGGTCTTGCACTTGCCGTGTATGGTGGGCTGAAATAGAAGATCAGGAAATATATATATATTTATATAGATTGTTTTCCAAACTGTACATTTTAAGCATTGTTTACTTTAAAGTGGATACTAGCATTTGCAGATTTGAAAGCATTTTCTTGGTTAATTAAAGTACTGCACCATGTTTTTGTTCTTGTCCTCTTCCAGCAGAGGCACAGCCAGGGCAGAGATGATACCCCTCTTCATGTTCAAAATGGTGGTTGTCTCACCATCCTCCGGGTACAGTTTCACATCGTACACGCCGTCAACCACAACCTTCAGAGGATACCTAAAAATAATAATAATGATATTTGAGCTTGATTATCAGTGCAAATCCTCCAAAAAAATCAGATTGACAATGCAATTATTTTGTTTACTTCAGGGATTTTTATAAAGTAACATACTTCTCCATCTCAGCAGCAAAAGCGTCAGAGCTAGCGGCAGGACCGAACACAGGGTTTCCCTCTGCGTCCATGTCAACCACCTCACTCAGGCTACAGCCAGTGGTGCGGACGATGAAACTACAAGTCTGAGGTACTTCAATTTCAACCTATAAGAAAAGGTAAATGTTTTTTTTCATCTCACTCTGAGAAATGTAAGATGGAAAGAGTCAAATCTGATGACTAAAGATGATTGTGAAAGATCTTTCTCGTACCATGCAAGAGGCCTTGGGTCCGTTCTTGAGCTGTGAGGCTCCATTGATGGCATTCAAAGATTCAGCTTCATATCGGTATTCATACTTGTGTAGGGTATGGTACCTTTGGGCCACTAGAAGAGAAAATCAAGGTTAGGAAGAGATTTTGAATACAAAGGTCTTTTTTTGTTCTCCCTAAAACTATGTCAACTGTATGTCAACACAAAAATATTACTTATTAACTTACGCAGGCAGGTCGGATGATCTTCATCTTGGGCAACTGTTAAGAAAAAAAAAGTGTTGTATTCTTTAGTAATTGCAACTGACTACAACTACCATACTACTGTAACTACACAAATCCATAGGTCCTCACTCATAATATTATCATAGCATGTCTCCACACAGGTGAGTAACGCTTCACTTTCATGACAAATTCTTACATATACCTTTTAAACTTTATTATAATGTACTTTATTAAAAAGAGTTTCTCTGTTTTTCTCCATTAGAAAACAAGGCTCACTTGACATTTTTAATGAACAATGAAGGAATAGAGGTGGTCAATAATTTAAAATTCTTCGTAATAATCAGATCCACAGCTCACGTTTGATAAGCATGTTAACAGCATTTCAAAAACAGTAGAGGGCCTGAATTATTTGAAACAATTAACCTTTTAAGCCCCGTTAAGCACCAAGGCATTTTTTAGGATTTAGCTCGAAATAGCATACCCAAACTAAAAAGGGTGTATCTCTGCAACCACAAGGGCTATTTGAATAATTTTGGTGTTATAATAAAGGCAACCCTTGTGAGCTTTTGGTCAGATGTGTAAATATTAGTATATATGTTGCTGGCTAAGAGTAAATAAAGATTGAAACACAGAACAAATAGAAGTTCCAGGTCCGCCTATAGAAAAAAGCACTTTCAGGATGATTATCTCCTTGAAATGATGCTTCATTAAGCCCTGAGGCTCTCCCAAATCATAGCACAATATGTGAACAGTCTCTCTGCACTGTTTTCACTTGAAAAAGTAAAGCAGAACAAAGTCAGATTGGGTAAAGTACAGAGAGAATTCAGGCGAGAATGCAAAATTAGCATTTCGGCACATTTGCGCATATTTTCGCGCATCTGTGACATTTTAATTTTTTCATGTAGCAAACCTTATATTTCACTTGTATATGACTTATGATGTTCAATAAACTTTTATTAGTGGGGATTTACTGAGGGAACTGCATTTTTTCATCATTTGCTATTTTCTCATTTTTTTTTCAAAATTTGCTGACTCAGCGATTTAAGTTGCTGTGTTCTTTGGTTCATATCTCAGTGATGCTTTGCAGCAGAGGGATTTGGTGAATAGATTTGGAATCTGTGTGGAATTGTCTTGCTTTTAGCTATTTGTCTTTTTCTGATAGCACCAAGCTACGGGCTGCTAGTTCTGGAAACATGCAGAGTGGGCTGACTCGTGACAAAATTATAACTATTTTATTTTAATAACTATTTTAGTTGGTGTTTGAGTTGTGTTGAAATGGCTGACTAATTATTGTAGCCCAGGTTCTCTTGTTTAATTTGATGTGTAGCATCAATATATTTGTTCATGATTATTGTAATGTTTTACACAGTTTAATTAAAATCTTAAAAAAGGACCTATACAGGTCCCGTGGGGCTTAAAAGGTTGCACTCTACAATTAATGCACTTTTTATGACAATATGGGCTCAAGCATCACCATCTACAATCAAAAGTGTTTCATCCATAGTACAAAAGCCTGTCCATCACTGTACCATACTAAAAATAGACAATATAATTAGCTTTGAGAACATTAGTATTTAAAAATAATGTAATTAGTTTTCAAACATATTAGCCCAAGAGCATCCAGACATCCCAGACCAAGACATTAACTAGGAGCTTGGTGAATGGCAACTGTAAAATATGACATGGTAGATCTAAATTTGGACAATCAGCTTTGTTCATAAAATCTAATTCCAGACAAAATATATTTTACAACAAAGGTTAAATGCTGGCCAAAAGCAAACAAGAGCTATACAGTGTTTGCTTATTGCACTATATGTGTATTCTTGAATCATGGTATTTATTTGTATTTCCAAATTTGTAATGCATTTTATGATCGTGAAATATGTATAGTTTATATTTACACTACACAACAAAGGTCAAGAGTTGAAAATTAGCAAAAGCTATAAACTGTGCAGTTTAATCTTAAATTGAATTGTCCGTCTAATATGAAATTCAAAGATGTGTTAAAGGAATGGAAAATAATTTAGAATTACATTATTTGCAGGAAAACAGTAGTAAATAATTTAAATTAAAATTAAAAATAAAACCATTACAGTGTTAAACTACGTACACCTTAAACTATGCACAATAGTCAAAGAAATGTTTTTTAAGTACTTACAAGCCATGGCAGATGTGCTGAGGAGCAGCAGAAGGCAGAGCTTTGAGTCCCCCATGTTGGGTTTGTTGAAGCTCCCTTGTCATTGGCGAGTACTCAGACGAGACTGATTTCTCAGCTGCAGCTCGGGGCTTTTATACCCTAAGATGGGCTCTATCAGGGGACTGGGAGGCACAGACAGTGCTTTGAATGCTCAAAGTCCACCCCACCCTCCTGTGTGGAGGGACAAAGGCAAAAGGTTTAGAGAGTCTCATCGCTCAAAGCATTCAATTCTGTTAAATCTTCAAAATGACCTCTTTTGGCTGCATCAATGCTGCTTTTTATGGATATTTAAATGCACGTCAGACATTGGATGAGATATATTGATTGATTAAGCACATTAACGCTTAGCCTTATCAGATACTGATGGTTTTATATTACTAAGTCTGATATAAGTGAGCTATCCATGATGAGCAGTTATGTGTTCACAAGGCTTCTACTTTTTTCAGACATAACGAGGCCCATTACTTGGCATTCAATGATAAAAGAAATAACTCTTGGTTTAAAAAAGCCATTTATTTACTTCAGGATGATTGTATTTTCTGTGATTTACTGTTATTCACTGTGAAGATTCACACGACAATGGGTTAGATTAAGGTAGTGTGCCTTGACTTAAACATTTGGGTATAATATTTCACACTTCAAAAATCTGGTAAAGTTGATATTCGTGAACTTCTGCTGTAAAAATGCAAAGTCAGTCAATGAAGTTCACAAGCTAACAGCTCGAGTGTAAATTAGGTCACTGATAAAAACTCATTAGTGACTGCTGAGTGATCAAGGCGTGCTCCAAACACAAAGTCCCTCAAGATGTGAAAAAGATGATTAACTTGTCTTTACCTGTTGATGGTATTGACCAAAAAACAAACCAACATCTCAAAGCTTTGCTTTTGATTTGCTTCCCTTATGTACATGTTAGATTAGTCCTTTAGTGTTAGTTTGGTCATTTTATTTACTGGTTTATTTAACAGGGAAAATGCATATTCATAAACAGTGCTGTTAATACACCAGAATTATGAAAAAAAACTATCTGTAATCTTTACATTAATGTAATATCTTTATGTACTTTGATTAAATACACTCTACACACATTATGACTATACTCAGTGTTTAATATAGCAATGTGGCTAATGTTAAGAGTTAAAATAATTGTAGTTATAGTACTTACAGTATAGTACCTGGCAAAAGAGTTCGATGCTTGTTGTTCTGCTTCCACTGCCACAAGCCAAAATGAAAACAGCGAAAACATTTGCCAAACATCAATATTTTTTCGATGATGACCTTTGATCTACAAAGATTAAAATGTTTACATGTAGTTGGAAATGGGACGGCAGGTACAGCAAATGCACTAAATAAACAGCAATACCTTGAATTTGCTAAAATATTTTTAAAAAAGTGAGGTTTTTAAGTTTTTTATTGTTCAGTTTATTTAACACAACTACATTGTGTAATGCTCTGGTGCAACATATCCCCATCAGGACCTTAAAAAAGTTAGATACTGACAGTGTTTACACAGAGAGAGTCCAAAGGGAGCTTTAGTCTCTTTAGACTTTTGGCTGACACTTTATTTGTCATCATCTATGCTAGATTTTAATGTATTTGAATAAATTTAGCTTTAGATTAGATATAAAACAATATTTTTTTCGAAAAACAAATGTACATACAGTCTTAAGGTTCATTCGGCCAAGCCTCATTGCAGTTGAGCAATGCGTGCTCCATGCTCTCAATGATCTCATGGGTTAAGAGGAGAGGATACTTTGAGGGAATACTTCTTAAAATAGTTGCTAGCACACTCATTCATATACTAAATGCTTTAGAAAAAAGGCCTTTATTTTTTGATGTTTTTCATACAAATTAGTTTAAACAAAAACTTCAGTATTTTTTTTTTCAATATTGTTCTGCCTAAGTGACTGATGGGAAGAACAATTATTATGTATCCCGTTCACAGTGTTCATCATTGCATCATTCACAACCTAACTTCACTAAGTTACACATTCTGTACATTTACATCAGTTATCTGCACAAATGAAACATATTATAATACTAATAACCTGCTTATACATCTTATACAGGCACCTTTTATAAACAATATTTACTAAGTGCTTTACATACAATAAAACCCAAAAGCAGCAACAATAAAAAAGGCAGTTTGGTCCAACGACCAGGGGCCCTTATAGAAGAAGAAGGACTAGTCACAGAAGATAGTGAAGGTACACACTACCTATAGTGAGCTGATAACATACATTTTAGTCTTCTTAATTTTAGTCAAAAGAAATAATAAAATGGTGCTTAATTCCTGTTGAGGACCACGAGAGTGATCATAAACTCTGTGACCCACATCACAGGAGACAGACATGTGCAAGCCCCCAGCAGGGCAACTGAAGGCACTCTTGCCCAATCGTCATAAAGGTCAACTGTTTAATCCACTGAGAGCACTGGTTATATTTTTAACTGCTATTCAACCTTATTATTTATCTACTTCCTGTTAAGTAGTCTGAAAAGTACATATAGCTCCCTGAAAATGCATGATCACAGTGCATGATAACTTTAACTCATGAAAGTTAGAAAGAGATGCAGCAGTACAGATGTTATCAGCTGCATGCTCTGCTGGTTATCTGTCATCTCCTTAATCACATTTTGCAACCCCACATTATGGATTGTTGTGCTGAGTAGTATGACAAACTCATCACATAAGCTTTGAGTGCTGCTTCTTTAAACAAGATTGTCAAAAGGATTCAATTGGGTCACACATGCTGATTTTTGCAAACCTATAAATTCCGTAGCCCTTCAAGTCACAGTTAGAATAGAAATTGCATTTATTATATTTTATTTAATCAAAACCGTACAATAACACAATAACCTATCAAAAGGTGAGGAAAGTCAGTTTCTTATCTGACTTTCCTCACCTTTTGATAGGTTATTGCGTTATTGTACGGTAAAACTTGAGAATCATGGAACACTTTCAACATTATCAAAAACAATTAAATTTAACTTTTAAAAAAAAGATTTGATTTTGTGCAATAACTGCAATAAATAATAATAGTTTCTGTATTTGTTTTGCTAAAACCAAACTATAAACATGTAGTTGTGGGCAGGGCAATGCTTTTAAACGGGACGAGAGGAGCTGATGTGATTGGCCATGTTCACTGTTATACAACATATAGCATATAATCCCTCTCGCACCACCCTGTTTCCAGTGTTGCCCTGTGTATCAAGCCAAAGGCCCCTGGCACATTGCTTACCTGACAGTGATTTGCACTTTGTGCCTTATTTGATGTTCAAATGCAAAAACACAGTGTTCCCCTGTCTTTCCCCATGTCTGTCTCTACTATCAATAAAGAGTGAAATGCCAAAAATACTTGTAAGATTAAAAAAAATCTTAAAAGATCAAACTACTAATTTCATTGTAAAAACCTTGTCATTGGTAGCATAAACGAAGCAACATTCCTCTGTATGAATCTCCTGTGAAGAGACAAAAAGCTCTATAGGCCCTATTTTGTTCTATTTGAAAATACAAATATTGGTCTATATTTGTTCGATCTAAAACAGAACATACAAAGATGATACACTTCTGTCTCTTTCTTGAAACTGAGTGTTGCCTGTTTGTGTTGCCTTTGACACTTGAGAGCATTACCTGAACAACATTTTGGGAACAAATGCACAAACAACTCAGTGCTACTCTGCTAAATGTGTTGGCATTCCACTTGCACTGTGTGCTGCAACAACATTATAGATTAAACTGCTAAAACTCTGTTTTTACAAGTCTGTCTCACTTGAAATTGTGCACAACACAATGTTGTACAAAACCATATTTGTATGTACTAGTTGTGCATGCATATGTTATTACATTAGTGAATAGATGTAGATGTCTTATGCAACGTCAACACAATATTTCAGTTACTTGATATTGATATTACATTTACTGTCTCTTCCATCATGAATGCAAAAAGGGAAAAAAGCACTAATCTGCAGCACTGTTAACTGCATAATACAGCATGCAGTGTATTCTCCAACAGTTTACTGACCTGAGTATTAGTCGATGCGGTTCAACAAACATTGGCTGAAAGTCCAGACACAATGAAGTCATGCATAGGGTATCGCTGTGTTGTAAATCACCATGTTCCTCAAAGTGATATTGTTCTTTAGCTTTATCTATAACTGACAGATAGCCCGTAAGACCAAACCTGATAAAGCTTCACTGATAGAAGAACCCTTCTTTAAGACGGATCAAAGTGTATCACTACCACGCAGCATAGCATGCTTTCACACATGCGTGAAAGCTTTACATGTACAAAAGTATTTCAATATTTTCATTATTAGCATAAAGATATTCATGTTCAAATATTAGGATTTTTGTTAAATACATAATGAGTAATTATTGCATTAGAGTACCGTATGCTGCACAGGTATTTATTTTATTGTATTTAAGAAAATCACCAAAAAAAACACTGTGCATGAATATGCACAACACATTTTATCAGTGAATCATAGGTGAGCTACAGTATCTGCATTTCTTTTTAAGTATGATGACGTGGATAGCAAAGCTCATTCTAATGTGTACATTAGTTTTTGAGTTTGTCAAATACTGACAAACAAGCAGAGGCATATATATATATATATATATATATATATATATATATATATATATATATATATATATATATAATATGAAAGGTTAATGCATTAGAAATATTGTTTATTTGCATCCCAAAACTATTGTTTATAGCATACAAACATAAACTTTACATTTTCAAAAAGAGAAGTCAGTAAATATATTACATTTTTCATTGACTCGTATTTCAGATGAGTTCAGAATTGTTAAAAAGTGTCTTGCAATCACAGAACCTGCCTATTTGAACACACACACACACACACGCACACACGTACACACGCACACACACACGCACACACGCACACACGCACACACACACACACACACACACACACACACACACACACACACACACACACACACACACACACACACACACACACAACATTTGCCACCCTAGTTGAAAGTCCCTTTTCTATTGACTGCAGGACACACACACAGCACTCCACGGTACAGAACATGCAGTATACTGTGCCTGTACATTACATCATATACATTGCACACTTGGCTTCTTTCCAATAGACATGTATACTCATGCATAAACACACACACATAGACACAACTCAATGGACTTTGAGTGGAAGAATTGTGTTGGATTTAACCTTTGTTCTACCATTTTTTTTCTTTACCTCTGAAGACCTGACTGACTGGATGCTGCTACAGCAACTATGTGGGTATGGAAATGCAAAAACATGTTTGTTACATGAGTGAATGAGAGGAAAATATGTCAGGCAAATGTATGTGTACATTCTTTTGCTATGGTTTGAAGTGTAAATGATAATTTAGTTAAGTAACAGACACAGATGCACACACACACACTGGCCTTTTTACAAACAGAAGCTATAGCTTCATCAGGAAGTGTAATTCATCACTGCAACAAAGAAAGTGAGACCTCACAGAAATGTCAGCATGCTAACATGCTCCCAATGCCAATGCTAACATGCAGGTGTAATTTAGCAGGTATAATGGTTATCATGTTCACCATATTAGTTTGTGGAAGCATTCTTACACTTGATTCTTAGCATTAAATACAAATGACAATGTCATTAGTTTTGCAGTTGGTCATAAACCAAACTATTGGACAATCTGAAATTTGGACCTGATGATGGCGCTAGATAAAGGCTCCAAAATTATTATAGTTAGTGTTCTGAGGACTGTACAAAATGTAATGGTTGTTGAGATATATCAGTAAAAAACTAAGGAAGATTGATCAGCTGGGGACCATGAATTGACATGATATTATATCACTTTTACAATACCTATTTCACATTTATCTTTGAGGTCACAAGAGATGAACATTCAAACAAAAATGAATCAACTGAATAAGCTTCGACCAACAGACAATTTATGACACATATAATCAGCAACAGTATGTTCAGACTTCCATAAGGGCCAAGGGTGCAAGCACAGCAGAGCATTTAATCTACATCTAGAAACTTCTAGGACAGTTTACTCAGCATTGCCACTTTCAACACAACTCAGTAAAGAGCGACGTAGTGCAAATATGATAAGCCAGCTGCAGGTGTTATAGCACATGGAGCATATCAGTAAAGATAATACATTATTTTGAGTTGTTGCTGTACAGTAATTGTCAGAAACAAACAAGAGTATTATCAAAATGTCTGATTGCATCTATCTAATGGCACAGTTTTTCCACTAACAGAGGTGAAATCTTGGTCAACATGTGAAGACGAAATGAAGATGTAACTTGCTTCGATTATCCAAAACTGGTTGATGACAATAATTATAATGCCAATGCCAACGAATGACTGTATGTGGAGACTGTCTAAACGGTCGTTATTTATAAGTGCAACAGTGTTGCCAATTTATTCCAATATAGCTTTCAAATTGAATAAAGTGGAGTTACTTTATAAAATGTATTTCTTGATTAAGTGTAATTATTTTTCCTTAAACTTGCAATAACTGATTTTTTTGGGCACTTTTGGGCAGCTAGAACACACCGCAAATATTATATTGACTTATTATGTACTTTTTAAATTGATATGGAAAACTTGTTGGTGAACAGTTGCATATTTACACATCCAGCAGATAGGAAGCAACATTTATCTGGAGTTGTGTGACTGGTCACCTGGTTCCCTTTAGTAATAAAGTGATTTGAATCAAGCGTAGAGAAAATCGTAATTCTGCCTCAATCAAGTTAAACCTTCATTTCAGTACCATGTGTTCCCTAAATATTGACAGAAGACCAACAAGGGGAGCATTGCCCCTCACTCTGTTTAATGTAAAGACAGGCTGATCAATATTTGAGGAGCGTCTGCAGCTTCAGTGACTGCTCTTCACTAATCATGCGAAAGATTAAATGTACGTACCACGGAGGACAGAGGTTCAACAAGTTATTTCATGAGGAAATTCCGCACTATCTTGCAACATGTGTCGACTTGAACTTCACTCAATCTAATCTTTTCCCATCAGGACAGTATAAAACCCTGCAGGGTCATCCATTACAACACAGTAAGGTGCTACTGTATGTAGTCAAGTCACCAGAAAGTAAGAATTGTCTTATATTATTGTAATTTTATCGCGGAAGCGGTGCAGATGAACCTGTTGATCTGTCTAAAAGTAAGACAAACTTAGACTTAAGGATAAAGATATTGCTGTGGCTTGCAGTGTCCCATAATACCTCTGTGTCTGTCCACGGCTAATCTCGCATTCTGCTGCAGAGAACTGCTCAATATTTTGCATGGCCAGGCATGTGACACTTTAAAAAAAAAAAAACTTGTTATGCCTGATTGATACAATTTTCTGCCCACTGGCTCCTCACTCACTACTCTTAAACAGCTGCCGTCCGGAAGGGGTCGCTAGTGATAACACAGCTGAGTGCATTGCCATCAGTAGTTATTCTGCGCCCAGAGACACAGTTATGTTGTGCCTTTTTATTGGAGCTCAACCTTCATATTGTCGAAAACAATTGAGACATACATGACATGTGGTCCTGCACAGAGCAGACAACTAGTTTAAATTGAGAGCTTATCTGTTGAGAAAAAACACTTGCAGTTTAGAATTGTGGGTAGAATTAATTTAATCAAACATTGCAGCAGTGGTCGCTGCAGACACGGCTGAGATATACGCTTGACTGAGTGCACCTTTTTAGTTCTTAGTGTTTTTGATGTAACATTTCATTTTTTTTTTTGCAAATAAATTAGCAGTATCAAGCTGATTTGTGTTGTGTTCAGAATGAAACAAATCCAATACTTTGCGAGGAATCTTTTAGTTTGAGAGCAAAAGAAAGTATGTGGTTGTAAGTTTATGTGTGTGCTTGCATGAACATATCTGTGTGGATAAAAGAGCGATATATGTTTTTGTGGAAACATATTGTCATGTTCTATCAAAATAGTAAAGAGAAATGACACAACATGGCATCACTACATCCACATTCAGAATACTCTAGTAATTGGCTGGAAGGAGACTGTGCTTGTAAACACAGATCTTGTAAACACAAGTTACAGACCTTTCTGGTCTAATGAATGAATGAATATATACTTTATTAATCCCCAAGGGGAAATTTAGTAAATAATAATAATAATAATTCATAATAATAATAATAAAACTCACACGTCATCTGAATATAAGCTTTAGGACCCACCTATCAACCTAACAACCAACAACACTACAGTAGCAGCAGAGCGGAGGGCAGTCAGTGGCCTCTAGTGGATCTTTATGTTTCTGCAGAGCAACACAGAAATTGTCACTGTCAATGCAGTTTTGCTACATTACTAGACTGTCTCATGTTCAATCCCAGGCGGTCATTGCGTTATGTCCTTGAGGAAGACTTGATATAATGAATCCTTGCTCACTCAATTTAAAAGTTCTCTCTTGGATTAGAGCATCAATTATATGTTTTGACTGTGGTGGCTTAATGAAAAAAGCTATTTTCTCATTGTCATATGGGAAATTCTCCCTAAACAAAAAGAGATCCTTCTTTTTTAAGAAAGTCACAACAATGTTTTTGATCGCATTACTCCAGCAACGACAGGATGATAACATTATTAAGTTACTACTTTATCACTGCCTCCCCCCCGCCCCCTGCCCCACCCCCCACCACCACCACCACCTCTGTATTGTACTCACTCTTAGGTAGAGATAAACCTTCCATGTGCTTTTAGAAACAGGTGTCAGGCTTCAGGAAGAAACACACACACACACACACACACACACACACACACACACACACACACACACACACACACACACACACACACACACACAGTTAATTATTTATCCGCTCAATGAAATGCTGACATACACACCGTCCTGTTTGCAGTGTCACTTTAGCCTACACAAGAGAGGTTACTGTCATGGGTACTGATGGACGAGTGCACATCTTCAGTGAAGCTAAGAGAGAAGTCTGGTGAAAGATATAATAACCTCTTTTTTATGTAATATATGTAATGTTTTGTAATATTGATACTTTCCAGTGCAGCTTGTTCCACAACATTAGATGGACGTGTGATGGATGAAATACATGTATTTTCAGAGCTCATGATGATGCTGGTGTTTGTAGATTATAATTAAAAAAGATTGTCCACCAAGGAGTTATGTTATCAACACTTGTGCTACTCCACAAGGGTCTTCTTTATAAGAAGAGTATGCCAATCAATCCAAGTCTTGCATATAGGATGTCATATGAATTGTAAATACTAGAATAGTTCAATCTAAATTAGATTATAACTGCTGCTTTGTGAGGTTTCGCACTGTAATAAGTATATTTAGTGCATTTGCATTTGAGCTTTTCTTTTAGTATCAAGATTTTCCCATAAATGTGAACCGTCTATTTTAGATATTGTGCTAATAATAGTCTCCTTTGATAATTTTCCACAGGACGCTGCTGCGACTGTTTCTACGATGGAAGCAGTGAGTGTGGACGGATCCATTCAGTGGGCGAGGGGAGGGGGGGTATTGTAAATACATCGAGTCTGTAAATTGCAATAAAACACATTTTAAATAACGATTACGTTTACTTTTGACACGTATATTCATTATTTAGCATTGCAAGCTGTGCTTACTTCCCTCGCATACGGACATAGTATTATAAATCGCCTTCGAAGAGAAAAATAAACCCTTTGGTTGTAAAGTCAGCAAGTCAGATGAAAACCGAGCTCTGTGCCACATCTTCCACTAAATGATAAAGCGGCTACACCGGGAGCTGAAGGCAGGACCGAACAAACCAGAATCGAGCTTCAAATAACACCATTACGGCCATTGCGACCAGACTGCAGGTCTTGCTTTCTTGTGGAAGACTCAGGCGGTCGTGAAACTCTCTCGGACATCTCGAATTGTCCTCGTCTTGGATTTGTAGCGGAGTTGTATCAATAAGAGGAGGCGTTAGGTTTGACTGCTGCAAGTTAACGGGGAAGTTAACGCGTGCCATTTGGTGACGTGAAGTTGGAAAGTTTTACCTAAAGCTTCACCAAAGTGGACTTTTTGAAGCGGAATATTCATAAACAACTGTTCCTCCTAAAATAGGTAAGTTGACATGTCTAGAATGAATAATAATGAATGATTAGAATTAGAATGACTGGTTGAAGCAGTACTGTTATGTCCAGCCCATATTCAGGAGTCCATCCTGGTCTGCTGTGGCAATTCCCCCAGGACAGAAGAAGGTGTTGTGAGATCTCACCTATGTTGCCAAATATGTTACAACTGATACAAGTTTTATCCAACTGTTGGCAGATTCAAAATGCATTTTTAATCAGTGCAAAGTTTGCAAGTAGCTTGAAATACTGAATGTATTTGATAGAATATGTTTAAAGTTATTATCACAATTAATTATAAGGGCATTTTCCTGTATCAATAGTGTGAGGAACTTTCAACCGGTTATGACATCTAATTTAATACTGATGCCTCTACATGGTCTACATAGGCCAACAAGTCCATTAGTGAATCGTTTGGCTATTTCTATTTCCTTATTGGCACTGGGTCTGATTCGGCTTGAAATCAGATGGACTCGTGCAGGTTCACCAGGAACTCCTTTAGGCCAGACTCCTTTAGGCCAGACTCCTTTAGGCCAGACTCCTTCAGACCAGACTCCTTCAGACCAGACTCCTTCAGACCAGACTCCTTTAGGCCAGACTCGTTTAGGTCAGACTCCTTTAGGCCAGACTAAAGGAGTCCAGCCCACCATCGACAGACCAAGATCCGCCATAGACTTGCAGTCGGAAGCTCTGGTGGGAGGAGGAGAGCTCAGCAAACAGCAGCAGTGCCTCCTCCTCCTCCGGCCAGAAGTTGAGCCATGCCTCGCTGCCCCGCCGGTCCCCACTGGGAGCCAACATCGACACCAAGCTGCTGCAGGCCCTGGCCACATTGCTGGGATTGCTGGAATAAGGGAGGCACAGGAGAACCATGAACCTGTAAAATTAGGTTTTCTAAAGGTTGTTCTGACAGATTTGGTGTGTAGACTCAGTATTGATGAACAAAGATGTGGCCATCCATCCCTTACAACTTTTTGTCTTGCCATAATTATGCTTCAACCACTATTCCACAATTTTGTAATAACAAGAACAGAGCCAACTTGTGAAGAGTGTATCCAAAATAAATAAGTACACTCACCAGTCTAAAGAAATCTAACATTCTTACAAACTTGCTGCTAAGATAGAAACACACTTAAGGATTTAGCTGTCGTGAACTTTTGAGCAATGAACATGATGCAGAAATCATTGTGGATGACAAAATATTGCTGTATTCGAAGAAACTGTTTTTTAAACCAACAGCAAGCATTTTAAATGTTAAATGCAAACACACAGAAGTCTTAATATATGTTCTGCGTTTGGTTCAGATTGATAGTCACACCGCCTCCCTCTCATAAGCCTATCCTGTTGCCTTGACTACTGGTGTGTGACTACTTCATCCTGATCCACTGCTTGATTTTCTCCGACACTAGTTCAGAGAGACGGCCACGAAGCGAGAATAACTTGAGAGCAAATGTTCTCTTTTTCTTCCTCTTCCACTGGACTAACTCCTCACCCACCTGATGCAGTCTCTCAGTTAGTGCCTCTGACCGCAGGCTGCACTGCAGCTCTGCTCATCCACTGCACAGCAGGCTACATACAGTACTAAAATGGTAACTCTGCTTTCCTTCTGTGCACCGAACCATCAGTTTACATTCCATTCAAAAGAGCCACAACACAGACGGCATGAACAATATTTTCATATTGCAGAGTTTCATATTGCAGAGTTTAGGATGGGAAAGGTTGATGATTGCAAATGATCCAGCCAATTATAGCACACTCTGTTTTCGGGCATCAGCTAAGTTTATTTCCATTATCATTTTTAAATTAGTTGTTTAGTCTTTCAAATGTCAGTGAATGCTGAAAAACACTCATCACAACTTGAAGGTTGAAGTCTTCAATGTCTTGTTTTTCCAGACCCCAAAAGTGAAATCTATGATAACAGAAGACTGAGAAAACCAGTGAATATTCACAATTTAGAAACAGTCTAAGGTTTTTTTTCTTACAGAATGACTTTGACATATAAAAAAAATAATATATATATATATATATATATATATATATATTTTTTTTTATATATATATATATATATATATATATATATATATTAATTAATTCTGTCCATTGACTATATCTTTTTTCTTTTTCTTTACATTTGGATCTAAACATTGACACCAGTCGACTTTGTTTCTCATACTCCCTAAGTGAAGCATAATGCGCTCCATCAGCTTTGTGTCATGCTTTATGCTTTATGGATGGATGACTACAATATGTATCTCAGCAAAACACCCCTAATCTCTCCTTTCCTGACTGTCTTTGAGATTTATTTGTTGTTATTACAAGACATAGTGAGCATCTGAAAAAATAATGGAGGATTTCTTTGTTGTGAGAAGCCACTACCCAGGAAATGAAGTGGGCCTGAGAATGGCAAACAGCAGTTAAAGTTGACTGGTCAGGGGTTTACAAGGTCTCCGCTGTAGCCTTGGGCAGGAGGATACTTACTGCGCTGTAACTTGTGTGAACCAGTCTCATTAGGCTGGGAACCCACTGGAAAAAGTGGACTACACAGAGCAGGAGCGGCTATGGGGGCTGAGACTGTTGCTGTGCAATTGAGGGGAATTGCAAACACGGAATCTTGAAATGTCAATGTCGAGGGACTGTTGTGTATCAAACAACGCTTGCAGACCTTGTTTGGCCTTACAAACTTATTTTGCATCTCTAACAGTCGAAGGCAACGAGAGCCGGACTTCCTTTGAAGTCATTTAGATGTCAGAGCAATATTGAGCAGTTATTTCTGACCACGTTTCAAGATGTTTTCCACTGCACCAAGTAGAAACTTTAGGAAATGACCTAGCCAGTTCCCAGCTGTGAATACATCTAAAACATCCTGTGACGTCTGATATGCAGGCCGGTATGCATTCCTTGCATACACAGGAATAACTTACATTTCATAAGCACAAACGGAACAACAATACAGCTAATCGGCCAATCGTACGGAGGCAAGCAGGTGACAAAGTTAACCACGACTCACAGGAGTCATTTAAACCGTTTTCTTGCAGCAATATTTCATATGTGGACAACGGAAAAATGAGGCAACTGTTCTCACTTAAGTCCAGAAATGGGCTTTTTCATTCTGAGCATAATGAATGAGCATATTTCAGAGGCCAGGGGAAACTATACAAATGTTTTTATAGTGTTTTTGAAGTGTGTTTGTACATTCCCCTCTGTTAAGGGAGCTCTTAATTTAGCAGCTTGAAACCTCATGGCAGCACTTTTCAGTCTTCCAGCCTGGAATCCGCTGGGTTTCTTGTGGTGTTGTGTGTACGAGGGAATAAATAGCAACGCCCATATTTATGACTGTTCCAGCTCAGCCTGCTCACTGAGCTGCCCTGGAAAAGTCCATGTGGCCCAGAGCTGAGGAGATGCTGCCGCTCCCTCATCCTGTTGTACGTTAGAGCGGAAGACTATATGGTCCGGCCTGCAGGGCAGTGTGTGATTTATACCTCGGCCCTGTTTAAACACAGTCAGCTGACTGTGTTATATTCTCAAAGTAAGCATCACGTTTATAGTGTGTGTGTAAGGCACCACAGAATCCTACTATATGACAGCATTGTTACTATTTCAAAATGCAATAGAGGGCTTTCGTTTTAAAATAATTTCATTTGGATCATATTATTAATTCATTGGATAAGATTCATCAATATGCAGAAGATGAATCATTATGATCTTGGTGATTCCCTTTATTTTCTCCTAGTATCTCCAGCAGGGCAAATTTGGAATGCAAGTGAATTATCTCTTTTATACTTGATGGATTGGCTCACAATTTCATACAGACTTTGTTTTGCAAACATGTTAGCATTATTTTATCATTTCGCTCAAAGCACAACCTCACAGGGCATGTAGACCCTTAAATCTTAAAATATTTTCAACAAATAATGAAGCAATCTGGAATTAAATATTTTGGCATTGTCATTTAAAAAGTTGCACCTACCACTCTGGTTAAAACATGCTAAGAAAACTGGGGTACAGGATAAACCGTAATACATGTGTTGTGTTTTATTGATTTATTTTCCATCTATAAGTCCGGGGGACATTGTTAAGCGTTTAGGTTACTGGCTAGTCCTCAGACCTGCCTGCCTCTCATGTTACTCTCTGACTTTGATTCATAAAATTGCAGGAAATTACACCCATGTGACAATTAGGAGAAATAAGGACTGCGTGTTGAAAAGACCTCATCCAAATTCACACAGCTCTCATTTGTTCTACGCCAGATAAAATCATTCTGGTGCCAATGACACAGGAGTAATGGGAGCTCAACAATTGGAGGAGAGCAAACATGGAGATAATACATCTCTCCCTTCCACAAATTCATTATTTGTAACACAGAAGAGTGGATTTGTTATTCAGAAGGATTATTATGTAATTGAACCGCTGGTATTAGCTGGAAATAGTTTTTCTTTTTATGTGTCATACTTTTTCGATTCTTTCTTCCTCCTGCCCTCGCACATCTCTTTTTATTTCCCTCCCACGCACACTTTACCAGATTCGTGTTGGAAAAGATTTGCTCAGGTTTTGGTAAATTTCTTCTTTTGATTAAAAAAAAAAAGGAGAACCTGACACGTGTTTTTAACTGTTACTTTTTACATTCTGACCATGTTGAAGTTCGTCTGTTTCTTTCTGTTCCTTTCTTTCAAACCAAGGCTGCTCACAAACTGATGAAACACAGATTTGAGATGGTTGATACTTAAAATGAGGAAAAGCAGATGGATTTCATTTCCTCATGTAAATGTCAATAAATGTGTGTGTTTATACCACCTTTCCTTGCTGACAAAATATATGAAACATGAAAGATGTTCTTCTCTTATGTGACAAAAACAAACATATATGTTGTTAACAGTATGCAAGTGTCATTACCTTTTTGCTTACTAACACACCCATGTCTGCTTCATCTGTGGTTTGCATGCACAGTGTCCCATTTAATACTTATTGTATTGTTTTGGTTTTGTCCTGGATGTGTTGTTTTTATGCATCCTCACATCCTCAATCATGAATACCCCTGCATACATGAATAAACAGATTATAACCATGGAAACTGAATTTAGAAAAAACACAAAAACCAGAGGTGAATAGGTCCAGGTGGTTATTGCTTCATTGTCCTTGTTAGCATTGGTATTTTCCCCCCTTCATCTGTGTTTCTCTTGTTGAGCAGTGTATGAACTCCTCTGCTTAAAATTAATTAGAATATACATTTTCACGTAAAGATGAGGAATATTGTTGAGGTGAATGTCTGGCTTTCTTAGTAACAACAGTCAGTACCCGCCTGACCTTTAAGCAAGTGAAATTATTGAGAGTTACAGTGCACCAGAACACTTGCCCCGCCTCCATGCAATTAAAGGTCGATAAATGATCACCGTGCCAGAGGATTAATAGCGTCTCCGCGGAGACACATCCACACCCCCACCACACACACATATTGTAACCTCATGAGACCTGAGTTGTAATCTAATCTCTACTTCTCTCCTGTGTATGGACATTGTCTCAACGATCCGGATTTATCCCTCAGCTCGGCTGCCCGAGAATCATCAGCACATGTTTTTATGATAAAACACTGCTGCTGGCTGAGAGGAATTATTGAACCGATGAATCATTTATGATGTTCACACAAGGATGTTAATGAGCGTTGTTGGTCTCCTGCAGGAGCAGAGGAAGCCGAGCCGCCAGAGAAGGTAGAAACACCGGCCCGGCTATCTGCCCGCCTCCCTGAGAGCGCTGTGTTATGGGGAAACAGAATAGCAAGCTGCGGCCCGAGGTCCTGAACGACCTGAGAGAGAACACAGAGTTCACTGACCACGAGCTCCAGGAGTGGTACCGCGGCTTCCTCAAGGACTGTCCAACCGGCCACCTAACTGTGGAGGAGTTCAAGAAGATCTACGCCAACTTTTTCCCCTACGGAGATGCCTCAAAGTTTGCTGAGCACGTCTTCCGCACGTTTGATACCAACGGAGACGCCACCATCGACTTCAGGGAGTTCATCATCGCCCTGAGTGTGACATCGCGTGGCGGGTTGGAGCAGAAGCTGCGCTGGGCCTTCAGCATGTACGACTTGGACGGGAATGGGTACATCAGCCGGGCAGAGATGCTGGAGATAGTTCAGGTGAGGACTGTATGCAGAACAGGGTTTCTTTATGGATGCTCATGCTGGATACAGCATCCATCATGGATGTATCAGTCTCCTGCCTAGTTTTGGTCAGAATCAGCTTCATTCTGCAGATATAAATATGACGAGGTTCTAGCAGTGCATCTCATATTATACAATCAAGTAGGAGGAATGTACATTTAAAAGGTTTTTAGCTAAATATATATCCATAACAAAATAACAAATGTAATTTGTCAAAAACTAGTAAATTATGTAGAGTTGATATGAACACTGAATAGAGGAAAAAATACTCTGAATTATTAACACTGAGGCAAGAGTAGATTTTACTCTATTTAGATTTGGACCAAATGTTATATCTTTTAGAGTACATTTTTTCTCCAATTTGAGTGAAATTGACTTTGACATATTGACTGTGTAGGCTCAGTATTCATTTGTGGGTCTGAATTCATAAGATATTTGACTTCATAGATGCGGGCTGCCCTTTCTGTTTTTCTTATCACTGTGGCTATATTTACTCTTCCAACATGGTTAGCTGAGTCGCCGGCAGGGCCATATCAATATTGGCTCAGTTCGTTGTGTTTGTGGATACAAATGAATGTGACAAAAAAACAGGCACAAGTATCAGAGCTTTTGTTAGTGGTGAATGTGTTCCGTTTTTCAGAAAAACCTTTCCTCCATCACAGACCTTTACGCGATCCAAAACGTGTGCAGTTGTAGAGGAACAGACAAAGAGGGACTTTCTGTGAGAGTAACAGCAGGATGAGCTTCATTTGCCAGAGCACCGTCATTACCAGCAACAGAAAACAGGTCACAGCATTCAGACAAAAGATGGAACAAATCTGTCAGATGGGAACATAATTAGTACATGAGAGGTGGACATAGTAACTGACATAGGAACTTGTGCACAGCTGTTTTGGAGCCTGAGTACTGCATTTTGGCTGCCGCCATCTTGGTTTTTTTTTGCAACCAGAAGTGACATGAGAGGGTGGAGCTAAGTAAAACCAAATACATTAGGTGTCCGACTTGATCCTGACTTGCTCTGACGTCATTCACACGTAGTCAACAATAATCTCACGAGAGCAAAGCGGCCCAGATTTTAGAGCCAGGTACCGCAGTAGCTCTCCACCGACTGCGTAGCCCAGTGCACGATGGGAAACGCCTGACTGTCGCTACATCAGAGAGCTGATTGGCTCTTAGATTTGACAGCAAACACCACGTATTGTAGATAATTCTTATTTTATGTGTAGTTGTAAATAATACTTAACACTTGATTGTTAACTATTAGTCTCAGGTTTAATCTAAAAAACATATCTTGTGTGGTTGATAATAATAAAGCTTATTTTACAACACATCAAAACCAGTAGTAATGTATTTCACAGGCAGACATAAAAAAAACCCCAAACAATGCAGCTACACACACATTTCTACATAAATCTATATTTATAAGCACATATGAATAAATCCAAACATGATCTGTAAACTACAAGTAGCCGACAGATGGGAACTAACAGGAAGTCATTTTTTCTGTGACTTCCTGTGTATACTTTGGAGGCAGCTGAAAACTGTCCGACTTGACCGCAGTTTTTTGTCAACGCCTCCTGCTGCTCCCGCCTGCTCTCGTCTACATTCCAGGCGAGGCGCAGCTCTTTCGAACAAGCCTATTTTTAGGCCACCAAAAAGGTTACAATTAACTTCCATGAACCTAAAACCTAAAAAAAAGGCTTTAAGACAAAAACACTGACAACATGCAAACCTGACAACACCGTGGTAGCAGCCTGTCAATCACAAGGTAGCCAGGCCCCAAAGCATACCCTGCTTTGTTGTCTATTTTATTCTAAATGGGACCATACATTACAAAATGAATATCATGCTGATTTGAAGAAGACTTGAGACTAGTGATTGAGACCATGAAGTCACATCTGCAATGTTTACTGAGGTAATAAATCAAGTGAGAAGTGAGGTACTTTTCTCATCGACTTCTATACAATCTGAAGGATTTTTGCAACCAGGGGAATCGCACCCTGCTGGTCTTTAGAAAGAATTTCAAGGCACATTTGATTAACTTTTTCAGAACCCGATGTTGCTGCCAGAGTAAAACAGTTATTTTTCACCTTCACCGCCTAAAAGCTTCACACAGACGACAAACAGAATTTGATATGCTAACAACAGCAATCATTCTCTCCCTCCTTTGTAGGCCATTTATAAAATGGTATCCTCAGTAATGAAGATGCCTGAGGACGAATCAACACCAGAGAAAAGGACAGATAAGATCTTCAGACAGATGGACATTGACAATGATGGTAAGACTGTTGTTTTATTTTGTATGTGCCTAATTTTGAAAGCAATAGGGAGTCCTAAATACAACTGTCTCATGGTACATAAACAGGTATATAAGCTTGTATATAACAATTGATGTAAGCAGAAATAACTATAACTCTTCCTGTGGGCATCCATTCCAAGAGGACGTTGGTGTATAAACATATAAAGCTGATTTAGTAACAGTTGTAATCATATAAAATGACTTCATGCCAATCTGTATATTAATAAAGTGTCTTATATCAGCATATCACTTCCTGATAGTGTGTTATAAACCATTTATTAAATTACTTTATATTGCTTATTAATGCTAGATATATCAGTTAAGGCAAAGCCATACCAAATAAAGATATATTATGAAAGATTGGGTATTTAATGACCATGACATTATACAATTGCCACCACAGAGCAGTTGAAAGTAACAGGAATTATGGAAGCAAGGCGACAGACAGAAAGACAATAGGACGTCATATAACCACATGACATAACATGAACATTACTCACCAGATAATTAACAGTCTTGTGTTTCTCATCCTGCTGATCCACCTCGATGTCAGTGGTTTGACATTTAGTGTGAAAAGGTGATGCTACACCCATTTGATATGCACTTAATCATTCCCCAAGTGTCACAAACCAAGCTGCACAGCCATGACAAAAGACGGATACACACAACCAAACCCATTCACATAATATTTATTTATTTAAAGAACATCATAATGCCATTTTACTGATGACCCTCTGCCACACCCACCTCCAGTACCTGCAAGGAAATCAGCCACACAAACTAAGTAGGAGCCAGACAGGGCAATCACTCCAAGTCTTACCGTTCTGTTTTTGACATATTGAGAGCCGGTCACGTGGCAGTGGGCAGCTACATGTGTCAGCTACATGTGTTTTGGAGCAGAAGGTTCAGAAAGTCTGGAGGTCAAGATGTGTGTTTAATAACATCACATGGTACCACAGACCAGGCCCACGGCTACAGCTGCAGCCAACCCTCCTTTCTAATGCAATTTATACAGGTGCTGTTTCACTGAAAGTGGTAGTTAATTTTAACAAGGTGTGGTGTGTTGTTGCACAAATCTAAGTAGTACAATATTCAAACAGTGCAAAGATGCATTCTGTTAGGGATGGCTAAACAACAACAACTTAAACATGTCACCATTTGAAATACTTTTGCAGGATATAAAATGTAAAGTTTATGTAGCTGTCCACTGTTTAGACAAGAATCCCAGAAACCCACAAAATAGAAATGTTTATAAATACTATTCTTCAACTTAATAATATATTTTTATTTTAATAATTTAATAATTTAAATATTGTATTAGTTTTATTTTAATATACCAATTAATAATGATTTAACATTCATTTCTAATTGAATTACTTCCAAACTATTTACTAAAAGAAAGTACTGTCATTTTTATAATCCTACAAAAAATATAGTGTTGACATAATAAATTGTAATTAGCCTGTTCCTACTTTTGGACATATCAATGCTGTTAAACATCTAAAGATTTCCTGATTTATATGAAAAAAGTAAAACTGTTATTAGCTATAAATGCCTCAATCATACAATAGAAGTTCATTGTAATTTATTTAGAAGTTGTGTTATTTTCCTAAACTGGGTTGTTGGGCGCATCTGTGATTAAATTGTCGGCACATAAACTCGAAAAGAGCAAGAGACTTATCTGTTGATTTTAGTGGGTGGTTGCTGTATGATTCACTCCTCACATGCTCAACATGCTGAATCTTTTTTTGATCTGTGCTTCACAGGTAGATTGTCTTTGGAGGAGTTCATTAAAGGTGCCAAGAGCGACCCGTCCATTGTCAGACTGCTGCAGTCGGATCAGGGAGCCTCTCGTCAGTTCTGAGGACAGTGACAATAATAGACACACACACTCTCCAAAAACAGTCAAACCCACATCCATCGGTCGGTCAGCGTCACAACTCACTCACCAGACAATCCTTTATTTTTAAACAGTCATTGTCTTATTGTTTACATTAATGTGTAATTCTCTTTTGTCAATGTGGCTCCTTTTCTGTGGACTGTGACGTGCTTTCAGTCGAGGTATTTCGTGTTTATGTTTTTCCAAAGCTCTCTTGTCTTGAAATGCTTTTTTTCCTGTTCTCCATAAGTAAAGTGCCATATCTTATATTTATACTGACTGGATTATGTGCTCGCAAGTATTATGAATCCCACTATGTTACACCAGGAGAAAACTAATTACATCACGTCATATAAGTTTATTCACCTTAACTGTGTTGAAAAGTGGCTTATGTGGTTCAGGATGTCAACTCTTAATTTAACAAGTTGCTCTTCTGAATAAGTTCGATATGCCTTTGGTATTGCATGCGCCCGGTTATATGATTTCCTGTTATCGTTACAGTTTGTGAATAATGAGGCCGTGATTGTTTTTATTCCTTTTTATTTTTGTAACAAAAATTGTTTTCACACAATTGAAATAAAGTCGTGTAAGAAAAATCTACACAAGTCCCACAGTATCCCCTTGTGGACAGACATGGAAACCCAACAAGATTCTCACTTACTGGTTTGAAAAGAGAAACAAAAATATAAAGAGTCCCATAAGGTTGGACATTGAAGTGTTACTTTGTCCACATTAAAATCGGTGCTCGAGGGTGGTTGAAAAAGGGAGAAGGGAACAATGTTTGAAAAATACTTTAATGACCAATTGAAATACCACATTCATAGCCTCCTCCCCCTCAGCTGAAATAAAGGCCACCGTATAAATATTCAGCTTCTAATGTGAGGCAGGTATGTGAGGCAGAGTTCACTCCATAGACACGACACATGGCCCCCCTCCCTCTGTACCCCACCACCCACCCCTCCCTGTGTGACTGACAAAGATGATGCGAGAAACTGCAGGTGTCTCATGTGTCTTTTCTGGAATATTTCATTAACTGAGTGACCGGGCCTCCCATTCGTCCACAGGAGAGGGGAGGCGGGTCACGCAGGACCAGACCAGATTGACCCAAGTCAGTTCCAGCCCCGTTTTGGGCTCATAACTCAGTTTTACTCATGTTATCATCCAGGTCTACGTCACTGAGGTCATAGTCCTCCTCTTCAGGAAGCTGCAGTTGAAAATAAAGAAAGAGGAAAGACAAATCGTGACCAAAGATGGGGATAAACATGAACTTCACTTGCAACTCATTTATATATGACAAATACCAAATTTGTGGAGCTCAAAAAAAAAAAACATACACGTGTGTGTGTGTGTATATATATATATATATATATATATATATATATATATATATATATTTTACTATACTATATATTACAGACATTTCATTTTGTGATATATATATATATATATATATATATATATATATATATATATATATATATATATATATATATATATATATATATATATATATATATATATATATATATATATATATATATATATATATATATATATATATACACACATACATATACATACATACATATATATATATATATATATATATATATATATATATATATATATATATATATATATATCACAAAATGAAATGTCTGCCTAGCAGGGCCTTCAACCCATTTGGCTGAAGGCCGATAACTTATCTGTACACATGGTCAGAGATTTAACTCCTATGAGACCACTGATGCTCCCACTCACCTCTCCATCTTTGCCGTCCCAGGGTTCAACAGTGTGAATCTTGGGCATGGTTCCGCCACCCAATGTGGCAGTTGAGCCACGGCCTACAGAGAGCTCCCTGAGGAAAAGATGAACCACGTGAGCGCCATCGTTCAGCTTACGCTGAGGCATATTTTGACATTGGTTCTTGTAATGGTGAAAAAAAAACTACCTGAGGAACTCATGAATGCCAGTCTCACTAAAGGAGCCCCTGAGCAGAGCAAATTTCATTTTGCGTGCGTTGATGGCCGCCATCGCAGGATAGCCGAATCCACCAATACCAAGAGAGGCCTCCAGCTCCATCTGAGCTCCAGCTTCAATCCACAGCCAGCTGCCAAAGTGAGAGCAGGATATTAGTCAGTCAGAATTAGTCATTTGTATCATAATCCAGGACAGGTCTGTCATCCCTACCCCCACGTCTTCTTCTTGTACTTCTCAGCCATCTGCATCATCACCTTCAAATAGCCGTTTCTACCTGCGGCGCCTGTTGAGAGACAAGGACCGTTCATGGCGAGTGATTCAAGGATTAAAATGATCTTTTAATGCATCAGCCATGTACCCACACTGCACTAGTTTTCTGCAGTTCTGCTGCATTTAATACAATATTGAATAATACAATAAATCAATTCAAATATTTGAAGGTTACATTTCTGACCTATTGAACATGAGTCTCACCTGTGTCCAGGATGTGTGGCAGGAAACCAATTACACACAACTGACTGTCCTCACAGGTCTTCGTCAAGATGTCTTTATTGAGGATCTGAGCGAAAAACATTTCCAATACACACACATTTAATGTTTTGTGAATTTGCATGATTATATAACGAGGCAAAGTTAATTTGAGTTCATCTCAATCAGATTTTTTTCTCCCCATTTTGGGTTGAATTTTGACCGTTGATTTAGTCAGAATTTCTTGTCTAACCCAAACAGACAATATTTAAGTTAGTACAGTTAGATCATGAGTCATGTTTTCTACAGTGTTAATAAACATATCTTAAAAAGGTGATAATCATGTTAATCATGTGATTTATGACTTTTAGATTTTAAAAACCATCTCCAGATTATTACGTACCCTTTTATTTTAGTCTAATACCAACACTATAAACTTTCATCAATGAATGTATGATGCAAAGTGCACTGACCTCCAGTAGCTCAGGAGGAGCAGCGTGGTCGGAGAACAGATCCAAAGCCCTCTCGATGATGTCTCCACGGGTGCGGCCTCCTTGGTAGTCTTCGGGCTCCTCGCCTTTGCGGAAAATCTTAATGGTGGGAAATCCACGGATCTGAAAAGATAAAACACATATTGTTCTACTTCTGCCAATCATTTTGACTTTGAAGATATATTTCCTGAGGCTAGATTGAGGTCTGACTTACTCCATTCTAACGAGATAGTTTCATAGATTTGTTCAGACTGCAACAACATATTCTGGTAAAAGGCGGCAGAGACTTCATTAAATGTCCAATCCCAGTAAGAAGAGCATGAAGGTTGAACCAATACTTTAAAAGCCCACAATCATCTCAGGTTTGACGCATTTCAAACTGTTCAAGCAGACATGTTTAAAAAGGGTAAAAACTACGTATCTAGAGCAATTTTTTATCTCATGGATTGGTAGCCAGTGAATCATCATGTTTACTGACTAATTTGGATATTTACTTCAGTTAAACTTAAACAGTGGTTAAAAGAGCAAAAGACAAGTTTAGCAGCTTTGTCAAAACTTCTAGTATCGTATTGAGGAGTGGTGTCCAGTGAAGGTTCTGACTGTGTCTACTTGTCAAATTATTTTGTATCCGTGTACCAATGCACCACTTTGACCTCTCACTCACCCCGTAGCGGCCGGACACAGCCTGGTGCACAGTAGCATCCATAGCTCCGAGGCGAACTTTGCCCTTGGTCTGCTCCTTGACAGCCGAGGCTGCAGCTGCCCACTCGGGCTCCAGGCTGTCAACGACAGAGAAAAGGGATGGTTTAAAAAAAAGAAAAAGACTTGACTGATTTGCTTAAATAATTAATTCCACAGTAGATAATTCGCAATGAGATGTATGCATCGTTTCACAAACAAATAACCGTTTCTGAAAAGTAGAAAAAGTTGCAAACTGGATAAACAAGGTTCAGGAAAATAAACTGCTTAGATTGCACTAAACTGTTTTAATAGGGATTACCGTCTCCTGAATAAAAGTTCCAATGACGCGTTTTCAGTCTGTCTGTGGATTATCCAGATTTACTGGGACATTGTATCCAGAAAATCAACTGTTTAGTCTTTCAAGCAATGCTTTTCAGTGCTTTGAGCAGCACAAACAAAAAACAAACAAACAGCCACTGTTGTATTTTGGTGGCAGAAATCTCAGAGATGTCTATCTTCATCTTGTACTACCGAGGAGGGGTGTCACCGTTTCCCAAAGCTGGGGGTGGACTGTGTGAGGCATCAAACTCACCTTTTGCAGTGTCCACACCAGGGGGCGAAGAACTCCACCAGCCACACCGTATCGCCCTCCAACACCATCTTGTCAAAGTTGTCATCAGTGAGCTCGACCACATCTTGCTTACTGCCGCCGCCACCACCACCACTCTGCTGGAAGGATGTGGAGTATTACTTAACAGTATTCCCTTAAGTGTTTGATCTTCCAATTTCAAACAGTTACAACAAACTACTCCTACCTGTTTGTTTGAGCTAGAGCTGCCATACTTGCCGCTCATCCGATCTTTTACCAGAGTGCGCAAAAGGTTCATGGCTCCATCCACGATGGCTTGGTTACCGCGTCCACCTGAAGGACAAAGGGGATTCAAAAGTCGGTCATTGCGTCCAAAGAAATTAATTTACAGTCTCAAGTCTTTACATCAATAACTTCAACAGTCAGAGTGTCCAACAAGGCCCTGAAAGCCACTGAGAAAGGATGAAGTAAGCCGCCTCTGACACCTAAATCCCCTTTGCTCTGAACTGATCAAAATTATTATTTAACTTTCAAGAACAGCTTTTTGGCAGGGCTTGCAGGTCACTGTCAAGGAAAATGACAAACTCACAAAGCTGCATATTCAGCAAACAGAAGCTATTTGTTTGGTCAGTGCTTTTGGCTGTACCTTGGTAGTCCTCTGGCTTGTTCTTATTGGCTCCAAAGATCTTGATGGTGGGGAAACCTCTGACGCCATACTGGCTACCCAGTGACTTGTGCTGGTCTGCATCTACTGCTCCAACCTTTACAATACCCTGGAGGATTTCAGAAAAAATAAGACAAAGGAAAACAAGCCTGTTATTCATTTTCTTTACAGAACATTTGTGTGACGTTTCACAAATCTGGAAGTCAGGATGGCCATAAACAAATGCAACAGTCACTTTTGTATGCAGGATATTTCCATACACACACACACACATATATATTGTTGAGAAAATAAGATTAGAGGTGACAACTATGTGTGAAAAAGCACTTTGAATAAAAAAACTAAACAATGAATAACATTACCTTAGTTCAAAACAAGACTCACTAATATTTGACTACAGTCCAATGTCTGCCCACATCACACGCCTGTGTTTGCTGTTATTCTAACTGTTGAGTTGCAAACGTGTAAAACACTTGTAGGTGGAACAAAGCTGTGGGCTGCTCAGTGTACCTGCTTAGTCATATCTGCCTGATTATTCAGTAATTGTTTCTTATTACTGCAAATATCTAGTGAGGGCACATCCTCATAATCAGACAGTCATATTGCCAATATCAGTATTCACTAACAATATTCTGATATTTGATTTTGTCATCATTGCCCTGATAGAACTAGTAGGTAAATGACAAGACGAGAGGCGTTTTGTTTACCTTGAGGGCAGTCGCCACCTTCTTCCAATCAGCAGTTAAACTTTGACAGTGGCCACACCTGTAGTGATGAATAAGAGAAGGAATAAAACGATCTGATTGACGGTTAGTTATAAAATATGAATGTGTTGGTTTTCTAGTGTCTATATATACACACACTTCATGAGTTTCAAATCTGTGCAAGTTAGACAGGATGGTAGACAAACAGTATTCAAGTCCAGAAACATTTAAATTGTGTCATCATGCATCTGTAGGCTCAGTTCCCAGTGAGCTGGCATTATACCAGGACCTCCCCTAAGTGGAATGCAGCCATTAGTGAAGTCAAAATGTCTGTCATTATAAAAAGGTCTAGTCAATCAAGAACAGAAAATCAAGTAATTTTCTGTTAAAGTTTAGCTATTTAGCTGTTGTTTAACAGAATATATGCTATAATTTTTTGTCCGGCATCCTTATCATGCATGTTGAATTACTTTAGTATGACGTGATTGCGCTCTGCAAATACACTTGAACTGTGTAGTTGCAATCTGACACAAGGAGGAACTAATAATGTTGCATCCAAGTCTCCCATGTCCTTTCTTTCAGATCCTACGGTTAATGTGTCTGTGAGTGAGGGCGACCGCAAACAGACGACTCAAACATCACTGAGTCGATGGGAGATGCTTGTATTCAAACTCGGGTCACTTGGTTCATCTGAGGACACTTTTTGCCTTTAAATAATGCCCACCAAAAGAAAAGAAAAAGGACCTCACCATGGAGCGTAAAACTCAATCAGCCACAGACTGTCACTCTGGAGCACCTCCTTGTTGAAGTTGGAGGGGGTGAGCTCAACAACATCATCACCAGCGGAGTAGAAGGCTCGGACCGGCAGGACCAGGGAGCAGCACAGCACTCCTGTTGGGGAGATACAAAGGGTTGACTCGCAACAATACGTTATGCTCAAAGCTGTTCAGTAGAGTCAGAGCTGCAGGGACACCACAAGCCTATTAAAATGCAGAATATGAGTAATGCAACAAATACAATGTCTGTTTATGAATGCATTGATTCAACGATAACAGCGGCCTGGCAGTGTTCTGTGCACCTCAACTCAGCTATTCAAGCTGCAGCAGCAGAAAACGGTGTAAAACACAGCTAACACTAACATAACACAGACATAAGTATTTCACACGCAGAAATGCTGTTGCTGGTGTCACCTACCGAGTAAAAGCGGTCTCATGGTTGTAGCTGCTCGCTGTCTGTGGCCGTCTCCTCTGTTAGCGACACACGTAGACTGCCGCCGCTGCTTCTTCTCCAGGAAAAGTAATACGGAACAAAACCTCACCGTGGCCCGCGCTGATTGGTCCGCCGGGTTCGTCACTGCGCCTCAGCCAATCAGCGCGCGCCGTGTAGTTTAGCGAGAGCCGATACAATGAAGACAAGTGGATCCGTCTCGAGAAGAGAGGCTAGTGTAATTTGCATAACTGCCTTAATAAACAGGATGTGTACAAAAAATATACCTGAGAATAGAAACTGGAAATACAGACAAAATGCAGGCAGAGAGAATTATCAGTACAGTTTATGTTAAGTATTGAAAGTTAAAGTAACTTTAGTTATTATACAGGATACTTGCTTATTATTACTGATGCAATAAGTTGTAATATTTTAATGTTGCACTCAGTTGAAGTGAAGCTAATTAAAGCCTGTATCGACGTCTGGTTTAGTTTAATTGTTAACAATGCATACTATTTTACAAACTCAGCATCTTAATCTGCAAAATCACTTAAGCAGTCGGATAATTATATTGGAGTAGAATTTACCTCTGAAATGTACAAAAGTACAAACTAGCAGCCGATGGAAACACTTGTACAAGTACCTAAAACTTGACAGTGAAATGTAATCTCAAGCTGAATATTTAATGAGAACAGAATACAAATGATCCAAGTTTCTTAAAGTCATTATAATCTCAAATCAATACATTCTTTTGTGACACAAAACTGTTTTTATTTTAATCCAATAGGAAAAGCCTATGTTGCTCCATTCTAATTTTGTAAGAAAATTAAAACACTAAAAAGGCAATTAATGTTCACCAAAGTTTGACTTCCACCTTTGCATTGTAAGCGTGTTTATTGGCTTTAATAATTTGCAGTAGTTAATTACCCAAACACTGGACTCTATTGGAGAGTACATTGTTGTTGATTTTGTATTACTTATTTATAGATTCCTAATTTGCATCATCGTTTGCAAGGAGAAAAATGAAAGCATTTAGGCTACTGCATTGTAAGGTTGTGCCACTATGTGGAGACAAACAGCAAGGCAAAACTACTGTTGAGATGCTGGCCAGTCAATACTTCAGGGTACGCTATTGCAGAATAGATCAGTTGATCAATTGATCAGAGTTAAAGTTGTTAATTAATATTATTTTGCAGATTTATATTTGAAAGTATAGCCTCAGAAAACCCAAAAGATTAATTGGAATGAGTCAAGTACATGTAATCCCCAACCATCACTATCATTTATCACATCACTAAAGAGCCATATAATGTGCAGTATCTTAATATTTATTGAGCCTATAATCTCTCCCACATTAAGTTATTAAAATTAATACATATTTAGCTTGAATCTTTTTTTTTCGTCTGGGGAAATTGATTAGAGCCTATAATACATTCAAAATGGATGATGGATAATGCGTCTTGGTCTGGGGTATAACAACATGATTTTTGTAAAATACAAATAAAAAGGATGATTTAGGTTTCTTATGTGTTACCTTTAATCGATTAACTTGAACTAATTGTTGTTCTTCAAGCTGCCACGACAGCCCAGCTGAGTGCGTGTCTCTCTCTGATTTCCCCGTTTGCTACTTCACAATTCATTACAAGTGTAGATTTATGATGCACTGCGCCTGTGTGCACTGCGCTGCGTCAATGCAACGACACGGAGAGAGCGCGACCGGAACACACGGAAGTAGCCTACAAAATAAATTTCCTAAATTAATACGCTCTACTTGTGTTGTATATATTGAGTATTTTGCATTCCTGATATATTTTTTTTGTCTTCTAAGTTGCTGCTACTGTGACAAACTAATTTACCCTTGGGGATAAATAAAGTATATCCTGATCTTTGGGCATTTCTTTTTTAATGATTTTTCCAATATGACTAAATGAACCAAAATATATTTCCCTCTCTGATATTTCTTTAATTAATAATAATGTATTAGGGCATCTACATAATGATTTGATTCGTTTGAGTGATATATATAAATATATATATATTATTGTTTTAGTGTGTGTGTGTGTGTGTGTGTGTGTGTGTGTGTGTGTGTGTGTGTGTGTGTGTGTGTGTGTGTGTGTGTGTGTGTGTGTGTGTGATTAAATACTTGCACATGTATTTTCCTGATGTTAGTAAGTTATAGAAGAAAGATTTGCAAAGGGGCAGAGTTGTAAGAAGACATCTTTTGAGGACATGGATTGATTATTAACTGCTGGTTCATCTGGTAATAATAATAATAATTGATATATATATATATGTCTATGTATTCATTACTATAGTTGGCTCAAATTGCATGCAGTGTTTGGTGGTGTAGCAAAAAGAACAAATATAGGCCTAAATATTCAAACTAAATAAGGATTTAGGATTTAGTTTGAATGTTATCACCGGAAGTCAAGGCGTTTGATTGTCTCTCACTTGACGTTACGCGCACTTCAATACCAACTTTCTCAGAGCGCACTAGAGTGTTGTGTCGAGCTGAGAAGACTCCACGCGGCAGTCCCTTCTGTGTTCTTTCAACTGAAACACAGACATAAGAAGACATTTGAGGCTGTGTGCACGGCGCCGGGGCTTCTGGTGACTTGTCTTTACTTTGACGGGTACAACTAGTGTGAACATCTCGGTCACTCGGGCTGTTTTTTGGCAGACTTTGTTGCCAGCATAATGTGGGGGATCCCGCGGAGTCGATATGCCGACTGCAACGGCTCTGCAGCCAGCGAGGAGACGGAGATCGTTGTGAACATCGGCGGGGTGAAACAGGTGTTGTTTGGGGACGTGTTGCATCGCTACCCGGACACTCGGCTGGCAGAACTGGTCGACTGTTCACTGAAGTGTTCCGAAGAAATATCCTCACTGTGTGACGACTACGACCCTGACACGGGAGAATTCTACTTTGACAGAGACCCCGAAGCATTTAAGTGTATAATTGAGCTGTATTATTATGGAGAGATTCACATGAAGAGAGGCATCTGCCCAATTTGTTTCATGAAGGAGATGGAGTTCTGGAAGATCGACTCGGATTTTCTGGACGACTGTTGCAAATGCCACCTGAAGGACGTGGAGGATGAACTCGCAGAGATCGCAGAGAAAGTGAAAACTATCCTCGTGGACCGAGAGGGAGATCCGTCTGCAGCTGGCTGGCAGCGCTTCCAGATGTGCCTCTGGAGGTTGATGGAGAAGCCGGAGTCCTCGCTTCCCGCTCGCACAATCGCCATCGTTTCCTTCATTTTGATTCTCGTCTCCTCCGTGGTGATGTGTATCGGGACCCTCCCCGACCTGCAGGTGGAGGACTCGGAGGGGAACCTCACGGAGAACCCAACTCTGGAGGTCATCGAGACGGTGTGCATCGGCTGGTTTACTATTGAATACATTCTGCGTTTGATCTCCTCGCCAAATAAAATAAAATTCGCCCTGGCTTTCATGAACATCATCGACTTCATGGCGATCATTCCCTTCTTCGTGGTGCTGATTCTGACCTCCGTCGGCACAGGAGTGATGGAGCTGGCTAACGTGCAGCAGGCAGTGCAGGCTTTACGCATAATGCGCATTGCGCGCATTTTCAAGCTGGCTCGCCATTCCGCTGGACTCCAGACCCTAACATCTGCCCTGAAGAGCAGCTTCAAAGAGCTCGGACTGCTCCTTATGTACATGGGCGTCGGGGTCTTCCTTTTCTCCGCATTGGGCTACACCATGGAGCAGAACCACCCGGAAACCCTGTTCACCAGCATCCCGCAGTCCTTCTGGTGGGCTGTGATCACCATGACCACGGTGGGCTATGGAGACGTCTACCCAAAGACCACTTTGGGTCGGTGTAACGCGGCCATCAGCTTCCTGTGCGGGGTGATCGCCATAGCGCTGCCCATACACCCCATCATCAACAATTTCGTCTTATTCTACAACAAGCAACAGGTGCTGGAGACCGCTGCCAAGCATGAGATTGAACTGATGGCACTGCGCTCCGGCGAGCTGGAGGCTGCGGCCGGCTCACGTGCACACGTCTGTATCGCAGAAGTCTGGGACAACGCTATGCACTCCTGTCACAGTGACACCCACATCCCCTTGCTGAAAGATCCCAGAAGAGGGGCCGGGGTTCAGACCCCCAGCATGGACACCAGCTTTGAAAGCACAGCCGAGGCCGCTGACTATGTCATCTCATAAACACTGAAGACTCATTTGAAAAAAAGATTCTGCAACTAAACAAGAAATTCATCATTTATTGCGGTCTTCTTTCAACTTAAACCCGCACAGTTCAGGGTTTATGACACCACGACGACTGGGAACATTATTGTAAAATAGCCCGGGCACCATGCTTTTGAGGAATCGCGCCCATTAAAGGGACATATGTGTGAGATGTTGACTTGAAGAGCTGTGTCTTTGCGCAGTGACTCCCTGTAAGGCTGTTTGAACAGTCTGTAGGCTTCTTATATAACAACCCCGTCCTCAATGCTCCAACTAGACTGCACTGTAGCTTATTCCCTGTACAGACATATATACAATATATCCCAATGAATGTTTTAAAGCAACATGAAGGAAGATTGGCAGCTCCGCCAGGAAAAAAAGAGGAGAAATGTATGTCATCCTGTGACAGGTTTATGAAGGGTGTACAGGCATGACAACAAAATAAAAAGGAAAACACTTTGGTATGAGACTTTTAATGCTATAAATTACAACATGGTCACTAAAGACACATGCAAAGTACACAAGAGACTATGATGACAGGGCAGGGATTCTAAAAGCAACAATGCAAGGCAGTTTATTTCTGTTTCTGCTGGTGATCTTCTGCAACTGACACTGTTTGTGAAGCAATATATGAGATATAAAACTCATACTGTGCAGAAGGGGTGAAAGCAGTGAATGTGTCAGTGGGCTGCAGCTCCAGATTGCACCATGTAATCAACACTGGGAGCTCAGAAGCTTTCTGCTGCAGAACTTGTCCTATATGGGTTTAAATTTTGCAGCAGGCACTCCGCTCTCTCCTGGAGGTCCAGCAGAATAACTTGACGACCAAGTTATTGGGCGAAGGGGAAAGAGTAACAGGCTGCAGGTTAATTAAATAACCCCAATACTTCAAAGTCAGTTTTTCAAAGTGCAGGCTATAGCTAACCTGAAAGTCTGAGTGGAAAAGAAAGATTTCTGATGAAAATACAAATAAAAGTATCAATAATGGGGACAGTTTTTCCATTAATTCGTCAAAACAGCATGCATCATCAGAGCAGCAGGTCATGCAAAGACCTGACATGAAAAGACGGAGTGAACGTATCAATGAGAGTATCAACAGGACGTGTCTGCCTGTAAAATGTGTCTTAGTGCATAACCGCTCTTATTTTGATGAAACCTGAAAGGACGACATTTTCACACTGTGTCCCTGTTTTTAAAATGCACTCTGAATTGGCGTAGTGGGCTTAATGGGCACTATATTTAAAGGTTAAAGTTTCACGGTTTGAAAGGTTTCTTCTCACATTTGTCTGAGTGACATTAAACTTGCTGCACCAATAGAACAATTCTTGCAATAGTTGGCACAGTAGGGGAGATTTTAAATAGATGTCATGTCTCAGATGTCAGTGGTTTTGGCCTTGTTACAACCTGGGCGGCTGATTAATGTTAAGATTGTGTTATTGTGCCCAATCTTATTTAGTGACATTTTCATGAAATAAGCTTAATATCTTGCCTTGTGCATGTGATTTTCCTGCTTAAATGGAATGAAGTACAAGCTGAGGACATTAATAGCAGCAGGTAGCCTGGAAGTGGAATGATGCAGAAGTAGAGACTCTGGAATAATCTACATATTTATAAAGTCTTCCTTTGAGATTTCTTTTGTTCCCAACCTTTGTTTTTATAATATCTGGTATTCTTCCACAGCCATAAAAGCACCTACAGCAGCACCATCATGTGCCAAATAGGTTCATTTTAATATATTTTAAGATGAATGTTGTTTAACACTATTCCTTTGATAAAAGTTTTTATATTGTTATTATTGTTATAATAGTAAAAGCTGCCGAACCTTAACTGTAACCTTCATGTTGTCCTCAGAAAAATACCTTTTCAAAAGTATTTTTTTTTATGAAAATGGCAACTTTTTTATCACAATATGTTTTGAAGGACGTACAAATGCAGATGGTATGTTGGTTTGTAGGTTTTTTTTTCAAACAACTTTACTGTTTTGGCTGATTGGGGACAAGTATAATCACATGAAACAAAAATTCCCTATACAATATTCAGAGCATTTCTATGGCATCAAACCACTTTTTGTCACAATATTGTGCTGGAGCAATAAGCAAATTATGAAGTCACTTTCCCTCGGTGTGGACTGTAATCCAAGCTTCCCTTTGTGTGTTTACATAGCCGGACCGGCCGGGCGTACATGTTTGTTAGTGCATGTGAGCGAACACCGCTGTCTAGCTCATTGTGGCAATCTACAATCATTTGCCAGCGGATAACGCCATCCTGACCGATGGTGTCGTGGCGACTGCACCGGACCAGATGATCTCCAAAGGCTCTCCCAGCAGACTACTTAAAGGTTAGAGGGACCTTTTGGGCCCTGGCCTGACAGCTGATTCGGTGTCCCCCCTCTGATTGTTTGCTGCTAGCCCTCGGCTCAGCCGTCACCATATTCAGAGACTTGGGGAGACACTAAATATCCTATGAATACCTAATTTAGCACTTTGAATGAAGAAACATAGTAATATATGCCCTACTGACAGAGCGTCATCAATCATTGGCACAAGATGGCAGTTTGTTTAATTAGTTAGATGGCACTGATTCAGCATTAGTTACCTCTTCAGTGATATTTTCCACTCAGCGTCAGTCTAAGTTATGCATCCATGAAAGAAAGATCATGTAGGAGTTCGGGATGGACTTTGCAGGCTGTCCACCCACACGTGTCCTATACAGGACTGCTATCTCTCGGGGCCAGCAGCACATTTACACATGTCAAAGAGCGGGAGAAAGGCCTGAGTACACGCTGACAGGTGGAGCTGGAATGTCAAAGGATGGCATTGTGTAATGGAACAATGCTCCTCCAGCAGATGCACATGCAAATACACATGCAACTTCAGGTTCAAATTTAGATTTACTAGCGCACACAGGCGTATACAAACATCCCCCTCCTCTCCACCGCCTACCTGCAAGTGCATACAAATAATTGCACATACACACACTTGTCTGCCCGGGTACCCACGGCCATGTGTGGTCTACTCTGCAGTGACCTGCTGTGATCTGCTGGCTAATCACCAATTTGTACACCCACATGTTGGTCATCTGTGGCATTCAGTGGGTGTTTAAGATTAGAGGTGTTCCTGAGCATTTACTGAAAATTGAGCTCATTATCCCTTCGCTAAAAAAAGTCACAGTTATTGTGATTGTTGCTCCTAAATCAATAGATGTTTATAGATGCCCCTGGTTGTTAAATACTGAGACAGGTTTTTTGAGTGAAGATGGATCTATTTTAAAGACGTCTGATGAATATGTATGTGCAACCCAGATGTGTCTAAATCCTCGAAACAGGCTTAAGGGATCACAATCTGTGTTGGTGCGTTTGAGGAAAGTTCTCTTTCAAATTGTCCATCTGGTGTTTTAATTACTTTAATTGATATTGATTATGGTGTTTCCATTATCATGCTTTCCCCCCACAACTACACCAAGATGCTGTCACGATGAAGAGGAATAATTAACAAGGCATGCTACATATGTCTGTTTCAATATCACACTTCATTATTTCCATCAAATCTCGTGTTAAATCATGGAACGACTTGTAGGATGCTGTAATCAGCAGTATCACTGTTGCTGTACTTAGAAATATGGGTGCCATCAGAGGTGTTTTATGGAATCAAAGTTATTCCTTAAGCACATGTGTCCCATCGACTCCCAGTGCCAGTTTTGTGATGACCACCTGTCATATTGGTATTGAGTTACACCCAAATATTCTACATGACAGCATGACTCACGGAGGCCCTGTTGGTCTCTCTACTCAACCTTTGGGATGGGGATCTTGTTCTACCCACATCTAAAAATAAAGAAATCCCTGTAGGTACTGGAACAAATGCTACAGACACATGGAAGTACAATACAAACTCAAGCTAATTATGATGTGCATGTATCTCCCAACACAGAAGTTTGGTGTGAAGTTCTTCATTGTTATTAAATGTTTTACAGCTGTTACAACCTATTTCAGCCACTAAAAGAGAGTTGCCCATTCAAATTTCAAATTTAAATTTCCAAAGCATCTGGGAGTTTCAGTCACTACATTTGATATTACTAACAAGCAAAGTTGTAGATTGACATATCAAACATACTGGAAGGCAAAAATGCTGAGACGTCCGACTACAAGTACGTTCCAAATAAGAGAAGAGAAAAGAAGAGAAAGAGGGATGAAACTAAGATGAAAAAGTGATTCAAAAACATAATTTATAACATAATTTATAAGATATTGCTCTCAAGACCAAACTAAAAGCAAATAATATCTCTCTATATAATAGATGTATATCTTGCAGAAGATGGTCAAACACATTCATGTGTGTGCATAATGCTTAACAGCCCACCCTCAGAGCACTATCTCTGTTTCAGAGATATATTCAGCTGCAGGAGAGGGAAAAGGTAATTTCCCTGATGTCAGATTTGACAGAAGTGAAAAACATGTTTCAGGAGCGGATGAGTATAATTGTTTTCAACAAGAATGTTTAAAATGTTGCGTAAGTGCACCCTGAAGGATATTGATTCTGGCAGAGAGCGGCATTAAATTGCATGACAATAATTACATAGATTAAATATGACCTTCAACAAACTAGCAGAAAAGAATGGGGCACTGCACACGCTCAACCCGCCTGCAAAAATGATTTCCATATCTTCTTTTTCTATTGAACTTATCACTCCTTCCACTTCTTTTTATCTTGCCAAGTTCTCTAGAAAAAACATCACGTCTGCACTTGTGGGTTCATATGGAAAAAATTAATAGAACCAGCCAAAGATAATACAATTTAATTTGAAAAATCAACCCAAAGTATTTATTCAAGTTGTTACCCTGTAATGAATTATGTTGTGTTGTTTGAATTGTCCTTTAGTGGCTGTGTGTATTGTGTTGCACTGCTTCACACATTACTGTTGTGCTTTGATCCGGCCGCGGCCATCTGAAATAACACCCTCTGCATTTCTGCTAAGCACAGTCTCCAGATGAACTTGGGTTTTAAAAGCTGCGTCCACTAACAGCTTCAAATAACTCGTTCAAAGCTGAAGCTTGTTAAAGCCACCTCAGTTTATTTAAATATATATATATATCTCCATCCGGCATGGCTTTTTCAGCAAATTAATTTAATTAGAAAGCTATAAATAACAACACATACATTTAATAAATGTCTCTCTCGTGTGCCTCTGCCTGCATACTAAAGAGCTACAACTGGCAGGTTTACTGTCTGGTGCAAGTTGTTTCTTTCTTTCCTCTTAGTCACCTAGTTCATGCCTTTTTGCCGATGGTCCCTAAAAAAATGGCTTACAAAAGGGCAAATGTCACTGCATCAGACATGTTGTAGTGGCCCTGTGTCACTTCTGCTGATAAATGTATGGACATATAATTAAGGAATTTGGCCTGGAGAGACCAAAGCCGAACTGATTGATCTGGCCTGCTTGCCGATACACTTGCCACTGCTGATTATCTCATCCAGAGACAATTATGTTTTATGGAGTGGAACGTCCTTGTCCCGCAGTGGCTTGCTACAATGATTACATTTAATTCAGGTCTGCGGGTCATAAAAACAATATTTAGAGTGGGTCCAATCTGACTCACAATGTAACTCCTGTGATGAAAGATTAATCTCTGTCACAGGATGACTGATTCAAACATGCATCTTCCATATAAATCCAATTGTGACAGTTTTGCATTGTTGTAATTGCAGCCTTTCATTGGCGGTGACACTCCAAGTGAAGTTTCATTAAAAAACAGCCACGTCATGACAAATGTCACAGTGCTGCTATACGAGTTATAGTTTCATGCATAATTAATTCCTACTAAAACAGATATTTAGAGGAACATTGTAAAATGCATGTTTTGTGGTAAAAAGAGAGCATGCACAATCTCATGTCTCTGCCTTAAAGTGCAGTTTGTTAAATGAAAGTAAAATAGTTAGACATTTTGGGAAATAGGTCTTCTTGCCTTTTGGCAGAAAGTTAGATCAGAAGATGTCTCAGTTAATTATGAAACAGGTGAAACAGCTAGCCTGGCTCAGTGCAAATGTAATCAGCACCTCTGCAGACAACCAGTGTAGAGTTCAGAAAGTTATTGCTCAGAACTAGGAAACCTGGCATATTAAAACAGCAAATTGTTGTTATACACTTTCAGTTGTTTAAATAGCCTATAATACGTTAATTAGTAAGCTTTAGAGGTGCTGGTTTGTTAATGCGTGCTAATTATTGGATGCCTGGTGTAGCCTCCAGAAGAACTCAGTTCAACAACTTCTCTCGTTCTCTATATTTATTTACTAAATGATCACAAGCAAAGTACTCAGCGCTGCAATTGCAAAAGCAGTGAGTGGTACAGCCAACACGCAGGTTGGGTCAAGAACAACTGCCCCCCAAACGGAAGTGGGGCCTTTCATACACAGGTTTATCGTCACAGGTTCGTCTCGCCTCGTTCTAACATCTGATTGGCTCTATCCTGTCAAGAGGAGGAGAATCCCGTGTTCTCATCTTTTCTCACAAGACTGGACCGTGCAACGACCCGTCTGCTTCACTAATGTCAACATACTGATAAACAGTTGTGAGTGTTGAAGTGCGCAGGCGTGTGACTGACTTCCCTTGAGAACTGGACCTTTCATAGACACAACCAACTCCAGCTGCATAGCTGTGTTATACTGACCTCGCTGACCTGAACTTTAATAGGCATGAAGAGTAATGGAGAATATCTGCAGAATATAAGGATTTATATTATCAGGTTGGCGAATTATGTTGCCTTTAGACTGAGCCTCACTAGCTGTTCACAGTTTCGAGTCTTTGTGCTAAGCTAAGTAAACCAGCTGCCGGCAGTAGACGCATTAGACCAACAACAGAGTGGCATCAATCTTCTCATAACTCTGTCAGAAAACGAATAAACTGTATTTCTCAAAATGTCAAACTATTTCTTCAAATATGGAGCCTGCAGCGCGTAGTGAAAACAGCTGGACGGACCATTGGCGCCTTACTCCCCTCCCTGCAAGACATATATAACACCCACCTCACCCGCAAAGTCACCATGATTGTGAGCGACTCCTGCCAAGCTTGCACAGTCTCTTCAGCCTCCTCTGGAGAAGATACCGGAGCCTCCGTGCACCAACAGCTTCGTCCACCAGGCGGTCAGGAAGCTGAACTCTCTCCCATTCCCTCCTCTCTTTTAGACTCCTATGTCTGACTGCTGCTAAAATACAGAATGCAAGTTGTCTCAATATATATGTTGTCTCAATGTTTTAAAAAAAAAATAATTTGCACTTTATTTTTATTATCTGTATTCACTTTATATGTTGGACAGGAGAGAAACGTTTTTTCAACTCCTCTGTATGTTTGGTACATGTTGAGGAATTGACAATAAAGCTGACTTTGACTAAAGGTAGGGAGTGCTTACCGTAGCTTAGCATAAAGAGTTTGCCAAGAAATAAGCTAGTAATAGCATGTTACCACCTTCAAACCTCAATGTGTCATCAAATTACATTTTATGTTGTTTATGTATGAAACAAATTAAGTACTTAGTGAGTTTTTTTGGTGCTAGTATAGGCATATTTTTTAATATTGGAATCATCTATTTCTGGCATGAAAACCGCTTCTTTATGCTAAGTAGCTGGCTTTTGGCGCTAACTCCCTGATTAACGCACATACATTACTCAATAATTGATTACTAAAACAGATACCTTTAAAGAAGCTTGTTAAATGCACGAATCAATAACTTATTAAATCTATACAGTGACATACGAGCTCACTCAGTAGCCGTGACCTTGTTTTTACATGCTGTAAACAAGTTTCGATGGCTGCAGGCAGCTCTGTGTAGCTCCACGCCAACCACCCCAACAACACGAAGAAGGTCTGTTATAGGCACACTAATAAAAGCCCATGGGGACACATGGAGACAGATAATAATCCATATGAGCTCTGTGTGAAAGGGTGTCATAGAGCCAACATAAAAACGTATTGCAAAGGATATGACAAGTCATTGAGGAGATTTAAACATCAAACAGTGATGCAATGTCTTGTCCTTGTCTTTTGTGCTCGGTGGTAATTAAACTCCCTCGGACCCTGCATGGGTCCCTGTGGGTGATTACAATTGTATGGCAGTGTGGAGATCAATCTGCCATCCCAGGAAAGATACATTACAGTAAGACACAAAATAAATAGTGTGACCGAAGTATCTACTTAAAAGATTTCTCTTCTCGGAACATGTCTCAGATCAAAGCTGCATGAATAGTACCATGTGCATCTCTGCAGTTGAATATTTACATAGTCATTAGAGAGAGTGGAGGTGTACAGTCAGAGGAGAATGGCGGAAGTTGGGGGTTGGAGTAAAAGACCTGCCAGTACTTTTTTCATTTTTTTTCAAAAGGGGCTATTAGCATGTCAATGGGATATCAGAGCTGTTGTGTTTCCTGAAGGAAGGCTCATACAAATTCACAGATGGGGGTCCTGTTCACTTGTATGTGGATCTTCAAAAATATAAGTTAAATTCATGTGTGATAAAATACCCTCTTGTTCAAGTAAATGCACTCAGGGGTTTTGCTCATACAGCTTAAGTTGGTATGACCAGTGGTTTACAGCTATTGTTAGGAAACTAGATGTTGCTGTATCACAAAGGTCATTGAGTCAGTTCACTGACTTTATTTATTATTTTACTGACGTTTTTTTTCCAGTCTTAAGCCAAAAAACTGTCTGAGAAAATAGAGCAACATCCATTAACTGACGCTTTGTCCCTCTTAACATGCGTCATCTTAACATTGCCGTCTGGAAGATTTTTGGTTGATACATAACATTTTCTCCCACCTCTGCCTGCATTTTCATCTCATATTGATGGATAAGCTGCTATATATCTTCGAAGGTAAAAGTGTCATTGCTGTCTGTATTTGTTGGGATATCGAAGGATTCTCCATTAAAAACTTTACTCCCGCTATAAATCAGACCTGTTTTGTTGCAGGGTGTTAAACACGGTGACCATATAACATATACTAATAGCCCATTTCCCTTGAGAGCGGGGCCATTTACAACAACCAATCATTCAGTCTGCAAAGGGGCCTCAATCCCCTTCGCAAATAATGAGATAATATTATGTTGTCAAGTAGAGTGATGATTTGTGAGCAGAACAGGATGAATAAAATGCAAGCACGTAGAATTATGATAAATGAAAATGCAGGCTAATGCACAAGATCGTTCATCATGCATGCAGGTCCTGAACATGCACAGGTTTGAGGCATTAACACAATACTGTCATTTCCGAGCAAAACCACGAGTTAATGAAAAGCTCAGTGAGAGTGCTTTACTGTTGTTAAGTGCTTGCATGGTGATGGCCTCAAGCCACTTAAGGCAGCCACAGTGTGAATCCTCTCACCCACCCACAGGTAAGCTTTTAATAAGTCTAACAACCTCTTTTCTTATTTCGGCCTGAGCTCAAACACACATAATGTAAGGTGACCTGTGAAATATCAAGGTTGAAGAACAATGGTGCACTGTGTCCGATTTGTCCATTAATGAACATGTGTCTTGTTTGAGGGCATAGTTTGTCCTAGGATTTTCTTTTCTTTGTGATTAATTATACTTCTGCCCACAATCTTTGCTTTAACTGCCCAGTAGTGACACGTATTCAATAAGTGAGGCAGGTAGGTATGATGGTTGACTAGTTTTTCAGTAGTGGAGGACATTTTCAGATCCTTAAGCCAGCGGAGCAATACTACAATATACAAACACAATTACAAGACTTACATTTAAAAAGGTGAAGTTTTTTTTAGGAAATGCTTATTTGCTTTCTGGTGGAGAGTTAGCTGAGAAAATTAATACCACTCATATTTGTTTATTGAATACTGTATACGGCTAAAGCCAGCAGCCGGTTAGCTTAGCTTAGCATAATGATTGGAAACAGAAGGAAACAGCTTGTCTGGCTCTTTCCAAATATAACATCATGTTATATCTTGCTTATTTAATCCATACTAAAAATAAAGAGTCAAAACATACATTTGCTGTTTCTGAGTGGTTATGTGCTATTCCTTATCTGAAAAAACAAAACAATTCTGGCAAATTGTATTTTACACTTGGTGTCTCCAGCTTCAAGGCTCCAGTTAAACTGACCATGGGTCCCACACCATAGGTCAAGACCATGTCCTGTCCTTATTTCCATAGCCCTGGGCAACCCAAGGGTTCGTCTACTCTCTTTACCAATCAGGGAATGATGATGCCCTTTTATGAGGGCTGAAGAGAGGTGGTGAATTGCACACCAAGGGTTGTGGTGGGCAAAGCAGTTATGTTCAGTGTACTGAATCACTCAAATGAAAAGATTCACAGAATCGTTCAGTGCTTGACCGGAGCTTTGACTGATTGTAGTCCCACTAAAACACGGGACACATATACAGCACATATTTGTTCGTGACACGTAATTCAAAATAAAATATTTGATACTACTACTCACTCATGGCTCATGTTCACTGTTAAGTGCAAGTGAACATGCATCGTTCCCTGGTAGTGCTAGACCTGACCACCTGCGCGTTAATTAAGTTAGGTTAAGTTTCTAAACAGTGAACTGGGAATTGTTATTTGTGAGCCAAGAATTTAGTTGGATAAAGATTAGCCACTCAGGTGAGTCACTACACGTTCGTTCCCAACTGAACTGAGAAATTAAGAATTGTTTCATGAAGTCATTTAGTTCCCCCAAAAAAAAATTTTGTTCGAACAAACTGTGACCTTTTATATTTTAGTGTCAGTCAGTCATTATTAGCCAACAGCATGGCAGAGAGTATTCTCCATTCCTCCACACTGATCAGGAGAGTAGCCTCATCCTTATTTACCAGGAACAAGCTGCCTGACATTACACACTGACAAACATTATAGCCTTGACCTCAACTTTTAACCTCCAGGATACAATTCAGAGAGGTAGAATGAAAGACATACACCAAACCTCTGAAAATGTCCCTCTTCCTCTCTGTGGAGCATTTACTATCAATTTGATTTTCATAAGTAACAGTCTCTAGAGGAGGTAATGTGTTATAATTTTATAGTGGTAATACATTACATTTGGGGCTGCATTCACTGTGATCAAGGCTTGACCACATGGGTGTGTGTGGGCACACAGAAGATATACACACACACACACACACACACACACACACACACACACACACACACACACACACACACACACACACACACACACACACACACACACACACACACACACACACACACACACACACACACAATAAGAGAGAGACCTGAGGAAACAGAGATATTTAAAACACACCCAGCAGAGGTCATCTGGAAGACTCAGCCATTGCACTGCCCACACACTCCTACATGCTCAACATCATTAAAAACAAACGGGCACGACTGAAACAATGCTGCAATCTGCGATGCAACCAACACCCGAGTGAAGCAGATCTGTTGGCGTAAGCATTCACCGGAAGATTATCAGAAAGCCTCAAGTAAAGAGCTCTTTGATTTCTTGCGATTCTGCAACACCACTCTAAATCACAGCTTTTGGACCCTGCTCTTAAGAGAGTATGATAGAAAAAAATAAATAGTTTGTCCATAATTTGAATTACAATATTTGAGATGAGGTGCCTCAGATCAAGATCAATATAACAAGAAAGCATTAGCACCACAATTTTTGATTTGACAGATGTTTGGATGGGATCTGTTAATTAAATTAGTTCTTAAATAAGCTGCACTGTCTGTTCAGTCATTGCTTTGAAAATGTATTAAGTGCCTTACGCCACCCAGTGGGCTGGACAATATCCAAACAATGAAGGGGATCAAGGAGACATAGGAAAGTATTTTATTTCAGCCTTTGACGATTCATTTATCATCTGATTTTAGTGGAATGTAAAGACCAGAGTTTTAAACTTTTACCACCTCCACATCACTGATTTTGAATCGTGTGAAGTCCAAGCTCACTGGAAGTTAAAGAAGCCACTAGTCTGTGTTTAAGCACCTCGGGCTGTGCACATGTCACCTCCTCCAAGAAGTGGACATTTTGAGGATGGACAGCTAGCCACTTCCACAGATACTCCATCTTCTCATCGCACACCCAGGGGTTTCCTCCTAAAACAATCCGGAAAGAGGATCTTCTGTCGTCCAGCAGCCCCAAGGGGGCATACTGCAGCAGATTCTGATTGAGCAGCAGAAGATCGAGATGTTGAAGACCCTGGAGGAGGGTCCCTGGCAGCTCTTGGAGCTGATTATCTTGCAAAAACAGCTGCGATAGTTTCAGGTTGTGGCTGAAGATTGAAGGTTTCAAGGAGCTTAAGTTGTTACTGGCGAGATTCAGTGTCTCCAGGCGGTGCAGGTTCATTAGAGCGGCGGGTTGTAGGTCCTGCAGATTGTTATCACTGTAGTCTAGATTCTCCAGACTGGGCAGCTTCTGAAGAAGAGCGGCGGGTACAACAGTTAAACGGTTTCCAGACAAATCCAACCAGGTGATGCTACTGTTGCCAGAAAACCACTCGGCATCAGCTGTTTCGATCAGATTATTCTTCAGCACAAGACTACAAAGTGAGTCATGGCTGAAGACTTTAGAAGGAAGACGAACCAGCTGATTTCCTGTCAGATCCAACATGTTCAAGTGAGGAACGTTCTTCAGTAGATCTGAAGGAAGGCTTTTTAGGTTGGTGTGATAGAGCTGGAGCTTGTTCAAAAGAGGCACAGCCTTCAAATGGCTCGCTGTAATGCTGCTGAGGTTGGTGGATTGGATGGATAGGCGAGTGGTGTTGGAGGGTAAACCATCGACAGGGAAATGTGTAAGGGCACTTTGGCTGCACACTACCTCGGCACTAGTAGGTGTAAAGGAACAGGAACACAGATCTGGGCAAGAGTGGGCACATTCAGCCAGTGCAGTGAAAGTCAGGAGCATCCATAAGTTCATATTTAAAGCCTGCATGAAGGAAACATACAGTGTGAGAGACGCGACAAGAAAATGATCTAAAAAGAAATGATCAGGTATTTACAAGTAATATCAACGTTTCTGAAAATATGATATGAAAAGCTGAATCCTACCTGAAAAGCACTGCAGAATTGCTTCTGTTTTTATACCACAGCTTGGTTTCATAGAATGTTGAGTGTTTTTGTTCCCAGCAGCGAGTCAGGACAAAATGTTGAAATAAGCAAACAAAACCAAGCAAACAAACCAGCTCATCAGCCGGTGAGTGGTTACTTCTTTCAAATACAAGACACACAAATCAATACTTTCCTGTTTTCATGCCTACAAAAACAGATTTATGCAGTAGTAAAACGCTGTTTAAAGTGATTTGTAAATCTTTGATGTATAAAAAAATTATATTTCCGAGAATGGAATGAATCAGGTCTTTGATTTAATACATTTTCATTCTTGGTATTTGGATTCCTCTTTCTTTAAAGAACATGCAATCTGTTGAAGGAATAGTTTGACATTTTGGAAAATATGCTCATTTGCATTCCTGCTGAGAGGTGATGTTTATAGATATTGATACCACTCATGTCTATCAATTCGAAATGAAGCTTCAGACTGCAGCCAATCAGCTTCACTGAGCCTAAAGACTGGAAACATCTGGCCTGTCTCCGTCCAAAAAGCTGCCTACATGCTGGAACCAGCTGTAACAGTGACGGGCCCAATTGGAGGTGATGGTTTCTAGATCTCTGTAGTGAACACCCCTTTCAGAGGGAACTAAAAGCATGTGTGTAACCCATTGTCTTTATTGAGTACACGCAATTTAGATATATGGAGTTGCGATGAGTGCAAACAATTGTCAGTTACCTGCAGGCGATGATCCTTTAAAGAGACTGGCACCACTGCAGCACACCTGCCTAAATAGACTGGCCTGGATGATTGGACCGTGCCATGCTACCTGAGACAGAGGGATGTCCTCAACGGCCAGGCTATTCTGCACTACTAGGGAGCGAGGTCTACTCTCCCCTTCCAATTAACATGGACTCGCTGACTGCTATATACCCTGCCATGGGAGATGGCTTGGAGTGTCTCCTGTTCCATGGAGTGCTCATTATGAGTGTCTCTTGCTTCATGGAGACCTCACTATGTTTGTCTGTAACTTTAGTTCGTAATTGTTCGTCACTAAGATTTGTTCCCCATCCAAAATGTGTAAATAGCATTGGGGCAATAAAATCCTTATTTTTCACACCTTACCCTGCCTTCCCAGTTTTGCTTACTGTGGTCCTTCACAACCTCGGAGGCTCAATAATTATAAGATAATTTATATTATATCTTGTTTGTGTTCAATCCATAAAAAATTATACATTTGGATTCAGCTGGTAGATGGATTGGTTACCTTTTGGACAGAGCCACATTATATCTGTAATTAAAGTAAAGACAGACAGACAGACATTCTTGTTTGCTTTCGTTACTCATATTTAATCATACATTCACATTACATTAACCAAAGAGAATGTTTCAGTAAAAAATATGACACCATGTCAGATAATAACCATGAGGATGGAAAACATTAAGACTGAAGGTTGAGCTCCCTTTCGGTCAGTGACATTAGTGAGCGCCCCTCCAGAGACTGCGGCCTGGCACAGACGATGCTCTCTGGCAGGAAAACCTTCTTCTTGTTCTTCTGCAGCCACCCCCAGAGGTACCTCACCTTCCTGTCACACAGCCAGGGGTTGGAGGTCAGGTCCAGCCCCTCCTCCTCCAGGGAGCTCAGAGGGTCCAGCAAACCTGCAGGGATGTGGCTCAGCTGGTTTTCATCCAGACACAACAGTTTGAGCTGACTGAGCTCCTGAAAAAGGTTTTTGGGGAGTTTGTTGAGGTTATTCCGAGAGAGGAACAGATAGGTAAGGTTACGGCTGCTCTGAAATACAGATGCATCCAGAGTGTCTAGCTTGTTGTTACGCAGGTTTAACCTCTCGAGTTTGTTCAGCAGGTCCAGAGAATTTGCAGAGATCTGGTCCAGGCGGTTATTGGCAAGGTCTAGATTCTCCAGGTGGGGCAGCTTCTGAAGCAGCGCCGCTGGGACCTTCGTTAAACTGTTCCCAGATATATCCAACCAGGTGATGCTGCTGTTATCCGGCAGCCACTCAGCGTCAGCTTTTTCAATCGCATTATTCTTCAGCACCAAGTTGCGGAGTGGGGCGTGGTCGAAGACATCTGCAGGCAGGACGGACAGTTGGTTCCCTGTGAGATCCAAAGTGTCAAGGTGAGGAACGCCCCTGAGGAGATGAGCAGAAAGGTTCTGCAGGTGGTTGCTGTACAGGTGGAGCCCCTGCAGCAGGGGCGTGGCGCTCAGCTGCTGCTCGGAGATGGAGGTGATGTTCGTGAACTGGAGGGTCACCAAGGTGGTGTTCTGCCAGAGACCCTCGGAGGGGTACTCTGTCAGAGGGACCTCATTGCAGACCACCTCCGCTCTTCTGCGGTAGCATTTGCAAAGTGGCGGGCAGGAGAGAGCGCCATGGCAGAGATATGCCAACGAGAGAACGGCAAGGGCACACCAGGACTTCATTACTACAAGAAGAAGAGATAGAGTTAAAGATGAGGAAAAGATAGAAATTACTTAAAGATTTCACCACTGCAAAACATCACAAATCCATTCCAGTTTGAACACACGGTGATCAGTATCACGAGTTAGAAATATTACTTACTGTTGTATGAGTACTTCTAGTTGCACGAGGAGCAGCCGGACTGATCCTTATGTCAGATTCATCAGTGGTCATTACTGAGTCCTTTGGGGAGCAGAATCCTGATTTAATCATTACTTATTGAGTAAACACAGTCATGCGTCAAGGGCAGTCCGTTGCAACAGGCTGTGTGACTCAAAGCTGCAGGGAAAGTACAACACTTTGAAACATTGAAATGACATGTTATATTTTATTTAATGCAGTTTTAATGTTCTAATAGAAACGGACAATTCTGAAATTGAGGTCTAAATAATCATGCAAGTTTAATAATTTTACGTCACTGATTTACAAAACTAAGTTAGATGTTTACATTATTTTGCACTTTGGATTTTTTTTAGATATGGGCCATTAGGAGGAGCATGTAAGACATAGATACAATGCATGATAATCAATTTAAAATTAGATGGATTATATTTATTTTTCTGAAACTTTAATTAATCTTCAGAAAAGTTAATCATGCCACAGAATTTTAGATAAATTATTATATATATTTTTTAAGTTGCATAGTTTTAATAGCAGTAGGCACTGAACAAGAGTTCAATAAATGCCTTATATCGTATAATGTAACTACTTAATTTACTCCACTAATACATTTGAAGAGTACAATGTGTCTGTATTTGTTAGATTGTTTCCATTGTGCCAAAGCAGGAACATATGGATGCCTCTACTTCTCTGAAAGTTTCCATAATAATGTTAAAATACTCCTGCGTCCATACAGTAATATATATGTATTCCAGGTGGTATTGAACATAAAATCAATTCACAGTTAGGGCGCAATTTACTGTTGTAGCTGGCTGAGTTTGAGCAAATTTTACCTTCATAATACTGGGTATAAACATCTCTCAATAACATATTCTATTCATGTTTTGTATGTAAAGCCGGGGATCGAGCGGCTGATCTTCAGATTGAAGGATGACCTGCTCTTCCACTGCACCACAGAAAGTAAATGTACCATCCATCACTTGCAACAAATATGTAATGAAACAAACACACATCCAATCATGCAAAATGATAAGGTATTTTATAAATAACATTCTTTCATGACCTTGGACCAGATAAGGCTTTGAACCTGTTATGTAAAGCTTTAGTCTTTTTATTTACCAATGCTTAAACCAATATGAGGATGACATACAATAAATAACCCTCTTACCGACCTGTAATGCAATCCATCCTCACATAGGAAGCAGAATAACGTTTAAACTGGTTAATTAGTTAGTTATAGTGCACCATGTTCTTGATACAGCACATGAGATATACAGAATACTACAATATGTGAGGCAACAGATTGTTCTTTTATTTACTTTTTATCCATATATTTGAGGTAACATTAAGAAAGCAGTGGTGGAGGAAATATTCAGTTCCTGTCTTGTAAAAAAATGCAAAACAAAGTCATGCATTGAAAATATGTCTGAAGTAAAATGTATATAGTATCAAAAGTAACATACAGATGATGCAGAAAATGTCCCTGTGAGTATGATACCATTTGTAGATAAATATATAGAGTATATTACAGTATTATTGATATATTAATAGTGAAAGTAGTGAAAAATCTCTAAAATAAATGTATTGCAGTAAAAACAAGAATTCTATTTGAATTGTGGTGTGGTGTGGTACCTCAAATGTATCTACTACACTTAACCCACTACTGCAAGAAGCACATCCTTTTCAGAAATATAAATCAAAAAGGAAAAGAGACAAATTAATGTTGAATCACGATGAAGGAAGGCTGGGTGTCACCTGAGGTTGTAGCGGTCGGTACAGCAGGTTTCAAGGTTATTTAACCGGAACACACAGTCACACAGCTGATAGACGGAATGGATACGACCCGCTGTATGAAATACAATTTTAGCAGATGGGCAACATGATGAACCATTACATTATGTATGATGAGTGCCAGTTAGCTTTAGGCTGTTCTGAAAGATTTATTTCAGTCAAGCCCACTCACTCCACATGCAGTGGCGAGATAGAAACAGACCTATTCTGGTAAAGTTCAAACAGTCTCCTGAAATACATGGTAGTCAGATGTAACACCTCTGAAGCATCACTACAATACTCCTGGAACACATTTGTGTTTATAATGTCGATGTTGTGACATCACTGTATGGTTTTTAATGAGTAGATCTTAAGACCGGTAACTAATAATTCAGGGACAGTTGAATAGATTAAACAGACGTTATAAAACATGTATTGGTGAGCTTTAGAGGGGCTGGTAAACAGACTTCTTCTGACAAAACCATTGAACTTGATTTTATCTGTACAGATTTCATTCACTGCCTGTTTACTGGTTAATGCACCGTCTACATTTTACTGAAGGTCGTGGAATTCAGACTGACTGGTTACAAATAAGACATCAAGGCACAATACATAATCATGCTTTTTTTATATTGATATAATTCCAAAATGTTGCATTTTAATAAACAATGAATGAAACATGAATTATCAATTTTCTGGGCCAGAGAATTTATTGGAATTTCTCATGAATGGCGAGAATATAACACATTGTTTATGTTCAATTCACATTATTCTGTCTTGTGTGGTAATACATCTACTTTGTGTAATGAAAACGGTATTCATTTAAAAGACAAGCATATATTGTTAAATGTGCTGCTGACTTATAACCATAAAAATAGAACGATCATATACTATAAGCTACACTTTCTGTGTTACAATACACAGACAGACCTCTTATCCTATATACAAATGTTCACACACATGCCAAACACCTCAAACAAATCCACGTGAGTCACTGCCTCTGACAGAATAAAAAGTCCATGTTTTTCTCATGATGGTTATAAAATAAGGCAGTTTTAATCACAGTGTTGTTGTTTTTTTTCCTTTTTAGACGAAGTCTGACTATTATGAATGCTCATTTTCTTCTTCTTAAAATGACAGTCAGCCCCAGTTCTCATGACAACTGCCAGTTTCTATGAATGTTTCTGTCCATGATTAGCGTTGTTTTTTTCAGTCTATTTCCCTGACAACAAAAAAAAACACATGTAGGCACTGCTTCCAGACTGCAGTCATTAATCCACAAGGATGAAAAGACATCTTTGATCAGCCAGGGTTAACTGTGAAGAGAAAGAGAGAGGGAGAGAAAATGATGTGAAAACCTGGGATGCTACCAACAGAATGACTGGACTTCAAAGGCACGCCCACACAAAATCCACACGTATTAAACGAGGAAGCTATCCGGTAACCACACAATGCATGAGTAAAATGCAAAAAAAACACAAAAAACGGACAGATATGGGAATAATCTTAGCCTGTATGTTTGCAAGAGGTGAAATGTGAAAGCACATTATACGCTTGTTTGAATTATTTATTTATTTTGTACTATAGTTTAAAGAAAAGATTTATAGCGCACATGTCTGTACATTATATAGTATGTGAAGCAACAACCAGCAGATGGTTCGCTTAGCTTAACATAAAGAGTGAAAAGGGGGAGGCAGCTACCCTGGCAACATTCTGGATATTTGTTATCAGGCTTTGTTTGAGAGTAAACTACAGTGCTGCTGGTAGATGGATTTAGGAAAGAACCGGTTTATGCTAAGTTAACTGACGTCATATTAAATGCACAAACATGAGAGTTGTATAGTCACGCAACTCTGCTGGAAATCAAATATGTGCATTTCCCACAAAATTGACAAACTATTGCTTTAATATTGTACTTCTTGCAAACATGCAGACCAATATCTCCCCATATTAATCTGCTTTTTATTCAATAAGCATGTTCACTAAGTATACCTCCCAAACCATCAAACTATTCTTGAAGCAACAATGTTGTTCAAACACTGAATTTCCATTCAACTGAAAATGGTAAAAAAAAAAAAAAAAAACACACAAAAACATGCCTCACACACACGTAGAGGTTCAGTTACCCTCCGTACCCCCTCTTTCACTTCCATCAGAAGAACATATCATCATCATCATCATTATCGAAATCATCCAACGGCCAACTCCAGTCGTTGAGGCCAAACTCAAGCAATCTGAAACAGTATCAAGTATGAGGTTCATATCGAGGTCAAAGACTTTTCGTTCGTCATAACTGCTGGGGCCAAGCTCAGCAGGGGGCAGTGTCGAGCAGCGAGTAGTTAATCGAGTGACTGCTTGTTAGGATGATGCTAGTGTTAATGCACACGGCAGCACGGCGTAATGGATGACGGACAGGCGCAACAAGTTCTGCTACTTACAGTCTCCCAGCGTGAGAGACATTAGAATGATGGGGTCAGAGGTCAATGGTCAGTGGAGGATGATACGGAGCATGGGGCCACTGCTGAGGGATGAGAGCCAGTTAGATTGTGACAGAGAGCAAACTCAACTCAGTGTCTTAGTCAATGGTAGAAAACAAGACCGTTAGTGACTCATCATGGTTTCCTACTAAATTAGGTGGATAATGATGCGGTGTGAACAGCCATGTTGCAGCATTAATGCAGCATGCTGCATATAGCGTCATGCAACATTAATGCTGCATACAGCGTATGCAAATGACTCTAAATTACTTTAAATCCTGTCAGCCACAGCTTTAGACCCCTTTCAACTGCATGATTGAGAACCATCAGCAGAAACAACAAAGTAAGTAGTAAGGCTAGTTGTTTTGGTTTATTTTTTTATTACCAAAATTTACTAACATTTAAATTGATTTCTGCATAATTAGCTAATATTGGGGTTCTCAATACTCAAGGACAGATTATCTAACAACAAATTAAGTTCTCTAGTGACAAGATCACAAGATCAGGTGAGAATAATTAGGAAAAGACACAAATTAGCTGTTAATTAGCATCAGAGTCCAAAAGTAATCAGTTTTAAATGATGTATTTTGACCAAAAGAATCTGAAATGACAATTTTGCGATTTTTAAAATGAAGAAACACATTTCTGGAATTTTGAAAAATAAAAAGTGTTACTGCAGTCATTTAAAAAATAAAAATAGAACAGAAACAAGTCAAGCTTTTATATGGTTGACACATGTATAATATGTGTTTGTATGGAGTCAAACCTTCCCAGTCCTCACCTTGTTTTCCCTGATGGCGGTTGCTGCCTGCTGGCCTGGATCTTGATGGCCCCGCGGTGGGTGGACATACGAGGCGAACCCCTGGGTGAAGATCGCGGGGAGACTCGCGGAGAGGAGCGTGCCGTGGCTTCAGGAAGGTTGTTTTGCGCTGCCGAGGGAGGACTCATTGTTGGGTGTTTCCTGGGGATGCGTTTGAGCAGGTGGCTGACCCAGCGCTGCTGCTCCTCCTGAGAGTTGGTCAGCAGGAGCAGCTCTTTGGCAGTGGACATGTCGTAGTTCACTGTAAAAGAAAGGGATTCAAACAGATTGCAAACAGCATTTTCCCAAAGTAATCAAATCCAAGTAATATTTAATTATCATCAAATGCATCACACGCGGTGGTATGGCTGATGGTCCTACGCTCTACACTAGCTCTTGAATGAGTGTACTGACCCTTGCATGGCACTATAACTTCCTCCTTTCGGTCCAGGTGATCTTTGTGGCACTTGGTGTGGCAGCGGCGGCACTCAAGGGCCGGCGGGGGCTTGAAAACGTGCCACAGGGGCCGAGTGCAGGCCTCGCAGCTAGAGGGGAAGTGGTACAGAGTGAGGATGAACTCATGCCCCTTGTGGCTGATGTAGGAGGGACGATCGCCGTACACCATAGGCTCCACTACGAGCTCCTGTTCACGTTTAATCTCGCCTTCATTGGCATACAGGATCTGGGGAGAGAAAAAGAAAGGAAAAGGAACTTCATTGAAGATTTATTGAGGTAGACAATTTAATTGAGAATATGATTCATACCCGACAGTCCGTAGGAGGGAGAAGGAAAAGAAAGAGACGTCAACAGGAAGTGTCCTAGCTCATTACCTGGAATATCCTTGGAATTTCTTTGGCATCTGCACGGTACACATCAGTATGAGTGACAGGTCGGACATGAAACAGCTTACTGTAGGAGGGAGAGCGAGAGGGATGAGTTAACAGTAGGCCGAGGAAAAAAAGGGTAATTAATAAGTGCACAAAAAAAACGTTTTAACGTCTGTCTTTTGTTCTAGTTCTGTATATCTGTCTAATTAAATCTCCGGCAGGAGAATAATGTTATCGCTTACATGTGTGCATGAGTGAGAGAGTGTGCACCTCTGTCTGTCCACGCCTACTCTCACATTCTGCTGCAGAAAACTGCATCATATTTCGGGTGGCCAGCCATGGCTGCATGCTCAACCGGCTTTTGTGATTGCGGTGACAAACACTTTCTCAAAACACCTTTTTATTGACAGTTTTATATATTTGATGTAATTGACTCCTTGCTCACTTAATACTCTTAACCTAGTGATAATGCCGCAAAGGAAAAACACTTCCAATACATTAGTTGCACACACATACACACAAATATGAGATGAGATCTGGACTCTACTGAGTGCACCTGTCTATTTGTTGTTATTTTTGCTTTTAGCCACAATAAAGGATATGTCTCTGGTAACTGGTAATATTAGCATGCTAACACACATAACTAGCATTTAGCACAGCCTCACTAGTATGGCAGTTGACTCTTATTAGTATCAACTCTAATAACCATAATAGCATTCTTCATACCCTTGTCATTAATTTTTGGTATTACATGATTAAACCATGTGTTAAAATCACTCACTCGATGTCCAGGGTCATGAAAGGGTTTGCCTGCTCTCGGTCCAGCTCGCTGTTATAGAACAGGATCTTCCTGCTGCTCACAACTACATACTTTAAAAGGAAAGGGACACAAGGGCCAACAAGTTAGAGGGGGGCTTTACGAAATGGTAATGGTAATTACAAAGAAAACAAAACTGTAGATGTGAGATAATAGAGGTGGGTACATTACTTTTTTGTCCCAGCCAAACCGCTTTGTGTTCTTGGTAGGAAGTGAAATCCAGCCCTCGAGCCTCGAGTCTAGTTTGCAGAGAAAAAAAATGGAAGATTTTAACAACAAAGAGGAGAGCTGCCTTTAATCACCTGAACAACTTAAAAGAACACCCTGACATTTTGAAATGGCAGCACTTTAAAAACAGACCCTCATCAATTGGAGAGGAAATTATTCATGGCTATAACCAAAGGGCAAGTGGCATAAAGCTTTGCTACTTGAGTTCAACAACAGACTATTCAGTGGGAGCTATACGAGTTATAAGGAAGATCCAGCACAAAACATGGCAAGTGTCTCGTGGGAGAATTCAATTTAAATGGAGAGTGCCTTATTTTGATGTGAGGAAAAACTCTACACTCCAACTTCACTCTTAGAAAAATCCCCACATTTTTTGCAGTGGGATAAATTTGACCAAAGCAGCATCAAGCTGCAAGTATTCACATGTCCAGTGAGCGCTGAAAATAATTAATGTACAGCAGAGTCAACAGAGTAGAGGGATTAACAGAGACTTTGCAGGGTTGAACCAGGGTTTGGGCCACTTTTTTTTGGATAGATTAATGTTATAAACATTTGTTTCATTTGCATCCCCATCCCAGGTTCCCATGCAGGGTCACCTGCATGTTCAGCCTCAGGGGGCTGCTCGCAAGTGAGGGCCAGGGGACGGTGGGCCCGCTCCACCTGTCCGCCATATTCATCCTCATCCTCAGAGTCGAAGAGAGTGTGATCAGAGTGAAGGCTGGGCCGGGTGTCGACGCAGACAGATTTGTGTGAGCGCTGATAGGTGAAGGACATTGATTCTGAGGTGTGAGAGTGAGTAATGCGCACTGTGCCGGACCATGAAGAGGACATTTGTAGTGAAATGAGGAGGGGGGAGTGGGTGGTAGAGGAAGAAGCATAAAGAGGAAAAGGTCAAAAACAATTGGCCTGGAAGAGACTCAAAGGGAAAACAAAGGACACAGCACAAACTCAGGAAGAGAGACTGCAGGAGGAGGAATGCAGGAAGTGCATGCAAAAGTGTTTTCGCTCACTGGCTTTTGGCTTTGGAGTGTTCATGTTGGTGCCAAATTATAGCATGCTTTGTCTACCTGGGTATCCTTCACTCGTGTCCAGGTCGTTGCCACTGCTGATGCTCGTAGAGTCCAGAGAGTGAACGCTGAGAGAAGTGATCTGGCATCGAAGCTGCTCGATGTCACTGTCTTTGCTGGCCAACGTCATCTGAAGATCCAGACGCCCCTGGTTCTCTTCTGCGATCACCTGAATAACACAAGTGAGCAGGTTTTTAAGTGGAGTTCAATGTATTTTCTATAATTTGCAGTTATTGGAACACAAAATAATTGCACACGTTTTTAAATTGAATGTGTATGCATTTGTGCCATTTGTCGGCATACTGACCGCCTGCATGTCCGTCAGCTCTCTCTGGTACTTGATGATGGTGCTGTTGAGCTTCTCCTTCTCCGTTCTCAGCTCCAGCTGCAGCTTCCTGTTCGCCTTCTCCTTCCTGTGCACCTCGGTGTCAATGCTTCGGTGGCCTCCTCGCACCGTCTCCCTCCTGTTCATTACCTCGGCCAACTTGTTAATGGCCTGGGAGATAGACATATTTGTGAATTCAGTAAATACACAGGGAAAGCAGAAATATCAATGTTGTTGCAAGATAGATAAAAAAAAAAAAACTGGTTTCAGATCTCAGTTATTTTGCCCAGAGTTCAACACAAGCCTGCAGCTGAACATTATTCTTAACAACAAATGATGTGACATAACAATCGTAAAAAGTCAGACAATAAAAGTAGGAAAGTATAGAAAGTATTCCAGGCTTTCCAGACCTGTGTAGGCGCCCAGACACACACCTGAATTTTTAGTGTCCTTTCATTCTGCAGCAGCTTTTCAAAGGACAGTTTGAGTGAGTTCATCTGCTTCTCCTCCTCCTTGGCTTTCTGGAGCTCTGTATAAATAGCAGAGAAGAATATTAATTCAGGGCTTATAAACTTTACTTACTTAGCATAAGTTTTTTAGAGAAGTAACCCATTAATTATAGTGCAAGTTTGAAGACTGATATTCTGCCATACAGACACTTGGTTCCCTGATGAAAAGATTAATGGCTACTTCTCATGACATTTTAAGTTCACCTCATCCCGTAAATCATCTGGATATGTAAGACAGCTTTTCAACACATTTCCCAGGGCCGAGGGAAATGTCATTCCTGCAGAAATCTCCCTCATTAACTCCAAATGACACTCACCTTGCTGCATGTTTTTCAGCTGATTGTTGAGCTCCTCTTTCTCGCTGGCCAGGTTGGCCACATCCACCGTCAGAGTGCGATTGGACTCTTCCAGCTGTAGAGATTGTTAGAGTAGCAAACAAACCAACATTACTTAATTTGCATTTTAGTGGATTTTTGGGTGGTATGCTAAAGATGTAGCCTGGTACCAGCCGAATTTAGCCCCGCCCACAACATTTGATGTCTGGAAGTTCGGTCTGGCACTGCTCCGTTGGGGAGAAATTATCCAAAAGCAAACATTTAAAAAAAAAAATTGTGTGTGCAGTCACATGGTAATAAAAACAATATCAGTATACTCCTTTAAAGGTTTACACGTTGGTGCCATGCTGTCGAATCACACTCAAAAGCGGCTTCGTCTGCGAGCGAGTGACGCAAGATCCCCTTAGCCGCACAGAAAGAATGGAAAAAATAATAATCGAAAAATATGTTTTATTTTGAAGAATGACCGGATACATCCGTCTGTGCGTCTGAGCCTCTTAGTCTTGACACATGTCAAGAGGTTACGTGATAACGTTACTCCGAAAATGAAATTTAAATGTACGTTTCAAATCTGCTGGAGTGCCGGTGTTCTGGATAAAATTAATGGCAGAAAATCCTGAAAACCTGCAAGCAACATCCAAACCATGAATGTGAATACAGATCCCGATCAGTAGTGTTGCATGCTGCTGGGTGTGGAAACTATGAGAGTGAGTAGGGACGCGAGGACTACTATAAATGTCAGTCAGTGATCATCAACATTATGTGTTAGAGTAAATTTAACATTTTCTCTGAGCCATAGAATATAGTCGTGGCCGGCGATCTCAGAGGCCGGGCCGCTTGATGACAGAGGCCCACCGGGGATTTCCCCGGTGTCCCCTATGGCTAGTCCGCCCCTACTTTGCGGTAAATAGGATGTATATGCAGCGAATAGGTTTACAGATGCGCTCCTTAGCGCCATTTATTGTCGGGAGTTTGAATAGGAACGAACGCGCCTCGGCCCAAAATCAGAATTTTTTTTTTGCCTTGAGAAATTGGTTGTGTGGCGTGAGTGCGTGTGAAAACATGCAAAAGCGTGTGTCACACGGCGAAACCGTGAGAGTTGGTAGCTCTGTTAATAGATACTTTTGGTACAGGAGAGAACTCATTATAATTCTAAATTAAGTCTTAAAACAACTCAAAAAGTCATTAATTATGGCTAAAGATGCCCAATATTGCAATTTTACGTAATATTTCATAATCAACTAAAAACGGTGCCGAGCCCGACTCTAATCTCACCGAGTTGATGGTGGCCTCCTTGTCGCCGAGCTCTTGTTTATGTCTTGCCATCATGTCTTTGATCTCCAGCTCCTTCATGATCTTCTCCTTCTCCAGATCGGAGTACTGCTCCTCCGCGATGGAGCGAGCCAGCTGCTCTGAGTCAGCCTTGGTCAAACTGGCTTCCAGCTGGGCTGCCATGGAATCCCTGCAGAGGGAGGATGGGAAGGAACAGTTATTACCGTGTTATTAAACTGCAAGAACTGGATACCGTACATATTTTACTGCAAAAACCCCTGCTGTTAGGGTGCCTATAGAGTGGAAACACATTCTTCAATATTGACCTTTTTGTCAATGCAGGATTTTCCAACCCTAGAGTTAGATTAGATTATAGTTTTAACTTTTTGTCTCCAGTAATATTTGTCTGTAGTGCATCTGGGGTAGGCTGCTAATCAGGTTCACTCATTCAGTTAAAATTGAAGTCCTCAATTTAGCCTGAGATTAAATCACTGAGGGCAAAGAACACTAATCTGGACGTCTGTTGCATTCTTTAAAAAAACAAAAAAAAAACAGATCAATGTTATCTTTGTACCGTTATCTTGTGGGTGCCACTGACCATTAACACTAAAACCTCAACAAACACGTTTTTAAAGATTTTTTAAATCATGCTTTAATTCCATGCTTTAATGCATACCACCTTGTTTGTGTTCCATGCTTTATACTTTCATTGTATATCATTTAACATGTTCCGCCTTTAAATATTCATGTTTTGTGCTATTTTGAAGCTGTACTTTTTGTTTTGAACTTTTTTTTCTTGTTTCTTTGATAAATCGTGTTTTATGCTAATATTTAAACCTGAATAGAAATATCAGGTTATTTTAGTGTTGCCGGGTCTCTGGTGTGGTGCTGACTGGATACCTCTCCTCGCTATATTCTTCCAGTCGTAGCTGCACCCCTTTGTACAGCTTATGCCTCTCATCACACTCGTCCTTCAGCTCACGGATCTGCGTCTTGTAAAGGGTCTTTGAAGGAAAACAGACGGAGATTCAGTTAATTTCACATCACAGATTGAGATGGAGTTGAAAAATAAACTCCTTCTCTGCTCATATCTTCCCATTCAAGCCCCATATTATAGGTCAATTTAGATTGATTTTGCTATTCTGAAAACAAGACGCAGAAAAGAAGAAATACAGATTAGAATTACTGTGAAATACTGCTCAGCCTCCAGTTGGTCTTTCAGTTCCTTCAGCTGGCCACCAGCATCCTGCTTCTCCCTGGAACAGGACCAACAAGCTGTCAATCACTGCTCCTGGCCAACTAACACCCAGAGCCAAAGCACTTTCCTCAACCTCTCCACAACAATTTGCCAACGGCACTACAACAAACTCAGATGCATTGTTGTTTATATTTAATGGGTATTATGCTCAATATGCCATTATGTGTGTTTGACCTGCGTAGCTCCTGGTTCTGTTTCTCCAGAACCTGCTTCATGTCCAGCATGTGGTTGAGCTCCTGTTTGAGCTGTTTCTCTGATGAGGAGAGCACCAACACCTGCTGGTTCTGCATCTTAAGATCGCTCTGGCTCATGCTCCGCTTGTGGATCTCCTGCTCCAGACGCAAATTCAGGCTCTTTACCTGCGCACACGCACACACGCACACACGCACACACACACACACACACACACACACACACACACACACACACACACACACACACACACACACACACACACACATCAATGGTGGCACTAATGGACAGTTATGGGGAACAATAAGCTGCAGAACAAAGACTTATGGCTCCAAGTAATGCTTATTTTCATTATGGATTGCTTTATCAAATTGTTGAGCCCATAAAAAGGAAAAAATAAATTGAAAATAAAAAAGACAAATGCCCATCACAAGGTTCCAAAAGTCAAGGTGTCATTTCCCCATTGCTTATTTTGTCTGAACATTAGTTAAAAAACTGGTTATGATAGAAGGAAATATATTAAAAAGCAGCAAATAATGAAAATGGAGAAAGAAAACCGTTGTTTGACATTTCTATTTGATAAGACTGTCTATTAGTTCTGATAATGGCACTAATGTTCCATCAAGCAATTCATTGATTGGGACGCACCTCTTCAGAAAGTTTCTCCTTCTGTGCATGCAGCTCAGCCAGTTTGTGCTGCGCCTGCTTGTAGTCGCAGTCCAGCATGGAGTAGTCCTTCTCTTGTTGCAGCAGCTTTCCCTCTACCTGCAGCTTGACGCTGCGCTCCTCCTGCAGGTTGAACTCCATCTCTGAACCAAACAAAACAAGGAGGATTATCTACCCAGCACTCAATGTGCCACTAGAAGGCCAGCGTGTTATAGTTTTCTATCTTTCATTTCTTCTCAGGCCTTCCTCAATAACTGAAGACACTTTTTCCACTTTCATTATTGATATCATCCGTGCTCTTTTATGTTTTCATTTAAATTTGAGCGAAGTGAGCAAAGTAAAGCACAATTTAAACTACGGACCATATGCTGAAGCACTTTATCCATCCTGCAATCATCTTTCAGACTCTTGTCCTCCCACTTGCTCACCTTTTAGGGCCTCAGACTTAGCCTCCTCAATGGTCTGGTAGGTTTTGTTTTCATCTGCAAGCTTGGCTTTGGTGGCCTTGTGTTCTGCCTCTTCTTGCTCCAGACTCTGCTGGAGCGACTTCACCTTGAATGTCAAGTCAATCTCTTGGTTGCTCTTCTCCTATAGAATTAAAGGGGATATTGGGTTTTCTTATTGGCTATCATTACCTCGGGGTGTTTTGTGTATCACGTCCATTTTTTAAATACTGGAGAACAATGACAATGTAATCTAGAAATGTTAAACTGAAATGTTAAACTGAAGTCTCTTGGAATAGCCTTGACTCTCAAATCATATTGGAAATCAGCAATTAGAAATGACAACTAACCTTCTCGAAGTCATTGAGCTTTTCGTGGAGCTGCTTCTTTTCAGTCTGGACCTTAGAGAGACATGACTTCACCTCCTTCACCTCCTCTTCCAGGCCAGAGATACGTCCTGAAGTGGATTGATTGGAAAAGAGATGAGGAAATAATGACAAAAAAATGATGAAAAGGAAAAAAAATTCTTTTATAATTTCTTCGCAGAAAAAACTACAAGAAAATGCACCTGACATTGTTCAGATTCAAACAAATCCGAGGTGAGACGTTACATAACGCTCATGCTCCCTCCAATGTATGAAGAACAACACACTTAATGTGTTTTTTCCCTTTAACTAACTCCACCCATGTGGAGAGTTCTACCAGGGGAAAAAAGCACGAGCCATCACAGCAAACAGCAGCACTTTTGTTTTGATACGTCCCCTCTGACCTCAGTGACTGGCCTCCTCTCTGCATGGACTGAGCAAGTTGAAGTTTCCAAACAGCACAAGAGGTGCTGGCTCTGGTCCGGCTTTGGCTTTCACAGCCTCTTGCTTCACATGAGCCTTTTGAACAGATGTTTCCACCTATGATCGGATATTTCCCAAGGACTGGTCCAAAAAAACGATCTAATAACCATGTCCAGCCTCCAGCTCCAAGTTGTGCAACGCCTTTTTTCCTGCTACTGAGGAGATGTTTACTGACTGAGCCCATGAAGATCACCAGATTACCTGCACTTACGTCAGTGAATAAACCTTTTCGACTGGTACATTCTAAATTAGCAAAAATTGCAACATTTTAATAGACAAATTAAAGTTTGTAATATGACACACTTTAAAATAATCATTGTCAAAGGTTGACAGTGTTTTTCTTTTGCTTATTGTACATTTCCAACCACTGTGTGCAGGCCATGTCTATAATCAGACTAATAAAGTGAGACTATGTAACAATTTCTCAACAGCAGCCTCTGTAACTCCAACTGACAATTTTGGTATTATGTTTAGCATTTAGCTAAAATGCTAAGCTATAATAGAGAAATGGTAGAACCCTTCTAATGTCAGCAAACTGACTCCTTTAATATCTGTCATTCAGCTTGCTATCATTAGCTCCCAAACTGGTCATACCAGACCAAATTAAGCTGAGGCAACAGCACCTCTGTATGTAATGAACTGAACAACTTTTTCTTTGCAATTAAACTTTTAATTTGTCAGATGAAGTGACATATTTATTCTCTCCCAAGTTCCATAGTCTTGTGTTTATACTGCGTAGAACAACTTATTGAATTGCTTGTTCAAAGTGTATTAGACAGCCATGCCTCACCTTGCAGGTCAGTAATAGTTTCGGTCCGGAGGTCATGGTCTCTTTTCTCCTCCTCCAGCTCGGCCTGCAGCCCCATCAGCTGCTTCTCCAGCTCCATCTTGCTGTTTTCAAGCTGGCTGCACTTTTCCTGCATCTCCCTGAGGCTGACCTCCAGGCTCTGAGCCTGTTTCTGTGCCTCCGCCTGACTCTTCTTCAGCCGTGCTGCCGCCTCCTGCTCTGCCTGCAGCACGGTGTTGGCCTCCTCGAGCTACCGATGAGAAACAGATAGGATGAAACTTTTCGCTGCAGGCTGAACTGGGTCAGCGCAGCAGCACATTCAAAAAGGATTTAATTAGGCAAAAGCAGAGGGATAATGAAAACGGCAGTCACAGTTGCTTGCTTGAATATGTATTATTAAATTAGCATGTTTGATTTACATAAGTAGGAAAACTACAGTGAAGCATAATAAAAAAACATCTAATTAGGGGAATTTAATAAGCTCCCACTCACTTGTCTCTGTAGCTGGATGTTCTTCTCATTGGAGATCTGGGAATTATGGTTCTTCTTTCTAAGATCCTCGAGCTGGTCCCTCAGATTGTTCACTTAAGATACAGAGAAATAAAAGAGATAATACAATAAGTGATGAATCGCATTTAGTGGACCCTGGAAAATACCACAATCCACCCACTGATAGCCAACATATATAGAATATATACTGAGATATAAACAGTGGGATGCAAATCTGCCAGATATCCTTGTGGTTTATTACAATGTTTTAATGAGTTAACAGTCAGACTGATAGAACAATTTTGCAAGTAAAATATATGAAAATGAGAACCACTAAAGACCTACATAAATAAACAGTTCGTTGATTAATCTGCTTCCCATGAAATCAGATGCATTTTGGATCTTATTTCTAAAGTTACAAACAAAATATTTAGACATATTCCCAGCTGCTCACATTCGTTCTCCAGGCTGCGCTTTCTGTCAGATTCGATCTCGACCTTGCGCAGGTTTTCTGTGCTCTGGTGCTGCAGGAGAGCTCTCTCCCTCTCCAGCTGCCTCAGTGAGGCCTCCACTTTCTGCCTGCTACTCATCTAATCAAAAAGGAAAACACAACGATGCTGAGTGGAGTGAATATCTACTTTATCACATGAGGTACATGGTTGGAATGGGATATTACCTCCTTGTCTAATTCTTTGGCCAGCTTGTCTAAACGGTTGGTGGCATTTCTGGAGGAGAGAAGAGTTTTATTGCAGACTTCACTACACACAAATCATTGAATTAAGAATTTACTGATGGAACATGTTGGAAGCGAATTGATGTTCCTTTCTTTTTAACATCTATCTCATCAGAAACTCTGAAAGCAACAGCGTTATAGGATGGGATGCCACTTTCTGTTGTGTAAAGCAATCAAACACATTTTCTGCGTTATCGAAACGGATCGCACACAACAAGAACTCCAATCTTCACAGAGATGGCCTGTTTTCTTAATACTAATTATACCACTGCCTCAAAATGTATGTACTAATGATCAACATACAAAATGCTTCAGTCGCAACCTTTAAAATGTTGACTATAAATTGGATTGTCAGATGTTTAGTTCAAGACATTCCTACATTTCCTTCACTCAAAGTTTTGCCAATTTAATCTTGTAATGGGACGCTTTATCATAACAGAAAAGTTAACGATGGTTTGCAGTAAATGGTAAAATATTTGCATTGAAAGACAATGTTGCTCAGCTCTGCCGGTGTTATTTGTTTAGTCGTACTTGCACTTGTGACCCAGCTCATCTTTGGCCTGCATCTCATGGTCGACCTGCTCCTCCAGCTGATGAAGCTTTTTCTGCAGCTGCTCAGATAAACAGACAAAGGCCAGAAAAGGAATATGCTATTATCTAATGGTCATTTCCATCTTTGATTCTATGTCTTTTATCTCTCCTCTGTTACCATACTATCAAAACCACATGCACAAAAACACCTACCTCTTTCTTACTCTCCGAGCAATTATCCTTCTCCTCAGAGTTTTCCTTACTGTTCTCCACAGAGCAGTTGTTACTTCCCTTCAGCAGCCTGACGGAGGAAGAAGGGACAGAGGAGAAGCATGAATGTCCGTCACTGTCTTTACCTGCAGAGGCATTCCAGCTCTGACATCCAACACTTTCCTCATGTCCAACTTTACTGTCCTTACTAGATCCATAACGCCACCTGGGTGGTCAAGAGGAAGCTGGATGTTCACCACGGCACACTTCACAACCATGAAGAAAACACTCGTACTTTCAGACCAACATAACACAAAACTGTGGCGTTGTAGAAAAAAGCTGCCGATCTTTCAAGCTTCTTCTTCCATCTGGATGGGTTTACCTTTGGAGAACCCCAAAGGATGTATCCAACCCACACTGTCGGTTGCCAACTGTTAACCAATATGGTGGTGGACTTTTGATGATGGACAACTATCTCTGGGAACCATTATGTGACTCTACCACATAGCTGCATAATGACTGAGAAATCTGAAGCCATTTTAAGAATAATTTAAAAACAATTCGAGCCCTTAAACTGTTTTTGCACAGTGTTCATAATTCTAAAAATGAAAATGCAAAGAAATGTGGATTATTTCAGAAAATGTATGTTCTAAAATGGACAGTTAAGGATGCATTGTATCTGACATCCAAGAAAGACTGTATTATTCAATATTCATGTATGATCACACATTTAATCTACAATGTGCAAACAACTTTTCACTGGATTGATAGTCATTTATTAACTCAAATGTCATTGTTTTGGCCTTGAATCAGATGTAAATGTAAAAGAGAAATTGCTTAGATGTAAATAGTTGAACCTTCAAAAAGTTAAAAAACAGTCCTTGAGGTTGAAACATTACCGATTAAAGTTCTAAAGAGTGCAATACATGTTTTCTACTACTACACCTACCGATCAAAACCAGGTTAAAAACTAGACTACATCATAAGCAAAGAGGGCTTTAAAAGGGTCCGTCAGAACAAGGTAGCAGTGTGGAGCTTGAACAGGCATACAGTGTCTGACCGCTGGAAGGCTGTATTAAAGGTATGAGTGTAAAGCTCTTTTTAGGCACGGCGCTGTCCTAAAACCCGTTTCCTGAGTCTAGAAGCCCTTTTGAAAGTTCCCACACATGGGAGCAGGTACAGTAAAGTAAAATAATATATGACCAGCAAAGGCAGACAAACTTTCTAGCAGAGTAGAAGCAAAGAACATCAGAATAAAATACTTACTGGTCCTCCTTGAAGTAAGTGAAGCCGATGAATGGTAGCTGGTTGCCCACAAAGGCTTTGGGTGGAGGAAAGGTCTCAGCATCTCCTTTATCCTCCTCTATGTCGTCAAAGTTACTGGTGTCGATGTCACCGTTCAGCTCAGGCACAACTGGAGCTTCAGCTGGACGACAGAAACAGAGTCGTGATGGAGCAAAAGGGGAAGCGGTGCAAACCATGAGGGGTTAAGAGGGAACAATGATGTTTTCCCTTAACTGAGACTATCTGGTTGGAGGTATTTAAATTCAAGGACATCCTCAGCAAACTCTGAGCATTTTCTCAGGTGTGTTCCTGAGTAAATTATATACCAACTTAGCCTCTGCTTGTAGGAGTAAGCGCTCTGCAGGTTGGCGTGAGGCTGACACTACTCCTTTCCTCGTACAGTGCTCGCTTTGTGCCCCACACACAGTGCCTTTCACAAACCAAGACTAAACGCCTGCTCCTTTGAGAAGCTGTAAGTCTGCACAACACAGGCAGACAAGAATGTATAAAAGGGCCAATCAGATAAAACTAAGCTAGTCCTTTAACCTATAAATAGTTCCTAATTGAGAAAAAAAGCCGCCATTATGGATCGAGTTCCTCAGACCAGTGAAATTCTGGCTCTGAGCAAAGAGCTCATTACTGTTGGGTCAAGTCACAACCCTCAGCGTGACAAATGGGACTCAAAGATGCTGGAGAAAATACAGGGAGGGATCAAGCACAGGAAAGAAACAAATGAGGGGAAGTAAAAAAGAAGAAAAAAAGCCAAAAATGTGGTAAGACGGAAAGAGACACAGGCTGCTCCATAGAGGCCCTTGTGGCACGACTTCCCAGAATGCCCTCTGATAGCGGGCGGCTAATGACAGGCAGCCCAGGCCACAGTGAGAGTGAGCGAGCGGGAGCAACCCTCCAAACTGGGGCGCCCCTCTCATTAGAGCGGTCCACACAGGCCGCACGGCCTGCCCCGCCCGCCGCTACGGGGGGTGCTGCCTCCCGCCCCAGCATCCGTGCATTCATCCGTCCATCCATGGTGATGGCTTCTTTTTATCCCCATCCCAAAGCTCAATAAGCTTAATAGCCATAAAGCGAACTGGGAGAATCTTCAATAGAGTCCCAACATGAGTCATCGTGGGCACACTCAGCAGGGAGTAAAGCCATCCGTAAGCAGACACAAGAGGGTTGGGATGTGCATGCAGATCTGCGGGACACCAGAATGTTTTGAGTGTATATGTGTGTGTGTGTGACTGGACATGCATGTGCAAACATGAAGAGGGCTGAGCAGCTCTGCAGTGGCACAGTAATAGTTTTATGTTCCAGACTGCCAGGCAGCCTGAAGCTCAGTCAGAAGTTGTGTCTGTTCCTAATCAGAGCCAGGTGAAGAAGAAAGAGCCTGCATGTGATTATAGACAGACACAGAGGTCCCGTTCATATTTCTCATAGATCACTTTGCTTATTTTCTATATAAAAAAAGCTTCGAACCTTTTACTCCAATTAAGATGATTTGATTGATCAGTTAATGTGTTTTTAATGTTCTCTTTGCGGCTTCTACCTTTATTTTTATTTGTAATACATCGATAAGAAATTAATTTAAAAGGAATACAAGAACTATTTTGCTCACAAAGATGATGCCATAGTTGGATAATGTCAATCAATCATTACATTGAATAGCAATTATCATTTCCTGGCAAATGTAACATTTTGTCTGCTGATTTACCTGCTGATAATGCAATAATGTAATGTAATATCTCCACCTATAACTGTTCTTATAAGATCTTAAACTCAGCCAGTTTTGCAGAACATTCTTCTCTTGGTGGACTTTTATGAAACAGCCTTTCAGTTTCATAAGTGTGTGTTGCTGGCTTGGTACTATCTAGTATAGAATCTGCAGTGCTTTCTGCTGACTTTCTCCATTTCCGTCTATTTAATCTATTCTTTTGTAGTGGCACCCATGTGCAGCTGGTTATCTTTCAGGTTTCATGCATCATGTGCTCTGCAGCTCTGCACAGTATCCAGTCAAATAATGTTAAAGGATATGGACATATGGAGAGCATGTGTACCATATTTGCAGGCTTAATAGCTCAGGAGGTGGAAATAAACTATGAACCAGAGCTAAAAAGAAGCAGACCCACTGAGGAACGGGCTGGGAATGATAAGAAGTAGGCCTATAAGCAAAAAAAAAGAGGAATGGTCATGAGAGGAAGAAAAAGAAGAAGACATACATTACCAGAGATGGAAAAGGAGAAATCTACACCGGCATTGTGGGGATGTATTCAAAAACATGCACATGCACACACACTTACTCTCTCGGATGTTGTCAAAGGTCCACTGCTCGTTCCTGAAGAAAGGGTGGCATTTGATCTCATCCACTCCAGTGCGGCCCAGACGAACCTTCCTGCACACAGCAACAGGACCAAGACTGTGAGCAGAGCCTGAACACTAAATACCCCCTCTACTCACCATCACCATCAACATGTCATGCCAAACACACAGCCGAGCGCAGCGACCACACTGACCGACCACACTGACCAGCATGGAGCGCCGCATGACCACTGGAGGACACTGGAGCCTCCTCCAACAAGACAGATAATGTAGATCCAGGAGGAGAAAGGCAGTGTGGACAGCAGGATAAGAGTGCAGGAGCCAACATCAACAACTCGGACGGACTCAAACCTGACTGCTAGAGCTGCCGCTGCCTTCCTTCCTTCTCCTCTCTCTAAAACTCTACACGCTCTTTTTCTCTCTCTTTCTCGTCCCCATTCCCTCCCTCCTCCACCGCTGGGTACAGGGATGGAGGGGTGCGGCAGTTTGGGCTTGCCACGTGTGGGACATTCCAGACTCAGCCAAGAGTAAGAGAGGGCAGAGGCGGGGAGGAAGAAAGAGTTTTTAAACCCCCGCTAAAAAAGAAAATCTGACATGCAACCAAGCCTGGCGTACAACGGTCCGTGTCTCAATGCCCAGAAAACTGCAGGAGTGCACAGTAGAAAGTTATGCCAGAAATGGGTGAGGATTGAGAAATGGAAAGTGGAACCAAGAAAAGGTGGAAGAAGAACATTATAAACGAGGGGTGATGAGAAACACGGGGAAAAGGAGGACAGGAGAGGTAAATGGTGAAAGTGCTTACTTGGAGGATTCAGCAAGACCATGACAGTGACAGAGCATATGGGTTAGGTTGTAAATGAATGCATCGGTCAGTGTTCAAGGGGTGTGTGTGTGTGTGTGTGTGTGTGTGTGTGTGTGTGTGTGTGTGTGTGTGTGTGTGTGTGTGTGTGTGGGGCTGGGCAGCCGCACACATGTGACATTCTGTCTGTGGTGAGAGAATAGTGAGCGAGAAGGTAAATAAACTGAGTGAGGGAAAAATGAAAGGCTGCTCTGTATTGAAGCAGAAAGGGCCTGTGTCTAAGCCCTCTTTGGGGGCGGGGTTACTAATGTAAACAGGAAGTGGTTTCTTCCAGGGGGATGGGTCACTAACCAAGTACATGACCCACACCGTCACGTCATATTTTTTTAACCTTTTATAACTGATAGTATGTTATTACGCACGAAAAAAATGGCACTTTTTGTATTTAGAGATGGTAGCTGGGATCAACACTCAGGTTTGGAGTCACGGATATGGTTTTTAAGCAAACTAAATCAAGATAGAAAATTAGTTATATTAAAGGATATATCTGTTGATAGTCCATATTATTCATTTTGACATTGTTAAGGCTTTTTTTTAATTAAAAATGAAATATACAGTTGTCACCTGTTTTTAAAAATCTATATTTTCAGTAGAAACCAATAAGGGGCATGTAGCCACAGACAAGGTGGAGAAGTTGTAAAGTATTGATAGACAAACAAAAAAAAATCTAAAAACCTTTGGTGGATATAGCCTGATGGTTGTGCAACGTGTTTAAATTTAGATGATTTTTGTCAACTTTGACATGTTTAATCTTTGGCACAATTCTTACACTCTTTTCACATCTGTTTATTGCTTTTAGTATCAGTTACATAATAATAATAATAATAATAATAATAATAATAATAATAATAATAATAGTAGTACAAACACATAGAAAATGTAAATGTGTATGCACATGACAAGTAGGTATTTATTAGTTTTTATGATTTAGAGTTTTTATGTGCAAACCTGTCAGTGAGAAAAGCACAGATGAGGTCTTTGGCAGCCTGAGACATCTCTACGTCATCTGGGAAGATGAGTGTGTTCTTGTGGTTCATGATCTTCCCATAAGTTCCAACCAGGGACTCAGCATAGAAGGGAGTTTCACCTGCAAAAAAAAGAAGAAAGAATTATGTACCATGACTGATTTTTAGGATGGAAATGTTTAGGATTTTAACTACCAAACAGCACAAAAAATGTATACGGTGGGTCACTTACCGACCAGCAACTCATAGATAAAGACTCCCACGGACCACCAGTCGCACTCCCGGCCGTAGCACCCATCACCACCCTGAGACTGAAGCACCTCCGGGGAGATGTAGTCTGGTGTGCCGACAGCTGTGTCACAATGCACCATGCCCGTCTGCAAACAGAGAAATACACAAGATTTACTGTAGAGAGAAAGCAGGAGAGTACGAGGTTGGTAGACTTAGGGGGGGGAAGCAGAATACATAAAACATATTTCCACTGCAGGGACTGTGGCAGCAATGTAAATGTAAATGAGTTTTGTCTAAAAAAAAAAAAAAACATTTTTGTATAAAATACAACTGAACTTCTAACAATGCGCCAGATATTCTGAGACAACTGTAAAAAGATCTCGGCTGGACTGTTTTTTGACCGTGTTTATAAGCCACTTTCTGTCTACTGGTGGACTTTCAGAAAGCCTAAATGTGTGGAGCCACTTGTTGAACCGGCTATTTAGAAATTGCTGTGGTAAAAACACTCACACCAGAGGCGGGACCTCAGCTGTACTCTATATTGGTTGTTTAGCGCAATTACTTCTGGGGCCTCTTCAACAACCTGACGCACGAGTGCTGCCTTTAGCATGGCTTTGCATTCTGAACACTTGGTGGTGCTCTAGGACACAGGGAAAATGCCACTCATCTTGAGACAGAAAAGTTAATTCACTCTCTTTTTAACTATCTATTCTTCCAAATTAAAAAGGAGTAAAACGTTCCTAAGTCCCTATCTTGATCCATCCAGGTCCAACACATTGGAAATCAACAACGACATGATGATAACATTAACTCACTGAGTCCATCTTCATGCACGTGCCAAAATCTGCCAGTTTGAGGTGACCGTGTTGGTCCAGCAGCATGTTGTCAGGCTTGACGTCCCGATGGATGAAGCCCATGGAGTGGATGGTGTTCAGCGCCAGCACCACTTCAGCGATGTAGAAGCGAGCCCACTTCTCAGGTATGTCGTAGTTCATGGTGAGCGTGACCAAGTCGCCTCCAGGCATGAACTCCATCACCATGTAAAGGCGGCAGTCGTCTTGGAAAGCACAGCACAGCTAGGAAACGACAGTCATTTAAAGCCCGACACAGGATGTTATAGAACACTGTGATACAAATTAAATTCACGTGGGTTATCCTCTGTGCTTTTTAATGTATGTTAAATATTGTCTTTCTAGCTCTTTATGGAAACATTGCAGTGACAGAATGTGACATTTCTGAGTTCATCTGGGCGTCATTTGGACATAATTCTCACATTACTAATTATTGAGTTTCCTTAATTACTTTATTGCACTATTCTTTTAATTATTACATACCTGCTTGCCATTTATACTGGACATAATCATAGTTATTAACATATTATAGCTTAATTAATTTGTACTGTATTGTTTTTTGTTTATCTTGTATATAACAGTAACACACATTGTTATTATCACCACTCCATTCATTTAATGTTCTCTCTGTGCAATACTTTAACTTCACAGAAAAATGTATCTAATTTAAAATAACGCACCAAAATGATCCCTGGATTATCGAATTGTTTGACATTGATTAAAACAAATATAAGCATATTTCCCATATTTATAGTTCATTTACACACCGTTTCTACATTACATTTTTAAAAGCTGCATATTATATTGACATTGTGACATAAAAGTACACATTGTATGACATAATATTTTATTCATATTGTCCATCCCTGCACATGTTGTAGAAAATATTGCCATTCCAGACATCTTGATATTGATCTATGTACAATCCATAATTCAGCTGTGGGGAAGCTTAACTATTCTTATCTCAGGACAGTGTGTGTTCAGAAAGGCAACAACCTATTCAGTCTCTGTAGCGGAGGGAGGTTGGGTCTGAGAGTTAAGCTTCTTTCTCTTCTGTTTTAATGTTCAATACTTCCACTATGTTACATAATGTGTTTTCAATCAAATAAAACCTGTGTATTTGCACACCTGGACAACCCAAGGACTGTTAGAAAAGGCCATGATGTGCCTCTCCTCCCAGAAGAAGGCCGAGTCTGACCGCTTGATCATCTCAAACTTGGTGAGCTGCTTCATGGCGTAAACCTTCTTAGAGGCCCTGTGGCGGACCTGCAGCAGAAGAGGAGACGCTAGCGGGTAAACATTGATAAGCGAACAATAGGAACAAGATAGTAAGAATGTCACTATGCCCATGATAACATGAGAAACAGAGAGGCAGAGAGGGGAGCTCATAATTGTAGGCACACACCCATAGAAAGACATGCTTACACAAGATTTCAAGCACAAACATACGAAGCATCCCCTCCACACCCCCACACCAGACTTCACACTCCTCTCCCACTCACTGAGCCTGTCCAGACTTGTTTCTACCACAAAACGCTCGGCAGAGACCAGATTCAAGCTTCCACCGGCAACAAGAGACTAACATCTGGGAAAACTGGGAGTTTGGAAGCAATGCCTGCTTAAACTAACATTTTAAAAATTAAAGTTGGTCATGATGAGGAGAAAGATGCCAATTATATTTGAAATATAAAAAAACACAATTGGCAGATGTTGCACATTTTTTTATTTTGGTAGATTAACAGATTGTTGCTCCCTCTAGTGGTTCACATTTTTGGTATTCAGCAAAATATGTAGAGACTGTAGAACATATCTAACTGCCCTGCTGCAGCATAATTAATGTAATAACACACTTTATTTATCAACTAATTAGAGACGGAAACACCTCACCAGCTGCACTTCCCCGTAAGCGCCTCTCCCGATCAACTTCACTTTTTCAAAGTCTTCCAGCTTCACCTGAAGTTCTTGCAGCTGACCCACCGTCTTTTCATCTGCAGGACGGACAAAAACGTGATAATGGCGGCACACAGGTCAAGTAGGTAACAGTAACACTGTAACCTACAGTAGGTGCAGGATCATGAGTCATTGAAAGTTAACATGTTGCACAGGGCTAGCCACAGTTTAAGTTAATGACAAGTCAGACCAGTCTCATGAATTAACGCCATGTCTTTGGAAGAGACAGATTAGTAGTACAGTGGGTGGTAGGAAGTAAGAGCTTTTTAGGAGACATGCTGCTATGTTCTTTCTCTACCTTAAGGCACATTCTTTGTAAAAGGCCTCACGTCTTAACAAAGATAAAGAGCAAAAGGTTTCTTAAAATATTGATTAGACACGCAAAAATCACTGTACAAAAGTGACACAAATCTATCTTTTACTGATAATTTGGCTGTAGAATCGGTCAGGGTTTATTGTTATTCATAGATTTCTTATCTCTCATGTGAGACACTGCTGTATACTGAGTCTCTAGAATGTGGCCCAGAGAAGAAGGATTTCCTTAAAAAAGGTACAGCAAGTTGTTAAAGATCTACAAACAATTATCCTACTCAATCCTTTATGACTGGAGTGCTCTGGTTTGTATTCAACAACTTTATAGGTATTCATCAAGCTGAGCACACAAATCTTGACCTTCACCAAACACACAATCACTCTTACATCGATTCAGAAAGGCCTCTATGTTTTTGTTTTTCCGCAGCGCAGGATAGTTCAAATCATGAGCCAGTGCGTTCATGGAATCCTGAAAGACAGAAAAGACAAAACAATTAATGAACCTCTGAAAACAAAATGTAAAGCGTGTCAATAAAAACAAAAATAGAAGAAAAAATGTGATTGTTTGCTTGGGTTCGGCTGAATGATTGAACATGTTTCATGTTTCTAACAAATAGATAAAAATTAAAACATAATCATGTTTAAAGCTGATTTCAAGCATAATGTGTTCTGTTGGGAAGAAGAAATATCAAAAAAACATTTTCCAAGTCTCTTGTTAATCTGTCAGGACAAGTCTTGTAAAACAACCCTGACCTTCTGCGGGCTGATAAAAGATGACTAAATGAACAGAGGAAGTAAGAAAGGAAGGAAAGAAACACATTCTTGCGAACTGTGAGCTCCATAATGCAACATTACTGGGAAGAGAAAAGGAGACTGCTACTTTGCAGCATAACAAAACAATGGCAAGTAGACAATGGAGGTTGGATGTAAAGACATAACACGTCATACAACAAAAACTAGTCGCATGCTGTTGTTTCGGCCCCCTGTCCAAACACAGACCCACCAACACCCGCTCTATCCAAACAACACAAAGCCCTCGCCATGGCTTAGCACTGAGGGCCAGTGGCAGCATCAGACTAAAAGTCGGGGCCTCAGCAGTGTCATCAGTACTTAAATCAGCGGTGTTGAGTTCCACTTAGAACCAAAATGTCTGCGTGATTCAAACACATGAGGCTGGTAGGGCAGCTGGGCAGGTGGGTGGGGGTGTAGCATGACCCTCTGTTCCCCAGAAACAAGGGTCAAATGGAGTCATCCAGTGTGCGTGTGTGTGGGTGGGGTAGCCTGGTTGAGCCACAGCGGTGTCTATCCGACTGTTTGTTCGGGGATATGTGAGTGGGTGGGCAGGGGCATGTGGAACAATTCTGCACTTTTAAATAGCGGCGGTCCAGAGAGATCTCCCCCACCGCAGACGGGTGTAAATAGACCGAAAGGCTCAGAAGCTATTGTGGGACCAACAGCTTATGGTTCAGGCTAAGTGAGCTAGGATCTGTGATCATTTTACACAGTTTGTGAGTGTGTGTGTATGTGTGTGTGTGTGTGGTCACTAGGCCTTGGCGATATTGAGAAAATCCCAAATACCTCAATATTGATATTGCACCGAGATTACATGGCTGACTATTAGTGTGTTTCCCATAATAATTAAATTTGAAATAAAAAAATCATCATTAATGTTAAAGTTGGGTAAAAGCAAATAATAATAATAATAATAATAATAATAATAACAACACAGACAGCTAGAAAAGTCTGGTTAATTACATCACTTCCCCTCTAGCCTTTAAAACCAGGAGACGACAACCCTTGTGCCATTTTACGATATATATCCGAGACAATATCTCGTCTCAAATGAAGCTATAGATATAATACTGTTATGTAGCCCAGCCCTAGTTGTACCAGCCATGGTTACTGCAGTAGAGAGGAAACTCTACAGTCTGTGAGAATGTTGAACTCTATGTACATATGCAAATATAATCTAATTTAAGCAGCTTCCAATGAAGTGTGTGTGTGTGTGTGTGTGTGTGTGTGTGTAGCCCTTGGGAATGTGAGACTAGAATCATGTAGCTTTTGAGCAGCTAAATCCTGTTTTACATCCATGTCTCTGAAACCACTTTTTAAAAACATAAAGGTTGAACATGCCCATTTTTAATTAATTCACCTGGTACAAAAAATGTCGGCACATTCTGTAAATGTGCAGAGTTAGAAATTACATCTTTAACAAGGGCTTTCGACTTCGTCCAGTCATCAATTTCAAGTACCAAAGGTTATGAATCCAGTAATGGACTTGTATCAGCAAGCTCGTTTTAAAGGTGGCCTGAAGAGTTTTCTTCCACCACTAGTAGCATAGTAGAGCAACGTTATAAGTGTCTCACACACACACACACACACACACACACACACACACACACACACACACACACACACACACACACACACACACACACACACACACACACACACACACACACAGAGAGACAGAGAGAGAGAGAGAGAGAGAGAGAGAGTTAATGCCAACAGTTGGTGGCAGTGACGCATCTTGTGGCGAGTTTGTTGGTCCAAGAATGATCTGCAGCGTGACACCATAAGACAACGGGGCTTAATTGAGAGTCACTGAGACCTGCAGTCTTTTTAGGTAACAAGGAGTTAATGCCAACATTGCATTACACTACATAAAAAAAGAGGCCTTTATTCTTTATCATAATATTATCATTATTCTATTCCATGACTGTTGTTGTCTCCCTTATTTAGATAGTACAGTCAGCATGTGTTATCTTGCCGTGTGAAGGGTTCAGGATTCACATCTCTTGCCTCCTGATTGAGCAGAGGACCAGCCAGAGCCGAGGGAGATTATATAAGGATTTTCACTTCTGGAATCTGGACAAATCTGAACACGATCCTGCAGTTTAGGCATGGTAGTGTGTCCTCACCTCGCCTCAGACAACACCTCCCACCTACTCCACGTGAGCCGATGCCGCCTGAGCACAGTCAGCAACAATGGAGAGGTTCTCAGAATCAAAATGTAAACTGTGTCCTGCCGGCACAGACCAAGTCCCGATCAGTCCAGAGGAAATACATAGAGAAATAAAAAAAATCAACAACATCTTATCTTTGAAAAAGCTTCCTCAACTGGGTCCCAAATCCTTTTCTTCTGCAGATTGAAAAAAAAAAAGCAAACACAACAAAAATGATTGTGGACAAACAGGAAATAGTGATGTGAGGTCACAGTGAGTTAACTCCATCTCAATTCCAGGAAGTGACTTCAGCTTCCTGTGGGCATTAGGCAGCCCAGTGGCTGTAGCTGTGTCCCAACAAAGCTGCCTGGAACCAGACTCAGCTGACTGGAGAGATAAAACGGAAAGTAATTGACGGACTGTCAACGTTGCCTAAAATGGAATGACTTCACTTTGTAGCCTGATTATATCACGATACAGACTTGGCTTTCCACTGAACTGGAGTTGTGACTCATCAGCACTGGGAATGGTTTCCCCCAACAGGACATTTTGCAGATGAAAGGTTATTTGTGTGACAACCCGTACATACAACATCAAATCTCCTTTAACTATCTCATCTATTCATCAGTTTGACATATTAAACCCCAAGCTTGATTCTCTGGGTTTTACCTTGCTCCAAATGTCACTAGAATAACCCGAATGACCACCAAGAATGGTCGTGTTCTGTTGATATCAAACTTGTAATGAAGCAGCGGAATAACTTAAAAAGAGATCAACGTTTTCCCATTTCATCATTGTGTTTGCGAAGCAAAAGCGTGACCATGTAGAATAACAAGTTAATCCAGTCTTGGCATATCCTCAGGTATCTCTGGATTGTCTGAAAGACAGGGCTGAACATACTTAAAAAAAAAAAAATGGATGTAAAATGCTGGAAAGCTTAGTTGTGCATTGTATAGACCTAAAAAAGTAAAGCAAGTTTTGGCTTGGTGGGAGATCCTGTTGAGACAGAGGGCCAGGACAAAAGCTACTCCATATAATCAACACAATAAAGTGCATTTGTTGTGAGAGGTTGGGGCAGAGAAGCTTCGCAGTGGCTGTAGTTTATCAAAGTTGACCAAGTGCATTCTTAGGACAGGTCAGAGCCTCTCTCTGACCTGTCCTAAGAATGTCAATTAGAGGCCTCGCCAAGAGAGTAATCAGGTTTTAGGGAGGGCACTGATTAGTTCTTTTGTCCATGTCCTTGATTGGTAAGGCTCAGTTTAATGCGCCTGTTATAGAGACATCCTTTTTGATTATTACACTCAATTTCCTAGCATGTATTTCCATTAAAACTGTGAAAATGAGGATTAAACTGTATTCAAAAAGGAAAAAGGAGGCAACACATAGGTGGGGTTTCCCTCTGCTGCATCCCTGATTGAAAGCCAAAGTAATGATAAACAAATCAGCTTTTCACAAGCAGAGTGTTTTTTGGTTTACTCCATAAGACAACAGACATGTCTCTTCAGGTGATCTATGATCATGACAAAATAACAACTCAGTGCATTGCTATGTCTGTGTGTGCGCGTGCGTGCGTGCGTGTGTGTGTGTGTGTGTGTGTGTGTGTGTGTGTGTGTGTGTGTGTGTGTGTGTGTGTGTGTGTGTGTGTGCGTGCGTGTGTGCGTGTGTGTGTGTGCGTGTGCGTTACTCATTACTACAACAACTACTTGTATCAGACCCAGAGGATAAATGCAAACTCACCAGCAGGGTTTCCAAGTTTAGTGCCGACTGTGGGTTCCTCATCAGGGACTCCAGCGTGTTCAGCCGGCTCTCCAGTCTGCTCTCCGCACCGAGCATGATTCCAGTGCAATGTATCCAGGTCGAATGACAAGAAATTGCAAATAAAAAAACACCTGTATAGGGCGCCCTTTTGTCTCGGGACAGAGGCGCACTCCGCTCCTGCTCGGCTCAGCTCTTCATGTCAGCTCTTCTGTAAACCGCTTGAGTTGTCAGGTTAATTATTCATCCGCTGCTTCCCCTCTTTTGTCAATAATATCTAACAACAAAGTGGAAACTGGTCGGACTTTTGAGAGACTCCACGTTCAGGTGCGTCCCGTCGGCTCCCAGGTAGAATCAACAAAATCTGATCCGACCACAACGTGTCCAACCCGAAGGACAGACCACCGTCAAGATACACAGTCCGGCTTCCGGCTCCACCTGTCAAACTAAAACTCTGCTCACGCGCCTCAAAAGCAGCTTATTATGTTAACTACCACGGAGAGTGAAAAGGGAAGTCCAAATTAGAAATAATAGAAATATTGAACATAATACATCAATATATGAATGTGTGTTTATAATTAATAAATACTAGTACTTTAACATTTTAACATTTTGTAAATTAGTAAAATAACTAATCTAAATGGTAGAAATATTCTAAACACGCTTACATAAACACAAATTAGTATGTAATATTTTGATTAATATACTTTTAAACATTTAGAACTAAAAGCTTTTGGACCTTGAGTTGAGAATAAACTTGCAAGCTCAAATTCATTGTTTATTTTCATTTTTTATTAAAACATGTTAAAGTTCAAACAGAATGATATAATAATAACAAAATAAAGTGCTGCCACACAATACAGTATAATCTTATTAGTAAGGTTGATTAGTGCTTTTATTTCGAAGGCAAACACGTGCATCCGGTTTTGTGCTGCCTAATTGTAGCCTAGGCCCTCCCTAGGTGACTTGCCAAACTTGAGTCCCATATCGGTTGCACTTCCTTCTTTTCCTGTGTACTGATAAGAGGCCTCAGGACTCCTCTCGAGTAGTTTGGTCTCTATCTTACCCCCGGAAAGTTTCCCCAGCCCGGGACTCTGGCCCTCTAACTACCTCCAATCACTGCTCCCAGTGAGCCCTAAACAAGCCGGGATTCCTGCTCTTTTATCTCATTCATCTGTTTTACCGTCACAGCTCAGGGCCTTGACTGACTTTTAGTATTCCAGGAATGCTGATGCACTGACTTGCAGACACGCTGGCACTAAAAATAGACATTTACAGGGATCACAGTATTTTGTCTGTCCTACAACTAATATCTGGATAGTTGTTTTATGCGTGTAACTCAGATTCAGAAGGTTAGGCTACAGGACAACACAAGCAATATATATATATATATATATATATATATATATATATATATATATATATATATATATATATATATATATATATAACACAAATAACTGTGAAAGCACACCACATTTTCTTGCTCTTAGAATAACTTTTATTTATTTTACTTTACAAAGAGGTCTCCACCAAAGCTCTTGGTTACTGAATCAATATTCAAATACAAACAATCTGTGAATAATCTATTCAGACAGTGGGCTAAATTGTTGACAGGGGAAGTCAGAAAGTACCAATGATTCTCAAGCAATAATAACATTTTGTTTTTGTCCAAACATTGGATTAACACACAGACTGTATCAGGTCAGAAATGGCAATGATTAAAATGTGCAATACAACCAACAACGGCAGTCTTTAACAGTGTCTTTTTCTGGCCTCTGGCGTCAGAGAGGAACACTTGTTGACACCACAGCTATTTGTACGCAGTGATGTCATCACTGCCAAAGTCCCCTGGCCAGCCGAGGATGACACTAACATAATGGCATGACCTGTGGTGAAGATGTAGGCTGGAATGAGTGGGGGAAATGTGTCGCTGCCATATAGGCACACACACACACGCACACGCACACGCACACACACACAAACTGAGTTTTGGAATGATGGCAGGGGTGGGTCACATTTTGAGTTATTCTAGTAGGCCATGATGACTACCTATCCCAGGGGACTGTTGAACTCTTCATTAAGAAGAGGCTTTGAAGGGCACTCTGGGTCTTCTTGACACTGCTGTAATGTTGAGTAAAGAGAAAATAATGGCAGCAAGATGTGGCGGACAAGCTATCTACTTGGCATTGGATATCAGTCAGCTGGCACTGAGTGCAGTGTTATGTTCTGTGCACTCATATGGGGTTCAACAGGCTGCCTATGGGCCTCCTGGTTTTTTCTTGTCAACTATGGGCAGGTGCAAATTTATGAAGGCAAACACTGCTCTCTAGTGGGGATACAGTATATAAAGACAAGGATTATTTAAGAGCTTCGGCACTCACAAAATACAATCATCAAAGAAAAAACATGAAGAAATATAGAACTTTTTTTGTGAAAATCTACAGATGCATCATCCATAAGTTAATATAACATCAAACAGTATCTTGTCGAGCCCAATGAGAAAAACTGAAATTTTACAATGGGACAAGTGTTGACAAAGCCTCGAAGTGATCTATCTGGATCAAATCTCATCAGGCATCCCCAACAGTGGGAACTGTAATACTGATTGCTGTATACTACAGCATTTGACGGTTGAGTATAATACCACATTTGGTAATATCACCAGCCTGATTTTTTTTTAGAATTGTCTGATCAGAACCAGTGACATTAAAAATAGTCAGCTAAACTGTCATGTGCCATGAATGTTCAGGGTCTTAAACATGCATGGCACTTCAAATTCAGATTTTCTATCAAGGTTTTGGCATATGAGGTGAAAGGTGAGGGACCGACGTCATCAGGACGTTCACAGACCATCTCAGCTACTGTATGTCAGTAGGTGTCCACTCATATATTCTATGTAGTTAGACTTTGTTTTAGAGGAGGCAGAGGGAGCATCCTTACTCCTTTAGAGATGGAGTTATTCTGCTCAGTTGTCTGTTTTAACAGCCCAGCCAGGCTCCACACAGTGTATAACCTGCCCAATGATAAAGTCTTAACCTCAGCAGAATTCTCTCCTCCCTTGAAGGAAGTGAGCAGAGTAGGGAATCACAGGCAATCAGTTGTGAAGAATTGAGCCTCAGAACTAGTGTGTTAAAGTGTACCATATTTAGATTGGGCGGCGAGGTGGAGAAGGGTATACCATATTCCTGGCTGTCGGTCAAAAAAAAAAAAGCTCCTGAAGCCTGAGCCCCCGTCGGCCAGGTAACCCAAAACCTGGAGTGGGGAGTCAGCGTGGGATATAGGGAGAGGAACAATGTGGCTCTTTGTGCAAGCCGGGCAGGGAAAACAAACCGTTTCCCCTGGAAAGAGATCATGTTCAGGCTCCATCTGAGAAGACCACACAAGGCTGATCAGAGCCCTGTCTGCTGTGTGGAGCAAGTAGAGGAGGAGGAGGAGGAGGAGGCGCGCATCTGGGCAGCCACACAATACACACACACAGACACACTTGAGGGCAATGTCAGACAGGGAGAATATCTGAGATGCTCAAGCGCTCACTGAACACAACATAACACACTAGCCAGCAATACTCTTTGGTCCAAGACAAAATGTGTGACTGTGTTGTGTTCTTCCTTCCACAGTGACTTGTGGGTAATATGGCCATCTGGACTGCTTCCTGGGTTGGCACCCTGCTGGTCTACAGGCAGAGCAACACTCTGGTGGGCTGAGGGACAGACTGGAGGTTGTTAGCACTGGCGGTGTCCACAAGAGGGCGTGGCACTGAATCTGGCACCGCCATACAGTGTTAAACAGGGTGTCTGTTCATTAGAGGGAGAGCAAAAAAAAAGAGTGGTGAGATGTTATAGATTCTGGGCTGATTCTAATTTCCATTTCTAGGATATCTTGTATCAACCTCTCCTGCTCTGGTCACTCATTCCTTAATCCACCCAGTCTAAATGAACACTGAAAATGAGGCTTTTAGTTGTGTCGACACTCAGATAACTTTCGCACAGGGCACAATCAAACCAAGAACATCTGGCCTCTTTCTCTCTCACACACTAACACAGACTTTCATTCAAACACACACATATTAAATGTAAACAGACGCGCACACACACACACACACTCTCATGTAAGGGCCAAACCAGGGTTCTGTACTCCCTCTGTCCTATTGCGTTTTAGTTTCAAACACTCAGCGAATACCCATGTGGTGGGATCGGATTACACGGGGCTATAAAATATCCCAAATAAAGACAAGGAAAACTGAGACGAAAAAAACGAGCTGTTTCCTGAGGTGAAATCCTCCACTTGGCTGCGGATTCTGTCAGAGTGGGATATGTTTTTAAAGACTTTTAGCAGTGGAGACAATGGAACAGGACAGCAATGTTGGGCTCAGAGCACGGAGGTGGCGAGCTAAAGTCATTCGCATACGGCAGCCAGCTCCCATTACACACAATACTGGGCCATAAATCCGTCTGCACGACACAAGCAGCATGCTGTGATTTCATATGTATTGGTTACTAAGGGGACGCATGAAACCACAACAAATGAAAAAAGAGTTAAGGTGGGAACTCATTTTGTGAAAGAGAATATTGTAACTAAAACATCTGCGGTATAAGAGAAAGGCTTATGTTGTGACTTCTCTTTCATCAGCCATCATTTTTAAACCGAATTATTACGCTTTGAATGGAAAAGATTTAGAGAAAGGCAGGCCAGTCGAAATCTAAACCATCTCTGTAATATCAGATTAATCTCAGGACATATAGTAAAATGGTAACATTATCTCCAAATGGCGAGATACCGGCAGATGAGGACCACGGGTGGTGTTACAGCCATTTGGACAACCAATCGGGCAAGTGAAATCGAGAAGCCCTTTGATTGGTCCAAAGTAAAGAGGATTTTCTGCTCTAACATCAACATCTGGTTGGCAGGGGACAGCGGTTTTGAATGAAGAGAAGGGAAAGGATTGAAAAGGGATAGAGGGGAGTGCACTCGAGCCGAGACGAGCCGAAGCCAGAACAGGGTGTCATTATGACATGCGTAATCGAAACACTATGGTAATGCCCCTGTGTTTTCTAGCCCCAGAGCTCTATCACAGCTCAGAGCTGGCTCTCATATTCACAGCGCCTTATAGTCTGCCTGACAATCACCTCTGTCTCTACAGTGACCTCAGAAACATGTCTGTCCAGCCTCACCGTTCATAGTGCAAGAAGCTGGAGTTTGACTTTGGGGTCACACTTAACCAACCTCACTTTATCTGTCTCTCTGTCTCAGTGTCAGATTAGACAGAGTATCTCATAACCTCAAGGTCACGGTTTGGATTTAGCAGAAGCCATCTGTCCTTCACCTACTACCTTCTCATACGTTGCAATATGCTCTTGATGCATCCGCTAATTGGTAAAATTGTATAAATCTCTCCCTCCCTCTTAAACATACACATATTCACATGTCTTGGCAAAACTGAGCCTAAAAAAGGCTGCATTGATAACAAAGCATTGCGACTGTCAGGTTGTGGTGAAGTGATTGCCTTTCAAAGTGACTCTCACTGCCTGTGCCCTCCACCTCCTTCCCCTATTGTAACTTTAGAGCCCAAAGGAGTGCTAGGTTACTGGGATTCTCTCTCTTTGGCGCCATGCTGTTTAGTGACCACGGCCATACTTTGAGACCTGCTATTAAGCCTGCCTGTGTATGTGTGAATGTGTGTATGTGCACATTTTCCAATCCCTTGTCAAAGTTGCATTTTAAAGTAATTGTTTGCCTTATAATAGAATCTCTCACCTCCATCCTCTACTTATTCTGATCACGGAGCCGTAGGCATCGCCTCTTCAGAGCTGGTTCCATGTCTCCAGTACTGGGCGTATTTGCAGGGCTCCGCAGGCTACCCTTGTCTCTGAGTTTGGGCAAGAGCAGCGGGGTGGTGGTCCCACCTGTCTTTGGCGCTGTGGGCAGAGCATAGGCATGGTCCTCATCAGGAACATGGGGGTCCTCTCCTACCTCCCCCACTACTGCTAAGGGTTCTTCTGACTGGCTGACTGGGCCCTCAACTCGCACTGGGCCAACAGCAGAGCACTTGTTCTCTTTGATGTCCTCCAATTCACTGAGCGCAGGGTCAGTAGGTGGTGCTGGTACCCGTTGGGGTAGTGAGGAGTCCGGACTGGCAGGGGCGGGTGAGGAGGACATCCCATTTGGACTGTAATCCTGAAATTTCAGGGCAGGCGGTGTGGCATCGTATGGATGGCTGCTACCCGTGGGACTGGGTGTGTTGTGTGAAGGTGGAGTGTTCGGGTCCTGGTGGTGGTAAATAGTGTCACGTGAAGGGGACTGGGGTAGAGGAGGGGTGGGTCTGATGATGGTGTGGAGCCCTGATCTGGTACCCTGCCCAGTTTCTGACTCTCCCGGCCCTGGTAGGTCCACCCCTCCATTGGCACTGGGCTTCACTTGGGTCCTTTGAAGAACCCTTTGGATGACTTGTCTCTCTGGCTGCTGCTGCTTATAGTCTGTCAGCCCCTCTGACCCTGAGACTGAGCAGGGGGATTTGTTGTACTGTGCTCTGGGGGAGGATGCTTCACTGTGGGGTGTGGATATTGGGGATGGGAATGGCCTCTCTGATTTAACCCAATCTGTGCTGGGGTTACATAACGAGGAGAGACATTGAAGCAAGGTTCCACTCAATGCATTGGCTAACAATCTGCTGTCCCCTTCAGGGATCCCTGGAGTTGGTGGCCTTGTAGCCCTGGCTCTACTCCTGTCTAACCCCTCTGGCACAGGTTGTATAACACCACTGTGAATTGGAGTTTCTACGTTTGATTTAGAAGGAAATGGAAACGGGATAGGAATGGGGATAGGGACAGGTAGGGGAACAATAATGGGATAAGGTACCAGGACAGTGGGATGGGGCAGGAGAGGACTAAATGAAGGAATACCATAGTTCATCATGGGATGCATTGGGACAGGGCCTCTTTGCATCATGTTCAGAGGAGAGTGCAAGCCAGGAAAGTAGGCTCCTGGGAAAGGATGCATCATTCCAGGGGGATTCATGGAAGAGGTTGGGTGCTGCATGTGAGGAGAGTGAGGAGGTCTATGGATAGGGCTTGAAGGGGGGCCTGGGTGTCTGGGAGGATTGGCATGAGGGCTTCTCATGCCATGAGCATGAAGAGGTGGTCTGATGAAGGGCATGTGGATTTGCGGTACCGGCTGATGTTCCAAAGGGAGGCGAGGATGAGGTGGAGGATGAAGGGGACTAGGCTGTGGTGACCCCTCCAGAGCAGGGGGAGGAGGATGGATGGGTCTCTCCAGGGTCCTCAGCCCATGCATCTTGGAATTAGAAGAGGATGTCTCTGAGAGGGACATGGAGGTGGATTCTGCTGATCCATGGTTTTGCGTAGGCCCTCTAGGGGAAAGGTTTCGATGACGAGCTTCTCCTGCACTGGTGCTGCTGCTCCAAGATTCAGGAGTGAGTAGCTGTTGCCCGCCCACAATGGTGTCTGCCCTCCCCTCCTGGCTGGTTCTGCTTGGGCTGGAGCTGGTGAGAGCTGCACGGGCTTCCCGATAGAAAACATCCATCTTGTATTGATTCAGACACTTGGTGCTACAGAACTGAAGTCGTTCCTCGCCAGATCCGAAGTCCAGGTATTCTTTAGTGTGACGGACATGCTTGCACCAGTCACAAACCTGTGGCACAGGGGAGAGAGACTGTGGAGGGTCATTGCAGTGATATGTCCTAGCTGACAAGATACATATGTATAAAGCAGTTTACTCTTGTAACTTTAAAATGTATTACAAATTATTATTTACATTGCAAAACAAAAAAACATTGATTAGTGTCCTCTTACTCTGACATTGCTGTTTATCTTTAACACCAGTCTGGGCGAGTCCTCTGTATGGGGGTGTTGAGGAGATCTCTCACCGTGGAGGTCTTCATCTCGTGCCTGACAGGGGAAAACTACAGTGTGACATAAACCCCTTTGAAGCAGTTTGTCAGACCTAAGTTCCTCCTACTTTTGATGGATTCACTTTCCAATTGCATGATGATGAAGTAGCAGTTGCTTTAAATCAATATGCTACACTGGAATCATCCTGTGGTCTTTTAACCAAATTTGAGTGCAGAAAATAGCAGAAAATATTCTAAACACACATACACAAGAAAATAGCTTCTAATTAACCTCTTTGTCAACAAGGTTAGGAGCAGTTTGAACTTCATGCATGCCACCAAACCCTAAAGGTCAATGTAGGGAAATCACTGTGTTGTGAAACAGATATGATTCTACAACCGATTATGGAGATAATGCAGGTGATGTATCGTCATATAATTAATGGCCTTGCCAGTATTAATATAGGAAATTCCTTTTGATTCATGTAAGATGATCTGCTGCCGATCTGAGTGCTCCCCCATCTCTGTAACCCATTGAGTCGTGTTGAGTTACGAAACATGAGGCAGCTGAAGGTAAGGTATGCACTGAAAGTGGACACCTCGCCCCAGGCCTCCTGGCCTTCCTCTCAGACAAGCAGCAACAAGCCAACGGCAATGCTTTCCTCCCCGCCTCCAAAGAACTAGAGGTCTTGTTGCGCAGAGTCAGTTCAGCTCTCTTTTTTGTCTCTCTTGTCGTTTGAATGAACCTATCACGGTATTAACAACAGTAGGGTGAAAAGCGATATAGTTGCTTGTCATACCGCACCTCTAAAGAGGGTATCCATGTCGTAATTGAAAGTGAAAAATCACTGCAATGGGCATTAGAGCGGTTCACCATAGTTGTAGCTTTCTTGTCCCCAGACCAAAAGCCACTTAATGGCCAGCCCCTCCTCCATTAACACAAAACTGATACTAAGTGTCCTCTGCAAACTTTGACCTCGCTACCTCCATTCCTATACTGGGTCCTCCATAATGACTAGAAAGTGTGTACTCAGAGACCCCCCCTTTTAAAATTCCTGTAAATTAATCCATCAGTTATGACCTCACAAGATCAGGAGTATCTGTTTCTGAAGGTCTGTTTACCTGCCAGAAAACACTTGATGCCTGGGTCTCCTGTGTATGGAGAGTGACACACCCGGACAAACTCTGTCTGTATAAAGTACTTGTATGTGTGAGTGCATTTATGTGTGAGAATCTACTGCACACAACATTCAAAAATACAAAAGCAGATCTACAGATCATTCACAATATAGGTATTGGGATTTCCAACATCTCACCGACAATGTACAACATGCCCCACCTAAATGTTTATGACCATCAAACAGTGATGCTGATATGTATTTTATACATTTTTAGTTGACCCTGACACTTACCTTATTGCGTTTGAAGTAGGCCCGTCTGCAGGCGGCAAAACATTTCTCACTGCAGAAGCTCTTGAGCTCTGAACCCATACATAGAGAGTAGCGTTTTACCCCTTCCTTCTGGCACCAAACGCACACTATCTGCACATTCTGTACATCTTCCACTGCAGGGAAAAAGCAGAAAAAACGTTTGAGGAATTAATGAGCACAATTTGCAAAAGTCTCACTAACCGTTTTTTCTAAAACAGCTCAGTTCCAATATTATTTCAAGAGAGCCAGATATCCTGTTGCACTCGTGTTATTTCTTATTATCTGCACCACTGCTTAGTGCGGTTTGTAAGATATACGGACCCTGACACAGAATGAATGTTTGAATTGTTTTGATGGCTAATTGAAACGAAACAATGACTGAATCATTTTGCACCCAATAGGCTCAAATACACTGTCAAAACAACAGAAAAATACATTACTGCTCAGTATTTTAAGGTCAGGCTATAGAGCATACAAATCAACTTATTTGGATAAAGTGAGCTGAATCCTCTTGAGCTGCAAATGGCTTGTAGTGTGAAAGCAACATATTTGCAAAGTGATATATCTCAGAGTGGAATTACAGATAATTTATTTTATATACAGCAATAATAACTTGACTGAAAACTCAACAGATAAATTAAGGTATGCATGTAATGTAAATTAAGGTAAAAAATTAAATAAAAACGATCCTTTTGACTGTTTACATGGCTTCTATGAATGCATATTCCAGAAACCTATCCACATTGCTCACCCTGCACTCTGACTTTTCACATATACACAAAATACAAGTCATGGATTATGTGTGCATGTGTGAATCTGGGGGCAATATTGCATTACAATAAAAGTCTAACACTCATTGTAAAGTTTGGTAGCCCACTACCTGCTGATGGCTTTATAAGGGGTACAATGACAGGTGCAGTCTTCTGCTCCTTAGAGGTGATCATGGATGAACTAGTTGAGGAAGAGGAGGGTGAAGAAGAGGGGACACTGCAGGACTCTCTCTCTCCACTTTTCATGGCGAGGACCGAGTGACCGACTTTGGTGTCCACGCTCTTGGGTTTTGGCAATGAGTTCTCTGAAAGACATAAACATATTATAATGCTTACGATTTGTCATGTAATACAATAGTATAGTATCGCTTACACAATACTGTAATAACTGTTGCACTCAGAACAATGCCCTACACAGATTATTAGTACAGTTGTGTTGAGAAACAATAGATGTATCTAAATCGATGAAATTTGAGAAGCAGCAACTACACGAGATATGTCTAGCAAATGTGAATAGTGACTCAATGTCTGCATTGAAACCTGCAGAACCTGTTGGTGTAAATGCAAGAAGGCTCTTCTGTTCCAACAGTGAACTGTCGACACCTGCCCTCACCTTTTAGCACAGACACGTGCTGACGTCTCTCTCTGTAGTTTCTGATCTCGTTGGCCTCCGAGTCTCTGAGGTCTACCTTGTCGTAGCCGTACCATCCCAGCAGCTCGTTCATGGTGCTTTCTGCAAACGTCTGAATGAGAAAAAGAGGAAAAGAAATCCCTGATTAACCTTCTATGTAAAGGGATAGGGTAACTGAGCCATAGCCGGCCTGCAAATGGGAAATTGTGACCGTACATCTTAGGGTTGTTAGTGGAACGTTTTATCCTATGTTAAACATAATCAGACCTTCCTACTCTGAATCAATGCGAGGGATTCTTTCTCAGCCTCAGCCCAGTTGGGGAAACGAATATGGGCACAGTGGAGTACAGTATGACGCTTTTTCCATGATGTATTCAAGTTGTTTACTCTCGCTAAATCTGAGACGGAAAGGTTTAAAACCTAACACCAGTGTGAAATCTATGAATCATCCTTTGTTTATCTCTGTTAATTGGAAAAAAGAGGTAGAAAAGAAAACTGTTCCCCACAGATGGGATGTGTGGTCTCCCCTTTTTTTATTTTTTATTACGACCAGATGAAGAAGAAAAAAAAAGAAAACCACAAAGGTCTCTCTCTCTTTATCCACCCACCTCTCTCTGTGGCTTTGGGAGAACCGGATTGGAGGAGAAACCTGATCCGGAACGGGCAGAAATCAGAGCGGGACACCCTACACCACAGCGAGGTCCCACGGTTCTCGGAAATGCCCCACTCCTCTCCCTTCGTCTCCCTCCAGTGTCCACCACTCTCTCTCTCTCTCTCTCTCTTCTCCCCAGCGTTCCCTGTCCCTCCCCTCTCTTTCTCCCTCACCTCCCATCTTCACCAACCTCCCCTCCACCCCAGCCAGCACCTTCCAGCCCTGACACCCGACACAGCGCTGCCTCTCAGGTTTCACCCTTTTTCCAGCACAGCCAGTCTGCTGTGGTGGTGTTGTAGTGCTGTGGTACTGACTGCACATTCTTTCCCCTGCTTTCCTCGCCCCGACCTCTGCTCTGCTCTAGGGCCTCAGCGAAATGGATCTCTCCCTTGCTCACTTTCTGCTGTGTATGTGTGTGTGGGTGAGTGCAAGCAGTGGTATCATATCCAGCTAAATATGCCTAACGATGATTAAAGTTAAGTATCCGGTGTCTGGTGCTGCGCTCGGGTCTGACGTGGAGGGAGTAGGTCTGAATGTGGTGTTGAAACAGATGTATTTCAGAGACAACACTCGGCTGGACTTCAGCTGAGCTAGAAATCAGATTGCCTGCCTTCCTGTCTGCCTTTTTTTCTCACCCTTTCCTCGCCCTTTCATCATTTGACTGATTTCAAATGGTGGAGAATGGTTTTACATTACAATTTAAGTCTGGTATGTTTCACATCTCATATCATTTAGATATGTTCTCCTGTATGGTTGTTATTTGCTGTTTCTGTTTTCCTGTTAATTTTTTTTTCTCCTTCCCTCACCCCTCCACTTCCCACAATGTTGTTTTTGTTTCTTTTTGGCAGTTCTGACAAACATCTGCTTTGTGAGAGTGACAAGCCATATCCCAAACCACAGAGAGAGTTGCAGCCAAAGGCAACAAACCAGGGCCGACCCTGAGATTCAGCCCAGGCAGACGCACATCAAGCATGGATAGCATTTCACATGTTTTGATTAAAATTAGTTAAGTTGTAACACTACACCTCCCCTGGATATCAAACGCTACAATCCAAACCACTTACACAAAAAGAGCACATTTCCTCTCTCACGAAAGGCCAAAATCTCCTCCCCCTGAAACAACTTGCCTGTCTTTTTAGATTTCTGACCTCCTGCTTGAAGGAGCTTCAGATATCCGTTACCACCACAGTCAACACTCTCAAATAGACTCAGTCCAAACCCAAACAAAGCAGACAATCCACGGATTAGTTTCCATGTAGTAATAGGCTCACAATGTTGGGAGGGAATTATGTCTGTTACTGTTATTTAACAGTGACTGTCATTTAAAGCAAAAAAAGAGGAGAAATGTTTCAGGGGCATTCCCGAATGAACATTATCTCTAAATAGGAACTTTATTTTGGTGTGAAATGTACATCCTTTAAAATTGTGTGGTAACACTTTAGTTTGTTCCCAGTGTAGGTTATAGGCTATTTAAATTATATAAATCCACTCTCTCTTTTTGAAGGAATAAGGGCAAGCCTCTGTGCGTAAAGCAAGAGCTGGGAAGAGGTGACGCACATCTGGATCTCCGCTGGACCTTAAGGTGTGCGCGTCCGGCCACAGCTGGCTGAACATGGCCAGACTTTTATTCACAGCGAACATCTATAATTAAAACGCCCCTTGTCTCTGTGTGTGATATTTTGAGTTTATATTCACGTGATATGATTCGTTATTGTCCTCCCGAGGAGTGCAAACTTCTAGAGTGTTTTTTCTTCTTCTTTCATGACGTCTGATTGCTTGAATAAACGACAAGGAGAGCATTCACAGAACCCAAACACAGTATGTGTCTGATTACTCCCGGCATTGATCTGTGTTGCCTCGCTCTCTCTCCCTCTCTCTCTGCTCTGCGTAGCAAGACGTTGTGCGCGTACAGAAGTTACTGCTCGGTCAATTACACGTCTCACTTGATAAAAACTATAGTGACACACAAACTCACTCTCACCTTCATCTCCTGGTTGATCTCCCTCTTCACAGGGTGCGCAGGTTTCCTGCTGCGTTTATTTTCCGGTGGTCTCCCTTTCTCCATCTCTGGCATAGTCCTGGTCGGGCTGGATCCGACCTGGATCACAGTTGGGTGTCAGCTGGAGGGTTTTTAGCGGAGTAACTTAGAATGAAAGCTGTCACTCCCAGTGACAGCGGCTGTCATTCCCGGACGCCTGAGTCCCTCATCTGGGGCTTCACACCATCCGAGTCAACTGAACATGCGTGCGCTCCGGGCTGGAGGCTCCTGCGCCGAACAATCCTATCTCTCTCTTCTCCCACACCGTCAAGCATCTGCAGGTAACAAATATAGAGCTTCCGGTTTTACCTTTCAGAGTAAATTCTTAATTGCGACCTGAAGTAACGTTGTTGGCCAATTAAGATAGATAATCAATAACTTAATAAAGGCATCTTGATGTGTGTATGACTCAAACCAAATGAAAAAGCGTGCAGAACGTATGGTCAACATGCAAAAATATGTAAACATTGTTGATGTCAGATACAAGCCAATACTAAGGACAAGGTTTGACTTTAGTTTTGATCATTTGAAAAAAAAGATTTAAACCTGAAAATTCAAGTTTGGGTCTTGAATTTTGAAAAAATCAACAATGTATTTAAAATAAAAACAAGTGTAAGAAACGTTTCAGGGGGTTAAATATAATTCTTATTCAGTTCTGTGTTTTTTTATATATATTTTTTCATTTCTGTTTTTGATTCAGTTCTGTTTATTATATATATGTTTTTTTCCTTCATTTTTCAGTTACAGGTATCTGATCACTACTTCAACGAAATTCCCCCATTTGTATATCACTTGAATGTTGCAGCATTCTTAAAAGGGTAATGCTAAAAGAAACAACAAAATGTAAACACAATTTATTAAAGGAATTACCATAAACAACAACACCCTCTGTCCAAACGAACAGCCTATCAATACAAATAAATGCTCCGTTTAATTGTGTTTGACTGAAACCAAGTTCATATTGTGAGCTACACCAAAAAATAATGCACTTCTTCGAAATAAAATCGAGCATGTTTGGCTCCTTTAATTCTGTCTCAATACAGTCGACTGCGCCGTCATGTACTTTTGACGCGATACATTTTCAGCTTTTATTCTGAAAACCAATTCGCCTAGCTTCCGGTACAACTCGTGCTCTTTCTGCGTAACTTGATGCTGCCCTCTCGCCCTCTCCGGTTCGGGAAGGGAGGGCCCTGTGATTTGATGTAACCCAACACCTGGCGCCCACCCCTCCTAAATCTCAACAGATACGTTTCATAAGGAATGCAAAGACTGTGCTTTATCTGAGGGGACACAGTACAAACACTGTCTGTATACTCATGTCTTAAAATAAAGAGATGAAAAGAACGCTGGGAGTTAAATGATACCATGGCAGCATGTATGGGGCTTTCTCAAATGGCATCCGTTTGATCAGCGACTGTGTGAGACATTGTGTGCGTGCGTGTGTGTGTGTGTGTGTGTGTGTGTGTGTGTGTGTGTGTGTGTGTGTGTGTGTGTGTGTGTGTGTGCGTGTGTGTGTGTGCGTGTGTGTGCGCGCGCGGTGCATGTAAGACAAACAACATCTAGTATGTCCACATTCGGCCACCGTGACCCTAGGACAAGTATGTACATGCATGTATGAACACATGCACATTTTGACCCATGTTAAAGCCCAGATAATTTACTACAATATAGTGTTGAAAACATGGAGAGGATCGAGTTGCATTCAGCATCATAAACAAACACCACTCATTTCAGACACGTTGAACAAATGTATGTATTACACCACAATTCCACTGAAAAAAAAAAATATATATATATATATATTTTTTTTTTTTTTTCAAGCGTCCACTGTTAACACATCTTTTGCAGAACATTCACTTGGTCCCTACACCCCATGCAGAGAGACAGATAGGTAGACAGACAGACAGGCGGGACGTCAGAGTCGCTCTCCTCCCTCTCTCCAGTCGTCCTCGGTCTACTCTGGTTGGAGGAATCCAGGGACCACGGCTCGTGTAAACAGAAACCCGATCCAGTGCGCAGGGCTCTAGTTTCGCCCCCTCGTACACTCGCTGATGATACTCGATCCGGCCCGGCTTTGGGAACAGGGCTTATCTGATGCCTCACAAAAGGCCCCTCTCTCCGGCTCTCCATAACAGCGCACATCTGGGGCCTCTGCAGGGAGCGCTGTCCCCGCAGGTTCCTCTGGAGGGGTGAAGGTGGGGATAAGACCGGCTCACTATTCCCTTAGAAATCCACTTACACAAATTACAGAATATAAGAGAAAGTAATGCACAGGTCTTTGGTTCCACTCCTCAACATCTGGACCGAATCATGAACATTTGACACTTTGTGTATAATAACTTTGCATGGCTGTCTCTATGATGACAGCGAAAAATGTCCTGTCCATTTGGAGGATTGTTGAAAATGTTATAGTCTGATCTTCACAGACGGAAACGCCGTGTGATCTACTGGTTTACAGTACTATCTTTTCACCGTTAGGGGGCAATGTCTACCTATTTTGCATAATCGTGCCAACGAATATAGGCTGGTGCTTTCCCTTCATCAAATTACATGCAAATAGAGTCATGATGAGTCATGTGTTTCTGGCTAAGAGATCAAATAAATTGACCTGTAGCACATACGATTGTTTTAACTGAAATTTATATTCAAATCTGATTAAATGTTTAATCATATGTTACTTACCTGTAAAACACCCATTCTCTAATTGTGTTTTGCTGCAGTTTTCTAAAATAATTTTCATCCTATCCTAAAATTGTTAATATTAAATAAAGGGTTACTTTCTATGATACATGGATAAGCAATAGCACACAAACTACTTGTTGTTAAATATTAACATCAACTGACTGCCAGAACTGTTGGAATAAGTCATGTGGAATATGATATATCTGAACTTAATCTTGATAGATGCAGTTTCATAATCAACTATAAACTATAAGCTATAATGCATTTAAAAATAGGCTACAACATAGACTTACAAAACGTAATGCCACAACATGTCTGTGGGTAAACAGTTAGTTTCACATAAATGAGATATTTATAATGCAAAATCATTATAAACTGTATATCCTGGGAAAAACATATTTATCCATGTATGCAGACAACTAAAACTAAGGAATGTCCACTTTTACAAAGAATAACAGTATTTGTATGCCTGACATGTTTGAATAACTGGTGCAATCTAGTGCTGACCACCAGGCGTCGCTGTTTCCACACTTATAGCTGCAGCTCCACACGAGCGCTGGTTCAACAGGTTGTTTTCACTTCTCAGTTTCTATCTGTCATTCGATTTATGTCATGTTCTTGCCAATTGAAGTCGAAGTGAGGGAACACATTCAGAGTTGTAACGGTTCAATTAGGCATTGAGATCTTATTTGCCATCTTATTGATCATAAACCCAATGGCTGCCTGAACCAAGCAGCCTGCGGACCAGTATCACCATGACAACACGCCGTTGGCAGCAATGTGTCGGTGTGAATGGATGAAGTTAGTTGGACTTCATTTGGACATTAATGTCGTTATTAATGCCGCCTTAATGTGCATCATGGCATGGCATTTAAACATATGGCAGGAAAGTGGAAAAAAAAACGTGACTTCGTTGATGGAGCATGCGCGCGCAGCTGACTTCCCAAATGTTTTACTACCAAATGCAATTAGCCTAAAGTGAGTAATCGTTTCCGCAATCGAGGTTCCTCCGGTCGAATCAATTTTCTTTTATATTATTAAAACTCTTCTCTCCAGCACGTCCGGGACTGTACGTCACAGAGCCAGCTGGTATAAAAGCCTCAGTGCGATGCAGCATCCTCATTAAAGAGAAGCAGCGTCTGTGGGCAGCCTCCTCCTCCTCTTCTTCCTCCTTCTGGCCAAATTACTGCAAACAAAAAGAAAATGTCCAAAATGACGATCGTTCAGCTTGGAGTGATTTTGTTCGCCATATGTTTATCAACACAGGTATGCTGACATATATTCTTTTGTTTTTACCTTGATTTTATTTATTAGGTCGTGGTTGGAATGTATTTAGTTTGATCTTTATTGAGATGCATTGTGCGCTGATGGGTTATTTAACTTTAAAGGTGTTTCTAGACGAGGTTTACACGCAGTCCGGATTACAGCAAACTCTCTTGAGAAATTAATATCCAGAATTCCTGTCATCGATTTCGAAATTGCTGCGTGTGTGTCTTTAATTCTTAAAGACTTAAACATGAATTCCCAGTCATGTACTGTATATTTTTCACATTTACTGTATATTTTTCACATTTACTGTATATTCTTCACATACCTCTTGATTAGCGTAAACACTCCGGTGAATAAATGATTCAGGTACAGTGTATTGTCTACCTGTGCAAAGGTGGGGAGAGAATCTAAAGTTTCTTTTCGGTGTGCTCTAGGAAACCTGATATGCACAAGCAGGAACTTAGGGCTCTCTTATCTTCTTGCTGTTAGTAGAGAGGAGTAGTCAGAAATAACACTGGCAATAATTATAAATGTGGTAAATGTTGAGTGATATTTGAATTGATTTCCGGTGTATTGGAATATGTTTGTCCATTGTTAATGATGTCAGTATTCTTTATTGAGTTTTGGTACTATTTCCTTCCTGTAAAATGTATCAGGTAATTTGCAGTCTAAAGCATCTGGTATTTATCATCAGTCTAATTCCTCATGTGACGTCTAAGTTTAGCACTGAGGCCTTGTTACATAACAGTTTGACAAGCATCCATCCTCCTCCTCCTCCTCCTCCTCCTCCTCCTCCTCCTCCTCCTCCTCCCCTTTCCTCCAACAGGTGGTTTCCCAGAACACCACAGCGATGGGAAACAACACCTCCAACCCCAACGCCACCACCATGGCCACAGACACCCACAGCAGTTCGGCCAACACCACCAGCCCGGCCGGATCAGGCGTCTCACTGCATGCGGGCGCCGTCTCTTTCCTGATCCCCGTCATCACGGCTGCCTCTCTCCTGCAGCGCTACTGTTGAAGCCTCGGACCCCACATCCCCCTCTCTTCTTGGCCTTAACGCTCCTCCTCACCTCTCATCTTTATCATCCCACCCATCTGCAACCTCCCTCTTCTCCCCTTCACCGCACTGCACAGAGACCACACGACTAACACGGATGGACTCCACCACCTGTTTTTGTCCTCCTTAAATTCATGATAAAAAAATAGATGTATAATTCAAGACGTTTCTTTCAATAAGGTTTAGCCGTCACCTGGAGATCATCACCGAGACCCTCTCAGCCCCTTGCGTGGAATCAAAAGGAATGGGGTTTTAACGGCTCAGCTTCCCTTTTGGCTTGCGTTTCCATAGTTACGTCATCACATTTTGGAGATGCTCAGGGCTGCGGTTGTCATGTCACATGTCTTGATTGAAATGCGGACCACTTGAGTGTACAGAGGCTCTACGTGTGACTTTAAATCCATCTGGCAATCAATATCAGAATGCTTTTTGTCTGTTAAGTTAAGTTAAGTTTGGCACATACAGTAGGTGTAAAGTACAAGCCAGATGGCAAATTTTAGTTGGGTTCTTTCATACTTTGGCTCTAGAACTGTCAAAGAGATGTATGTAGCAAATAAGTTGCCACAAGACTTGTCAGCTTTGCCTTGTGATGTGTAAAGAGTTGCGGTCTTTTACAACGAGGGTTTGATTGACACCATTCCCCCCTTCATCCATGGGTTAGACCCAGGGAGTGACTGTATGTATATTATAACCATATGGGAAGGGTTGCTGTTCGATTTATATTCCCCCCTTATAGTTTATATTTTGTATAAATGGAAATGTTGTACTGTTTAATAGTTTGGGTATAAGATAATGGAAGAATTTACAATGTACAATAAATTATGAAACATTATGACATCTGTACTTGTGTCTTTGATTCTGATCAGTTTACATTTTGCTTAAATGTTTATCTTTCCTGCAGCACTTGAACCAATATTTCATCCATAGTCTGATAGTCTTGTTCTTCCGTTCTAAAACTTTGCATTAATCTCGGCCCATACGATCATCCTGAGGTTCTCCATAAAGGGTGTGGTGGTGTTGTATTCATCATTACTGAGCTGCCTGGCAGTCTAGACGGGCAACTGCTGAGCTGCAGGCCAGAGATGGACTCAGCATTCCCTGATGCCCACTGATCTCCTCTGGATTAGTGCCAGAGCAGCACTGACTGCATATGAACCAGTATCAACCTCTATGGCATTCTAGTGATGTACGGAGTCTAAACAAGCATGCTTAGGTCCAGATTATGATCCTTCATTTTGATTCTACCAAGAGAGAAGCTGTTAGATGTTATGAAGACACCTGCTACTTCAGTTAGATGTTTCAATATCAATATGTATGTCTTACATTTACTGGGAAGCCTTAAAATGAGGTTAAAGAGCCCTCAGGGGAATATTTGATTAGGTTCAAACAAGTTTGGCTTTTTGCTGTTGCTCAACACGTTCTAGTCCGAACTTTGTCCAGGTCTTCAATTCTCCAGCAGCTGCAAAGCATGGAATATATCTGTATAAACACTAATGTCAATTATATTTAATATGGGTCTTAAATGTAATAATTCAATATATATTATGGGAGAAGAGTTTATCTTGAAATAGAATTTACATTATGGGAACAAGTTTGTAGTAATTTGCCAGTATTAGAGTACAATTTGTAATTAAAAAAAGTGCCTATTTTCATTTAAGATTTTTACATGTAATAAAGCACACAAAGCAGAGCAGCACTGTCTATTACATAGAACGTGTAGCATTTAGTAGCTAGTCTCTTTCAGTTTAAACCTCCATAAGGCATTTATCTGCTTTATTTTTGTGATTGTCTTCAACAATACTTTGTTTTGTTTCAATTGGTTTAGTTTTTTCAGGCAAGCAGCGAAGTAAAAGTGTTAAAACTGATCAATCGAAGCAAAACTAGCAAACACCGAACTGTATGTGTGTTTTGGGTGGTGGCCATGCCGGCAGAGTGAGTGGCGTGCAGCACCATAAAGCCGACCTCATGACTCATTAGCCCACTCTATTGTCTCTCAATCCTCTCTGCACTATTAACCTCTCCCCACAACGGCGTCTCCCCGCGTCTAGCCTCCCTTTTAACATCCCTTTTCCGGATCCATCCATTTACAGTCCTCCACCAGTCTGGTCTGCAGGGACTGTAGAGATGTGGGTTCTCAAAAAACTACTGTTTTTTTTTTTTCTTTTCCTAAAAGCTGTTGAAGAATAAGAATTCACCGAACAGTTGGTTTAATACACGTTGAGAATCGGGATCTTTTTTCATGTGTTGCTCATTTTTTAGATGTTGAGAAAGTAAAACACAAAGAGGATAAACACAAATATAGCAAAACACTGTAATAGCTGCAATTCAAAATAATGAATTCCAACATAATGTTATGCAATGGCAGGCCTAGGGTTTTGATGCTATTTACTCCAGGTATAGAGAACACAACATCCACATCCTTGGAGAAGTCTGGTGAGCTTTAAATCAAATAAAAAAACTTTCTTTAAAGGCCTATTATTGCATAAATAGTAAGGGTCAGCCAACTTATGCATTTGGTATGAAAATGGATTGGCAATGCAATAGACATTTCTGGTAGCTATAGGTACAGTTTACTGAAACATAGAAATTGAAAATATTATTCCCATAAACTCATCTCATGGTCTTTTGCGCCCTGACAAAGTGAGATTCTTCCAATCTCTACCGGGATTTTTTTTTTTTTAACTTAAAAAACATATTACTAGTGTATATTAGTAGCATAGTAACAGTTTAACACACAGTACGTGGCTAAGTCATTTCTATGGCGATGAGTCTCAAGTGTCTCAAGGTTTTCTCCATGGCTGCTCCTTTCCTCTCTTTTATTGATTCTCATAGCCAAAATTAGAAGTTAAACATCTCATGAATTCAACCCTTTCCCCCAAGATTCCTTGTTCATTGCTTTTGACCACAGATGGCAAGCATGTGAAGCACTTCCCATCAGTAAAAAAGTTGGTGTATTTTTCCCGTCAATGGAGTCATGTAGGGCTTGGTAGTTGTCTGTTTACTGTGTCTAGTCCCTTCTGATTATTCTGAATAAGCCATGAGTTGCTGCTTCCAGTAACCTCAGAAGCATCACTTCCTGTGTGCCAGGGTTTTTTCCCCTGGAAAGAGCCATTAGAGACAGGCCGTTAGCACTAGCATGTGCTTATGTAAGCTACGGATTAAGTCGCTATTATGTTACACCAATATAAAAAGTCTTAAAATGCAAGACGTTGTCCAAACAATAAATGGAATAATATCACATTATGTGATCAATCATTTTATTTAAACTAACATTTAGTAATTTCTCTGTAAATGTGACTTCCCTTCTTTCTATATCTTGACTTTCAGTTTACTTCAACCTTTGTACTCCCTCCATAATCATGAATGACATACAGTGACCTCTCTTCTGGTGTTAGGTATGACACCCAGCAGACTTTTAATCATTGATTGGCTTCATGAATTATTCAGATGGCCGCCAGTGTTACAGGGACAATGTCACACACACACACACACACACACACACACACACACACACACACACACACACACACACACACACACACACACACACACGTACACACACACACACACACACACACACACACACACACACACACACACACACACACACACACACGCCCCTCTCCTCCGGGCCTTTCATATACGTCTTTGTGTAAAAGCGGGATCACATGGTCCATTATTCATACGTTGTGTTACGATATGGAAGAGTGTCCATATTCACCATCGCTCTGTGAACATCGCTCTGTGAACTTGGCAATAAAGTAACTGATATTAGATGCAGTTGGGTCGTTCCTGCTGATTTGAGTCAAGTTTCAGGACTGTAGTAAGACGATTCCCTACAGGGTCGCTTTGGAACAATAGAGAAGCATTTTAAATAACGAATCTGTATATTTCATAAAAATAGAACTTATGTGCTTTGAAATCCACTGATACATTTCAAATGTAGCTTTTTGAACCTAGACTCCAGCTGTAATGTAGAGTTGTTTCGCTTCCACCCGATCCAAGAATTGTTTTGGGCTCATAAATAATCCAGTTCACACCTCAGACACACATGAGGCTCGGTGTCACACCTGTTCACCCCTTGTTGCCTAGTGCCCAAAAACCCTCTCTCCACTGGCTGATTCATAGATGATGACTGAAGTAAAGATTGTATTGACTTCAGAAACTAACAGCAGCTGCTCACACGCTGTTCTCACTTTACAGTTTGTACAACTCCTGGTTTCCCAGAGAACAACAACTAGCCTTTAATGTGCTTGGTACAGACAAACAAATGTGGCAGCTGCAGTGAGCTGCATCACAATAATCTATTATCAGGGACTTATTGGGGACGAAATAGGAGTAGACATCAGAGGACATACGGGAATTATATAATAGTACTTTCTAATGAATCATCCTTTACAGAGCAACTATACATTTTAAAGAATGTTTTTGAAAATTATTATTAATGATTAATTCATCATTTACAAATGCATTATAGACCTTTCATACAACATTATTAAAATTAACTTTTGAGCTACCAGGCTGTAAGAATATTGTCTGGAGAAATGTTTGTAAATGTTTGTAAACCATTATTACGTACTGTTCAATCCCATGTGCATCAACACATGCTCAGCCTCTTGTGTATCTATCCGTTTATACTCCGGATTGAGTCGAGGATATGAAGTGTCCTCAAAGCCAAAAAACATGTGTTTTCATAAAACTCCAGAGCCATTCAAATCCCTGTGAGTCCTGCTGCTGAAGAACCAAATGAGTTAGCAACCAGCAAATCTGTCACAGGCACAAGAAAGGAACTTCATGAAGGGAGATGTTTACTTGAGGACCAACACAATTTACACACATTTACATTCTTGCAAACCTTCTCTCTCAGATTTGCAAGGTGTCCATTTCAAGAATATTTAACAACTTATGGTGCATCTCTAAATTTCAAATAAACTTCTCATTTAAATTACTTTGTAATTAGTGATCTCCTCATCAGCAACTATGTTCTTTTACGTAAACTTCAAAAGTAAGATTATACTCGTGATTACTGTTTGAGAATGGAAAACAACACTGCATATTCAAAATAATATTTAAATTCATTTAATTTAATTCATTCATTCAATTTCATAATAGTAAAATAATTTAAGTTAAATATCTACTGTGAATATTCAGGTATTTACAGGCCTACCCACACTAGTGCACATACTATTCAACAATAAATCATTACATTTGATCTAAAGACATTTTAATGTCAAGGCTCTGTGGTATTCAGGGCTGTAACTGTGATATATTTTGAGGAATTAGATTCAATATCCTCGTGTCTCAGTGTATCACTGCTCTATGTTTATGCAAATCATGTGTTCCTGTCACGATCGGAACAATCTGCTGATGTTGTCTGCGGGAACATTTTCCTCATCTGTCTACAGACAATTTCAGCCAGCAAAAGCTGTTTACAGCCAGTGAGACGAAAGAGTGGACATTTTATTTCTCGTCCTTGTAATAAAATATATAAACAAACAAATTATTTTTTGGGGTTATTCCTGTTCAAATTTACTAGGTTGCAACCGACCATTAATAAAATAAATCATATTTTGTGATTGTCTTGCTGTTGTCTGAATATAACTTTGCTTTGATTTCAAGGAAGGCTTAAAAACACAGCTAGAAGGAGAAAAACATCAAAGAAAAAGTCATCAAAGAGAAAAACATTTGGCAATACACCACCATAAAGAGATTGTTCAGCTAAAATAATCCAATACAGTGCAATGAATTGTCACAGCATTCATCCATACGGATCAACGTTAGTTAATGGACCATGGAGGCAAGCATTTAATAGCTCAAGAGAGAGTAATAGAAATAATTTAATCACTGCAAAAATACAGCTTTTGCTGAGGCATAAATTAGATTTTTATTGCATTATTGCAGCAGCATCAGACCCCTCCCTGACCAGAGATCATAAACTGCTGATTCCTTCTTCACCTCCTCCGTTGAAAGATTCTGCTGCTCTTCTCTCCCCAGAGTGAGCTTCTTTCACCGAGATCCTCAATTCTGTTTTTATCGATTGAGCTGCCAAACAGCACCCGAGCAAAGACTCTAATGAAACAAGGACACTGTTTTTGAAAAGGTTTGAATGCAGATTTTAACAATTTAAAATCGGTTGCTACATGTTGTCCGGTTTTTGTGTTGACTCATTGGTGCCTGGAGGATATTTATTTGATTAAAGCTAATTACTCGGAAACCAAGCTGTGTTCACAACATGGACATTTGAAAAACAAAACAGCAGAAAACATTACCCTCCACATTTCTTTCTCTGATATGTCAAATGAAATCAATTGTAAATGAATCTTCAAAAGGGGGACAAGAACGTTTCAGTAACGTTATGCCTTTACTGACGAGAATAAAGGAAGGAAAAGGCAGACAAAAGGCTGTAAACCAGCTGAAAGGTTCTTCCTCCCAGATGGTCAGCCGTGTGATCAGGGTGGGGTTTTAACGGTGCAGCCTTCACTTCACATGCAATCTGGTAACATAAAGGAATATACGCTGCCGTCCTTGAAAGTCTCATTATTTTGTGTGCCTTGTGTGACCTGTTTAACACGACATGAGTGAGCGTCCACAGAGCTAACCTGATTTCATTAGCGAATCAGGTTGTATTTACAGCACTACTGTCCCTGCTGTCCGCGGACAAACTCAGAGTGTCCTCTGAGAGCGGCTCTCATCTGACTGACTGCATATCTAGGACAAACCATGCTAACCTTTTGGAAGGACCCGTGAAGCCACATAACGGCACCTGTTAGCTGGGAATAGCTTCCACCCACTCTGTGTCGAAAGAAGCCCCCGTCCGAAACCTACAGTGTACATGTACTAATCCTGTGCACAATGACTGTTGAATGCATTGAAGCGTGAGAGAGAGTCTGCGTGTCTCAGTGCCATCTGCTCAACGAGGCAACAGAGAATCAATGTTTTTTTTCTACAAGCTGCACTCGCCTGTCAGAAACAACTGACAAGCTGCACACACTTAAAACTGGTTTTCCTGATAGGAATTTCTGAGGGGATCTCATTAGAAGTAACTAAAAATCTGTCACGTTATTTTTCAATGTGTGTAGAGTTTAGCAAAAAGCTGTTTTGAGTTTCAGTGCAGCTCAGAAAAACATACTTTGCGGACCACCATACATTTTTGTATTATTAAAATGTGACCAAAGCTCAAACGTCTGTCATGTTGGCAAAATGTGCAGACACAAAATATGCAGCAATGTTTGGACCACAGTTTTTATGCAAGTCATAACAGTGATGATGTATTTGTGTCAAAGATATATTTTATTATGTTAATCCTGAGTACTGGTCATCCTCTTTTATTTATTATTATTATTATTATTATTATTATTATTATTATTATTATTATTATTATTATTATCACTTTCACTCAGTGCTGCACCACCTCGTGATATCGGATTTGAGCTGTTAATGGCATCCCTTGTACAGGAAACAAAAGGAATGTGTCCCACAGCTACAACGTCCAAAGCAGAGGCCAACTGGAAACTTTGGCAAAAGAGCTGCTGACTCTGCTGCTGCTAATTGAAGTGGTGATTTTCACTTCACACAAAACCTTGCTTCTTTGATATTGAACATTCACGACCTCGTTCGTATCATATTTTGTTGTATATTTAGCCTACTTCACTGGATCTTTTGACAGATGAGACTACTAATCTAGTATTTGTATTTATTCATCTTGAGCCTTCAGACTCACTTAGCATGTGCACTGCAAGGTCCTGCTAATAATAACACTATGAGCTGTGATTGTGTTTACCATCACCCCGGGTTGGGTGTATTTTCTCTATGTATCTCCTCAGGCAACAAGTGGCATGCCGCGAATGTATTGCGCTTTTAACAAATAGGTTTTTCCGTTTACACAGCACTATTGAGTTACACATCATATTTAAAACATTTGGCTCCAATGATATATTCTTCTCTTACAAAAACAAACTTTTTTTAGCTTGAATTGATATCAGATAGGGCCTTACATACTACTGACTGCTGCATTGTGAACAATAAACGTGACGAGTGAATTTAAATAGTAAAAGGGTTATCAGACGAAGAGTGAACATATTGATACATTATTGGAGTGTTTTTGTGGACTTAAAAAAAAGAAATTGATAAAGGTCACCCTTGTTCAAAATGAAAACCTGGTGAAAACATTTAATGATGGAGATGGAGATGGTTTACTGCCACAGAAAAGCTACAAGATGACCACCCACAATTCCACAGTGTGCCTCATTATATCATACACCCCACTACTATCTGCTATCTCATTAGCAGCCTGTCAGCTCGACTCCCAGCCCTCTCTCCTTCCTACACTCCACCAGCAGGCACTGACATTTGTATAATGAATGTGGTTCATTTATCAGACGACTGCCCCAAAAGATGTAAGATACCCTGGACTATGGAGAAAGTTTAGTTGTATTTGTGTAAGTGCAATTGTATCTGGTAAAAATAACAGTTTCGATTAAATTGAATCCGTACAGGAAGCATTACCTGTCTATGGTTATAAAGAATCAACTGCTATGCTCTCTGACTGCTGGTGAAGGAATGCATGCTACTTGTTTTTATCTTTAGCAGTCTGGGCAATGTCCCTAAATTGGCGGTCAGGGTTTCTAAATGGTAGTTATGCCAACTATGAGGGCTCTAAGGAGCTGTTAGCTCTGCAGTTATTGTTATTTGCTGTATTTTTTGGACACCCTGCAGTTTGCACTCTTGGTGGAACAATAGTAGAAACACAATAAATCACACAGTTTACAGTGGAGCTTTGTTTTAGTCATTGTTTATGTTCTAGCATTTATTATTTATGTGAACATGAAAAAAGTTATACAATGAGTGTGTCTGTCTGTCTCTGTGTGTGTTTGTGTGTGTGTTTGTGTGTTTGTGTGTGTGTGTTTGTGTGTGTGTGTGTGTGTTTGTGTGTGTGTGTGTGTGTGTGTGTGTGTGTGTGTGTGTGTGTGTGTGTGTGTGTGTGTGTGTGTGTGTGTGTGTGTGTGTTTGTAAGTGTGCATTTCTACATCTTTGCTCGGACCAATTTCAGTTTTGTATTACGTTTGCTCTCACTTGTTCAGAGGGTTTTTAAATTAAGGCTTGTTTTTAGAGTTAGAGTAATAATCAGATTTAGGATTAGAGCGTGGGTTACATTGTAGCTTTCATGTAGTGTTTATGTTGGTCATTGTGGGTCCTTAAGAATAGTAGTACAAATGCGCGTTTTGTGTATTTATGTCTCTGAGTGTTGTGTGTGCATATATGAATGTGTCAATTAAAGCTTGAGCACTTTGTGTTGATGGAATTTGTTGTGTGTGATAGAATATATTTTCATTCACTTACATAAGTACAATTCATTGTGATAATCCTGTCAGTAGATACAGACCACCAAATGTTGACTATACGAGGGCACAAGCAGAAATAAGCTTTTTAATTAACAACAGTTTTAAGTTCTGTGTGTTTTTTTTATTCTCAAAGTATATTTTATTCAGGTCACGTGTCTTGTAGTTTCTGTCCAACTATTCAGATACCATCTTGTGCCTATTTTCTACTACATTTGACAATTGTCAGTCAGTACTTGTTTCTGTCAATCCTCCTGCCACTTTTTCAAGTAGTTTTCATCTTTTGTGTAAGTGTGTGTGTGTAAGCCAAAGTTTTAAAATGACAGCAATAACTCAGTATGACGGCAGCGTATACAGTATAGTTCCTCCTAATCCTCGGGACAAACAGAGACAGAGCAGTGCATTATATTTCCACTGCTGTCCTTGCAGTGCGGAGGAAGCCTGTAGATAAGATGCTATCTATGAGATGAACAGCAGAGCACATTTGGTTTCCTGTGTCACTGCTGTGGACTGCAAGGTTGTGTGTACGTGTGTGTATGTGCGTGTGAGTGTGTTGTGTGTGACCGAATACAACATACTATATATTAGATCATGTGTTTTTTTAATGGGCAATATCCCCAAAGTGTTCATGAAATATGTAATCACATTAATAAAAGGTGTACACAAAACATGCATTTGTTATTTCTCACAAACACACACACACACAAACACACACACACACACACACACACACACACACACACACACACACACACACACACACACACACACACACACACACACACACACACACACACACACAGCAGACCCAAACAGGAGGACAGAGTGAAGGTACAGGACCTACAATTTCCACACGCTTATTAGCCCCGGGTCCAATTGACCTGAACATCCTGCATGTAATATAAATGTGTAGGCGGGGTGTACAGTGTGTGGTCATTACTTATTACAATACTTATTCCTATGTATTTATTCTTTCTTTGAGCAGGTTATAGCCTACTGTTTCAGTCATAATTAGTTGTACTGTTATTGCCATATTTATTATCCTTGTGCTAAGCATCTTTCATAGTAGGCCTATGCCACTCCAATAATATCCTTAATGAAACATTATATGGTTAAAGTGATGTTTGTGTTTCCACATATTGTTCATAGTGTATTGATACTCATGTTATTTATAGTATCTCTATAGTAGAGGATGCCTACAGGCTGGAATCAACACATGTCAGCCAGACAGGTATGCATGAAGATCTGAGGTGTGTGAGATATTCATTCAGGTTTTAGGAGCAGTGTCCTAGTCAGGATGTTTGGACATATTTTGCAGCAGGATAAAAAGACACATTCTGAATTTCTACAGTGAATACAATATATTTACAATACAATTTCAAGGTTTCAACTTAAAACTATGCATAATAACTGTAGATGGAGCCCAAGAAGCTTTAAGACTTAATATCACAACCTTGATCTGAACATTTGAATCTTCTGAAAATGTTTGCCCTGTAAAAACGATTAAGAAAACGTTTAAATAATGTTTCAAAATGTATAAATGACAGTTCCCAAAAAAAGATGTGAACATTGCATCGATAATTTAGAGCAACCTCGCTCTCTGATCACTTTTGCCTGCTCAGGGAAGGATGGAGGCAATTCTCTCATAAATTGTCCAGTCATGTCTGGTTTTCCTTGTGCCTCTCCCTTCCTGCTTTTGCGACTAACTCACCACATAACTTTATGAAATAGTCCTTTCTGAAGCTGCGTGGCTCGTTTTTTTTCTCCACTCGTCTCCCAGGTAGTTCTCATACCGTTGTCCGTGTTTAGTCGAGTAATGACGCTTGAGATTATATTCCTTTAAAACGGATATTTTTTCTTTGCATATGAGGCTAGTGGCATTTGCATTAGGTGTTTGTGATAAAAACTCGCCAGCCGCACTAACACTAAACTTTGATGTCAAGTAGAAGGCCACAACATATCGCCACATTGTTTTTATGTGGTTCATGAAGCACTGCTGCACCGAAAGAGTGATTGGCAGAAAGAAAAAGTCACATTACGTAACTGTAAAAGTGCCGGTACTGTGTTCTGGTGTACCGGCCCACTTTGAGCACTGAGTACAGGTGTTTCTATTAGAATGATAATATATTTGTAAACGTATGGGCATCAGTAGCCTTCATTACATTACCTGCCATTATGACTTTGGCACATGGCAATGTTCATGAGGGCGTGGTGTGTAATAACATTATTGATGGCTGCAGGTGTGCCATTTCCCAGGTCCTGGTGAACAATTGAGTTGTATATTCATCCGAGTCCTACAGCGGGATAACCAGCCTGTATGCTCCAGGTGTGTGATTTAACCCCTGTTGTAAATGCATGCTCACTGATGTGCCTCAGAGGGATACACCAGCAACACCATTCAGTTACATTGCACAGCATATGGCCACTATACACATATCAACTCTAATGCTAATTGTGTGGCTCCCCTGTGTCTCCTGCAGGTCTACCTCATTAAACACATATTCTTCTCACACAAAAGAGGATGAGTTCATCTCATAGGCAGTTCCTTTTACACCTTTTTTATTAAGGAAAACCAAGAGTTATGATAAAGAAGCATATGCATTTGGGTTTCCTCGAGATGTCTCTACACCACAGTCAGTATCCACTGTACTTGTGTCTGACCTATTCAAGAAAAATGGGGCAGTTACCAAGGAGAGAAACCAATCGTTCATTCTAAAAATATAATCTCATAGCCCAGCAAATGAGAGCTGCTCAGTCGCCCTCTCCTTCTCTCTGTCATGGCTCAGAAGAGGTTGTATGTTATAAACAAGGCTTGTGTGATCATTATACAAGCAGTGAGTGGCCATTCAGGCCCAACCTCACCACAGGCTCACTGTTAAGATGTGGTGTGCCAAGCATCTAAAGACTTGACTGCTAATTGGTTTGCTTGACCTTAAAGGAAGAAGGATGCAATAAAAATGAATGCATGGAACAACAAGTGAGAAAGATGCGAATGAATCACTTTGCTATGATATATTTGATGTATTCCTTGCACAGGATGACCGGAGGGGTAGGTAAAGTCTCCTTGGTCAGATTGCACTACCCCCTGTCTACATGACCACTATATTAAATTAGATTTAAAGATAGATGTTTTTAGAGCTGCCATGTGATTTGGGCCACAGGTCCCAAGATGGCAGGGAGGCCTAGAAAAGCAAGACATGGTGTTTTCTGGGAAAGAATGACCCTTTAAAAAAACAATAAAAACTATTTAAGACAGATGCTGCTCTCATAGTCTGTTCCCATTCTTGTCTTGGCAAGCTGGTCAACAAGACATTTTCAATCATGGTTATTTTAGTCAGTGTACTGCCTGAAAGATGACAACCTCTAATCACAGTAACATAGAGGGTTTTGGAGCAGCAGCCAGGAGTATAATTAATAAGACAGACCCGCTGTAATGAACCAGCATGGACAAAGCACCCAATTTTCAGTGTGCCCTCTTTCCCCTGGGAGTTGTGATCATAAAGGCAGCACTGTTTGTTGCCTGGTTTCATGCTGAATTATGATCACACAGTCCCCAAATTCACTTTCTTTTCTCACCTCTCTCCCTTCTTGCAGATTGTCATTTGCATCACAAGTGGGATTTATTTTATTTTATTATTTCACCAGCCTATAATTAGGATAACATGAGGTAACTGAGTTGCTTCTTTGTCTTGCATTTCATGCCTCATGAGAACTCCTAATGGGAGGCCTTGTAGCTTTTGAAGAAGTGATCTATAATGATCAACAACAGGGCCGCTGTTTTGCTGTCAGCCCACTTTCAATGTGAATGGTAACCATCTTAAAGTGAAGTAAGTCTCAGTTTAAGATTTAAAAGGTAACAGAGATAAGCTGTATGTAAGTTGTCTATGTAAATACATCTTAAAGATATAATACACTAATGCCATGTTTTATTTGTGAAGCATCATGTAAACATTAACGAAGCCCAATGCAACCCCCTGTGTATTGCTTGGATATACACAGATAATGTTTTTTGCATTTGCCTTTGTTTTTCTTTGCTGATCTCCGTCCATTAGTCTTTGCTATACTGGCATGTATTCCACCCATTTGTCTCCAGCCGTTGGAGCACTCAGTCATCACTTTACTGTTGAGTGGACCTCTCAAGTATATTGGGTTATAATTTTTTCATGTGCACATGCATTTTTATGATTATAGACTATTATTGCTACATAATTGGTTTTTGTGTTTGAGAATTAATAGAGCCAGTGCAATTCAATTATTTCTCTTTTATTAGGGTTTAGGTTTGATTATGGTTTTGGTTTGCATTTCATTGTAAAAAATATATATTTTAGTATGCTTATTATATTTTTATGTTACACTGTAATCAAATATGATATTGCTACTTATTAATAGCACTGCTATTTAAAAAAAAAAACTATAACACAAAACAATACAAGCATTTATGATTAGTTTCAATACACCAATGCACCAGAGGTCTCGTCTGCTTACAATGCAAATAAATCACATAAATTATTTAGGCTTAACAAAAAGAAAGTATAGGGCATAAATACAAGATTTAATTCAGTTTTTATTAATTTTAAGTAATATGATAAAAAAAAGCCCATACTTCAATGAATTTATTTGTATTTCTTTATGGTAACATATTATCTCATGCGTTGAAATAATAATAATAATAATAATAATAATAATAATAATAATACGAAGAAGAAGAAGAAGAAGAAGAAGAAGAAGAAGAAGAAGAAGAAGAAGAAGAAGAAGAAGAAGAAGAACAATAATAATACGTCAGCGTAATTATCTTACTCTATTGGCCAGAATATTTAGCTCCAGGATTCTGATTGGCTCTCGCTGTGAGTTGAAAGGTTAGCTTGTTATGTAGCCATCTAGCTATCTTAGTCCTTGAGAGGTTTGCTATCGGCTGTGTTTTGTCACAGTGGTTTTTATTTCCGCCTAATGTGACGCTGGATAATACACTTCACGTTCCCACAGGCGCTGTCGCTTATTCATTTGACCTATTAACGTTATGTATGTTTTTTTTTGCGTTTGCTTTGAGCGCTGACGACCTCGGCGTGCTAATATTAGCTGAGTAGCTACCTAGCCATCCAGCTAGCTAACTTAGTGACAAGTGCTCTTCCAAAAGACTGAATGCGTCAACAGCTGGCTTTATAGGCAGTGAAGGACGACTTGATGGGTTCTGTCAAAGCTATGGCATCGACCAGGTTACTGTGTTTGTTCAACGCGAAAGCAGCACACTCGACCAAAACAGTAGCCAGTGCATACTGGAGTGTGTGCCTCAGGAGGCACATATGCAGCTCACCTTCAAGGCTGCATGGCTGTATGTCAGCCTGGGTCATGGATCAGTATGGCTCTAACGGGGCCCTGAAATACACAGAGGAACTCCCGGTGCCCACTGTCAGCTCTCCCAGCGAGGTGCTGATTAAAGTCCATGCAGCTAGTCTCAACCCTCTTGATATATCTATGAGGGGTAAGTGTGTGAACACAATGATGACATAATCTGTGATTTGTAGTTTGTTTTATTATACCTGCATGCTTTGTCATTTTCAGGTGGTTATGGAGCTAAATTGCTTAAATTCAGAAGGCATCCATTGTCTGTGATGGACAATGATAGTGAGTTCCCTCTGATTCTGGGTCGTGACGTGTCTGGTGTCGTGGTGGACTGTGGATCTGAGGTTGCACATGTTGTTCCTGGAGATGAGGTATAAGCTGCACTGCACACCTATCTTTAATAACTGTATTCATAATTTGATTTTGCCATGGAAGACAGTATGGCAATACAAGGCCATGCTATTAAACAGACAAGAAAAAACAATGGGAAGAGGGAGGGTTACAGATTATTATATGTTTCTATTTTATAAATAATGTGACCATAGGAACACATGCATGCATGCTTTGCTCCAACACACACTTAGTTTTACATAAACAGACAACAAATGGTTAAGACCAGGTGTGAAAATCCAATACTGACCTTGTTATATTCCAGAGAGAGGAGGGCATGATGTTGCATAATTTGACAATGCTGCAATATACTAGATTATTCGAAAATCAATTGAGAAAGCATTTATTGACAAGAAAACCAGAAACCAATGTATTTTTTGTGGTTCATCCAGCAAATTGAGTAACAAGGAACATTCATCATCATCTTGACGCAAACGTCATATAAAATCCAACATTGCCATAAAACTGTTCGGCTCATTAATTTGCAAATCTGTCCACGCTGTTTTAATACAGTGGTTCACAACCTGAGGTCCTGATATCCTGGGGCAGGATGATCAACAGTTTAGGAACAAAAGTTCTATAATACAACATTATTTTGTTTCTATTATTATTATTATTATTATTATCCTATTTTTTTTTTCTCAGAAAGAAAAAATAAACAGTCCACCTGGTTATAACTCATTGACATAATGGAACCAGTGACGAGGTCATAAGTAGGCATTGCTTAATTTTAAGGTGTCACAAGTCAAAAAGGTTAGGTACCACTGATCTAACGCACCCAAATATATTAGTAGTAAAATAAATGGCTACTGTAGTACTGATTTTTGTTGTCATCGCATTGCATGCAACTTCATAGTCAATTCATCCACAGACATTTTCCTGGAAGAAAGTCTACGATTTTTCTGCTTGGTCATCACATGAATAATATCTGCTATCTACCGCTACTGTGCTGCCTCCCACATTTCCACATTACTGTCTTCCTGCAGATACAAATGGGATTATGCAAATTCAACTTAAAGTGAATGTAATTAAATAATAGAACAATATACTGTTAAAACAAATCACCAGACCGTATTCTCGATGTATTGTTCCATCAGTTTAAAAATGTCTTTGGAAAACGCATTATGAGAGGAGATCTGCCGAGTAAGAGCTTAATAGCCAATTAATGAGGTTAAATAAATAAGTGTAGGTGGTTAAATTGAGTCGTGTCCAGCATGTTAAATGTCATATTTGTGTTCCAGGTATGGGCTGCTGTTCCCCCATGGAAACAAGGCAGTTTGGCAGAATTTGTGACTCTAACAGAGTTTGAGGTGAGTCACAGAGGTAGTAGAGTTAGAAGTTATTGCTTTTCATCATCAATTGACTAATTTAAATCAACTTTCCTGCCCGTATGTTTTCAAACAAATGAAAAGAGTTGATTAAGAGCTCTTGTATGAATAGTAAATTAAGTCTGGACGAAGTGCACCCTGTTATGTAATCCTACAGTAAAAGAGGTAATCAGGATTAAGTTGGTTTGGGTGCAGGAGCCACTGTGGCACCAATTATAGAGACACAAATTGCCCTCTGTTTTCTTCCTCTTTTATTTTATTCAGCAGAATAGCGAGCTGCCCTCACAGTCGATCTGATGAATAGACTGAGCTTTTACATTTTTAATTAAAAAATATTGGTGTATATGTTGATTTATTTCTAACTCCTGGCTGTTTTTGCAGGTTTCCCATAAACCAAAATTATTGAGTCACACAGAGGCAGCATCGATCCCCTATGTAGCCAACACGGCTCTGTCTGCTCTTGTCAATGCAGGTGGTCTTTGCAGAGACAGCTCTTCAAATAAAAGGCAAGCACCAGCCTGATTGTGTCCAGATACTGGATACTGTAACCTTTTATTGAACCCCATCACCATTTATACACAGAAGTTAGAACATTAGACGTGTGAATCAGAGCATCGGGGAAGAGAATAAGTCTCTGAGAACTATTACAAAAGGCCATCAAACCTTGAATGAATTCTTTAAAGTCTTGGAGTTTCCAGTTGAGTTCTTTTTCTGTTAAATCAGTCCAGCCATGCAGAACTATACTTTTGACACATTTGACACATTTTTTGTCACATTCATTTTAGTGGTAGGGCTGGTCTTCTGTTTCATTCTAATTGCCATCAAAAGGGTTTTAGATCCTGCATTTTAACCTGTAGACTGTGAAAATCTTCCGTTTTACCTCCAGTGTTCCTCTGCTTGAAGTAGCTTTGTTTAAATGAGTCACACAGTAATTAAATGACCCTCTGGTTGCTGTTTTTTTTTTTTCTCCCTCCTAGAGTTTTGATCACTGGAGGATCGGGAGGCGTTGGAACATTTTCTATTCAGGTAAGGGAGAGTGTATGTTTGACATCTTTGAAACGCTGTATGTTAGTAAGGCCACTTGCTTTGTATGTGTGTATATTTCATTTTCGCTCTACTCTGTGTGCCACTAGTTATTGAAGGCCTGGGGTGCCCACGTAACTGTTACCTGCTCACAGAACGCCAAAGGCCTCGTTAGAGGGCTGGGGGCCGATGAGGTCGTGGACTACACCGCAGGAGATTCGCTTGAACAGCTAGAAATGATGGAGAAGTATGTGTAGTTGCTGTGAAAAGTGCCGTTTTTTAATGTATTATGTGGCGACATCGGAGCAGAATGTTCTTGACTAGCTCCAAGTTTACTACTGAAGTATCATTACAGTCATTGCCAGTTTAGTGAAGGTGCTAATGAGAAGAAATCCTCCAGGACTGCGACAATTGTGTTCCTTTCTCCTCTTTTTAAACACACCCTGAATGTGGTAAACATCTCCCTGTCATCATGGCACAACAGCTCCCTGAATGGCTATGTAGTTTCCATGGAAACCAGAGCTCAAGGTCTCAGTGGATGAATGTTCACCTCCTCGTCCCCTCTCTGAAACAAAACTGGTCAATCCTGGCTTTTGCTTGACGACAAAACACTCTTATAAATTAGGGAAATCCTCCAGCAATAAGGAGGCTACTGACCCGAGATGATTAAACATGCAATGCTCTTATAACCACTAACCTACTATGAAGTGCTTATTTTTGGTATTTTAAACAGTGTGTTTTTACTGTCAGGTTTGACGTGATCTTGGACAACGTGGGCGGGGAAACGGAGCAGTGGGCGATGGGCCTGCTGAAGCCCTGGTCTGGGGCAAAGTACGTCACGCTGGTGACACCCTTACTCCTCAACACCGATTCCCTGGGCTTACTGGACGGGATGTTACAAGCTGGATGCTCCCTGCACAGCAAGGTCACACAGGTAAGATGAGCAAAACAAACGTTCAATTTCAACACGCATTCAAACAGAGCTGATGACGCTGCTGTTTGTGGTCTGACATGCACATCCATTCACCCCGCTAACTTTTACTGTCCTGTTTATTTTTCCAGGTATTTTTCGTGAAGCATTAGCATGGGTGTGGACCACAGGTGTTCCCAAACTGAAATACTTAATCATCAGTGGCTTGGAAAGATAATGTTGCATAATGGGTGTACACCTGTTCCAGCCAGAGGTTTTACATGTATTTCTATTCAGTTGATCAAATGAATCGAAGTTCAGTGGAAATGGGGAAGGAACAATTATGTTATAACTTGACTTGGCTTCAATACATATTCTCTCTTTGTAAAGGTTTATGCTTGAGCTGTAGAAATACACCCTGGAGGGTTTAATTAATCTGACTGTGTGCAGCAGAAAAGGGAGTTCCACCATTAAGCGTTTCAGTCCCTGCATAGGTGTAAGCCCTGTGTTGTTGCATGTAGGTTTTTGTTTAGGTTATTGCTCTGTTAGTGGCGTGCATGTGTGATGAGGGTCATGGGTGACTAGGCGAGGACAGGGTGGAACTGCTCAAGGGACTGAGTCAAGTTGTTCCGGGCATTGGTGACAGTACGGCTGGCAGTGTTGGATTTGTGAGGACGGGACTCTGAGTGTGGGCGTTCTAGATGCGATGTGTGTGCATGCATGTGTTTGCTGCTGAACCAGCAGTATTTGGTGTTTGTGCAGAATGTAGCTGGCTATCTCCACCCAGCAAATACCAGTGTTTGTGTGTTTCTTGCCAAGCCTCCGAGCCCCTTTGTCCACGGTCGCAGCCAGCTGGTCAGTTTGGCCGGGCTCAGCCACATCAGTCACACCCTCATTGCCCAGCTCTAGACCTCACGCCCTTTTCATCGGGGACATCACAGCACAACTGAGCCCTCTAGTGTTCAACTTCTTGTCAGCACTGACTCTTTTTTTTTCTAAAGCAAGCCGGAATATATTCATCAGAAGCTAAAGAAGTGTTGAATATTAAGATTAGTACATGATGGTTTCTTTTTTCCTTCTCCTATTTAGTTTTAGATACCTCCCGGTGCACCTTTTTATTGAGATTGTGTGTTTTTCATGTAACATAATTCAATTGGCAAAACTAAAATACCTTTTTTCAGTGGGTGGATGCCATGTCTAGGAATAACCAAACAGTTACCGTAAAATACAATTGTAATCATTATATGTGAAATCTCAGTGAGGAAAACTCGCTACTCTAGCTACTTTACAGGTAGGTAACTGGTCTATCAGCAAATATGTATTGATCAGTTTTTATTCCATGTAATCCATGCTTGTACTTCTGACTCTTGGTATTTTCAAGTCAATGTGGTTATGGATATAATGTGTCTATTTTGGCTTTTGTTTTGTGACTCAAAATATTTAGATTTTGACTTTCTACAAATTTTCCTCTTTCAGTAGTGAGCTCATTGTATTTGTATCTCTGTCATGAAACTCTTCATGAAAGGTAGGACGCATTGAGATATTTTGTTTGTTGACTCAATATTTGTATACCCAGATATAACCACTCTGTGTTCTTTTATACTCTGTGAGGTGCACACCTGCCTGACTTTTAATTGTTGTCTCTTAGAACATAATATCAAGTGGAGTCTTCTATCGGTGGGGATTTTATGCGCCAGATGGGCCGGCCCTGGATGAGGTCAGCAAGCTGGTGGATGCAGGGATGGTACTGTACTGCCTCATTACTGATATCATACATGCTACTTGTCATGCAGAACGACCTATGCTGACAGAATGGGGCGATGTAAATTCTCTAATTTTCACACCAATCACAGCCTGATGGGGAAATCCATGCAGGGATGGAGATCATACAGCATATTAAATATGAACATACCAGGGATTCCATACATGCCGGTATTCAAGGCTCCCCTGGGCTTTTGTTAAGGAGTGAACATCGCATTCCCGCTGTGCACGCTTGGCTTCTGGGCGATTGAGTCAGGCGCCAGGAGACGATGAATGGATTTTTAAACAGTGCTGAGCAGCCATTCGCAAAAAGCGTGTGGGACCTCGGTCCTTTTGTCCCGGAGCTTACAGCGAGCGGCACACTCAGACCAGTGGCGGGAAGCTATGGGCATCACAAAAAACACACACATGCTGTCTGCAGGTCCTATTCTCAATCAGAAGTGTGGATGGTTTCCAGTGTGACGCAACTGCGCTCGCCATTCATTGTTAACGACGAGAGATGCTGACCAGAATAACAAGCCTGGACGCGCGTGTTGTGGGACTAGCAGAGGATTGTCCAGCCTCATCACATTCCTTATCTCTCCCACACTTTATCACATTTACAGCTATGAGAGCAGAGATGATGTAGCTTTTGGATATTTGCTTGTCTAAATTGATTCAAAATTCTTACTATAATTTCCCAGAACATCTATAGTATGCACCTTTTTATATTTGGGTCCAGTAGCAGTTGATAGAGAAATTATTATTTTGTCTGGTTTAGAGCACTCACTGCATGGAGTTTATCCCATAAATGTTATATGCATATGTTGTCACAGAAAAATGTAATCAAACTGTCTACACTAATAGTGCTGTCTTATAAATCAGTCCACTCATCCCATGCCCATTAAAACAAAAGCCGAATACTATTCATCCCATGGTTATGCTGAGGGTTTAAATCTGATCTCTTAATTGTTTCCTGACTTTGCTTCCTGATTGATTTTAAGCTCATATTCATGATATTTTTCTGCTTGTTCACTGCAGATCCTGCCAGTAGTGGAGGCCCAGTTTCCATTTACCCAGGTGCCCCAGGCTTTTCAGAAGTTGGAGGATGGTCACGCCAGAGGGAAGACGGTAGTCAGGGTGGCTGAAGAGGATGACCAACAGCCCGAGGAGTTGGTGCAAAACAGCCGCTCAGACTGCAGAGTCTGAGCGAGAAGTACAAGAAACGGCCAAGCAAAACCAGAGACAGTGGGCAGAGTATGAGTTGAGCCGTGATTCCTCTCACCTTTTTTAAAAGGCTATTCTTGACAGCTGCAGCTTGTTTACCAAAGAGAGCAGAGGTGCTGCTGTGATGCAGCAGACTACAAGCGTGACCTGAGCTTGTAATGGGAGCGTGCCAACTGTTGCTTTTGGTAAAGCTTATTTCTTCCTGTACTGTCCGGAAGTTTTCACAAGAGTTATGCAGCATTCCTGTCTTGGGGAAGTTAGAATGATTACCAGCCATGGACTTATAAATGCCATTTAGGTCAGCACCCAGCTGTTACAACCAGACTTTCGGTAGCTTTCTGATTGCTGCAACCTATCCAGTAAGGAGTCTCATAATAAACTAGGAGGGCACACTGAGAGCGAAGACCTCCGACGAGGCAACGCCTCTCCAAATTGAATGGAATCCTTGGCCCATGCTACACCCTCCCACAGAAGTTTCATTAAATCATAAATTGGGGGACAGTTGTTTTTTCCTGAAAAACAGACATGCAGAACTACACCGAAAACATGGTGGAGGTTTATTTTGCGTTTGTCCATGTTGAGTCGTTTGACAACCACCATGTCGTAACCATGGGAATCTTTCCCAACATTATGTTGCATCTCACATTGAGTAAGTTAGTCATTTATTATTTGGGCAAAAACAAATAGTGAAACTTGAAATCCGAAGCATTAAGTCTGTACCTTGTTGTAAACCAAGTGCTGCTCGATGTTGTGTACAATGTATTAAACACATTTATTGACAAAAATACGTTTATTATTCTGAAAACAAGAGTTGTGTGCTGTATAATTGCTGTATAATTTTGATTAAACAAAGAAAAAAGTCATGGGAACTTGTATTGTTTGTTTCCTCATATTGCATGCAGCTTGAAAATGTGTGTGTGTGTGTGTGTGTGTGTGTGTGTGTGTGTGTGTGTGTGTGTGTGTGTGTGTGTGTGTGTGTGTGTGTGTGTGTGTGTGATCTCACAAACGATGTTGCTTACAAATATGGAAAAGTTTTAACACTGTTTGACATAATTATCAGGCGAACAGATGTACTGTAGTCAATGAAAAGACAAAAATAAGCCTGAGGATATATTACTGGTTAAGTATAAAATATGACGTATTTAAAATTCAGACAGCTCTAGATAGTAATACATTCTTACGGATTTATCCACAGCTCTCCATGTTGGAATCCTCGTTGGAGAGTTTTGTCGTCCTCCTGCAGCAGAGGAGCCTTTTCAATGACGTACCTCGCCCGTGAGTAGTTGTCTTGCAGCTGCATGATGGAACCTCTGGTCGAGATGTTCCTCTGATTATATAATATTAAGGATCCAGTCCAGCAGCTCATATGGTTTCATATAATATCCACATCCCACTGTTGTTGTAGGTTATTTGGATCAAGTTTATTTAGAATCACTTGGTTTTTGTCATAGTGATTGCCCCCTGAAACAGAGAATTTGGGGTAAAAGTGTTATTTTCAAGGGTGTGTTTTATTTACTGAAGCTGGGATGAGTTCATGTTACATAATATTATATGGTATTAATATATTATATGATGTTCAAATATTTAGTTTTTTCATTTATGTCATTTCATTTATGTCATGTAAAAATATTATCATGATATGTAATATCCACAATACTATGCATCTTAGTGCAGAGGAGGATCGTTTGTACACTAGCAAAAAACGATTAGTCCACAAGGTGTCAGTAATTGACAGTGATGCAAACAAAGCCCTCAGACATAAACACACAGTTTTCAATTTAAGTGGAACTCCAATAAACAGAAATATAATTGGAGGTGACTATTGCTACAGTGCTGTTGGTAGTACAGGTTTGGTGTGGACATGAGTTATAACTAAGTAACAGTAGTAGTGTCATGAGTAATGCATCTTGCATATAAACAAAACTAAGGATAACGATATTTGAAATTGACTGTTAGAATTTATTTAACCTGACCATAAAGTGTAGGGAAGTGTGTTATCAAAAAACCTGGAAATACGTCTCTGTCATCATATCTTGTAGTATTAAAGACAAGTTGTGTTGGGTAGACCTTTAAGTCCTCACCATAACCATGAACCCTAATCCTATTTATTGTTTGAGCTGTGTTTAGAGGTTGTACATGTACATATATATATATTATTGTAGCCTTGATTTTTATGTTTAATTTGACACCTAACATGTTTTAAAAAAAAAAAAAATATTGGATTTATGCCATGTTTTTTTCTTGATTTGTACATTGTGGGCATGCCCCATACGGCTGACTCACCTTTGACGTCCAGGACCAGATCGGCGGTGGGGGTGTAGCGGATGAATCCCTCAGGGGTGATGCTCCAGAGTTTGTCCTGGTTGTCTGGCTCTGGGGAGAGACCGACGCGGCTCCCGGCTATCGTCACGCTACCACTCGGACTCAGGCAGCACTCCTCCAGCAGCTGGACACACAGAGAGGAGTTTCATAAACATGTATTTATTGTCTGTTATACTATCTATTATTTAATCGTGACGCCTCACATGGGCATTGACCTTTTACCGATGCAATGGGCCAGCGTTTCGTATGATGTGGGAGGTTTGTGCTTCAAAAATAGAGTTGATTGACTGAGGTTATGTTGCAGTACCCGGGTGGTACTAAAATCCACCTGACCTGGACCTGATCTTAATTCAAATGATTCAGATTGAAATTTGGAATTCATTTTGACATAATTAAAATTGTCTGGACTGCAGCACTGCTTGTACCCATTAATCACCTCTGCTTTATTCAAAGCTGGCTCATGACTCATGATGATTCATAGCACTATTCACAGGTCAGACTTTGGACTGGAGTAGGATTATTATATTACCGGTACCTTGCAATGGAGATGTCCATTATCGTAGAACCAGATCTGTTCAAATCCATCAGTCTCCTCTGTTTCTTGGACCCGCATCAGTTTGACATCATCCAAATCGCCGGTCACTGACATCAAGAGCCCCGTCTGTCTGTTCCTCAAACGGAAGTGCACTCGCTTCTACTCAGAAAACACACAAGACCAATCACATAGATTCAGAGCTTCTGCTCAGTGAACAGGGTTCATACTTCCTGAAAGAGACATACAAAATATTTTAAAGTAAGCTATATTGAGCAAACCAAACCAACCTGAAAATATCCAACTTCAAGGTGAGTCAATTTGAAAGTAATACATCATGTTCTCCACCAAACAGTAACTTTTTGATTGTGCCTCAATAATTACAATGGCAGCTGCTGCAAAGGACTTAACTGTAACAATGACACAATTAGCTGAAATTAGCCTACAATAAGTAGGCTGTAGAGGCGTGCAGGGTGTACTGTGCACAGTGCTAATTAATGGCATTTTATTTGTTTTGGTGGTGTACGGCTTGTCTAATGCGTGGACTGAAAGCCCTGGGCCTATTGTGGAGAGTGAAGATATACCTGTATGAGAGGGCGAAGGGATCCAATTTTCTGCCAGCTGCTGCACTTGCGCCAGTCAGGCACTTCGCCGGGTTTCAGCAAAATCTGAGGACCCCGATAGTTGATTCCCTCATATAAAACCCACCTAGAGATAAAGAAATACAAAAACATGTTCACACGTTTCGCAGCTACTATGAACCAACACCACCTGTTCAGCTTTTCTTAATTTTGTCTTCTTCCTTCTGTGGATGTTGGTTTATGTAACATCTTGGTTTAAAAAAGGTAAAATAAAAACATAAATACAAACATTCGTTTTGATTGTTTTGATGTTATCAACCCAGGCTTGTGATGCTGGTAGGAATAAAGTCTTCTTTGACTGTATTTTTGAGTCCTCATCGCTTCCAGGCAGCCCTGTGCCAAAGGTAATCTTCTCAAATGTGCCGAGCTTCACAGCCATCCAATTTTTCTGGTACACTAAATGTTGCTTTTAACTCGGATATCAATGGCCCTGTTGTTTGGCTGAGTGCCCGTCTCTCTCTCTGCAGAGGGAATGTGCCACTACAGAGACAGCTCTGGCTCACTGTGAGCCCTTTATTTCCTCAGCATTGGTTCACACCGAGAGTCTGAATCTCACACATCAGCAGCAGATTTCCATCCTCACTCCATCTGTCAGCACTGCCACCCATAAGATGTGCTGGTGCTGCACTCTATGAAACAGCATGTCTGAGCATACAGGCCAAAACTGCTACCTATAACTCCAGGAGGCCATCTTTACTACCTGGCTATCACACCTGGATTACAGTATATACTGTTCTTGCAAATGCAAAGATAACCATTTCCAATTCAAAATAAACTCAACGTTGCTTCTTTTATTATCTCCAAATCCTTCATCTTTAAATTCAAGTACCTTGCTTTGTCTGTTGATATTTCACCTAACTCTTTGAGTTATTGTTGCTGTAGTGGCACACTACATGGGTGTGGTTTGACACACGCAACGGACTAAGCTTAAAAAAATATTTGACACGTCGACTTGGCAGTTGATAACTTTTACATAGCAGAATCAACAATTGTCCCTGAAGGATGCATGAGTGAACAAATGAAGGATACAGCAGAGACAATGTCTTTGACAGCACAGTAGAAACAGGCTGTTGTGTAATAACTTGCCAAACTCACACCAAGAGGTTCCTACAGAACGAGTTACGACCCAGCAGTTGTAATGTACTCACATGCCTCCTTCCACAAGCACAGATTGGACTCTGCTGCAGCCTCCAGCCAGCTGAAGGTTGACTGATCCATCTGTCAGGACCACCCTCTTACCCCACAGACCACACCGCTCAAACAGAGTGATGGATGGCAGTGAAAACTCCTGCCGAGCGAGAGAGAGACGAAGAAAGTAGATAGAAGAAAGAGATTTGAAGAATTTCAAAAATCAAGCTTCAATTTTACAGCTTTAGGGCCATATTATCTATTTACACTTGTGCGTTAGGACAATGGTGCCTCATTATGCTGAGATTGTTCTGTACATTTTGATATACAACACATGAGTATGTATCATATGCAAGTGACTTTAAAAGATGAATTTAAGAAATTATGTAAAAATCGAGAAAATGACCTCAGACCCCATAGGGTTAAGGAACGGAGTGGGCGGAGAGCTGCAGGGATGCAGGTTGAAATAAAAGTTATTCTTGAGGTTTCCCTGGAGACGGGCCACTCTCACACTTTTATGCTTCATGGCAATTCTGCCTTCTGTTAACTGAAACAGATATGTTGTCTTCTAAAAAGACACTTGTGTTGTAGATCATCAGTCGTGACTCATTTAGCGTTTAATTTAATAATTTGCCTTGCGTCGTCTAAAATAGGGAGGCTACCTGGTCGGTTAATTTGTAGGTTGTTTTATTAATATGAACAATTAACACATGGGGTCTATAAACTGGGTGTTATGATAATTACAAAGGAGGAAATAAACTTACAAAGCCAACAGTCTGTAGCGACAGGATGGAGGATCTGGCGTTGACACATCCCATTGCTCTCAGGTCTGGGTAGTTCCCCACTTCTAACACGTACATCCTGCCACTGAAGTCCTGCCCATCAAATGCCAGCCAGCTGACATTTACATAAACACACACACAGATATACAACCACATTTTTTTAAACTATTTGTATGAAATATATGTTAATTCTGGCACACATTGAGTCCCAACATGATAATTCTGCTTAGTTATTCATGCTTTTAAGGATTAATAGGCTTCACATTAGCACAGGACGAAACAATATATCAAATCATCACTGTACCATACATACTTGCATTTTGCACTTTCTACTGTTTATCTAATTAACTTAATTTGAATACACTCTGCGGCTGTAAATATAAATATATTCTCCATTTAGTTGTATTCTATTTTATTGTGTATATTTAAATATATATGTATATATATATATATATATATATATATATATATATATATATATATATATATGACTTTATTTTAATTTGTATAAATCTTTCATCCCTGTTGCTTCTTTATATATTGATCTTTTATCTTGTGTGTTTGTATCTTCACTTGTCAATTGTAAGGCGCTACTGATGACGACAAAAAAATTTCCCCTTGGGGATTAATAAAGTATATATTCATTCATTCATTCAAATCAATATGAATCCCACAGCATAAAAAATGTCAGATGTACAGAATAGCACAAGCTGCTGTAAGTGGAGCAGTGACAGCCTGTAGCAGATCTCCAGAGATACTTTTGTAATATGAGCAATTCATTTGAATACGTCAGAAAAATTATAATATGCAGCTACAATTGTGTCAAAGCACCTTTGGGAAATGCAAAACAACCTATTCCTGCTTTTGCAGGATGGTGCAAATACTTTCAAGTACCCACCATTCAACTTACATCATAACTCAAAATAACGGGGGAGTGGCATTTTGTCTTTGTTGTGTGCAGTATTGCTCACCTTCCAGCCAGAACCTTGCACGAGGCCACAGAGTCCGTCAACGAGGCCACACTGTCCTCCAGAGGGACAACAGAGCCTTGAAAACCTGGATCCGAGAAAAGCTGCACCTGGAGCACCCACAGCAAGACAACCAGTCTGAGTCATCCACTCTGAGCCTCTCACACACTTCATCAGATAAGACCAGTGCTATCTCAGCAAGATTAGATGTGTTATTTCCTCCTTTTCAATCGCTTACCTTAAACTTGGCTGCATTCTCAAAATCATCCTGAAAGGAAACAAAAGCTTAATGTGAGTCATTTACATGCATTGAATCACACACAAAAGTGGCTAATGTGCATATATGGGAAAGAGAATAACCAAAAACAAACCATTACCTCTTTGCTTTATAATTTAAGATAACTTTTATACTGTATTTTTTTCATATTAATGCATCTAGTCACTTAACTTAAAAGTGTAACATTTTGCATTACATCTATATCTGTTTGTCTTCATCTGGTTTGAAATAAAAGAAGCTTCACAATGACTCACCATTGGGATTTATGATGTTTTCACTCTTAAGTCTTACGACAATTATTTTCCCCTCTGCACGGCACAATTTACTCTGGCTTTGCACATGACTCATGCTTGCAAACATAATCTACTTCATAAAGGATTGTCTGTCATCTAATAGACTCCTGCTATCTCAATCCTTATTCTTTCGATTTGGTCACAAGTTTTGTGACTGGTCACATGCAATGTTAGCGCTTAGCGACAGTGGTAAACATGGTAAACAGTGGTAAGATTTCATAACTTCGTCTGAGTCACTGCTCTTACCAACACAACGGGCATTGCTGAGGCGACTCTGGGCTGTGACGCCCCCCAGTCCTCTGGGCTTCCATACAGGCCTTTCTCCAGAAGGTAGCATTCACCACAAAAGCCCGGCTCCTCAAACACAACCCAGCTGAGAGAGAAAACAGAAGGACAGGGAGCATAATTACCCTTTTCTTTGGCACTAGCGTTTCAGAATGGTGTTTTCTCCTTTCTCACATATCTTAATTAGTAGAGAAACACAGCCTTGCAATACTAAATAAACCACCATAATTCAAATGTTTTACTTTATCATGTATGTCAACAATTCTAGCTCAAAGTCCAAGTAGATAATGGCCTCCCACATGATAGTATATCAGCAGCAATGCACTGTATGCACTCTCTTGGCAAATTGGGAATGTCTGTGCGGGTGTGTGTTGTTGTGAAAACAGGCTCTGTGTCCGTCTGCATTTGTGGGCTTGTGTGTGCCACAACACTACAAAACAAGTCCATCTCAGCAATGCTAAAATAACACACTGAGCCAATCAGAGACTCAGAAGGGCGGCAGCACAACATGGGCGAGGCTGTGCAATCTAATAACAGTCTAGCAGCACAGCAAGAATAACCCTTCAGCGTTGCAAGAGTCCTGCCTCCTAAGGAGGGACGAAATGTTACAGTCCACATTGTTCACCATTTTGTTAGCCTCTCCCTTGGGTAGCAACAATGTGCATGTTCTGCATTTCATTATTCTGATTTGAGAAATGATTCATTCTGACTTGCTTCTGGTTTTGTTTACTTCTGCATTTTTTTTTCAGCTGATCATTGTATAAAAAAAACAGAAACAACTCGGGAACACAGACACTAATTGGATCTTCTGCTTTTTAAACAGTATGTGCTATGATAATACAGATGAGGAGACAACGCACCAGCCAAATATTCCCAGGGTGGAAGGCAGCGTGCTCCAAAGCCGATTTACATTGACAGGAAGTAAGGTGTGGCAGACTAAACATTAGTGAACAAGGTAATCTGTCTCGACCTGTCAACATGGGCGTCAACACAGCCTTCCCGCTACGAAGAAAACTGCAACTGCGTAAGAACTCAATGGGACTGTAGCCTGAAGTAATTATCAAGTTGACGCGTAGGAATGTGTCTGCACTGTCTTGTAAGTTGTCATCTGTAGAAAAATGCCAACAGCTCAGGGCCTCCGATAATCAGAGGCAAATTTTATGCATGTTTGCTTTTGCAGGATGAACAGTAGTTCCTGCAAACTGTCCAACCTTTTACTCCCCATTACTGCTCACACAGCAGTGAAAGCTACAAGGAGAAGTACAATGCCGGACACTTACACGCCATTGATGACATCAATAGACTGCGTCTTCACGCCATAGCCTGTGCCGTCCATGTCGATGACAGGCACTGTGATGTCAATGTTGACTCCCAGCTCACCGAAATCTTTGTCGCTAAACATTTTGAGGTGTGGAGACATAAATTCCTGTGGAATAAAAGCATCTGATGAATATATATAGAAGATACATAATAAATGAGCATAGTCAAAGTCAATATATGGTGGTTCTAACAAAAATTGTTTAATTTCCCATTTGGAAGTAGAAATTAGGAACAAAACAAGTCAAGTTAAACATTAAAAAATAATATTATTAAGAGCATGAACTGCATGTTTCATTTTGCTAATGCCACATTCAAGATAAACAGTGGCCAAACTAATTGATACAAAGAGTCAAATCTGCCATGCATTTTATTCACTTTTTTTTTATTCACAATTGGTATTTAATAGAGGTCTCCCTGCCTGCTTACTCTCAGTTTATGTGTCACGACTGTTTGCTGTCCTGGCTCCTCAATGGTGGAATGAGCTCCCCATTCACATCAGGACAGCAGAAAGTCTCTACATCTTCCGTCGCAAAATAAAAACACATCTTTTTCGACTACACCTTGAATAGCGAAGCTAGCACCGTAGTAGCACTTTAGTAGCACTTAAATGGCACTTACTGATAGCACTTTGTAGTTTAACTTCATTGAAGAAATTGTACTTTCTTGATTCTTGTTGTTCTGAGTTTGTAGTCATGGTTAAATGCACTTATTGTAAGTCGCTTTGGATAAAAGCGTCAGCTATTGTAATGTGGACAATTTTAGTCTGAACAAGACAAAACATTTTTAGAGGGAACACACAATCCTTTCAATTTTTTAACAAATTCTGACCTTCACAAGCCCATGCTGTTCGAACAATTATTTAATCAATAGACCGACCACAGCCATTTTTTGGCGCATACAGATGTCTTGCCTGTTAAATTTGGTCACACAAAGGTGAATAGTGAGCCAGCCCAGTAAGGTACTCACAGCCAGGATTGGTCGCAGGGACCCGAGCTGGTCTGAGCCTCCCCAGTCGCTGCATTGCAGGTACTCTCCTTCCTCCAGGATGTACTGCTGGCCCTCAAACCCAGGCTCGCTGTAGCCCACCCAGCTGGAAGGAAAGAGGTGCAACCACTTTGCTGGTTAGAGCTGTATTTGTAAATCGTGACTGCATCACATAACCTTATAATCACCTTCTGGCAGCAAAGTTAGTCCTGAATAAATACTTTGCCACACGTCAACATTACCACGTAACTTGATCCTGTGTAAGCACAGAGAATGAACGATGCAGTAGAAGACTCACAGTCCTCCAATGATCTTTAAAGAACCCACAGACTTCAGTTTTCTTGAGTCTAAGTTTTCTCCATCAATAGCAATGTCTCCTTCACTTTCACAAAAGCTGAAAATGTCGCTGTCGATTTCCAAACAGGCGCCCTCAAGGCCAGGCTGCTCATACACCAAGGCCTGAAATACAGAAAGAACAAGGCTTACATTCAACTTGACTTAATTGAACAGATAAACTGCTAGTAAATTCAGCTCTGTCCTTGCTACTACCTACCTTTTTCATGTCTTTCTTTTTGCTGTATTTTAGTTCAAATGCACCTAATTTAGTTATTTTATCTATAGTATGACATATTATCCAGGATAGCGGTTTGCATAATAAACTCATAATAAAATCATATTGGATACTTTGTCTGTTGAACATTTGTGAGCACAGTATTATAAACCTTTGCACTTCAGCAATTGTTGAATGATATTACTAAAAATAAAATACTATTTATCTTTAATTCTAAGATCTAAGACTAACTGACATTATACTCTTTTAGTGACCTTTATTACGTCATCTGTCTGGTTTTTAGTGGTCATTTATCGAGAGGTTTTGTTTTCTGTTTTTTCCGTGTGTTGTGTTTTTCCTTGTTTTGTGTTATTCATTTGCTTCCTGTTTTATATTGTAGGTTCACTTCTCATTTGTCATATTTGTTTTTACTTCCTCCCTTTGTCTTTTTTCCTGCATGTTTGAACCAGTTAATTAACTCGTAGTGCCTTTAGTCTGTTTGTTCTGGTCCAGCTGGATTAATATGGTTACTTTCCCAGTGTTTTAGTGCACCTGTTTTTGAACGGCGTCCCGTAAGTTTATCAGTAAGTATATTTTTCATCATTAAATCATGAACACCACCTGCTGTCTTCCATTGTGACAATTAAGCACATAGAAAAAGTGAAGTAAATTGCAGAAAATATTTCAGTCTTACCTTGACTTCATTGGGATTCTCCACTTTGAAACCACCCTAAAACAGAAACATCATCATCAACAACCCTTTTCTTCTGTAATTAAATGTACACTGTCATTTATGTTAAACATTGATTAAATAAATCAATAGAATACAATATATGTGTATCTAATGCTTGTATAATTGTCTTGGCAAGCAAAACAAGTTATTGTTTCATTAATTTTGCAGGTATTTGATCATAAACCAGTATTGGACAAATTTAAAATGTTGACCCAATGATGGCACTATTTGAAAAGTAAGGGGACCTTCAAAGTCATTATCATTCATTTTGAAGGGGACATGGATATGTGTATCAAATATGTCAAGATATATCATGCAAGCTATACATATATACTTCGTGGTGGTGCCAATGAAAAAGTCAGGATATTAAAATTCATCCTCTGGACATTATGAACGTTTGTACCAAATTGTCTCTCATTCAATCTGATAAATGTTGAAATATTTTCTAGGAAAATGTATATTTTTAAATTTTTTTCTCAAATTAACATGTCTCATCCCCTTTTCTCTGCAGTGTACATGAGCTGTTGGACAGAAAAACCAACCATTTTAAGTGGTCTAAGAGATCCAACAAAGGGTGACGTGAAGCCCCAGGTGTCAGGAACAGGGTACTCTCCTGTCTCCAGAACCGCTACCATGCCTTGGAACCCCGGGTCACTGAACACCAGCCACCTGAAGGAAAAAGGGACACCCCCATTGCATAATTATTGAGTACGAAGTCAAAAGGTCCCTCCACATTATGCCTTGTGGTTGTTTTAAAAGTAAGAAGTGATGACCTTGCATGGCTTGTTGCTTTTACGAAAGGCTCGCAATGACTCGCAACTTTGCTTGGTACATTAGGTATTATTAGGTATGGGCAGTGTTTTAATTAGATATTTTATATTTATTTCAGACATGACTCCAACTACATCAGAGAACAAAAGCAATTTCTTTAAGAATATAATATCTTGGGAGTGGTATGCTTCAGATCAAAGCATTTTATTTTACAATTCTCTTTTTTGTGGGAAGCCTTTGTTTTGACAAATGCCTCTACGTTTTGATCCATTATGTAGCGAAACGTTGTGTTGAGGAAGTGATACCAAGAACTGATGCCAAACTTATGGCGCTGAAATGTCCATAATAGCAGGAGCCACTGAGTCATTTTAGTCAGAGAACTCAACTGAGCTAGCTGCATGTTACAGTACAAGACTACTTCTGCTGAACAGTTGCTCCATTTGTGTGAAGCAAAATTCACTGGCATTTGACAGCAATTAGTTTTGTTGCGATGAGGAGAAATGTTGAAACATTCTCCAAAATGTCAGGTTTCGACCAATTAACAAAAATAGCTGTGTGAAAAAACATCTAACTGTCATTAACTTTCTTGTGGGCAGAGCACAAAATGTCCTTGATGCCTACACCTCTCACGTGGAAAAACATTCTCCCCTTTGCCAAATTCTATCCACACCTTTGTCTGTTTCCCTCCAATTAGTCTCCACCTCTTCACTTAAAAAGTGCCCCCACACCCACTCTCTATTTCTAAACATGCTACAGCAGGACGAACATTCCTGAAGAGGCAAACGAGTGAGAGTCAAACCAAAGAAAAAGAAAAATCCTGAGGAACGCAGTAATGATTACTATCACTCAGCTATTTTTCAAAGCCAAACACTGGGAACATCCCATAAAAAAGACAGCTTTACATTTCTGCTGGGTCTGACTGCCAGTCATTAGTAATACAAACAACATTGCAGAGCACTGTTTTCTCATTAGCTGCACGTTATGCTTTGCTGCTACAAATAATAGATAACTACCTATCTACCACTCTGACCAATCACAATATGTAGAAGTGACTTGCTAAATATTACTAGAAGGTCAATTGCAAAGATTTGAATTGTTTTGCTTTAACAGCCACACTTACACCCCCGAGTGCACTTGGATGGAAGCAGCGCTCAGTGGGACGCCAAACGAGCCCGTCTCTATGGTGTCATCGTGATACGGTGTTAGTCTGCCGTGGCCCTCCGGTTCAGTAAACAGATCAATGTGGGGGAGGCTGTAATCCTGCAGAGAGGGGGAAGCAAACACAGCAATTAACAGCAGTGGCCCACAGTCCTTAAATAATTCCTCTGAAATGTAACCGAGGAAGCTGGACTGAATTTCAAAGCAGTATCACACATAATCTTTGTTTCAGAGGGCCATATAAGCTGACAGTGTAGTAGATATTGAAAAGCTGAAGGCTCAATGGGGTGGAAGTCTATATCCGATGCACTCACCCAGACAGCAAGTCGAATTGAGCCAATCAGCATTGGTGGGTTGTTCTGTGGTTCTGTCTCCGGCCCTGGTTCTGCCCACATATTTGTCAGTTCAATGCCTCCCTCCTCCAAGGCGATGGAGCGTCCCTGGAAGTCAGGCTTCTCGTAGATTACCCAGCTGTAGTGAGAAAAAAAAATTTGATAATTAAATGTTGGAAAGAAAGAGGAATAACTAGACTAAAACATTAACACTTTAAAATACACATATTTGCTTTCTTGCCATACATTAGATGAAATGATCAACACCACTCCGTCTTCTGTTCAATAATTATGAAGCTACAGCTACACTCACCACCACTAGTTTAGCTTAGCATGAAGACTGGAAACGGGGGCAAACAGCTAGCCTTGCTCTGTTCAAAGTAAAAAAAAACAGCATCTCTTAAGCTCACTAATTACCACGTTATATCCCGTTTGTGTGATGCGAGAATAAACTAAAGTGTAAAAAAAGTAAATTATTCGCCAGGCACAGTCATTTTCTGAGGTCTCTGCCGGTTGCCTGGCAACCACAGCACATAATTCCCCTAAAGTGAACTATGACGATTTTACACTTTGATTTTTATAAAGATTTAGCTCACATGATATGTTTGGTTAATCAGTTACCTTTAGATGTGCTGGTAGGAGGATCATAATCTAATGACCACATAATTATAACAACATATAACGACATAGCTGCAAATTATTTAAATATATAAATATGCAAGAAATTATGTAACTACTCCCTTTTCTATTTTTGGGAGAGCAACACAGAGATCTACATTGGATGTTAAAGGAACCCTGTGAGTTTTTTTTTATCCTGAAATTTGGGGTCCCAGTTTAGTTTGTTATAGTGCACATGTGCAAGAACGCAACATGCACACACATGAGCAATGCAAGTGTCCAAATTCCTGCCAATGGTTGGACACTTTTCCACTGATCTAACGGTGGTGATAACAGGTCTAGAAACACAGCAATGCTCCAGCAAAGACAGAGAACAAGAAGATGCATGTAAATCAATTTCAAAATGAAAAGGAAGCAAAGCCAATAAATATTGCCAGGACTAAAGGATATGCATATTTTTGTGGGAGAATAACACTGAATGTAAAAATAAACTGTTTGTTTACAAGTAAACCCCAAGGGCCCCTTTAAGTAAAAAGTGTGGCTATATGATTTTATGTTAGAACTCCCAATGTTGATGTTTCATTAAAAGTAATGAGACATTCAGGGGCCTTAACAGGCCACACTGGCATCCTAAAACCCCTTATTAGCCCTACATTGTAGTGCACATTTTCTTTTCATCATTTAAAAGTTCCGGTTGAATGCGGCTGCTTACCATCCTCGAACGACCTGCACAGATATGAGAGGCGAGAGCTGCAGAGAAGTAGCATCTGCTACATCCCTGCAAATGTCATGCGCCTGGCCACTGAATTGAGGTTTTTCAAACAACACCATCTGTGGAGACATGAAGGAAAGTGTAAGAAACAAGCAAATGGCATTGCATGCTTTCTCTATCACATGAAATCGTGAGTCACACTGCGCTGACAAAGACCGAATAGCGTGGTGCTTCCCTTCTATCCTCTTTTATGCTATACAGTAAAAGTGTATCTATGTTAAAGCACAAACGGGCAAATAATCACTTAAACCACCAGAGCATGCTGTTAATGTAATGCACTTTAACAAACAAGTTACATTTTAGTTCACACATGCCAGCTGCTCTGGAGAGAGGAGTCGTCAATAACGCAGCATTTTAAAAGCCCTCAGAAAATCTGCTCTGAGATCTGAGATCTTTCTAATGCAGTGTTTATTGTTTAGTTTAGTCATAACAGAGCTATACTGAATTAAAGCAGTGCTACTAATGACATTCTACAATATTTGCACTGCGTTGGCAGCATTGAACTCTACGGTTGTAATCACATCCAGCTGAGCATTTGCACAAGACTGTTTTTTTAAATACTTTGTTTACCCCCAAGAACACCATATGAGAAGCAGATGTTTTCACAGAACAGAGCTAGTCTGTTCATCTTCATCTTGTTTCTATCGTATTTGGGCAAAGCACTGCCTATACTGTACCTTTCCAGGGCGCTTATGAAATCCCTTGGCAGTTATCTGGAATGCATAAACACATCATTGTTATAGCGACAAAGACCACATACCATTGCAAACATCTCTAAAATGCTATAAAAGCTCATCTGCATTGGGTTGAGCTGCAGCTCTGAGCATGTTGAATGTGGTGACCTTTCAGTTTACTTCCAGGGGCACAGTGGTTCCATGGAGACGGCACTGTTTATTCATGTACCACACTGGTAAGTATACCCAGCAGGAAAAGAAGTTGCTCAATACAGCATGCAAAATAAGTAAGTTTTGAAGGAAAATAAAACAGAAAAAAAGCAGCAGTGCATAGAAAGCTTGACAAATCAAGTCGGTAACAATTATTCCATGAACATTGATTGCCAGATGTGTTCTGTTCAAATAACTTTGCAATGACTGTCAATTTGTTTTCGATGACTTATTGTTTATATCCTTTGAGTTAAGTCTACACACTCACTATACATCCTAATTTAATGTGTGTATTAGACTTCCTTACAGATGATGATATATTGTTTTGTGAACTGGTATTTACTAGATTTGTAATTTGTGTATGCATTTGAACGTACATAAAGGTCAAATTTTCTCTCATTTTCTCATTTTTTTAACAAAAATGTAAAATCATAAATGATGATGCTATGATCAAAAATGTAGTTTAATTGGAGCTTTCCTTTAAAAAAAAAGATGCATGTTTCCCCTATAGTTAGTACCAAATTACAAAGTTCTCTTCAGTACACTTCCTAAGAATTTATTTGTGAATGATTAGGATATTATGTCAAATGTATAATAAAGCATACCACAATAATTTTAGGTAATAGCCAAACAAAAGACCGCTTCTGTAATAATGATGATACCAGAATGCAAATAAAGTAAAGTAAAAAAAGAGAGGCTATAGAGCTTCTAACTCACCCCTCAGTGCAGCAAGCAGTCTAAAGATATGCAGCTTTAATTTGTAATTGTGTAATACTAAACTATTAGTAACCATCTAACTGTATGTATGCCGCACACTTACATTATTTCTTGGTCTTGCCTGTGGCAGAGCCGGAGGCTGCTTAAGCTCACGGAGTGGTGTAGGATGTGCAATTGGAGGAATCTCAGGAAAACATGGAGGCACAGCATCAGGAAGCACTCGACCTGGTTTCACAGCCAGGACTGCTTCACCTCCAGAGACTGGAGCTTTCATTCCAATAACCTGATGCACAAACCGAGAACCATCAGGTATGCACGTAGGTTATTCTTGTGCTTCTCGACTTAAAAATAGAATAAAAAAAAGTAATGCAAAGATGTTTTTGCAAAAACGGAGCACATGCTTCTATGAGTATGCCATCATTACTTTTCTTACTTCAACTTGTGTTTGCAAGATGTATGTTGCCTGTGAAATCTTTGTGCTATGAGAACAACTTTAACATTCGTACCATTTTCTAGTTGGTGAAAATATCAGAAAAACTGACCTTAGTTCTGACTCGCTCCTGTCCTTGTATACTGCGCTCTGGTTTCGCTGGCTCTTGGGGGAGGTACTTCTCCAAATAGTCCGGCAGCTTGATGTCGTTAAAGAGGGGAAGTGGAAGGCCTGAGTCACTGACCACAGCCTCTGAAGGCTGGGCTTTCTCTCTGTTGCTCAGGCCCAGTGTGTCTCTGAGAGGAATGGTGGCAGTTGGGCTTGGCGGGGGTGGCTGGGTTACAGGTGGAGGGCTTAGCTCGGGGGCTTCACTGGGTGACACATCCCCAGAGTGGGTGCCCTCTACCTGCGTTTGAACTCCATTCCTCCTCCCTCTGAAGTTGGAGGAGTTGAGGCTGCTGAGGACACAGCTCCCCTCCAAGCGAGACTTCAGCTTGATTTTATCATCTCTCTCTTCCTTGACATCCTCCTCCTCGCTGACAGGGCTGTTGTCCCTGAGGCGAGAGTGAGGGTCCAGTATACTGAGCAGCATGCTCCTGTCTGTCAAACTAGCCCTGGCAGGCTTCATGCCGGATTTGGTCTCCTTGCTCTGGTACTTGGAGGCCAAGAGGCTCGGGCTTGTGTCTACACTGAACTGATTCTTCTTACTCAGGCCAAACTTGAACTCATCTGGGTCAAACGTCTTCTCAAAGCGTGCCTCTCTGATGGCGGGCATGGCAAATGGCGGCTGAGGTGGCCGGAGTGGGTTGTGTTTTCGTGGCGGGAGGGAGAACGGTGCACAGAGCTTCTTGATTTTCTCAATAAAATCATTGTCATCTAGCTCACCAGAAGTGTCCAGAAGATTGCTCTCACTTCCAGAGTTGCTCAGTTTGGGCAGCGAGACTTTGAGCTTCCGTTTGGGGAAGTCCACATCCAGCCAGCTCGAGGGAGCGTCTTGCCCTGTTGCAGAATCGTCTTTGCTCCGTCCCTGTGGAAAATGTAGCTTCTTCATGTTTGAAAGCTGGGTTGTGTCTGGGAACGACATATTAGCAAAAGTGGGTGCTTTTGGAGTTTGACTTGGTTTGTTCTTGACCGGTTCCTTTTTGACTGTGTGGAGTTGTGGATGTGGGGAGGTATCACCATTAGCAACAGGGGAAAGTTCCTTCATTAGTGAATGGAATGTTTTCTCAGCCTTCTTCTCCACAACATCAACTGTGGAGTTGGAAGCAGCGCCATCAGAGGGGCTCTGTGCTATTTCCTTTGCGCCCTTGAGTGAAGTGATGTCACTTGTACTTCCTGTATTTTTTGATTCCTCACACTGTCGGGTTCTAGGAGCTAGTTTCGTTATATCTCCTGAGACTTCTGAGGGCACTGATTTGACAGTTGAACTTTTTCCCCCATCGTCCCGCCTTGCTACATTGCTGCTCAAAGATTTCGAGGCCGAAAAAGGCAAAGACTTGTTATCATAAGATTCCTTCTCTGACATATTATCAGTCTGTGCGGTTGTCAGCACTGGAGTGTCATCAGCGGCTTTTACACTCACTTTCTCAGGAACTGTAGTTGCTTTGGTTACTAACTTTGAGCTGGGGAACTGAGCATCATTAGCTCCAATTGCACATGAGTCATCTGGTGAATTCTCAGTTTTTTCCACGGGTAAAGAATGAGGCTGCGGTTTTGCTGCAACCCCCACTGGCTGTGGCTCTGTTCCGAGGCTTTCTGTAGACTTTGTTTGCAACTCAGAAGGCACAGTTGCTGCCTTTTCTCCTTTTGACGGCCCTTTTGCAGTCTTGGTCACACTCACAGCCTCATTAGTTTGAGTGACAGCACAAACAGCAGCTTTTTCTATATGCGTAGCCTTTGTGCGTCTGACACCTTGTTTTTGAGCAGGCAGGTCGGATGATGCACTGTTCTTTTCTGAGGACGGAGAGGCTGGTTTTGGGTGGGTTATTTCAGGTTTTGTTATGACTTTAGCTGGCTGTGTCTCATCTTTTCTTTCAGCATTTTTTCTTTCATCATCCCTTGCAGTACTCCACTCTGTCTCTGAGATACCATGTCTGCTTTCTGAAACCTTGGCCTTTGGGATGATGTTATCTGAATGCAGGAGCTGCTGTGCTTTTTCTTTGTTTTTCTTCTCAGTCTGATTGGTTTTTTCACCCTCCACGTTTTCCAATTTCCCCACATCTTTACTCTCCTGATTTATCAGTTCTATGTTCTTGTTTGGGCGTTTCGGTGTTTGCCCTATGTTTTTTTTATTTGGCTCGGTAGACTCGGATTGCACTGACAATTCTTTACCTATTTTCGGCTGTTCAACAGGCGGCTCTTGCTCCATCGAACCAGTCTTCTCAATAGGTCGTTCAAGCGCCGGTGAGGGGGAGGAGGCTGAAGTGTCTCTGCTGTCCTTGGAGGCCTTTTCTGTCCTCTGTGTGAATCCGAGGCTGTGTACCCCAGCCTTCTGGTCCTTCTGGGGTAAAATAACAGGATCCTTGTCAATAGGCGTCTTAGTTCCACTGCTACAAGCAGCAGTATCAGGTTCATCTTTGCTGACAGATGGTTCAGGCATTCCCTCCTGTCTGTTTACCGGTTTGTCAACATTCTCCTTTTTAAATGAAGAATCCAACTGTTTTTTCGGTTTTCCTAACACCTCTGGCCCCTTCTTAAATGCTTTCTGACTGGCATCTGTATTTCCTTGGGCTTTATCAGATGGTAATGAGACTTTCGCTGTGAGTAGTTTAGAGGCAGAAGCAGCCTCATCCACGTGTTGTTGTTTTATAGCAGTGAGCTCTGGCTTAATTGTGGAGTAATCCGGTTTGTTTTCACTATTTGGGCTGATGGGACTGGTTGGATCTCTACCTTTTCTTCTTTTTGAGCGGGAGCCTGTTCTGCTAGGGCCTTTGGACTGTGGGCTAATGCTATCGGTCAGTTCTGCAGAATCACCGGGGCCTATAGCTGTAACATTTGTTTCAACTCTGTTCGGTTTCATACCCTGATTTGCTGTTTTCGAGGCCACTGTTGTGTTTGTTTTTGAGTCTGTTGGTTGTTCTTTAGAAATGGAAATCTTTACCCCTACAGCGGCGGTACCTTGTCCATCTGGTTTTAATGTTATCTCTGACTTTGCTTGCTGTATTTGCTTTTCAGTATCCAGTTTACCCTGATTGTCTAGTTCTAATGACTTTGATGCAGCAACTACAACAGATGAGGTAGCTTTTTGAGAAATTCCTGTCATGTCTGGCTTTTGAGGCAGCGCCTGCCTGTCCCCAGTTTCAGATGCCTTTGTGAAGTTCCTCACTCGCTCCTTGATCGTCATCGGCTTCTTCCCACTGGGCGATACAGAGCCGGACCTGTCTGTGCCGGTACGTTCAGCTGATCTTGACCTCTTTTCTAACAACTCTAAATCTGCTTTCAGCATCGTCGTGGCTTTCCTGACTGGAGAGACATCCGCACTCCTCGGACTTTGGAAGGTCCGCTTGTTGACAACTGCTGTCGGGCACTCAAAGAGGCTGATTTTATCTGCAATGCGGCCAGCGCCTGGCTTAGGCTCCTCGTCAATTTTCTTCAGCTTGTGTAGTCTGTGTATGATAAGAGGTTATGGATTCAAGCATACAATTTATGTTTTGCAAAATGTTACACATTTGATGTTGACTAATGTATCAAACTTGCACAACTACCTAATTGTGCATCCAGTTGTCTGCCACAGACAATCATCTTAAATCAATTCAATTAAATCTTATTTTTCCTGGTCTGTACTTTACAGCAACAGGGTTGTACTTTGTGTTATGACTCACACCATTGTTCCACACACAGCACATTCTTTTGACAGCAATGTTATGTGAGACAAACAGGTAGATTAAAATGTCTGAAATGTTGAAGGCACACTCCTTGTTAGCTTTACTCCGGACAAATACGCCATTTCAAGTGAATATTATTTGAAAACTTTTCGAAATACATTACAGCTTATGGAAAGTTGATGATTCATGTTCTCATTTATTCACAAACCGCCCTGTCTGTATTGAACATGTCACATTAAGGTGAAGACTTACCTGGCATCGATCTCTGTTTTCGGCTTATCCTTTGTTTCATCTTGGTCATTTTTTAACACTGCTTTAAATTCCTCGGCGTCTCCAGCTGGATTTTGCTTTGAATTCAACGGCACATTTTTTGTAAAAAGCTTCACCTCACTTCGAGAAACCTTCAAACTCCTGCGTTTGGACTCTGGTGTCTCTGTCTTCCGCTCTACTTTGTAAAGACTGCTGTCATCCTCCATGTTTGCGCCCACATCAACCGCACATGCCGCAGTGGCTGCAATGTTTGAGTTTGAGTCCTGGAAATTGTCCAACAGCTTGGCTGTATCGGGGCAGGAAGTCTTATTCTCTGCTCCTTCAGGTGAAGTCTGAGAGGTGGAACTGTGCTTGGAGGAGGAGTTTATAGATGCCTCTCCCATGTGAGTCGTTAGACTTTTGCCCTGAGGACTGGTCACTGACTTATCTGATGGAGGGATTCCCTCTGGGACGGGTTGGGCGCTGGGAGGCATTTGTTCTTGGGAGTTGTTCCCTTCATCTCCCTGAGAGTTCTTCCTGACTTTCCTTCTGGCTGCGTTTTTACGCCCCATGCTGTTGGCCTCTGTTTGTCCTTCAGGTGCAGGCTCTGAGTGTGACTCTTTGTGTGATTTCAGTGACAACCCCACAAGGGCACTGAAATAACTCTGTGCCCCAACAGCAGGACTCACATTTGTCCTTTTGTCCTCTGCACTTGTTGAACTTGAGCTCAAATCAAAATTTGGTGATGACTTTGCTTTGGCGAGGACCTTGAGGTTCTTTTTTGTGACTTGGACAACGTCCTGTCCAGCACAGGTGTTCTGGTCGCAGTGAGTCACGCTGGTCTCCTCCAGGTACACATGGAGCCTCCTGCCTGCCTGTACTTGTCTCTTGGCTTGAGGCTGGGTGTGGGCTTGGTCAGATTCCCATACCACACCCTGCTCAGAAGAGTCAGAGAGATGTGTCAGCTGACTGGCATTTGCCTCAGAATTCCCGCTGGCTAAAGTACCGTTGCTGCTCTTCTCCCTCTCCTTGCCCTGCCCGACTCTCTTCTTCCTGTACTCCACAGACTCCTCCTTCTTTGGACCTCCTCCTGCTGTTTCAGTGCTGCTCACAACAGAGCCGCCTCTGTGGGCAGACTGTGTGGCGTCCTCCTCTTCACACGGGAAAACGTCTCTGGAGAGACAGAATGAATTGGGGTTGGAGCTCTGGTCCTTCTCCTCCTCCCCCTCTTGTGTCCTTGCCCGGAGTCTCACAGATTCTTCACTCTCCTGTTCTCCGTCTGACTTAAGAGCCTGATCGTTAGTTGGGGAGGCACTTTCAGTGGGACTCGTTGGACCCTTTCCCCTCCACGGAGAGAGCCAGCTCCCGATACGACCCAAGACCCCAGTGCTCTGCTGCTCCTCGGGGCTCTCAGACTAAATCAAAGCAGAGAATAATAACCCACATTAATATCTCCATGTGCAGTGTCAGTTAATAAGCATGCATATTTCCAATGAACATACGCAAACTTTAGATGAGCTGGCAGCAGTTACACGTGGTAGTGCAAATATAACAACTTGCCAAAGTGAACAAAGGACATGGAGTGCAGGCTTAAATAAGTAGAGGTTTGTTCATAGAAATTTGTTTAGTGTGGCCATGCATCTCTCAGCAACAAATACATGCAGTATTCAGTTCTTATAACCCGTAAGCTTACCGTGGAAAATACCATATCATTCAGATTCTTTACGTAGGCTGTGAACATGATTTGGGTTTAGAACAAAAACCCCTAAAGAGCATAGAACAAAAACAAAATCATTCCCCCAGGATAAACAATAGCAGTGTGTAAAAGCAGAAAATTATCACACAAAAAAAAAATTAATCTGCCTTAGCAAAGTGGTAGATCCATCATTAACTCTCTGAGCAAGTCCTTTTGGCAGTCGTTTCAAGTTCAACTCACCCTTAATTAGACACAGAAGAAAACTTCCCGGCCCTAATAAAAATGTAAACCGTTGTCAGTTTTCACTGAAAAGTGCACTCGATGCTCGTCTAACTGATGAACGTGTTGTGTTTAGTCCTCCTTGCATCCACAACTGGGCAGACTGTTTTATCGCTGTGGAAGTTCTGCTCCTCCAGCGGCGCATGACGCAGCGCGCTGGTAAAACGTTGCCTTCACGTGCCACTCGTCAACGTCTGACACCAGTGTAACTGTGAACCTGACCGCAGTTGCATTCTGTTTAAATGTGTTAGTCTGGCTAGACTGGTTTGTATTGTATAACTGGGCTGCAATATTCATATATTCCTAACAACTCTCAGCCAGTCACATTCAAATCACTATACTTTTAGGGGTGGTAGAATGTAACTTTTACTTCACAAGTTACTCAGCATTTAAGGACCAATTCCAGGTAATTGTTCTTTACTCGAGTATTTCAATTTATATTATGTATAATAATTATGATTTATCTATAAAGTGTTTTTATTACTTCCAATATTTCTGAAGCTTCCCGTAGAACTGTGTTTTGTGTGTGTTTTTTTTTGTCTTTTCAATATCAAGTAATTTTTCGGGAATACAAAGTGGACCACAAAAGAGATGAATCAGTACATATAATAAAGCCATCTCCCAACTTCGGAAAAACATGTCTGTTAATTGAAAGACAAGAATAGATACTTAATGAATGTAATATAATAGATACGTTAATTCCACAGAATGCTAAACACTGATGAGTAGAGAAACACACATGTTGACGCATTGCAGCTTTGCACCTCAAGTATCAAAGTATCACTTTGCTGTCAAATATGTGAGACACTTGCTAGACCTCAGGCTAAGAGAGTCCAAATTTCATCTTGTAGAAAAGACCAAGTTGGTTAATAAAGTACAAACATATGGAACTTGAGTTTGAGTAAAATCAGCATTATAACTTTTCAAAGTGGTCCACAATATACCTATTGTGTCTAATAATGGATACATAAACATGCGTGAACATTACAGTTTGGAAATAGATGCAATAACTCTGGTTTATTAAACTAAAGTGACACTGCTGTCTTAAAGCTTTGCTGAAGCAGCCCAGAACTAAAAGTTCCTGCATTTATCGTAGCAGATGAAGGCACCGAGAGGCAACGTTCAAACACACTTTTCCAGGGGAAATGACGCACTGACTGTGTGGCTTTCAGGGCCTGTTGGATTCGGTTTTTGGCTCTCCAAACCTGCGGGCTCTTGTTTCATTTGGCGGGCGCAGCTCAACTCAGTGTTTCCAAGTTGCTTAGTCGAGGAATTTAACCCTTAAAATACTTTTTCTGCAGCTTTGTTGTTTTATCGCGACTTTTTTTGCATTTTCAATCAAATATAGCAAACGTTACATGGCAAAAGTTTTAATTCAGGCTTAATTTTTTCACTTTTCAATGTGTCAACACAGACTGCCTTAGGTGTGGGAGGGGCTCTGGTATTTATTGGATTAAAAAAACTCATAATTTTAGACATTTAACGGTTTTGTCATTACAGGTCATTAACGTTTGCATAACACATATATTACGATGTATGTGTTGACATATGAAATTGCCATTACAGATAATTACGAGATAACATTTCGCTCATTAATTTAATTTGAAAAGCTGTTTGACAGCCTGAGTCCACGTACGCGAGCCTGGTGGAGGTCGAACAGGTTTCAAGCCCTAACCCTAAAATAAACAATGGACCCAAAGTCTATGACCGAAAGGCCCACAAGCCGTCAGTTCACTTCTTTACAAACACGAGCAGAGACAGAGAGAGAAAGAGAGAGAGAGCGCTTACCATGATTAGTGCTTCTTGATTTCTCGGTTGTCTCGGGAATACACCGGTTAAATAGCCGCTGCGAAAGCCCTCAAACGGAATAAAGCCTTTCAGAGCTCCGCCGCCTATGTGTGGTAACCTGTCCCTGCTTCTAATTAATATTTAGTAACGTACGGTTTAACATGAAAACATATAAAGACTCGCTCTTGGGTGTATCCTACGACAGAGACGACATTGTGAATGCAGCTTTGGGCTTTAGGAGTGTTATTTAGTTTTTTCCTCAGTGTTAATGAGGGCTGAGACTCAGGTGGAATCTGCCCGGGCCAGGTACACACCCCTAGGCTTTGAGCACCGTGACACAGCTCTGGCGGTTTATTGTGCAACTTTGTTAAGGCTGCAAACAAAACGTTAGCTGTGATTGTGTTTCTAAGGATTGTGGGTTGTTCCCATATAGACACAGGCTACTATTTTTCACTGAAATAAAGACTGCATATTTTTACTTATGGATTCTCTCTTACAGGTATTATGTTATTGTTATTTCAGGCCTCTCAGAACCTGCATTAACTTAATCTGGTTAAAGATCCCACTTTTAAATCCAATGGCTATTCCTACACCTTTTATTCGCTTTTATTGTATTCACACACACACACACACACACACACACACACACACACACACACACATGCACACACACACGCACACGCACACACACACGCACACACACACACACACACACACACACGCACACACACACAGACATTATGCACGCTGAACACACCTCTACACATTCACATGCAAATATATGCTATCTCTGTGTCTCCCTTTCTCTATCTTTCCCATGATTTATTAATGTGCCACAGAAGCTGAAACCTGCCTCACTACACCCCATGAAATATTTACACATCACCTTGTTTTTTTCTCATATAGCAAACTACTTTGGTGTCTGTTCAGACAGATATTTTTTATGTGGGGAAAGAAAATTGGCATAGGTTTTAAAAAACAAAATCAACCTTTCTTATTTCATGCATTTAGAACAAGTTTTGGTGTACCAAACTGTGCCAATATTCGGAGGCAACATATACAAATTATGGCACTTATTACAATTATCGCTCAGAGGAGTGGAAGTCTAGTTTTTCTGGTTTGAAGCTAATTAAACAAGCAGTTGATGAAACAATACAGACGTGTGAAAAAACACTGGGGTGAAATGCACCATTTAATGTCTCTTTAACTCCTGACCTGTATTTACCCTAGAGCTTGTTACACAGTGAATATGCAAATGTGTAGGGGCTGAAACTTGTATTGACTCCATTTATAATATGCAGTGTAATAAGAGGTTATGCTGTTTTTGTTTTTTAACGAGGCATCGGTTCATCCAGGGATACGTTTTCCAGCATGTGCCAAGAACCGTTTTCAGCATGGCGCTGTGTCACATCTACACAGTTACAGACATGCTTACCTGGCAGCTGCTCACGGCGAGCGGTCTCCTTGTGTTACACAGAGCAGCTCCACTGTGGGTAAACAGCCGCTTTGTTGTTGTTGAGGGAGAGAGAAAGAATTACTCATTCTCTGTATCCACCCAGATTTGTCCTGCTTGGCGAGAGACTTGAATAAGCAGGCTGCTAGGGCCAGAGTCAATAGGCTAAAGTTAGAATAAGAATACATTGTCGGTTTTATTGTGATGCAGAAAGGCTCCTGGATGTTTTATTCTCAAGATTAGTTCCATGGAAACCGTCTGCCTATTTGTCTTTCGACTTTTCAAATAGGATTGGAACTATGATCCAAGTGGATGTAAAGCTGCCCATTTTAGGATGGTCAGACTTTTGTAGTATGGGAGAAAATGAAATGTGACCATTGATTACATCTTGTTTTGATCCAATATTGATATCATAAAGACCCACTATATAAAATAGTGACATGCCAAGTTTAAAAATGCATTTTTGATTGGTTTGATACAGCAAATTATCTTCAGTGCAACAGTTTAAAAGGCATATAGATGGTTGGAAAGAGAGACTGCTTGCTTTGTGTACTTACTCAAGATCAAAATTGTGTCAGGTGCTCTTAGAAAATGGGAAGAAAACAGGGTAAACAGGAAGGAAAACCAGGCACTCAAAAAAAAAAAACAACAATGAAAAAGGAAGAAAATAAAAACTATTGTGGCTAAATCATTAAAAAAGCCAAATTATGCACATTTATGGTTATCTCAAGGTATAATCTGGGTTGACAAGCTCGAGCAGCCACAGTTGGATACAAAAAGTGATAAAATACGTAACATGGTTCTGGGCCCAAAAAAGGGGTTAACTAAACAGATCTAAACTAAAAACATAAACTAAAGGAGAACTTATATATAATGTTGAAGACAAAGACAAACACTACCAACTAAACTACATATTCAAGAAAACAGGACAATTTGCCAATCCATATAAATATTGTTGTTATAAAACAAACACAAAAACAAACTATAGTCTCGGGAAATTAAGAAAATTTCCAAAATACAAATCCCAATGACCCCTCCCTAATGTGGTGGGCACTTGGTACATTTTGACTGTCCACTTCCTGTATTTGACAGCTCTGCTTTAGGGGCACGTCTTTTACTCTGGCCTGCATAGATGTCCCTCCAGGATTACTAGTGTAAAGTAGTAACCAGCAGCGCACTGGTAACTCAGAGAAATACACAGTAGAATAATTGTAATGGGCTAAATTAGAAATTCAAAGCATTAATGTAGCAGCCTACAACTATTTGCTTTGTAAAGATACAGTGGAGTAATGTCTACCTGAGCAGAGAAGAAAGTCACACTCCCTCTGTGAGTGTTATAATCCAAGTTTCTTTGCGCTTCAGTCACGTAGCCGGTCTGGACATGCATGCTAGTGTGTTTGCCCCACTAGCGCGCTAATCACCTCTGTTATGCTCTGCTCTCATACCGGTCTCAACCGGTGCAATGTTGAGAGCCATGTAAAAGCAATCCTTCAATCATAAAATATTGTCGGAATATAGCACCTTAAAGTCAAATTTAACTACAAATAAAAAAACGTTTGACTGTAAAGAAGTAAACAAAATGTATGTGCTAATATAATCTAAGATACTAGCAACAATATTCAAAGAAACAAGTACATGAGTACGAAGAAACAAAAGCAATGTGTCTGCCCATGTGCATGTCACCAATTTAAACTCAATGAGGAGAATGTGAACTGTTATGTTTAAACTATATATAGATTAAGTTCAGTAGAGAAGGGTTATTGGCATTTAAATCAGCTGGCACTAGGTTTGGTCATCACGGAAATCCATTAGGTTTTTCTCAGGAGACAATAAGAGCAAGTCTAATGAGTGTGTTTAAGACTTTGAAATAGTTTTATTGGAACAAATGGCCCCAATCTCTCTCCTACACTCTACTTAGCAGTCTGCTGCAGAGAGAGCAATAGAGGAGCCTTTATGGGTTGGTGCAGTGAGTCATCAGCAGGGACCATTATGGTGTATTTATGTTGTACATCTGTTTTGAAACTTTCAGTCCCACTGATGAGAAGAATGCTTACATTCTCAGACAACCAGCAACTGTGATTGTTTAGGTAACTCTTCAGAACAGGAATGCCACAAAACAAAGAGTATCTTTGAGTAGATAAAGGCTAATGCAGGATAAACGTTTAGTCATACTTCTACAGCACAGAGGCTTTTAAGAAGCTTCTTCAATACATGTCTTACTCAGTGATTATCTTTCAAGCTGTGGTTCATGTTGTCTTGTAGATATTTTTTTACAACATTGCCCTCGCTCACAGAGTGAATGAGACAGAAATATGTTGTATGTCGTTTTCTTGCAGCCGAAAAATGTAACGACCATAAGATTGACATTGTGTTATGAACACCCGTCAGATCCCAGATAATTTTCTTTGTCAACAGAACTTAAAATGTTTTCCCTTCTCTCTCCCCGGGTTGCTGCTCAGTTGTTGAAGCATCATTCCAGCTCACCAACTGTCAACCACAAATCCTCCCACCTTGGGCCGTATAGGAGGAAGAGCAAATGGCAGACTGCATGAAATTGATAACACTCTATTGCCCCCTCCATTGGTTGTTGATGCTCAATGCACCATTGGAGCCCTTTAAATCTGGCATTGCTTGTTCAGAACCATTTGAGCTTCATACCTGATCTCTATCCTCTTGTCAGCTGCCGTGACATTTCATTGTTGAGAAAATAATGAAGTAGTGCTTTTGTAAAAAGTTTAAGGAAAATGATAGAATAGCATTTACCTGCAAATGGTTCTCGGAAAATAACGATTCATCAAAAAAAAACATGTTATGTGAGAGGACAGCATACTAGATTATTGAACATTTATTTCTCCTGTCACATCCTGAAAATGATTAATGTGCTATAGTTTGTTAAATGACTGATTTGCTGAAGTCAGTGTCACATTAATGTTGATAGACTCTCCATATATACAATCTCTAGTACTTGCTGAAGAGTGACAATAATGGCCTGCAATGTTCCTTTGCATAATCATCGATGGACATGGCTTAAAGTAATTACATTTATTTTGACTGCAAATAAGATTTCTACATGAATTAAGGAGTGCAGCGCGGCTCAGCTCATGTGTGTATAGTTCATGTCTTATGTCCATTATCCACAAAATGTAAGTTATTACCAACACATTTAAAATGTGCTACATTCGAAGTTTAGAGAATTAATATCGCAGCAATTTATTATTTGTATAAATTTGCTTTGAAAAGACATACGGGACTAATGACTGAACAGAGAATTAAATCACTCTCCGCCTATGTGTTGTAGTCCAATCAATCTTGTCTGTGCTTTGTTGCTGTGGCAGGTCTGCTGTAAGTGCACGTGAGTCTAAGTGTGTGTGTGTGCCCCACATAGCTAATCGCTGCTGTTCTGCACGGTGGTCATACGACAATGAATGCTGAAAACACACCGTCCCAACACAGCATCACGCCCCAGCAACATTGTTGTTTGCACTGTTTGCACCGTTCGCTTCGAGCTGCTGGCTCAGCCGGCGCCATGCTAAAAGCTGCGTGGAGGCAATAGATGTACTCTGAATTCTAAATATAGCATCTTTAAGGACATTTAATTTGATCCTGCTTATTTTAAAACAAATGTTCTTCTACATTATCACAGACGACTCCAAAAATACTACTTTAACTCAACCACAGCACGATATTATCCCCCTAAAGTTGGTTTAGTTTATTTTCCCATCCAGCTGACGCAGAGCAACGTTAGCATTGATTTGGAGTTGTCTCTCTGACCACCTCCAATATTCATTCTCGTGTCAGCACCACAAACTCCTGTGAGAAATATGTGTTTCTTTAGTTGTTAAATGCTCTACTTCATTAGTTAAGTTCCTGTGCCATTTTTTGCTGGGCATATACCAGTTTACCCGATTCTTTTCTGCTGGACCTGTGAGCGTGAACCAAGCCAGTCTATTTGCAGGCCCAAATAAAAAACTACTAGATGCTGAGTTTATACAACTATCTATTAGAGCAGCTTAACATTTTTGTTTATTGTTATTTCCTCTGACAAAGCTTGAGGGAATTCTAAATCTGATTGTGATTTCATAATGTGTAATGCTCAGAAAAGGCTACACAACACCAGTGTTGAGTTGAATGACCAAAATCGTTTAGGCTTTATTTGGACAATCACACATATTTATATATAAATAATAATAATAATAATTTATATATAAATAATAATAATATAATAATATATGAAGAGATCTGTCTACAACAGTATTATATCACATTGTCATCCCAAGGACCGACACTACCTTGCTGCTAATCACGGTTAAAGTACACATCACCTTGAAATGATTACATTCTATGCCTTTAATCTTGTTGGTAGACCCTCTGGAATATGTGTCCTTTAGAGCAATAATGTCCATTATCATTGCACAAGAAAGCATGATGGCATAAATAGCAGAATAAATTATACAAAGCAGACATCCAGTTCAGGTAGAATACAGCCGCATCCAATTGAGAGGAGCCTAGTACTCAAAGTAAAATGCTATTTGTGAGGCAATTTTATCATTGGGAAGAAATGTCATCGCATAACTGTGAGGCACACTTAATATGGAATGATGAGCGATCTTTTTTGCCCTTTTTCTGGTTGATCTGAATGTATGCTTGCTGAAAAGGATCAACATTTTCCAGGCTAAATCGCTTCATAGCAAAACTAGCTGTGTGGCAGTTGTGTATGTTTCCCTCTCTCAAATCACTAATGTCGATGTGAAAGCAAAGAAAATAAGTATATGCCTGTGATGTGTTTGTATAAACAGACTTAGTGACTGTCACAGTGAGCATCCTGAGAGTGAGACTGGCGCTCCAGTATGACCGACGGCTCATACAGAAGATCTTCTTCTCCAAGTGTTGAACTATGCTCCAAGTTCACAAAGTTAGGGATGTTGAAATGAGAAAAGAAGGCACATTCTCTGTCTGTCTTACTCTCCTCTATTAGTCCCGTTAGGGGTTGGTGTTCCTCCGCCTCCTCAGCATCGTCTTCCATCTCGTCCATCCCAGAGGAGCTGATCCCTCTGGTCCCCTGCTGGGCTCGGGCCCCGCTGGGCTTTCCAACCCGCTTGTGCTCTGGTTTTTGCTTCCCATTACTCTGATCCTCTTTGTTGATGTAGAAGTGAAAATATGAGCGTGACTCAGTTAGCAAAGGACGAGAGAAGGCTTCGCCATTTTCGTCCTGGGGACTACCGATGTCTACCAAACAGCTGCCTGGTCGATGACGCTTTTCAGCCGAATCTGGGTTTCTGTTGAGAGACAAAGAGCGCAGCAGCGAAGTGACATTGAAGCAGGAAAATGCTAATATTCAATTATAATTATCAGCTGCTTTTATGGTATTTTAGTCCTGAATGAATCTGCTGCTAAACAATTCAGTATTTCATGTCTTGTTTTCTTCCTTTTCACTATTGTCCAATCTGCGCGGAATACTAAAATACAAAAAAATCTTCCCAGCACTAATCTAATCTTTTATCAGAATAGTAAATGAATACCTGTCACTCAATACAATCCTCTCCCTCAGTGCTGCCGCACACATCATAAGCTCAGCCTCAGACATGAAAGCAGCCTTAGCTCTGAGATGAGACGTGAGAGCTGAATTGGTTCAGCTCTCATCGTTGAAACGTTGGTGCTGAAACTATCGCTGTGGGGCCAGATGTGAAAGTGAAACATGGGCTGTGGACCTCCTGATATACTCACTCTTGATGTGGCGCTCCTGTCTTTGTGAGCAGCGTGAGGACAAAGAACATGAAAATGACAAACACAGCAAGTCCGACCCAGAAGCCGATGACAATGGAGTCTAAAATGTCAGAGAAGAGAGAACCATATTTTAGTAGATCATTTAATGATAATCATTAAAGCCATCTCTCTGCTCCTTTTAGATTCATCTCTCTCTGAGAGCAAAATCCTAAATTACTGAGTTAAAATGAGCATTCAGGACTTTATATACACTTATACTTTATACTTTATAACTTGATCTCAGCCTGTTATCAAACTGTATATATTTGCTGCTGGACATTTATTGTCTCTTTAAGTAGCTTAATCATTACTATTAGAGTTTAAAATGGCAGAGGTGCATCATGCCTGAAATATTGCTGCTAGATCATTTGTTTATTGAGGAACAAGTAATGTGTGTCACTCTTCATCTGAAGCAATACATCAAGGAGTGAAATGTGCAGGGGGTAATTAATCATTACTAATGAACAGCTGTAAAGGTGCGTAATGCCTGTTTGCTGGCACACAGACATGGCACGGACAAACACACTCGCACACACTGAAAAGCACGAGGGCGCGCGCGCGCACACACACACACACACACACACACACACACGCACACACACAAACACACACACAGTAAAAGCAATGGAAGATTGTCTCACGATACAGTTGTCTTCAGCTTACATCTGTGCGCTTTGAGTCCCTCAAAAGACACTGGCTCCTCGTCGTCATAATACTCATACTGCCACACGTAGTCACTGCGACGTGTGCTGGTTTGGCTCCTGTTGTGGAAGTCGGACATTTCAAACCGATTTACGTTCCTTAATAACGTTCCTTACGTTCCTTAATAACAGCAAGAAAAACGAGTGACATCAGCCCCGCAAAGACGCCAGGTTATATCAACGCATACTGTTCCTACAAAGCCACAAAGTTTACGAACCACAATCTCCAAGGGTGCCAAGCCCCTCAGTGTTTTTGAAAATAAGTCTCCAACACGTGAATTTGGTGAATTGGGCAAACAATCCTTCAGATGTTATGTCCGTCTTCCGGAATTTCACAACGCGCCAGACAAATGTGACCAAAAGCAGGGAAATCCATCGCTGTACCGTGACGCAACACCTCCATCCTTATGTGAGCGAGGCAGCAGCCTTTTGGTCCACACCAGCGTCACCCAGCATCCTACATACTGTAGGCTAACTCACTCACTCACTCCCTGAGATACTGAGTTACACTGTACAACATGTATTATTCACTGAGTGTTGGGGGCGAGCGAAGATACTGGTTTTCTCCGCGAGGAGGAGTTTTAAATGCAGTTGATTCGTTGTCGTTTTTAACTAATTACTTTTATTGATACGTAAAGAAGACTACATTTGTTGCAGACTGCGCTTAGGTGTGTGGAATATGAATAATGTGTAAGTGCGTGTAAATATGTTACATATTTAGGGGTTAACTTGTCAGAAAAAGTAACTTTTAAGTCTGAGGAAGTTTTTGGACAAATAAGGTAACATATAACCACACCTTTTCCCATGGCAGTTTCAATTGTTTTAAGATGATTCTTTTTACAAACATATGGTCGACATCTTGAAACATAACAGGCTTTAGGGATTTAAGTATCATTAATTCATTTTTTCATTAAAAATATATAATAATACATGAATAAAAATAAATATAACATAACACACACACACACACACACACACACACACACACACACACACACACACACACACACATATATATATATATATATATATATATATATATATATATAACAAAATCAGAGGGAATGACAATTTCTGTCAGCCCTCACACCTTCACCTCTACTCTCAAATCCAAATGGAATAATGATTCTATACATTATGCATGATTGCATTTCACAATTTTATGACACACCACTCTATTTGAGGAGATACAATCTCACCCGCACCTGATCATTGCCCGTCTGTTTTTCCTTTGCTCACACGGATGCTGTTTAGTTAATTTATTTATTATTTTTTATACATGCTGACATTACTGATTACTGACTCTCCATGTTTGTTTAGTTTAGCTTATGTGTTTTTTAAATACATATACTCATTACTTTTAACTAATTTGGTCTCCCATTCATGTTGCAGCCTTTGAGCCGGGTTGTAACATATGGGCTAGTCCTAACTTGAGTGATCAGGTTTAGATTCGTGAAGTGAGGTTGGCTCTGCTGGTTGTAAGTATGTGCAGATACTGATTTCAGGATCAGAAGCCTATTAGGTGCATGAATGGTTAGCTAGTACTGATGCATAGCCCCCTGCCATCAGCATGGGTGTGAATGATAACAAGTGTTAAAGCCCTTTGAGTGGTCACCACAGAGATTTGCAAGTACAGGTCCGTTTATCATTTAACCGTACTACTTGGTTGGTTAGTGAGCCTTATTTTAGAGAAACTTGTGGATGGTAGTTTGGGGCTGTGCTTTGTGGTAGCTTGTAATAGAAATTCCAGTTTATATTCCAGTTACAAAAGCCTTGCTTTTAAATCATACTGTGTAATCTCTCTGGCAATCTATCCTCCTCAGCTCTATTAAATGCTTCACCACATGTTGGAGTTGCTAGGTTGCAAAGTGGAGATTGGTTGATTGGCTGGGGGATGCACTTCAACCCCTTCCACTAGGGGTCTGTGTCCTGTTTGCTGTTTCTTTCTATCTTTCAGGACGTTGATTTTCATCAAATGAGCTACACCCCGAGCCTTTAAAGTCGCACTATTAATTTGAGCCATGTTGTAGCACTGTGTACATATTAGAGTCCTTTGGAACAATTCATAGGCTTCTAGGAACATATGAGTCACGGCTAATATTAAGCAGCGTGATGTAACATTAATTACCATACATTATATAGTGTTTGAATAACATGTTAGCGGTTCATTCAATCAGTTGTCTGGTTTGTTCCTTCTTCATTTCTTGGTTACTATCTCTGGAGAACATAGTTGTGAAGTGTCCGCTATGTCAAAGTATGGATAGTGTATCATTTTAAAAGTCATCATGATAATTCAATATGATTTACTGTTTTTTTGTACAATAAGTACACCGATGGAGGGAACTGCAATGTTGCCAATTTCTAATATTAAAAACTCCTTGAAAGCTAGCAGAATACATAGCTCTATATAATTAAAATATCCCACATAATTTATATATTTCCCAAAAATATGCCAGTGCCATCACACAAACGACATGAACACAACACTTAAAAAGAATGCCATTTTATTGTAAAATTATCCCAGCTGTTGAGTTTCATAATGCAATCAGTGTGTCGGTAGGAAATTGCTAGAGTTGGGGACATTACTGAGCAATGTAACACAATCAGCTCGTGAATCTTTCATAAGATATTCAAATAACATGCAATTGAACTGCTGCTGAAACTCATTTAGAGCAAGCAGCAATGATACCTTTGAGTTAAGTATAAGTGCAGTTTGATCACCACATATGAAGGAAGTGCTTCTCTAAATGGCCTGACCTTTTGCCATTTCAGTGAAGCAAGGGTTTGTCTAAAGGGTGTAAACAAGCAATCATAACTACTGATTTTAAATGTACTTCCACTGAGGAGAACTTGAAAATTGGTCTGCTTGTGGCATGAAATGCTTTTTCATACTCTAAAACACCACCTAGTTAAATGCCCTCTATTCATCCTTGGATACATCTTCAATCAAACTGCCGGCTTCATCTTGCATTATTTATAAGAACTGTAATCTAAAGTACCTCTAAGTAGACCACTTCAGGCTTCCATTTATTTACAGACGCATCAACAAAATACATTTTCCACATCATAAATAAATTCACCAGATTGATCACAAATGCATAAATCACAATAACATCCAGGTGCTATTAGTGCCCTTTGTATACTTTACTGTTTTGGAATTATCTCAGTGTAGACTTCGAGTTAACAATGCATTTGTTCTTTTGTAAATATGCTGATGCTGCGTTCGTATCCCTTGTCAAAACCACAGAAAGACATATCTGGACACTTTAGCTGCGAGGTGCCTTGTTTTTGGCAGAACTGGGACTATTTTGATGTTGATCTAGTCCAGTTTGGCACCACTCACATACTGTAGTTCAAACATAGTCTTGTTGCAGATCTATTCAATTGAAGCCACTACGTGTAGGATTTGAAAAGTCTTATTTTTGGGCCATCTGGTGGTATCAAGAACAACAGTTTGTCAGAGCTATTGCCAGACTATTCTGTTAAACCTGGGATTACGTTCATTGACAGTTTCAGAATGATTTATAAAATATCTGAAAATGGCAAATAGAGTGTAGTTAAGATAACTAAAACACTTGGTTACAATTATAGAAAGATTGCGGTTATGCTTACAAAAGTGAATTTAAAGTGCTTGATTGTGAAACAACCCAAATGAAAGTTGAACAAACAACATGCTCATGTACCACCGCTGACAGATCCGACCTGGGAATACAATACATGGACTGACAACAACCGCCACTGCACTGATTGTGACTGATTTCTGCAGGTAAAGACGTATGCCATCAGCATAATTTAAAAGGCAGTCATCAGCTATGAAGTGTGCACACTACTAACACCCCCTTTATAGGGCACTCATTGAAATACTTTGTGAGGGAAATAACCATATATGGCTACTTGCATGATAAATGGCTACTGCAAGAGGCTACATCACTTGGAATGATTATGTCATCTGGTTACATTGCTCTGAGAATATTTGTTGATTAATCCCATCCAAAGGATTTATTTTGAATTAATTGCTCACAGCTGAAACTGACAGTGTGCCCATATCTCCGAGTGTTTTTGTTGAAGCCTAATTATCTTCAGATGACATCATTGCCTCTTTCTAGTTTCTGTGCTGCTCTGCTAAAAGAGAGACTTGCTCAAACTAAACTGCACAATACTACAGACATAACAAAAAGGCTTTTTGTGGTGAACTCAACTCCACATGGATATCTCCCCTAGAGGTCCAGACCATCACAAAAGAAAAAAAATAATCTATGTTTTCAGATGATGGATCATAAATGTCACACTGAAATGATATAAAAGCGCCAACTATTCGTATTACACTAATTTGATTAAAGCAGGAAGGTGTGGAAAGGCTACATCAAAGCTTTCTCTACGGAATTAGGTATCATATTCATCTGCAGATCAATAATTCATATTTCAATGAAAGCAGACACATTTCTCAAAACTAGATTAGTGGGTTAGTATTAAGGCAGTGTCTTATCAGCTAGTGCATAAAAACAAGCAGTTATGCTTAGACCGGCAATAACAGATTTTTCGCCACTCGAGGGCAAACTTTTAAATATTATTTTAACCGCTTAGGTTCATACGGCAAACTTGTTAGCAGACAGTTGGAGTTGTTTTTGGCCATCTGGCAAATATTGACCATTAGTCAAATATTCTCTTTTTGCTCTGTTTCATGGTATCTAACTCCTAAAGGGAAACATCTGGCTTTTTAGCTTCTGAATGCTTCAATATGTTTCACAGCTAGTCTCTAACTGTGTCTTTCTCCGGCTTGTTGCTGAGCAGATAGTGTTCAGTGGGCGTTTAGTGCTTTGTGAATCAAAACAGTAAAGTTGCAGGTCAGGCAGCTAAACAACGAGCTGAAACTCTTCATAAAAGATCCGCCCAGAGGAGATACAGATGCAGGTGATAATTTGCTATATGGGCTCATCACTCTTAGCAACCCCTTTCAAATTCTCATTTGATACATTATTTAAAAAAAATATGGATTATAGCTAACTATGCTTAATGATGCTACCACTATTACTGGTCTCAGTTATATTTTTCTTGGTTTGCGTTCAAAGTATCATCTTTGTTTTACTGAGAGACTGAAAAAATATTATGCTCCAATATTATCTGTATCTTTGTATGGTTGTATACTTCGTTTCTGCATTTTATCAACACTCTGCTTGACACACATCAGTGCACTGTGTGTGTGTGCAATGAGCCATTATATTTTGTGTTGCTTCATAATTACTTTCACCTCCTTCATTTGCGTAATAACATTCTAGTCACAAATCGCCTCCAGCTCTAAAGCTACCGCCCAAGTCGGAGACTGCTCTATATCTGTCGGTTTGTACATTGGGGTATAAAAACATTCAAGCCTCTATGAGAAATATTCAAAGGACCAGAGTTGTAGAGAGCAGAGTTGTTATGTGCAGTGCATCATTCTGATGTTGCTGAGAGATACATTTAACCTCACCAGTGATGAAGCCTCATGCTCGACTGCTCAAGATCAGATAAATGAGTTATCTTCATTTGTCTCCTGTCTTTTTTTCTGTCTTTTTTTCCAAAAGAAATATTACACTTTCACTTTCTAATGAACTGCATCCTAATTCCCTTATTCTTTTGATGTTTCAATCTCAACCTTTGCAGGACATTTCTTCCACTCTCTAATTCCTTAAGCCTGGGAAACGGAGGCTTCCCATTGGACATCCTCTTTCAACATAGACTACTCAAACACATACTTCTCTCACTCTGCAACAACTCCCTACTCTCTCTTTCTTCTTTGTCATTTAAACTCTGAAAGATGAGCCTTCCAAATCTGTTTTTGTCAACATTAACCCCAAACCCCAAAGTTATTCTCAGTGCGAGCAGGAAGGAAAAGACATCGGCGCTGTCATTCTAGTTTTTGCTCTCTGTGGTAGAGGGTCAGTGACTGAAAATTAATAATGGAGTAAGGAAGAAACACAAAAGAGAAATTATAACAATGCATGTGATTATTGCATCCACAATTTACCATTATATTGCAAGTGTTGTAATATTGAAGCTCCATATATCTTCAACTTGAAGCCATGTAAGCTTAGTATGACCTCCCTTACTCTGTTACTATGGTTACTATGGTACAGCCTTCTTGATTTATTGTATTATGCTTTGTCATTTGCAATACAAAATATACAATATGTTTTTGTTTTTGTTTTTGTCTCTGCTTCTACTTGCAGTACATTTTCATCCCGTCATATGGTTTCCAAGGGAACAATCGGTCCTTCAATTAAACCAGAATCTGGAACAGTCTGACCTTCCGCATCTCCTATTCTCAGAACACAGCTCAAAACTCAGAGAAACCCATGTAAACAGACATACACATGGACAGTGATATCTGAAATGATTTTTTGAAATGATAACACACCTTAAAGGTTTTTGATTGCAGCTCCTTGAGAGCGACGGTTTTGAATACCAAACAGTTTTAAACTGCCAGTGGACACCTGATGGATGGACAGTGCATTGTTTTTTCTGCAGCTGGGTTATTATCTCCAAGCCTTGTGCCTGGGTGGTCACTGCTGTTCTGTAAGGATGATTGCAACATGAAATACCCTCTCCACAATGTAAATACAAGTGGAAGGTATACATTATCACACATTCAGTATTGCATATTTACAATGAAGGTAGTACCTCCAGTTCAATGGAAGCTGAGGTGCAAATGAAATGAGCTCTTGTGTGTAATCTGCTCATGATTCTCCTCTGCTGAGAGTCCATGACATGAGATTGTGATGTTGTTTACCAAATTGACTCACATAAAATGGATTTTGCGATGAGAAGTAGGTTGTCCTTAATTTGAACATAACTCTTCATTGATTAGACGGTGACACACTATTTAAAATGTGCTGTTTGCACTTACAACGTGTTCCCCTTAAAAAAATCCAAAGAAAACAAACAATGCTTTGTTATTGCGAGCTGGGAGCAGGAAGGTGGTATAAAAGTGACCTGAAGCAGCATCTCCTCTTTAGTAAATGAATCACTCTTCCCCTCCTGTTGTCACACAGGGGAACGTTCTCCTTGATAAGCTCGTAGTCACCGTGAGCCCAGCATTGCTTACAAGAGCAGAGCAGAGCAGAGCGGGGGTCAAATCCTTGGAAGACATTTGAATAATGTGACTAGAATATTTATTTGCACAGTCAGTCCTCTTTGTTTTAAACTCGGTGCAGGGGTTTCATTTATTAAACAGTGCGTATATAGGGATCCAAACTAAATGTCTGCGTACGTGCAAAGGAGGAAATGCACGTACGCCAAAAAAATTCATATTTATAAAAACTTGCGTACGCTTGCCAGTGCACACTTCCCTTTTTATTATTCCCAAATCAACCTGTAAATGTGCCCAGGCCTCACAGCCCACCCCTTACATGCCCACATGCAACCATAAATGGTCAACACAAAGCAATTTATGAATGTTGATGCAAAGATAGATGAGCTGCTGATCAGTGGGTCTTCACGGTGAATCACGGTAACTACCGAGAGGTACTTGGTGATAAATGTGGATTATTAGAAGATTATTGAAAACTAATGATGCTCTGTTCTGCAGTTCTCAAACGCTATTGACCTCACACTCTTACAGCTGATGATAACTTCACAGCTGACCACGAGTGTCGGTAGTTCGGTCTCTCTGTGCTCCTGGACAGCACTGATAAAATATTAAGTACAATTTGATTTGAGATTTGATGTTGTTTTATATCTTTTATGATTTGAATGTGCTTACAGTTATCTACACTAGTACAAGCACAAATAACACCGCTGGTTTGACTGCTTATGATAAAGAAAATATATACATACGTGCAAAGTAAAGTGTGATTTGAAGGGAAACTTTGGAGTAATGTGTCTTCCAAAAGTCCAAATCAAATGGCACCTGCTTCAAATAAGCAGTATGGGGATCTATTAGTAGAATTGTAATATAATATTCATGTATATTGAACATTGTATAATCACCATGAAACAAAGAATAGTTGTATTTTCGTGAGAATGAGCCCCTCACATCGACATAGGGAGCGGGTCCTCTTCAGTTGAATACTTTTTGTGAAGTAACCCAGAACGGACCAACCAAACACTGGCTCTAAAAAGAGCATTTTACATGTTTATGTAACCTGACGGCCACCATAGTTCTTTGACACGCTTGGGAAGGGAGGGGTTAGAGGAAGGGTTGTAATCTGCAACCTCCTCTCTATAGGCCCCACTAAATCGTACACACTGCTCCTTAAATCCAGACGGCTGAAGCCACACTAAATTTAACTTTACTGCAGTGATGTCTCTGTCTGTTGAAGTTATTTGGATTCCTCAGATTTGTGTTTTTCTTTCTTGGATTGTGAAATGAATAACCTTCAAACAGAGCCAAATCAAGGCATCCCTGAATTTGCAGAATAAACAGGCATCCGTTTGGAGAGTGTGAGTTGTTTGGTTTCAAGTGGGAAACAGTAGATTGAGTATACTTTTAAAGTTCTGTAAGAAAAGAAAAAGTGTTGCTTCTTCACTGCTTCTCCATCATTTTTGTAAATCCTCCAAGCAAGGGCAATTAGTCCCACTGTCTGTTGGTGAGGAAAAGAGCACAACAAGGTTTGACTCAAGATTCATCATGTCGATATAGATTTCGAGGAAAACAATAGGAATGCACTTTGTATCAGTGGTCCAGCTTGAACAACTTGTTCACTGAGGTCCAGGGAAAATATAAAGATAAGAAAAAGTACTGCTGCCACTAGTGCATGACATAAGAACATGTTTTCCATTCAGTGTCACAGAGTATATCACTGATGTGAACGCATCAAATATAGCTTTCAAAACAGGAGCCCAGCACAAAAATAATGGGTGAAACCACTCACATACACTGGAAGCAGGACCATGGGAACCATCATCATTGCATGTTTTATGTCTCAGCTTTAGCTAGTAGCGAAATAAATAATTAATAAAAAAGAGATTTGACCAGATATAAAAATCTGGGATTTGCAACGAGCAAAAAATGAAGAGATATGGCTTTACTGAACGTATTACTAGAAAATTATGTTATTAGTGCTTGACTGTTGCCATGGAGAGGGACTCTTTTGTAGTATCCCGTGTCTTTGTAAGAGTCAAGTGTTAAATGACAAAAAGAGAGGCCATATGACCCACGGAGTATAAATCACAGAGAAAGAAAAAAGATGAAAGTGGGTCAAAAGTGTAGCAATAGAGGTGATGTAGTTTATATGAAGCTCAAGCGCAAGCTCAGTAAGGAAGACATTAGTTTCCCGCTGGTTCATTCAGGAGCCAGTCTGTAGGCTCACAGCGATGACTCCATCAGCTGATTGGGGGGTGTGTATGTTGAATGAACCAGCCTGGCAGAGCAATTCCCTAAACCAATCACAGCGTTGTTGTCGAACTTGAAATAGTTTCTCCGTAGGGATGTCAGTTGTCATTTCAGCTCTAACCGATGCGACCCTCCTCCACCCCGGGCACCGCCAGTCAGCAGTCGGTCCTGCTTTATTCATCGACGCGTACAGCAATTCTAGTCTTTTTCTTCTTCTTCTTTTTCTTCTTCTTCTTCTTCTTCTTCTTCTTCTTCTTCTTCTTCTTCTTCTTCTTCTTCTTCTTCTTCTTCTTCACCACCACCACCAGTGTCTGGACTCCAGGGGGGGGATTCTGTGGGCGCAGATGTCAGCATCATTACCCCTTGCTTATCCTAATTCAGGATGGAGTCCAATCGCCAAAGACTTTGCACAATTTGATTGTTGCACAATTTGATTGTTTGCAATTGTAATAAATTATGGTTAAAACTCGGTAACCAGTCTCTCCTGATTGAAATGAGGAAAGCTAAATAAGGAAGGGCTCTTGGTGTATAGCAAATGGTGAACGTTTCAGTCAGGCAGCTCTAGTCTTTTGGTTAATTTTAGCAGAAAAACAACACTGGGTGTCTGAATATTACTGATATCTCCCTGATGTTGCTGCAGATTCTTCTTTGTATGGTCCAAATTAAATAAATTGACAGCAGCTCATCTGCATCTCTTAATCTCCAGCTCATCTTTTCTTAGTAATGGATATTGGCTTTCCCCCCCGCTCGATGAGTGGCCTTATTATTTTGTAAATATTAAGAAAATACAAGCTGTACTGTATCTATCTGATACCCGTTCTGATCTGACCATAGTTTTGCTATATGATATGATAATACAACATATTGCAATTAATCGGTCCAATCCAAAGGTCTTGTTTGATCATTTGTGTTTGAACAGCAAGAGCATTGGATGTGTCCATGTTTGTTTGCCATTATAGTACAAAGTATAGCAAAAGAGTGACTAATATAAAAGATGCCAGCAGCATGGCGTGTCTCCAATTAGCGCCAGAGCAGAGAAAGAGATTGATAGAAGAGAGGGAGAAAGTGTTCTATATGTCGACCTCAGTAGTATGCTGGTTATATGAGAGGGAGTGCTGTGATGTGGATGGAGCTTGTGGGCAAATACATTCAATGCTCATGCACTATTCACTCTCCTTCCAGGTCTTCTACAGTACATTTTAACACGTGGTACTTTCAAATGTGGCGCCCATTAGCTCTGAATGAAGCCCAATCAATACACACATATAGTCATGCTCATATGGTGCCATTGTGTTCTGAGGCAGCTACTTGCATTGCAATTTCAGGCAGCAGAAATAACAGTATATAAAGGAGGTAAATGAGCACAGCCGTAAAAGGTGGCTTACACATCAATGCAGCAGTAAAAGCAATCCTTAAAAATGATGTATAATAGTAATCAGACTTTGGTCAATTTTACTTGTATTTCGATACTGCCAGTAAGTGTTGCTGATGCAACTCGGGTAAGTATGGTTTTGAATGCAGGGCTTGTAGTGGAGTATTTTCACAGTCTGGTAGTCATTCCACAGAAGGATCAGAATATGCCCCCACTGGATATTTCTCTAGCAACAAATGCGACCAACTGTTCTCATTAGCATGTCATCCCAGCATGCGGCCCCACACTGCCCCCCACTGGTGCACTGACAGGACACATTGCACGTATATCTAAAGGAACAAACGAAAGAAGTTGAGCCTTCCTCATAAAGGGCCGAAAAGTGGAGCTCATATGGCATTCATATATTATTGATGGGTTTTCCATATGGGAGTGTGTGATGCATTCAAGCCTTGCGTCTGCTGAGGTGCAGCTATTAGCCCCCCTCCTGTTGTTGTTTCTACAAAAGGCTGGCGCGTGTCAACCCCCCCCACACTGCGCACGAGCCTTCTTCCATCATCCACCCAGCAGGCCTTGACAATAGGGCACGGGCTTCTTCACACCTCGCGCACAAATGGCTAAACAGACGCAGATAATGAAAGGTGTAGGGGTTGAAGAGGTTGAAGAACAACTTGTTATCAACGATAATTCAACTAACACAACTTAACCGTTAACACAATGTTGGGTTTGATTACAAATTCCAAAATAACATAATACCACTGGATAGGACGGTTTGACTAAAATGTTACTTCACAATATGCTCAAACACTTTACATGGGATATATATATATATATATATATATATATATATATATATATATATATATATATATATATATATATATATATATATATATATATGAAGAAAGTACTTAACATCTAATCAAATATATGTTTCGTCTTGAAAATATCTTTCAAATAGGAAAACTATGAACACTATTTTATTCTTCATTTGATATTACGAAAGAAAGTAACCATATGGTTGGAGTTTGCCGAAGTGTGACTTCGCACCTGAACACCGTGGCGCATGGAGACACTTGGGGACGCGTCAAAGCGCAATTTGGCACCGGCTGCCAGGACCCTGATAAATAGGAGCTTCCTGCCTTCAGTCCCACATCCTCTGAGAACTTAACGCAGTACTGATCGCCACAAAAAAACATGGAGACTTACAATACCAACAGCGGATTACCTTCTGCTTTTCCTGGAGACAATGTTACTCAGCAGTCCGGTCGTTGGTGGAGACCATGGATTGGATCAAATGACGCAACTGGGGCAAACAGGGTGAGTTTAGACGACTGATGGTTTTAAAAAATCAAACGTGTGTTTATTAATCGATAACAAGCTTAACAAGGTCGCTTTGTTTGAACTTTTAGGATCACTCTAATGACGGAGACCTTTCCGCTGCACACCACAAAACTCCTCAGGTCATTCACCCAGTGAAGTAAGTAGAGTTTTGTTAATGAGTGACATTTAATTATTATGCAGGTTATTTCTTTATGAGTATGTCTTAATCATTTTTTCTTCTCTTTTAAAGGTTGTTCTGGCCAAAATCGAGATGTTTCGATTATCTGTACCAGGATGCAGTAATGCTGCTGCACAACTATCCGGTCCAAGCGACCATCTCCCTTTACGAAGACTCCAGCAGTGATGAAGACAGCGACGAAGAGGAGGAGATGGAGAAGGAGCTGAACTAAATGTGTCTTTTAAGACGCATTGCTGCATAGTGTGATAATATATTGTTTAACTTATTACTGTAAATAAATGTAAATAGACCTTTTTCACTTCGATGCCAAACAAGAATGTGAATGCTTAAGTTATTCCTTTGACACTTCTACCTCTTTTGTACTTTGTTAAGAACTGCAATAAAATGCTTTCAATTAATGTCGTTGTCTGGGGATTCATTGTTTAGTTGATTTCAAAATCAAATCAGTTTTTACAGAAATAAATCGTGACTTGAGTTTTTGAGGAAATTAAGGGACATCCTCTTTTATAATTACTATTTGAAAGGCAGGAAATGAGACATCAAGATGACTTTGTCTTTGTCAGTTGTAATGTTTGACGCATCCGCCTGCTGGTGGCGGAGCAGCTCTTTTCCCATGGAGAAGTGCGAGCATGGAGAAGTGCGAGGCTGTAAACGCTCCATTTCCTGCATGCGCAGTGTTACCTGACGTGTGGAAACATCAGTGACACGCGGAAGGTGTCAACCGTGTCAGGAGAGCATACAGATTGGCTTGTGAGATATCTAAAGGGAAAACGTTTGTAGAGTTCAGATGAAATACCAAGTAAGACACAAATCAGAGTAAAACACAAACAAACGGGTTGTAGCCTGTTCTAGGGGTTGTCAAAAGGTTAATGCCACACTATAAAACGTGCTTTCTTCCCTCCACTCATAGGAGAGAAAATTAAGGAATTAATCGGTTTCAAAAAGTGACTGGCTGTGAATTCCAATTTCTGTCATTCCAACTTTAACAAACAATGAACCAAGTCAAAACAGCAGACTGTGACAATAATGGCTGCATGAACACATTATGGGGCCCTGAGGTGTTGGGGCTCTATATGACTCTTGTTCCTTTTACTTGCTGTGTGTGTACACAATAACCTAAATACGCATATTTTCTTCTGAAGACTATGTATGACAGGATTACATCTCATCTAGAGATTTAGTCAACCAACAGCTCTGCTTGTGTGTCCAAAGGTTGTTGGTGTTAAAAACACAATTTTATTTGGAAATGCCCCAGGTGAAGATGAACTTCTTTAAACTGATTTATAGATCAGGTTCTGATCCTAGGCTTCATCAAACATTTCAGTTGCCGGGTCGGTTAGTTAATCAGCTTCTGTAATATAAAAATGCAATAACTATGAAAAGAGTATGAAGTTGTTGGAACGCAGATGTCAATGGTCTTGCTCTTTTATAGCACCTTTCTAGTCTTCCACTGTACATTACATGTCACACACATTCATACACACTGATAGCAGAGGCGGCCAAACACAGTGCCCATCAGGATCTAATTTAAATGCTCATTCACTGGCATAGCTTTCTTGCCCAAGGACACTTCAACTACCGATAAGTGGTTGACTTGCTCTACCTCCTGAGCCACAGCCGCTCCTCATTGTGATGAAATTAAAGAAGATATATAAAGGTTTAGACAGGTTTGCTCGTAGGCGTTTTGCTTAGATAGATAGATAGATAGATAGATAGACAGATAGATAGATAGATAGATAGATAGATAGATAGATAGATAGATAGACAGATAGATAGACAGATAGATAGATAGATAGATAGATAGATAGATAGATAGATAGATAGATAGATAGATAGATAGATAGATAGATAGATAGATAGATAGATAGATAGATAGATACATAGATTGATAGATAGATAGATAGATAGATTGATAGATAGATAGATAGATAGATAGATAGATAGATAGATAGATAGATAGATAGATAGATAGATAGATAGATAGATACATAGATTGATAGATAGATAGATAGATAGATAGATAGATAGATAGATAGATTGATAGATAGATAGATAGATAGATAGATAGATAGATAGATAGATAGATAGATAGATAGATAGATAGATAGATAGATAGATAGATAGATAGATAGATAGATAGATAGATAGATAGATAGATAGATAGATAGATACTCTTTTCATCCCCACGGGGACATTTGTTTGTAGCAGCAGCAAGCAAAGTTACAGAACATACAAATATTAAGTATAAAAATACTCAATACAATACAATAAAATAGAAGAGCAGAACATATTACATTTAAGAAAATTAAATAATAAAGAAAATGCAAAAATGCAAAGTATATTATACAGTGTATATAAAGTATACATAAATACAGTGAAATAGAAGTATATACATTGACTAACTAAACGACAAAAGCGGTTATTGATGATTCAATTGAAGGAGGATGTGGCCAGAGGTGATTTATTATAAAGTCTTATTGCAGTTGGCAGGAATGTTCACCTGTATTTGTGCTTGTGTACGGTAATAGAGTTGGATTTTAAATCACACAAAAAAATCGTCTATGACCAGTTTAAAATAGGTGTCTTGACTCGTTGCATTATGCAGGTGATTCTGATGCTCTGACATCAACGTTTCTGTTAAATGCAGGAAACATTTTGCTTGAATATGATGTAGTTAAATGCACAGAACTTAAAACACATATGCCGACTTGTCATCTAATATGTTGTCTGTGTTGGTGATGGAAATTATTGCATGCATTTCTGACTTAGTGACTTGAACTCTTCAACTTACCCTGGCGCCAACCTTTTAAGTCTTTCCGTGGGAACCCATGGAATTATCTTTTGGTGCTTTACAGGGTGCAAAGTCGACACACCTCATTACTGCTAAACATGGTGGCCTCTGGCTGCACCAGGGTGCTGCACAGCCACTGAACTACTGACCTCCACAGTACAGACTATATTCTAATGACAAGAAAGACTTATATAATAAATAACAATCTGATTTCAAATCACATTTTTTTTCACACCCAGATTGATACAAAACCCGCTGGTACTGAGCCAGTAAAGGTGTAAAGCAACAAACAACGTGGTACTGAATTTTTTCCAGAGCAAGTGATGGGTAAGGATGGCTACTGAGCATCTAAATCAAATTGAATATTCATCCACAGACCTGAATTAAGACTCGGTGATGATGCTCTGATAACCTCTTCAACCCTGGCCTGCATGGTCGAGACTTTCCCAGGCCCGGGTGTCAGAGCTGGTGGTTGTAGGAGTGTCACTTACTTGGGTGTGACATTTGCTCACCTCCAGAGTTAAATATATAACCAGCCAAGGACTGATGCCCTGTCAGATGAACTCATAACCTTTACTGCACAAACATCAGGTCAACTGAAGCATACATTTCTTATTAGAGGGTTTATCTACATATACATATATTTCCCTTGTTCAGTTGTAAGTTACACATGCAGTGGGAGAATGCTGAAAAAAAAGCGTAGGAGAAAAATATATATAATCACAACAGTAGCTCCAAGCAGTTTCAGTCATATACTGTGTTTGTGAGTGAGAGTGAAGCAAAATGTTTACCAGGAAATACACACGCTACAAGTGATAACTTCAAAAAATGTTATTCCATTTATTTTTGGTTTTTCTGGTGCTAAATTGGGTGTGAGGAATACACACCTGAGGGGGTAAACACTCAGCTCAGTTCAGGTTGACCTCCACGCTCTCATGGGTCACAACTCACTCTTTGCTTGCGAATACACTATCTTGTATTAATTTGTTATAGTCAAGTTTTAACAAAGAGTATGGATATCAACATTCCCTTGGTCCAGTCTCTCTACGATCTACCTTTGATGATCATAAAAACTCTTTAAAAGTTATCATCTTCAAAGCAATTTTCATAAATTAACAACAAAATGTGGTGCTTCTCAAAATTGAATACTCATAATTATGCATTATTTTCACTCAAGATGTTAATCTTGTAATGAAAGCTCATTTGGAAAGTGTGACTGCTGGTCTGCCCCACAAACTTTGACTGGGCTGGTGGTGTGAGTTCAGACACCAAAAAGAGGTGCCGAAGTGTGACTCGGCCAAGCTGAGACTGAACCTACTCCGCCAGCTTCTCACAGTCACACCTCTGCTTGTTGTCTGTGGGGACAGAGAGGCTTGTTGTCAGAATAGTTTTAGTCTTCAGTCCCAAATCTCCACCCTTACGGACTCACAGACTTTGAGGTGCGCTCGGGCTAACTCCGTGAGGGTTTACTTCTGTCCCACTGTCACATCGTCGAGTGCTTGAGGGCTCTCTGGCAGACATTTTGAGCCCTTTATGAACCCGTAAGTAAGCATTAGATGCCGACTTTGCCCAAGGGAATTACCCACAATTCATTGTCATGTGACGTTCAATACGCAGTTACCAATGGAAGAATGGAGATGTAAAAAAAAGATAAACAAAGAGGAGGGCACGTGGGTTGAACGTACTAATCACAGTACAAAAAAACATGAATAAAGTGAAAATACTATATTTTGGTAATATTAGTAGTACTAATGTTAGCTTACTAGTGCAGGAAAGTGTGTCTTTACTTCTCTCTTAAAGTCACATAGCGCTACACTGTAACTTTACTTGAGAAGACTGTGCTGTCTGTAATTAATGTACAGTTGCAAAATGCCTGGCAAAAAGGAAATATGAAGGAATAATAATGAGCTTCGTTACCTTGTGATAATCATTATTAATAATCAGCGTGCTTGAATAATTTTGTGTTCTAATGTGTATGTGTGTGAAACAGTAGCACAGTCAGGATGTTCAAGGTCAGATATGAGGAGTCAGAGAGGGAGTGTAGTTCAGCTGTGAGTGACAAAGGATGGTACGGTAGAAACCAAAGAACGGTCGAAGGCATACCCAACACATTCAGTCATACACAAATGTTTGATGTTAAAACAATTAGAGAAGAGCGACACATACAGCGTTGTACGCGATGTGCCTTGAGGTCAGAAGGGCAGAGACAAACACACATCAAAACTAGTAGTAATGTATTTCACAGGCAGACATTAAAAGAACAAAGGATGCAGCTACACACACGTCTACATAAATACATATTTATAAACACATATGAATAAATCCAAACGTGATCTGTAAACTACAAGTAGAATACAGATTGGAACTAACAGGAAGTCATTTTTTCTGTGCAGCTCTTTCGAACGAGTCTAATATTTTTTTTATGTTGTCATGGTCACATGATATGTTGCAGCAAAGTGCTGTCTCATTCGTATTTACACCATTTCAAGCCCTCACAGCCTCTCACATTCAACCATTTACCAGGTGACGTCAGTAAGTCCCTGAGGGTTCAGTGTTTGAGGCCTTAGGGGGGGACATTGGGATTGGGCCACTGGTTGTGTTCTTGAAGGTAGCTCAGCTGCAAGCCAAAAGGGGGCAGTGTGCTTCTGCTCGTGTGCATGCAGACAAGAAGTGATGCTTTGTTTGGAGTAGAGAGTGTCTTTGGCGATACAGAATGTTATTGCTCAGGCATTATTTCAGAGGACTGGCATATCAGTGCCTTTTATCAAACATTAAGTGATGTAGAATATTAACTACTGTGTTATAATGTGCCTGGGATACAAACATCTGCTGTCAAACAACCTGTTTGGAGAGGTTTGCAGTGTGTGTGTCACTAAACGGTCAACAGTTCAACATATGTCTATGTGGACGTATCACTTGATGTTTGTCTAGAGTAGAACCAGCACAATTAAAGGTCGCATCTTCTTCTTTTTCCTTTTTACCTTAAGATGGAAAAGTCCTCACATATCTACTTCTTGTGTTTCCCTTTGATCAGCTGACAATGAGAGAGCTGCACAGTACAATGAGTACTTCTGACCAACAGATGGGGCAAGATAGCCAAAAGTGAGAATTCACCTGGTTTCAGGCCCGGTGATGTAACTCTGCAGTACTTCCACCCGGGAGCAGTATTGCACTTGTTCAGAAACCATTCATTATCAATTTTAGGATGTTGACAATTAAAACTAAACATATTTAAAAGATGTGAGTATTTGGAAATAAATACAGACCCAGAAGTATTTATTGTAAAATAATGACTTTTATTTTAGGTTTCAAAATAGATAATAAATGACTGTAAAATGCTTCGAAATGGCTTCCAATATTTCTGTTACACATGCAGTAGAAAATGCTGCCAATAATTTCATGAGTAATGCATTTAAAAAAATTATAATTGTGTTTAAACAGAAGTATATCCATCATCATGGTTTAATGATAATACTGGACTGGTTTAGTATGTATTGCTTCAGGGTCCAAAATTAATTGTGAAAAAAAAAAAAAGTACGAAAACTGAGAAGAGTAGGAAAACAAAACTGGGGAAAAATTGCTTATAATGGATTTGGATGATCTAATCTTTAATTCTGTTCATATTACTTTACACTAAATTATATTTATTAGAACTTATTTGTATCTTGAATTGTATATTTTGTATTGACAATATTTATAAATTGTTTCTTGTTTCATTGGAATGTATTATGTAGTATCCTGCATGTAAAAACATGCAGGATACAAATCCTGTCATAGCACTGTAATGTAGCGCTTGCCATTCATGCATGCTAAAAATTTGATGCACATAAACAGCAGTGTGATTAATTAAGCAGCATCCCGACTGAGCAGTAGTCTTGTGGTAATAAGATAGAAGACACAAAGCAAAAATCTGTCAATGGAGTGAAAACCTTCCTTCGTATTTCTCTGTTGAGGGAGAGAAACCACAGCGTTGCTCTTGTTCCTCTCAGCACATAAACATTCAGCCTCACGCCGCCGTCTAAGAGATATAGCTGTTGTGCTTTTCTACACCTCGTAATCTCACCCTCCACTTAAATAGTTAGTTTGGTCTCCTCTCTCTGAGATGTGTGCCGTGGAGATAATTACAATTTCAGCAACGTTTGCCAGGTGATTACCTCATAATCCCCTATTTCATTTGATAAGTCACGCATTGATTTAACTCAGAGTTGGACCTAATGGAGTATCTTTTCCACCGCCACAGTGATTTGTATGCTGGGGCGAAAGGACAACGTTGGATTGGAGGCAGAAAAACACCCGCTCGCCATTCCTGTTCCCTCTGATGAAAGACGAGCAACGAGAAGGCAGCTTTAATCACAGCAACCTGAATGCGAACGGTGAATCATTGCACCGGCTGATACAGTAACGTGTGGTGGTGGTTAGAATAGTTCCTCTCGCATTAAAGCTCCCTGTTTCTTTTTTATATTCTCTCTTCTTGCAGGCGGGGGAGGGGAATGGAGCGATGAAAGATAAGAAGAGTGAAGGGAAGAGAGACCTGCTTGGTATTCACCTGTCTCTCCGGATCAATAAAGGTAATTTGGGCTGATTCCTCCCTGTAGGCCTCTTAGCAGACAGACATGGAGAGGGGTCAGCCACTGCTGAGCTGCGGGGAGCTGGAATAACTTAGAAACACACTCTGCAAATTACTGCCCCTGTTTGAGAATCTCTCATTCAGCTATTCTTCTGGCCTGACAAGAGCTACAATGTGATGTAGAGTCCTCACTCAAATGTGATTGGAGGCGAGAAAGGGTATACTGCCCTGCAGCTTTTAGACCTCTACAGGTCTAAATATACAGCCCGCATGTCAAGAAGAAGCGGCTAATTAATATCAAGCGGCTGCATTTAAAATGTCTGGCCACTCTGCAATTGTTACAGACTTTTCCCACAAAAAAAGGACCTAACTTTCACCTTTATCCAAACCTTAACCCAAACCTGAAAAAAAGAGGGAAACCAAAAGTTTCGTCATGACTATCGGTTTTCACATTTTAGACTTTGTGGCTACCAAACTGTTCAAAAAGGGGCGATGATAGCCATGAAGAAGAAGGTTTTGGAGCTGGGAGCTGGTGTTCAAATTCACAGGTCAGGCCTCATAACTTACCATGCAATGGGGGTGTCAAGTTGAATGAGAAATAAGTCTTGCAGTACACAGACAACACACTCAACAACCCTGATGCGAGATTATGGCATGCAATCTTGGATTGGAAGTACGGTGTACTTTCTAATCCTTGAAGGGTTTAATTAAACCATGTGTTCCCATTCTGCTGCTGTTATAATTAAAAGAAAACATCTTAATGACTATAAAATGTCTTTTCTTTTTTTTCTATCATTCAGTTTTTACCCCTTTTTTTTTAAAACATTCCTGCTCACAACCTCTGCCTTTCTGTCTCTTGGGGCTGCAGCGGGTCTCATCATTCGGTTATAGGCATGGAAGATGCCGTTTGTCATGTGGGGTCACCAGTCTGAGAGGAATGCTCCATGTCAGGGATGTCAGGGGTGGAAAGAGTGTCCCGTGGGAGACTAAACACACAAAGACTGAACCCCACCTCTGGCCAATCACTGCTGCATGTCCTGCTCATGTGGTGTGTTTCACCAAAGTTCACAGGTGTGCACGTATTTTCTCTCTCACTTACATTCACGTGCAGGCTCAGTGTTGTGACCTTGTGTTGGAGTGCTCACAAGTTACCAAGCGCACTCATATGCTCATACATGCTCTCTCTTTTTGCTCGTATTAACAGATTTAATGTTGACTGCAGACGGCGCAAAAAGGTTTTTACTGTTGATTGCCGAAGAACAGAGGTGAGTGAGGTTGTTTGTGCAAGCCATGGCAGAGCAGGTCCCTCTAAGTTTGGATCCAATTAATAAGAATAGGGGTCCACATACCATACCATGCTTTTTAGAGAAAAGTTTGGTCTCGCAGCCTGAAAAACTTTATTTGCATGCAGCGTGATCGTGGGATCCAGTTATTCAGAAAGGAAAAAAAGCGAGTGATCTTGTTGACATACAGAGAACTTTTCTGAATGTAGAGTCGTTTTTAGTTTCCTCTTTGAATCAGTCTTCAAGCAACAAAGTTCAAATTCACAATTTCAGTATCATTGTGAATTAGACATTGCATTACAAATCATGCAATTATTCATGAAATAAATGTGTGATTATGTCCAAAAAATCATGATTATGTCTTAAACGGTCACCTCGACATGTGTATGGAAGAAGAACCTTTTACATGCATGTTTTAGACTAAATCATAACTCCGCCAAAAGAATCCCGCTAATACATCAAGTGTCTTGCAGAAATGTGATTAATCGTCTACTTTTGCTTTCCACATCCAACTATCAAACTTCAATTATCTTTCAACATCATTAATTGTTTCTTGAGGAAGCACATATTGATAGTCCAACATGTGCAGAACAGTTTGAGGCCGACTAAGCTGACAAGTCATTTCCATTCTAGTACCCTGACCTAATCACCATATCTTATTATCATTCACACGAAAACACTAATTACAAAGGCAGGGTGAACCTGATTTATGCTAATGGAAACGTGAATATGCGACGGGTGCATTAATCTAGAGTATAGGACCCTGCGCTGGTGTTAACTGTGATTAGCATGTGATTACCATAGCATGGGTTATATCTACGGGAAGCCCTGCTTCTGATGGGCTTGTGGAAATCTCTCTACTCACTGGCAGAGAATGAGACTGTGACTCTTCACGACATGAGGAAATAATGTTAATAATACAAAATGAACAATTTTGATTGTTTTCTTCTAAACAAAAATATCTAATTAGTAAGTCAATTTGAGCTTGAGTTTAGCAGCTAAAACATGTGGGCATTAGAGCTTTTTGTCGTTGGTGGTTCAGAGGATAAGAATAGGAAAAAAAAAAAGAGCTAGATAACCAAAACGTATTTTAAAGGGTTAGTCCACCCAACAAAACAAAATAATGCGTGAAGGAGATAAATTTCAGCATATTTTTGTAAATAATCCATTGAGGACTGTATCATGGTAGAAAGTAGTTCCAATGATTACAACAAATATCTCAAAACCTCATCAAATAAAACCAAATTTTACTGTATAGCAAGATACCACGAGAAGGGAGTGATAATCTGTTTTTGTGGTTTGGGGGAACTGGCTGACAAATTTCTATATTTTTATTATTTACAATATCCAATGAAAGCCCGGGGCCTCCATTGACTCTGACTCTTGCATCCCCTAAAACAATTACATACATTTACTTATCTGCACAACTCTTAACTTTAAATATACACATGACACTTTTTATAACAGACTTATTTTAACTTACTCTTTTTTTGTTGTAATTTTATATATTTAGTTTTTTTAAGTTCTGTCTTATATTATTGCACTGTGTTTATTGTTATGCGCCAATCACCAAGCCAAATTCTTTGTATGTGGAAACGTACTTGGCATTAGCTGATTCTGATCTAATCTGATCTGGAACAAGTGTCAACACTGCATTTGTTGGAGACTGTTTACAGCTGTGGATTAACTCACATTTGGTGCTCGAATGAATATTTATGGAAGCAGGACGTGTATGTCTTGTGTATGATGTTTGTGGGATTGACTCAAAAACCATAGCCTTGAGTTTATGAATACATTTAGGCTTTGCTACACAGGCAATACTTGTATATACTTAAGTAACATAATAGTATATTTCACCACTTAACATTTTTATGCTTTCAAGTGATTTTATTTGGACATATAAAGCCACACAATTAAACAGAAAGCACATCACTTCACAGAACCTCCTATACTGTATAATACTGAATTAGACAGTGCATGTGGATGTGCTGAAGGCGACACTTCCTTTTGCAGAGTGCAGGTGTTTCCCAGTGGCAGTCCCACGCGCCATCTGTTCCTCCGGGTGGACCAAGCAGCTTCCAGTGGACAGGAGGATGCGTTTGTTTTGGGAGACACAAGAGCACAAAAAGAGGGGGCCTATCCTTCTATCCCTGCTTTGATCCCTCCATTGAGAGGACCCAGGCGTGGCCCTCTCTCCGTGTCCCCCCGGCTTGTGCCTGCCTGGATGGCTGGTCTGGTGGCTGAGACTGGGGGCGAGTGAGCCCGGCACTCCAGCAGAATGAGCCTATTGACGAGGCAACAGATTGGCTTTGAGTGTACCTGATGGTTATCCCCCTTTTCTCCCCGCCGGTCCCCCTTCTCCTTCTCTCTTTCAACCAACCGAAGACAATCCCTGCATCTCTATGGTTCTAATCAAATTGCCAGTGTGTAGTGGATTTAAGAGAGTGGCAGAAACCATTGTTGGGTAATCTGTACCAAAAAGGAGAGGTGATGTTAAGTGTGGTCCTTTCTTAGTCCGGATTAGGCTTGGTTTTTCTCTGTTAGCCCTCTTTGGGTAATGCATTTGGCTTTAGAAGCCGCTCGGCAGAGATGGAACATCTCCGTGACAGGTACTAAACCAGCCAGCAGGTTGAATACAAGTGTGTGAGAAGTTTGTATGAGGGTGGATTCATCATTAGCAGAGCACAGGGTCATCTGGCTTTAATAGGTGTACTCAGGTGTTGGTTCTGATGTCTGCAGCAATGGTGTTGTTTGCTGTTGGGAATCAGATCCTGGCTCTGCCCTTCCCCCTCTGCCCTCCCTCTGCCCCGCTCCGGTCCCTCTGCACCCCAGCTAATACCAGGCTCATTACACCGCTATCGATCGGTGCTCGCTTCACACCAAAGGGCAAATAAGTCCTCTCATCCCTTTCTCTCTTTTGTCATTCTTTTCCATTTTTATAATCTGCTCTCTTTTCCCTGTGCCCTTTCTTTTCCACTGATACATTCTGCTGTTTCCTTTCTGGCAATTATGTTTCTGTCCAAAGAAATGAACATTTCAAGAAACTGGTTGAAAGCCGCAACCCAGTCAGCACGAGGAAATATTGGCATTGAAATAAGTAGAAATAAATACTTTGTCAGATGCTTTGTTTTTGTGCTGTTGTTTACAGCCTGGGTCATATTGTGTGCAGCAGGATGATTTTAGACTGATCCAAGAACAATACTTCATGATTCTCACTTTAACCCCCAAACCACATCCTGCTCCCCTGCTGTCCAACCCCCTTCTTTGCCAAAGCTGTTGTGCTTCAAACTCTCATTTCGGCAAGAGATTTGGTGTCTTGTGAAATAAAACACCCAATTTATTATCCAAATCTCTGCAGATGTATGCAGCCTTGTGTGGGCTGATGTGTAAACACTGTGAAGTAGCTGTGAATCAAAGGCAGGACTTAAATTACAACATTGTATAGTATAGTGTGCAGGGGTCACATCAGACAAGAGCTTTCCTTGCATGCACACATGTGTGTATGCGTTGCATTTGCTCAGATAAAACATTACAGATGGAATTAGGGAATACAGTCATTTGCAGCGCTTTAGGGGTTCACAGGATTCTACTATGGCAGGTATAAGATTTTCACTTCACAAGACACATGGGGAGACTTGTTTAAAAGGAAAAGGAAACAAATAAACACTTTGACAACATACTTGTACTAAATTTGTTAATTAAGCAACACAATTAAGCAATTTTTCTAGACTGAATAATACTTTGATATTAATTATGTGAAGGTATTTAGGGAATGGCTGGATGGTATCTGCACAGACATATGAGTGTTTTTTGTAATAAATAAAGCAGGGCGGAAATGGCCTCAATTGTAACTAAAATACACTTAAATTAATCATAATCGGATTTGAATTCAATTTAAGAAAACAATATTTCCAGGCTAAATTCAACATTAGATAAACATAATCTTACAGTCTACACTGTGTAATCTAAAGATGAACTTGTATATAAACATAAACATAATATTTTTGCCTTACAAATTTCTGCTTCAACCTAAACAACCTAAAGAGCTCATTTCGGTTTTTGAGAATTACAAAAATGTGTCTGCAACATGTAACAAAGGCCTTCCCTTTCTGTTGACAGCATGCATTTGCATCTCTTCAGCTACAGTAACTCAGCAAGGGGTTGTCTGTCCTCTGACCTCACAGCTCACAAGCTGCATCGCCTGTTTAACCATAATTGCTTGCATGCCATATGACACCATACTTCCTGAATTTGCATTTGCATCCTCTGGCACCCTCTCTCAGTGACTTCACCCAGCGTTAAAGTACACTTTTATAACAGTTCAGTGCAGCATTACAAAGGTGGTGCTGGGTCTCCTGTAGTTACCCAGGTTGGCTACCTCTGACCCCCCGCTACCTCTACGTCTTTGTTTCACGGCTGACAGAAGGAGTGCCAGAACTCCTCTAGCTCGGGTGATTTATGACCAGCAGCTGCTCTTGCAGCCCATGACCCACACAGCTGGGTGTCAGATGTGGTCTCCCTGTAAGCAGAAACTTATCTGGCAACCCAACATCAGTCGATGGCTGGACGGAGAGGGGGTAGGGGTAAGGAGGAGAGAGGACCAAGTGGGAGAAAGATGGAACGGCAAGACGGATTGTAGGAATGAAAAAGAAGAGATGACAAGAAGCAGATGAGAGTCAGCGAATCAGAGAAATAGAACCAAAGAAAACCAAAAAAAACAGCACAGAATGACATAAAGCTTTTGTCATGAAGAAGAAGTCCTAACACAGAAAAAAAAAAAAAAGTGCGACATGTGATTCAAGACAATTGATTTGAATGCACCAGCTAAGCTCTGCATTGATTTCTGCTGGTGTAGAGAAAGCAAAATGTTTGTATTATTTCATAAGCCAATTAGCTGCAAGGAGACTCCTCTCCCTGTGTGCCTATTGACCCACAGTCTGTGGCTACAGCTTTATTGTCTGGGGGGCGCTCTATAAAAGATCAATAACAGGCGAGTGATTGGATTATGTGGTAATCAATGCATTGTACTAATATAACACCAGAGTGATTACAGAGCACTGGCTAATAGGAGGCCTTAGAGAACTGTAATGACATCACACTCCTGCTAGTGGTCAAGAGATAACCGTGTGGCTCAAATGAAGTGTGGTGCGGATGAAATTATTCACGTCTATGTATGTGTGCAGGTGCATTTCACATGTGTACATATCACTGGCTGTTTATATGTGTGTGCACATGAGTGTAGGGGGTAGTGTGTGGGTAGATGATGGGTTGATTTTCTTGATTCTTCAAACAGCTGAAGAACAGTACTACCAGATGGTGCGTGAAAGCTTGCTTAGAAGAGGCCATCATCAGATTCCTGCTGCAACATAATGACAGGGCTCCATTCTGATGCTGGTTCACTGCAGCAACATATGTGGAAACTGTGAGAATGGTGGCTGTGAAATTACAACAACAAAAAAAGCCTTGCTCACAACCTCCACAGTCGTATTTCTTAATTGCATTTGTGTATATTTTGTCACATTGTCAAAATAAATCCAATTAGTAATGAGAGATACATGCTGCTTGTAGGATTATTGTTTTGTGTAAATGAATTAGAAATGATCTTATCTCAATATTTGTGGAGGAAAATTGCCACCAGATGTTTCATAACAATGATTCAGATTGTGCTCAAGATGTTCATAATCACCTAGTTTCTAAGAGATGTAACATCAAGTCTAACCTATGTGCCATGAATCAACTTAGTCATCATTTCACTCATTTCAAATTGTGGATGTTTTTTTAAATTCAATTTAGTTGCTGTCCTGTAAAAAACCAAGCTATGAAAGAACCTATGTTTTCAGTTTTGAAACAGTTTTTTTCAGCCAATCAAATGTATTTCATATTGCTTATTTTTAATTGAAAATTGAAAAATAAACCCATAAACCAACACTTAAAACTAAAAATGTCAAAATTTTGGATACAGATACATGTAAAAAAAAAATATCCACAAATGTATGGCCAAAATTGGAGCACTCATACGGGACCAACAACAAAAAGCAGTCGGCTTTTAAAGTTATCTATTGTCTGCTCTTCTGAGAGGAGAAACGTGACTGGCAGGCTAATCTTGTTAAACACTTAGCACCAGAATGCCAGAACGTAATGATGTAATGATACTGATGAACCTTTTCACAAGTAATTATCTGTGTTTATAAACACGTGTCAGGTCATTTACTGTAATTGAGTGAGCGATAGCCACCAATCTCTTTACTGCCTTTCATTTTCTTTGATTTGCCAAGTATTTAAAAGCTCAAGTCTCAATGATATTAATAGTGTGATGTACAGTGCATGCTTTGTAAGGAATAGTGCTTTTCTAGCAGTTCTGTATCTAACGTCCCCCCTAAAGACATGAGAAAGTCAAATGAATGAGATGTGGTTTAACACCTTAAATCCTTTTTGTTTGGTTTCTTCTTAGCTGCTTTGTCCAGAGTCTCCTGCTCAAATATAAGGCAGAGACCGGTGGGGAGCGCTGGTAAAGTTCCTGTTTGCTCAAGAGTTTAGGAGGCTTTTATGTGACTGATTGTAAAAGAGCAGGATATAATATGGAGAGACATTTTTTTAAACAGTGAGACAAAAACTGCTCACGTTACACCATTTACTTTTTTTAATAATAATTGTTTCTCTTCCGATATGTATTTATTTAATTAGTTATGTGTTCGCTTCGACCCCAAATTCATTCATGCAAATAATTTGTATTAAATAATTACATTTAAACTTATTTCAGCTCTTCACACATTTTCAATTTGATTCTTTAATTGCTTCGTTTTAATGTATATTGCAGGTTTGCATTTTGTATAATAATAATACTTATTAGAACAAGTTAGAATATGTTTTTAATATTGAAATATCGAAATACAATACATTATTTATGCAAATTATAAATATTTGTAACCACCATATCGAGGCAATTCTTTCGGAGCACTGTCGCACTCACACTGTAAATAGCATGCTGTGTGTGAAATCACACATGTAAAGGTTATCTGTATGTATAAGTCAAACCCTTGTCTTCTCTCACATACACAGCCAAGAGCTTTGATGCTTGTTTCTCATGCGGACAGTTTCCTGGCTGTTTAAGTGTCCGTTTAAAAGCTGCTCCTGTCCCAGAGGGCTTGTCTTTTACCCGTCAGCCATGCCGAAAGCACTAATCACCACACAAAGCTGGAGGAACGCGCCATGCGCTTGTTAGCCCTCCTCCCCAATCTTCTGCTACGTCCCCCTTTGACACCCACATGGCACTTAATTCCCCCCTATTATGCTCTTATGTTTCTATAGCCTCTTAATGAGACAAGAAAGGGGAGTATCAGGTTGTGTCCATTGATGCGACGAGCCCGGCGTGTGTTGAATGTGTGTGAATGCATGTGCCGACGCTTTGAGCCATCTGCCCATCACAGGAACATGCCGTGTAATAACAGAATCATGGCCGTGGAGATCAGGGCCTCGGCAGGGAGCCTTGTATTCATGGAGCTTTAAAGGCAGCCATCCAACACAGATCAGACACGCCCAGCTCGTACCCCCCTCTCTGCTTCTTTATGTGCACCCCGAACCCTCACGCACCCCCTGATTCCATCCTCCCAGCGGCGTGGGCCTCAGACTCCATGTTGCCAGGGGTGACGTGGCCACCGGGGTCAGAGGTGCTTGTTGGAGGTGAGGTTCAGACAGCGGGCCCATCTGATAGGACCATCTGGAAGAGTGACCTGACATAATTAGTTATTAATTCGTCTCGAGGGAGGGGGGAGAGAGGAGGTGCTTACACACATCTAATGCTGCTGTTAGCACCAGCACCACAGATGTAACTTGTGTCAGTGAGAATTGATAAAGCGTGTAAAAAACAATATCCAACTTTTTGTCTGCTTGCCTGAATCTTTGATTTTATTTGCAGAAGTATTGCTCACATTCTTGGACATAAGCCAAACCTAAACATCGTGCCATCACGGTGAGATGCTTACATGAAGTGAACATGTAGTTCAGAAAATAGCTCAATCCGGTGCCTAATATACGAGCTGGAACATTTTATTTTACAAGTGCCTTGTGATAGATTTAGGGATGGATAGATTAAACTCTTTCTAGCTCTCTTGTCATATTTTTTTCCAACTGCATGAAGCCAAAGCTAAAGCAGATGTCAAGAGGCATTTTAGCAAAAACCTAATAAGTGAAGCAGGTGAGGGTAGCAGATACCAATCAAATTACAACAGGACACAAAACTATAATCGATTGATGATATGTAACATAACAATATTGTAGATGTTTCCCTTTAACGCTGAAAGGAAAGCCATCCAGAAGAAATCTAATAATTAAGATTATTGGTGTTATACAGAGATAATTATTACCATGTTTACAGTAACTTGGATTATCTATGTGATAATTTCTCAATGCTTTGCTTTAAAAATCCATCTGGTGTTCAGCTCTTTGTAAGGACTGCGTAATGTGACTATCAAGGACTATCATGGTACAGTGTCAGCACGGCCCCTCCTGCTGCTCTGCTCCACCACTGCTGCTGCTGCTGCAGGGGAATCTCCTCATTGGCATGCAGGCGGTGACTTGGAGCTGTGGAGCACCGGCACCCTCTCTCTCTAGGGACTCGCTCCTCGCTCTTTCCTTTCTCCTTCTTTCTCCTTGTCTTTCTCCTGCACTCTCCCTCTCCCCCCCTCACACAGCTGTCACAATATCTGCTCGGTACGAGGGCTAGAGGGATCGCAGGAGTAGAAGAGCCCGGCTGATATGCCACTTTAGAAGCAGAAGATTTCAAAACAGGACGGCTGAAAGGCCTCTCGTGAGAGGTGATGAATCAATCTTAAGATTTGTGAACGATTTGCAGCGGGCATATAGTAAGGTTGTCAATGCCCGGGGGGATGATTCTTGAAACTCTACAGAAAATCAGTTAATAACGATATATTTCCAGTGGCAAACATATTTCCTTAATGCAATTGTTTAAAACGATAACACATTGTGTGGAATGAAAAATGACAGTATCAGAATTCATTCTGATCTGATCCTGGCAGATTGCTTAGATGTTGACAGTGAGATTGACTGAGATGCAAACAAACAAACACAACTCATTGGCATGAGCTGCAGAGCATTTTGCAGAGATGTTGAAGCAAACAATGGCAGACGAGAGAGAGAGGGAGGCAGAGAGATACAGAGAGTGAAAGAGAGAGAGAGGGGGACATGGCTCCTGTGTGGCTCGGTGGATTTGGCAGGAGTGAAAGCAGTGAGAAGAGCGTTGATACCAGCCAGACTCAAGCTGTGGGCAAATCAAGCGTGAAATCAGGAACAAAGGGATTCACAGGATTGGAGGGCATTAGATTCACACTGTCTGAGCCTTGGTGGTGGTGGTGTGTGTGTGTGTGTGTGTGTGTGTGTGTGTGTGTGTGTGTGTGTGTGCGTGTGTGTGTGTGTGTGTGTGTGTGTGTGCATGTGCGTGTGCGTGTGTGTGTGTGTGTGTGTGTGTGCGTGTGCATGTGCGTGTGTGTATGTGTGTGAGTGTGTGTGTGACAGGGGGGCTCAGGATATTGTACTTGTAGTCTTTTTTTAATAGCCTTATTGCTCAGGGATTAGTGAGTTTTAAATGAAGGTGGTTTTGTTACAGTTTTGTGAAAAAACATTAATATCATTACACAATGGTACTAATCAAAGTGATGATAGAATAAAGCACCTTTAAGATGTGAGACAAAGTATACCTCTGTAGTCTGAGGCAACCAGTGGGTAACACGAGGGTTACTAGTTGTTTTGTTATTTACATTTTTTTTCTTACAGTTATCTTCAAACGATTACCAATTAACAAAATGTGACAAAATGCAATTTGACTGTGAGATTAAACTCCCTTACATTGTATATTACTTGAAATAGTGTTTGCAAATATGCTATATTTTTCTTATTGTTAACAAATCCATGTAAAGATCAAGACCAGCTATATGACAAGACAAGCTATATGCATTGATGCTTCTAACAAGTGTTGCCTGTGTAGCCGATGCAGCTTATTCCTCTGTGCTGTAGATTAATTGTTGTCCCAAACACACCATGTTCCTTCATTACAAAGAATCTGGCACTGTATTTTATTTTAAGACAATTCCACTTACAGAATGCTGCAGCTGAAAATAGTCCTCATTAAATGTAGGCTTGTACTATTTAGCCTTGCTTGAGTAACATTTGCTATAAACTACAATTTATTAAGCCTTTTTAAAGATGCATTTCTGACCTGTTTTTAAAGCTTTACATACCGTCACCGGGAAAGAATGGGCTTGAAGGTTAACGTAGACTTTTCATGGTCTTATCATAGGATTTGTCAATAAAAAAAATAAAAAGACATCAAGTATTTTATCCTTGTTTTAAAAAACTGGTAAACTTTGAAATTAAAGTAATCAAATACCACAAGTAACTGTGTGTAATTAGCAGCACATTTTCAAAGCAGCGCTCCATACTCAGGTGCTGTGACACAAAGAGAAACCTTATTTCCTCTCCACTTTGCAGAACGACCTCAGTCTCCCGGCTCAGCCAATCAGATCGACCAGATGACCTCAATATCCTGGTCCACCCGATGAGAACATCTAAATGTGTTCTGGTGCAACAGGGTCTGCCATAGAGGTGTCACTAAACGCCCTGGTTGAATGATTTTCCCAGGTCCTGTGCCGTCTTGCCCTTGGTCGACTCATTTGCCGGTGACTCACCAGCAGAAGTGACCGGTTTTATTGCTGCAGGGGAAATGTTTAGAGTACACAGTAGGATGTTTGCATGGCCTCACACGGTGCAGCTGTGTTTTTGAGGCAGGATATATAGAAGGCACAATTTCCAAGCGTAAAGAAGAAGGATTTAAGAGAAGAATACAAACATTAGAAGACTCCCTATAACTCTTCAAAGAGGCCATAAAGAATGCACAGAATGAAAACATGTTGAAACATTTTAATCTGCGATGGTCTGAAGCTGCTTCATAAGGATTACTCTTCACTAAGCGCCTGGTTGAATTATGGAGGCACTAGCGGGGGAACACTTTAATTGATGTATGAATATGCAATTGTTCCTCACTGGTGGACCTGAAATCAATCAAGTAGACATGTAGGGGCTATTCTGAGCCTTGCAACCTGCACCCTTGTATTCTGTGGTTGGATGTTAGGTTAAGATCTATTTCTCCTTCACTCCAGTTGTGAAACCCCGGGATCTCAGTCCTGCAGCTCCGTAGTTCACTTCCACATGGAGCCAATGGCATGACAGAGGCGGCATCTTTATCTCCTCTAACTGCAAATGCCTTGTGGGGTAAACACAGCAGACTCAAGCATGCTCTTCATTTGTAGTTGCATAGTGTAGTAAAATGAATTGCAAATGCTTACATTTTGTAGCACTGTGGTTCAATATGAGGGGTTCATGAGAATAAGGAAATAATTAACACATCTGTTATTGTAATGACATCATAATTGTAGTTTAAGAGCGGTCTTTCCTATGTTATGCATACTTTTTGTTTCTAGTATTTGGCGGTGATGGATAGTACAATTTTAAAATACTTCTATTTTACTTCAACATTTCTATTTTCTACTTTCATTTTAAAGAGAAGCTTTGAATTTATATAGTCATATTTCTATATTTGACCAGCTACAGCATTAAAATGCTGCTTACACATTATTCCATCAATAATTATGCAATGGTATATTGCATGTAATATAAGTTTATCCAACTTACATTGATACTTTCACTTAGGTAAGATTTCCAGGGCAGGGGTTGGACTGGAGTATTTTTTTTAAATTGTGGTGTTGGATCTAATGGCTTATTCAGCCTCTCCTGCTCTTTATTATCTGTTTTTACTCAAAATTTGTAAAAGAAGCTGTTCATTTTCCTCTCTGACACTCGATAATTGTCTGTTTCTTTCTAAGGGACTGAGGTAGAGAGGGTTTGGGGTGGAGGGGTGTACGTAAGTGTACATAGTCTGGGCAAAAGGCCCAGTGTTTGGCCACATTTGTAGCTGACTCTACATGTGAAAGCCTTCAGGGCACATCAGGCAAAAGCCCCAGTGTTTAGAAGGGGAAAAAACTTGCTTGTTATTGAAGTATCTTAGCAAGAAACACACACACACACACACACACGCACACACACGCACGCACACGCACACACACGCACGCACACGCACGCACACGCACACACACACACACACACACACACACACACACCCTTCCAAAGCCGTGCTGAGGAGTGGTGCAGTTGTATACCTCCTGGAATGACAGCAGCAGTGATATCTGGCAGACCATCACATGGCCATGTCAGCAGTGACTGATGGGAGCTCTGCTTCCAGGACCAGGCTGTGTCCAGGTCCCTCACAGCTTAGACAGCGAGGCAGCCCAGCTCTCCAGCTACATGTGAATAACTTACATATATTAAAATACATGGCAGAGAAATTGCCTCTGAGCAGAGGTCAGAGCGGCTAAACGTGCAAGTTCAACTGCCTTGAACAGCAGGAACGTGCTGCTGCAAGTCCATTTGAAATGTGACAGCTCGGTAGTCACACCAGCAGTTCACTGGTGTAAATACTCAAATTAGGGGTTTGGACAAGGTGTTTGTAATAATGCCCTCCTTTAATTGTTGTGGTTGGGTACATGTAAAAAACTAAAATAATTAGGTTTTGGATATATTTTTAATTATTGTCAACAAATCCCATAAAAAGACCAACACCTACAAATCCACATTTTATTTTCTTTAAAACTACAGTGCCCAGCTGTTTTAGGAAATTACTTAGCTGTTTAGAGCCATATATTAAGCTCGAACACTTTTGATCCAGAGTTGTGTGTGTGTATGTATATATATGTATCTGTATTAAATGTGTATGTAAATGAATATATGTATGTGTGTATGTATGTTTGTGTGTATTTATATATATATATATATATATATATATATATATATATATATATATATATATATATATATATATATATATATATATATAGAGAGAGAGAGAGAGAGAGAGAGACACACAATTCAATTGTTGATAATAACATTTAAGTTTCATCAATATCTATGTATCATGTTATATTTTTGATAAATAAAACAATGTCTTGGGAAGGGCCAAATGTTTGACTTAAAAATAAAAACTAATTAAGTATTAGTATCTTTATGTCTGTGGAAATATATATTCATATCTACATATATGGATCTCAAAATATATAATATGAAGCTCTCAAGATTGTTTATAACAACAGCAACATATAAATATATATATATATATATATATATATATATATACATATATATATTTAAAAAAATATATATATATAGATAGATAATATGTCTACAATTATGGAGTTTTTCTGAGGCAGCGAAATGTCATGAGTCTATTCATTCAAGGAACTGTTGTGCGACAAAAATCAAGAGACAACGGTTATTTGTTTGTAACTGTATTCAGATTTAAGACTTTTTAAAACCAATTAATAAATAATCTTGTCACTTCTTGTTCAAAAGTCCATTGTGAGATATTTACATCATAACTTAAATAAGAAACTAAATACATTCAACACATTTCTATAATTATTTTATCCCTTGAGGCTGTCATGACAAAAAACTAAAACAGATGGTTTTCTTTGAGAACAATTGCATGTAGAGTAGGATTTAAGGATTTAAAAGCATACTCTACACATGCTAACAATTTGGCAGTTAAGTGAGGAAAAAACAGGAAAAATGATATTCTGATATGTAAACAAAATAGTTTCAGCTCCAACTGCAAGTTGATAAATACAATGTCTAAATTTAGAGGGCATGGGGAGATTACAAATGTATTTTTGTTTTTTTACACTCTCTAAGCTAGGGCATTTCACATATAAAATAATTGTTGACCTGCATATTTTACACTTTTACATATCAGAAGCATTTTTTTCTGTTTTTTTTTTTACTTGAAATTTCTATCTTATATTGGTGTTATCCAAACACCAAAACAAATTGTAATCGACCAATAACAATTCTACTTGGACAGAAAAAAATGACATACAGAAAACAGCCCACTGACAAATAAATACCAGGAAACATTGACATCTTACAATAGTGAACCTCTTGCCTTTCCCATGGTGCACTGCTTGTGTCAAACATTGTGTTCTGACCACTGGAGTTTTCAGACAAAGGGGCAATGGAACAACACATTTTCTGACTGCCTTTGGAAATAATGTCCAAGACAGATTAACTTGCATGACCAATGGTGCATGAGGCGGTTGGGACTGAACGACTGGCTTGATGTTTAACCAGACTCCAAACTTAGGTCGCCTTTGGAGGGATGGGAACTCAGTTGACCATTAAAATAACACTATATTTCTATGTAATGGAGAAAACCTTCATCATTTGAAGTGTCATACCAAACATCTGTCCTTGAACACTCGTTCATATCATCCTCCGATGATAAAGAAAAGAGAATGATATGATACAAAGGTAGACAAACACAAATTGTGCTGAATCGGCCACCAAGGAAATATCAACCCAGTGCCGTATACCTTTTATTCTTTTATTTTATTTTATTGTCCAGCCATTTGTATCAAGCGCCTGATCAGTGTTTGCATGTGCCTAAAGCACGACCACTGCGATATCCTCATCTAGAGAACAGGTCCTATCTAGACCATATGTCGTCAGCTCCCGTTGGTGATGATGACTGAGGTGGCCTTGTGTCCCTGCATCTGCTCAGCCTGCATCCTCACATGGGACGCCACGTCATACTGGACTCCTCCACAGGCCAGGCCAGAGTAACTCCGCAGGTTCTCTGAGTCATACAGGTGCTCCAGGGAGTATCCGGTCAAAGAATAGGCAGCTTGTCTGTCCAGTGGCTGCCTGTCCTGGGCCGGATAGAGCAGCGGGCTCCCCTGCGGCTGTTGAGGATGGGGGGACAGATCCGTCTGCATGTAGTCTTTGGTGAGGGAGAGCGCCGCCCTAGGGATCCCATCAGAGCTGGGGCTGCTGAGGCGAGACAGAGACACCGGACTGGTCGTGTTTTCATCGTTGTCGTGTGGGCCGAGCAATTTGACACTGTCCTGGTGATGAAGGCGCTCGGAGCCGAGGTCCATGCTGGGAGCTCCCGGGCCGCGACACACCACGCTGGGCATGTTGAGATGGGAGTGGTGCGGTAGGGAGGAGTTGAAGCACGGGCTGTGAGCTTTGGCGAGGCCCGAGACGTCCAGCGGCGACTTGTGTTGCTGCAGACGACTCTCTTCCTCTTTGATCATCTGCTGTGTGGCTCGGATCAGCGTCTCCATCTTGCTGGGCTCTCGAGGGGTCGCCCGGAAGTGGTCACCATGGTAACGCTCACCCGAATCGCTGGTGGACCCGCCTCCATCAGGTGAACTCACCACACTGTCTTCATCCCAGTTGCCCCGTCCTATAAGGAGAGTTTAATAGCCACATTTTAGAACAGTGCAATCCTTGAATTACATTGTGTAATAAATCATTTGATTCTGAATTTACAAAATGTGTGACGACTAGTGCCGGTTGTTAAAACCATAAGTTGCCTTTGTGATGTGTACGTTTTGCTTTAAATCGGTTAAGAAGCATGGTTAGACTGAATGTCTTGGCAGACGCACAGTTGGGGGTTGTTTCCCTGTTTGAGGATGTGAAATGTGAAACAACTTGGCTTTCAATTGCAGGCAATTTTTGAACAGATGGTAGCAATCGGCACACTGGCAAGAGACGGGGTAAACAACTTAGCATGTCCCATAATAACATTTGGAAAACAGCTACCACAAGAAGTTAGGCCAGTGCTATTTCCAGAGACAGATGGTCCTGGTCTCGACCCTAACATCTCACCGTGAATGGCTCCATGGTAGGATGTGATTTCGTAGCCCTCGCTGTTCTCCACGGACGATTTTGGCAGCGAGAGCACGGAGCGCGTGGCGTCCCACCAGACCTCTCTTCCCGACTGGGGGGTTCCAAGGAAGTAGCGACCGCTCTGGCATCGCACGCGGTCACAGGTGCTGGTGTGAGGATGCGTTTGGGCATGGGCGAGATCATCTTCTGATAGACCCAGGCTGTAACACAGGGAGCCTGAGTCTGGATACAGTCTGTAGGCACAGGAGGCCTCCGCAGCCTCAACGGGATCCAGCAGCTGAGGAGATGCAGAATCTGTCAGTGGGCTCCCTCCCCACTGGCTGTCTTGGTCGGACTCTGACCGCTCTGGATTGAAAGCTGAAAACTGCTGACAGAAACAAGAAAATCCTGTTTTTTAACCTCTTTCTATCAATTCCGCCTGCACCGAGTCTCCTCTCTGAATTTAGCCGCATGAAACATTCTGTTGTTTTACCTGCGGGTAGGGTGACACTCTGGCTTTGGCCTTCGCCTGGGTCGGACGTGACTTGGTGCTCTTCCTGTCTTCACCGTGACTGTCGGCGTAGGGGAAGGCTGGCTTGGTGGGGCTCATTTGGTCCAAAGACAGCTGCATTCCCTTGTACTCAGTATCCCTTTTGACACAGACAAAATATATGTTCGGGATCAAAATACAACTTTGAACCCATATTTATCCAGGTTGTGACTTTTTTAGCCATGCTAGCACTAGGAATGGCAATGGTGGCCATTCTACCACCTTGGTAAGGACTGGAATATCCCAACGACTATTGGATGGGTTGCCATGCAATTTGGTACAAACTAATTCATGACCTACTCAGTATACATATGATTAACTTTGATGATAGCCTGACTTTTCATTTAGTGCCTCTAGCAGCTCAACATTTTAATTTATGTTTTATTTTTAGTGCTGTTGGGCAATGGTTTGCATGCTAATTCGCTAAACTAAGATTGTGGCACTGCTAAAAATGATACCATCAGTATGTTAGCATTGTCAGCACTAAGTGGAACCCCACCTAGCTGCTAATGCATCCACTGTTTATGGTTCATCTTAGTGTTGTTGGTGAAGTGCCTTGCTCAGGGACACTTTTAATGCTGCTGAAGGAGGGCATAGTGTTACTTGTTCACCTTTCCCTCAAGGTTTTCCTAAGCTTCTCAAAAGTCTGCACCTTCTTTCTTCCTAATACAGTCTTGTGACATAATCAGTAATCAGTCTGCAGCAGACATAATTGTCAATATTGAACATAGATAACTTCACTGTACAGGCTTATTTTACAAACACACTTTTTATACCATGAGTGATGTGACGACTATGAGAAGTGAAAACATTTAAGATAAATTCAAGAGAAAGTCCTCCCACTTCTGAGATAAATAACAGACACCATGAAGAAAGTTAATCATTCTTTTCTGCTGTGCAACCATTGCCAGAACCCAGCTAGAAAACAATGGGAGTGTGTAAGCATACACAGACACAAGCATGTGGACGTACAGTATCTCTGCACTCGACCTCCTTTGCAAGCGTCTTATAAATAAAAAAAACATTTGTGTAATACAGGTGGCTTTCTTACTGGTGCAGCTTGTGCACCATCTTTGACATTTTAACCCACTGTCCTGTGGCTGAACTCAAGTGTCGCTGTCGAGGGAGTGAAAAGGCTCCTGTGTCAAGTGTTCAGCAAACATGAGCCTATTCTTAACTTATCACATCAACAGTATGTAATAGCAGCTGCCTGGCATTTTAAACCCTGTGGCCCATCCCTGACCCTGCACAGCCAGCCTCTTTAATATGACTCTAAATATGACCCATTCTTTATGTACAGCACCTAAGGGGAAAGGCTGTGTTTGGATAGCCAGTACACAGTGTGAGTGTTATTTGCTCTTGCAGGTATAGTTGCAGGCGGCTGGTTCTGCATCCTATCTGTGCCCTGGATGACTTATGTCTGAGCCAATAATGTTGGGCCTTTGTGCAAACTCAGCTGTGTTAGCCGAATTCCACCTCAGGGTCAATGTCAGAGCACCTCATGTCTGAGATACGCCACCAGCCAACCTCCAAACATGATTTATTAATGGATTCTTGTTGGGGTAAAATGCTGCCAGGGCAAGGTGATTGAATTGCTGTTTGTTTTTAAATGTAGGTGTTTTTTTGGGCTCCTGCTGCACGTGAGCTTTTGGATACTTCTGTGTTAAAGGTAATTATGCAATTGGAAATTCACTGCCATTTTAATGTTACTTTGTTTTCTTCTTGCTGCATTGGAAAGAAATCAATGGGTTGACTGCAGCTATATGCATTCACACACGTACAGAGAGACACACACACACCCTGTTATACACACAGTAGGACACACACACACACACTTAGCAAAGCACATGTGGATCAACCAAACTTAACGAGAAAAACATGGGCTACAGCTATGAGATAGCTATTGATTCCTAGTTCACCGTTTGATCGATTTTGCTTTCCTTTGACTGCAGATCGATGGTGACAGTAGAGCTTTTTTGATGGGGTTGAACCCTGATGTTTGTCTTGCTGTCTCAAAGGGCCCTAGTGTGCTTTGTGCTCTCATAACACACAACTGCTAAACCCTGCAGCCACAGTGTTTGGTGGATTTGTACAGAGAGGCTACAGGGGATAAAGAGAAGGATTTCTCAAAGAGACAAAGAGCCATCGTATCACAGAGTGAGCGACAAGCATGGATCATAAGAGTGTATGATATGATTTTACTTAATCCAGTTCAATAAGCAATGCTTCTCCCTCTGCAAACACCGTTAAAAATGCAGCTGCTTTTAGCCCAGCATAATACGTTATACCTTGTGTTATGTTAACATAGCTGGGATTTAGGAGATTTCAGTCCAAAATGCCATAAATGCAAAACCCTAATATCTGAAATGCTTTATTCATACTCACAAATGAAAGATTCCAACCAATTAATATGCATGAATGGTACCCTTTCCACGAACAAACGCATCAAGAAAGTATTATGAATATATTCTTAAATCAAGTTTTCAACTTCTTAGGTTTCAGGATTTTTAGATGTGAATATCAAGTGAGACTTACGTGAGTACATAGTTGACGCTGACTATGCAGTGAGGTCTTGAGGACCGGCTGTTGTGGACGATTGTGGCATAACTCTGGACCCAAACCCAGCCACCGTGCTTGGCCAGGAAACGATAATACTTAGTAGTGACTTGTCCTTTTACCAGCACTGAAGGAGATGAAAGAATCAGACAGAAAATATGATTAGCGTGTGTGTGTGTGTGTGTGTGTGTGTGTGTGTGTGTGTGTGTGTGTGTGTGTGTGTGTGTGTGTGTGTGTGTGTGTGTGTGTGTGTGTGTGTGAATGCCTGCATTCGGCAGCTGCAGGAGATTGCCTAAAAGAAGGTCGGCCGGCCTGTTGTAAAAGAACGATGCAGGTTTGAAACTCACATAGGTGGTGTGCACAGCGGAGGTGGAAGATGTCACAGCTGTGGACATGGTGGTACAGGGTTTTCTCTATCAGGTCCTGGGGCTCATAGCCTGTCAGCTCTGCCACCCTGGAAAGGAATTAATCAGTTGTTTTTAAAACCATGCATGGGATCCCTCATTTTCTCAGTTTTGTTTATGTTTAACAGGTAACATTTTTAGTAATTTTTTGGAGAACTAATTTAATCCTTCCTAATGAAAATATATTCTTAACAGTAAACACACACACTCAATAAATAACTTTGGGTTAGAAAGACACCACCTCACGAGAAACAATTGTTGTCATATAAACTGGTTGCACACCTGGAGTCCAGGAAGATGAGCTTCATGTCCAAACTGGCCCTGAACATAAACATGTTGCTGTGCAGCTTGATCTCGGTCACGGCGCTGGGCGGTAAGGAGTGACCCACAGCCACCAAACCCACGTTCTGGTAGCAGCCCTCGAAAGGAGACATGTCCAAACTGTACTGACGGATCTTCAAGTAGCCACTGCAGTGGATCACCTGGTGGAACAGGTATAGGAAGCGAGAGAAGCTCAGATTACAGATGTACATAAGGAGACCCTGAAATGTGCCTTTATAAAGAAGTCTGGGATAGCATGATTAATACAAGCATAATGTATATGCTGACCAGCGTTATATAATTATTACTGAAATACAATATTATGGAAATGCAAAAAGATATTATAATTTTTGTGGGAAAAGTAGAAAACAGTCTATGAAAAGAAAATTAATTAATATGAATATTGGTCTCCTTTTTTTAAATTATACATCAATTATACTACCGAAATTAAGAATATTGTTAATTTATAAATAGTCAAGTAAATACCACAGGCCAGGGACAAAGCTTAATTTTCACTATACCTTGTATCCACCACTGGTGAGGCCTGCGTTTCTTTTTGCCAGCACACATTTCATCCGCAAAAAGAAAGAGCGCTCCGCTTCATATTCTGAAAAGTCATTACAAAATACAAGTCATATCAAAAACTCATATATATGGAGCTATTAAATAAAAATAAAAAATTACTATAGACTGTTTAAAAACACTAACTCCAAGTCCACGAGTGCATTTTAATAACAATATGCAACGGCGATATTTATGTTACGTACAAAATTAATAACATAAAGTTTTTACTGTATCAAAGATGAATAAATAATAAGAATACCAAAGTGTATTTCCAAGCTCATTTGCATATGTTATTCGTTGCATTTATAAGCGTCATGCTCGAATATGTAATTTACTTGCCAACAGACGACGTATTTGTGGGAAGCTGTTGGGAGGAAATGCATTTTTACCTTGAACGAAATGTGAGTGGTATGGTTGATGTGGCGTCAGCACCGCTGTCATCTCGTCGTGGTCGGCAGGATGGACATATTCATAAATACTGTTCCCAGTCAACTCTACCTGTTGAGAATAACTCATGTAATTAACAGGTAGAGACTATTTCCCAAACACACTTCCAACACGACGTGTGATGTATTATATTAGCTTTTAATGTGTATGATAAGAAACGCAGAAACTAATTGAATCTGATCGTACAAACGGACCTGAGACAGTCCTAAATGGACCGACGCTGTTTCTGAAATGTACATTATTTTCCCATCTGGAGCCACAACGAAGATGAATCCGTCCAACGTCTGCAAATAAACGACAGTTATCTCTCAACATTATTTCACACGACCATATTCCTGTCTTGCAGATAAATAATAGGTTTTACCGTGGCAATCATACAAATATAATTACAAATTCATTGTAAATTGTAAATAACAATACGTGACATTACACAATAAATAATACAATATAATTTACCTGCAGTAAATGAGCTCCCAGTTCTCGTCCAATATTGTCCAAAGATCTTCTTGCTTGACCCCAAGCTTCTCCCAAACCTGTAGAAGGTGAAATAAGTATTGCTGTTTGGTTGCTTTGTGGCTTTATAATTAAATGGAGAAGATGACATGTGTTGTATCGATAACGAAAAAAATCATGACCATATTTCTCTACTATTGTTATTATTATAGTTATAGTTATGCTTTAAAAAAGAAGGCCCGACACACACACCCCCACACACACACCCTCAAGCCAGAGGTATGCCTGTTAAAAGGGCCTGTTTAGTGTTAAGGCGTTTACATGTCGCTTCATGGCTGCAGACATGAAGCTTTAATCTGTTGCTGTTTACAATGCGCAAAGGTGATGTGTCTCTTAAAACAACTACAATTTAGACCTTCAAGCTGGAGGGATGACATACATTAAATACTTGGATTATATTGTAATTAATCCTGATGTTCCATGACATATTATTGTATCATTATTATCATTATAAATAAGCATAATATGCAAATAAATAATGCCTCCCTATAAACCCCAGATTTTTGGTCCAATAGATCCCTCAGTGTAGATACCTCTACTTTCAGTGTAAGTCGAACAAAGCAAATATGTGTTGCTCATTGAAATTCATTCTGTTTCACGAGATATTTCGTGAGCTCGGGTATCATCAATAAATTAGACTCTGCTGTAAATGGAAATGAAAATATGTGTTCGCTTTCGGACATGCAGTTTAATATCAATCCCACCAGATGAGAGGATGTAGAAAAGGGAACTTCAGCAAAAAAAAGGTGTTTTTGTAAAATGGTTACGTGATATAAACAATACAACATATGTCATATACTATACTTAATATATATATATATATATATATATATATATATATATATATATATATATATATTAAAAATATATATATATATATATTATGTTACATGTAATGTCAGCAAAACTGGGTTTCTGACTAGATTTCATCATCAGTATTATTGTGTTCTTATACAGGAGAGGCAAGGTTGTGCCTCCATCTTCGTGCATGGCTTTGGGTGATTAGAAGCCGTGCCGGACTTTTTTTTAAATAATTGGTACGTCTCGTTCTCAGTCACGCAGTCAAAGAAGCCTGCAGAGACCTGTATAAAAGATGGTGGCATATTGTCTCATTTAGACACAAACTCCATCATGATCCATTTGTAAAGACTCCCTGCAGATCAGTGAAAACTGACTGTAATCTTCCTATAATATTTCTTTATGGCTTAAAGTGGGTATGGAGCGCGGCTGTATTTACAGTGTCCGTTTCAATTTCATTTCATTTTATTGTTGCAATCTCCCATAACATCACGATAGTACTGTTGATATTTCTGATATTATTGATAATTAAAATATTTTATCTGCGGACTTTAACACATTTCGGTCGTACGACTACTAAATTAAAGCGGGATATTATTGATTCTTGGAATATGTATTTTATATTACACAAATATAATGATGTGATATATAATAACGTGGTTTTATGTCTCGGAGACCGTTGTAATGTTCAGTTTGTTAACGGTGGTGCCGCTCACCCTGAGGGAAAACGATTCTCATCTTCAGGTAACTTGTTGTGAGTCTTATGATGGAGGCTTTGTCCAGCTGGGAGGTGATGGCCGACGGTAAAGGCAACATTTTGGCCAGTTCGTAAAATTCACTGTTCTCCTTTTCCCGTCTAGTCCTTGCGGCCGTTTTGGATTTCTCCTTCATCTCGGCGCCTTTTTACTGTATCCTTCCTCGTGTGAGACGATGGTCATTCAAATCAGCAGTTCCACTGATTCCTCTCCGCTTTGACTCCTTTTCATTGCAGATATTTTTTTAAATCAAAAACGAAGAAGAAAAAAGCTGGAGTTTTAATGTCAACAGTCGAATCCCAAAAGAAAAGTGAGAATATCCCCGTTAGGTATACTCCTGATGGCGATCAGTGACACTTCAACTGGTCGTAGTCAAACCTCCACGGTACTGCGGCATCGCATCCATGACCTGCAAAACACAGAAAGCAGAAGGAAACACATTATTATTGCACGTTGATCTGCAAAGGACCACGTGTATGTCACTGTCTCTTGTGTTATTTTGAATTACACCTGGTGCAGGCCTGCAGATCAGATGGAGCTGATCCTGGAAGATCCATTGATGCATTTACACATCAATCTTCTATCGAAACAAATGTAACATTTATTGAAGATGATATAACCTGGACATGCTCGGCTTTTTTCGTCCCCATTATCACTACAAAAACCGTAATATTCAAAAACAACAATTCAATAATAGACATATATATTTTAAAAAAACTGTACATTGAGAGACAACCCCGACAATCCCCTGCGTAATAGCGTAATTTAATTTTATGAAGAGATGTACACACACGTTTTGACTTTTATAAAACCAGCTCACCCTGTTGGTGATGGCACACGGCAAAAATGACCATCTCGTGCCATTTTAGCCACCAAGCCTTTCATATTTATTTTAAAACCAATACAACTTCTCACAATGAGGTGAAATAATTCTGCATTTTCGGTTGCTTCCGAATGACGGCACAAGGTGGCTGATCACTGCAGTAGTGAGAAAAACAACACCTGTGACATAATCTCACCGCGCTACCCAGTTTTGGCCCCTTTAAAAAAATAAATACAATAAAAGGTTTTAACATCCAGTAAAGCTGACAGATTTGTTGAGACAGGTATATTTGCAGTATTCCTACCCGCGCGGACGCACACTGTATTTTCCTACGCGTGAATCGATCCTGTGGCCTTGCAGGCAGCCAGCTGGGAATTGCACCTGTCCTGAACCGAGTTCACCAGTCGTCCCAGTTAAGTTCGGTCTCAGTTCCTCCTGGATTTCCACCTGGAAAGGCGAACGGGCCGTGCGCTGCATACACCTCTCCAAATTATAAGGACGCGCAACGAGTGGCATTCGTGCCCAACAAGCCTCCTCTCCTCTACTATCTCAATGTCCCTCTCCGGCGCCGCTCTGGACCCGCCCACCTGGCGCTCACCTCGCTCTGATTGGATGGAAGTGCTGAAAGTAATTTCGTGATTGGACTCTTATCGTGGGCGTCCGTTCGGTGAGGCTCGGTACGCGCGAAGTCAGCTTCGATGTGATCTTGCTGTGTTTTGTCATTAGCGTGGAGATCACGGATCAAGCTGAAAGAAATAGACACATCCGCATAAGATGCACTTAAGGGGAAATATCAAGAATAGAACAACAATCGTTTTTTTATTTGAGCGAAAAAGAAAACATTAATTTATTTTCGCAATTAAATCAGGCAACCATCACACAATTTCGATCAGTTTCCTCACACTTCATAGCGAGTTTTCTGTTCACATCATCTAACATGACATCTTAATGTGAACACATGTCATAATTTGTAATCAGGAAAGGAAAGGGCAAACTGCATTTCCTCAACAGGTGCGGGGGAAGTTTAATAAAAACACAAACCCAACAGAGGAATACATGATTGAAAGAATTTCCCTGCTACGGAAAAAAACAATCTGTTGAAGTGCTGATGCTGTTCTCTAACGAATAGGCCTTAAATCCGCCCTCTGATTTAATACAAGGGTTCTTTAATTTTACAGAACTGTGCACAACCGACATGAGCACGATGCTCATCAATACTAAATATTTGACTTGCTTTTTGGTGGATTTCCTCCCTTTTTGCATCAGAATTTCTTTTATGGGTTTGTTATTGGGTATTCTCAAACACAAATAATCTAATACAGCAGGACGAGCATCTACAGGCTCTTCAGTACGTTTATTTTACATACAATTATTCTTAAACTTTACTTTTTAAATTTAAATCTTCAGTTTGGATGATTATTTTGCGCATGGAGACCACTGGACCTGATGATGGACATTTTTTAATTTTCCCTTTCATCAAACCCAACCCCTTGGGCTATATATCGGAGCTGGGATTTTCTTCTTTTATAACAGCCAAATGCAAAACAGTTTAGGCCTGCAGCGGCCGAGAGAGCAGTGCGCCGCGTTCAGGGCTCATGCAATAGTTTGGTGTCCGTCAAATACGTTTATCTGAGGATTAATTTCCATGGTGGGAATCAGATGAGAGCGCCTCGGCGCATGTAGTTTTTTAATTAGGTACAGAGCGCTCATATGGAGGGGGGAGGGGTAGGGGTTAGAGCAGCGGGCGCGGTGACGGGGGCGCGGACGCACGGCAGTGAGCTCATTACGCACATAATTAGCCCATAAATTGATGCCGCAGCCAGTCATAATTGGAGACACTCTAATGCTCCACTACTGTCTCCTTCCTTTTGTGTGTGTGTGTGTGTGTGTGTGTGTGTGTGTGTGTGTGTGTGTGAGAGAGAGAGAGAGAGAGAGAGAGAGAGAGAGAGAGAGAGATACTGTGTGCTCTATTAGGCTATACCTTCCTACTTTTTTCATTTCTGACAGGTAATAACAACAAATTGACAATTAGAGGACGACAGATGCTGACTGGTTCTCAGGTTTTCCCTTTAAAGCAAACCCAATGTTCCTGCATCCTTCACATCTGATGTTTCTAAAGAGGTATACCTACCAAGTCTTTGAAGTTATCACAAGCTCCGATCTACTCAACATCTCTCTCTCTCTCTCTCTCTCTCTCTCTCTCTCTCTCTCTCTCTATCTCTCTCTGTGTGTGTGACGAATCCCTCATCACTGGAACTCATTTCCTTCCTATGTTTTACCCGAGCCACCCACAGGTCAGAGGCCACCACGGTTTGTTCACTTCGTAGATCCTTCTCCGAGCCAGTGATTTGAATTCCATACGCCTCCAGAAACAATCAACTCTCTTGTCACAGTCGGTGCTTCAAAGCTCTTTTTTTCATGGTTATGCAAACAAAACATTCTTACAATTAAAAGATTCATTTTTAAGGGAGATTCAGCATCTACAGATCAGGCGTACTATCATCAGTGCCTCTGTAGTGACTGGCAGCCGGTCATGGACGTTTTCTGAGCTGAGCCATGAGCTCTGAGTGGCTGGTAGAAGATTTACCCTGCCCGGACATCCTGTTAATGCCCCACCACAGGCCGCCGCAGCAGGGGAGCTCGCTTTGCTGTCCTTCCAACCCCTCCCTCCCTCACCACGAGTCTCACCCGTTTTACCATTTTTATTGTTTTTTACAAATATTCTCAGTGGAAAGCCGGGCCTGAAATTCTCCCCAGCATGAAAAGAAAGTGATGGGGGAGGGTGGGGGGGGGGGGGGGGGTGGGGGGTGGGGGGGGGGGGGGGGGGGGGGGGGGGGGGTAGGTTAGTGAAGGTTATTTAGTGAAAGGATTTAAGGAAAAGGTGGGAAGGTGGTGAGAGGATGAAGGTCGGTACTAATTGAGGAACATGGTGCATTATTTCCTCGAATGAACTATTTGGATGAGTTTCTGTTTCATGATGTGAGCCAGTGATTGTGCCTTTGAGCAAGGCACTTAAGAAGCTTAAAAAAAGCATATTTTCTCCATTACCTATAGTGTCTTCCAATCAAGCTCAGGGTGAAGATTTAATAAGATTCAGTCATTGATTCTCTTCCTTCAATATATTCCTTTGCAATGTAGATTTTTTTTGCAATGAATTTGCTTTAGAGCTAAAATAAAACAGAAACCAGAGGACGTCACATAACACTGAGACATGACACTAGGTCAAGAATAGATTGTTTCTGACGTGTTTGCTCTGGTTCTGAGATACGGGAAGGATCATCATCAAAGGATATACCGATGCAGCGGTCCCAAAGATTTGTATTTTTACTTACACACATTTTTCTTCCTCGTCAAAACCTGGCGCTTACATTACCCACAATGCAACTCAATTCTGACGTGTAATGCTAGTAGTGGCTAATTTGTCTTCAAGTCCCTATAGCCTCAAGCAGAGATGAGGAGCTTAAGTCTAGGAAGATCACATCTTTCTAACTATTCACCCCCAAATTATTCTCATTTTCAAACTCGTATAGTCTTCAGCGATTGTTGGCCGGAATGACATCACTTGAAACAATTATTTTGACAACTCCCACAAAAGGCTTGGTACAACTTGTTACACATACTGCATACTGCAATGTTTAAAATGGGTGGAGTTATATTTTTAAGCCTTCAAAAACTAAACAGCAACATGTCTTTCCAGAAAATGTTTTCCAGTCACTCAGGATGCTAGCCTACAAAGACCTGGCTAGGTACATTTCCATCGGAAGTGCTTTGTGAGAATTTACTTGAGAGCTTACATTTGAATATGGGTCACCAAAGAGCATTGCATTTCTGAACTAAATCAAATCTGGAAGACAAACAATAAGTTAACATGGACATTGTGAAAATAATAATGCGAATTTGATAATTTATTATATGCTTAGTAGTTTTTCTGTAATCCTGTTGCTGACAGACAAACCTCTTCCATGTACAGTAGATTAATTTGTCGGGGTGGTCACGCTGCCATGGAGAGCCTCCTCTGTATTAATAACCTCTTCTCCACTTCCTCTCATATTTCCCTTTCTTATACACTCTACTCTACTTTATACTATGGACTAATAAACTGCCAGTTTAGATTCAAATAACTTGATTAGATGTTAGATCATATCCACTAGGAATACGATTAGTAGGAGAAAGATATAGTGTCTATGTGGAGGAGAAGAGACAAATACAACTGTAGTGAAATTCAGGAGATATTATGGAAATGGCAACAATATGTTAAAAAGAGGAAAGACAGATGAAAAACACAGAAGGAGTGAAAAAGCAATGAGACCGAGGCCCCATGTTGGGTTACACTCTGTGCTCCGAGATTGAAACGGTTGGGCATATGTAAACAGGCTGCATGTTTGACCAAGATTTGCCAGTTGTGTTTTCTGTAAGCTATTACTGATTCTTTGTGTTGTGCCTCCTCTAAAAGACTGAAATATTATTTAGTACTCCCCGCTTTCTTTAGCTGTTGGTTTTGAACCAGCCACTTTATTTGGAGAGTGATGGTTGGAAATTCTATATTGTGTTATTTTACTCCCATTAACAGTGACTCTTTCCCATCAATTCTCGCACTCTCTGTCTCTTTCTGTCAGGCCCTTCACTGAGCCCATCTGTTGTGTGCGAGCGTTAATTAACCACGCTGCCATTTCCTCTGTGCGCTGCGATTGAAGGTGCTTGGAGTACACGAGTCAGCCCCGCAAGTTCATCAAAATGCTAATTCAGCCCAAATTAAAGTTGTGATTAACATTACACAGTTTCCTGTGCAGACAAATTGATCCTTCCATGAGCGCTCTCTCGCTCTCTCTCTCTGGGTGATGAGTGTCTGGGGAGAAAAGAGACTTTCCTCTTGGGTGTTCTTGTCATCATTGCCAAAGTGGAAGAAAAACAGAAACAGCCCATAAATGAAGCTAATGCTGCAAGTGAGAAAGATGTGTCTAAATGCTAACAGTTTTCTCCATAAGATAAGTCACACAACACAACACAACATTAAATTTTTCCTGATAAGAAATATGGATTCACATTTTGCTTTTCAGAACTCATGCATATCAATCCATATGTTTTGTGTGCATGTACTGTACCTGTGTTCCTGCTCCGTCTCAGAGTGTGTACACATGTGAGGAACCAATAAGCTGTGGCGCTGATGCTGTGACACAGTTCTGACTGTATTTACCCTGCTCTCCAGCTGCCTCTGCACCCCCCAGACACTGATAGGTACATGGAAACAAGGGTAAAAAAATAAAGACCTATCAACGTAATACCATATCTTTTATCCAAATCCAATGGTATTTTCTCCTTTAATATTGTCGCTGCTTCTATTTTTTTTTATCACCTTGAGTTTCATTGGAACTGTCTACAACTCTTAAAAATGTTAAGCACAAAATACATTTATCGAGCTGAAAGACAGATTAGTGCCATCTAATTTCTGTTAATTCATGAGAGAAAATCACCAAACTCCTAGTGCAACAGAGGCGGTGCCATATAAACAACAGCAGCTTGACATTCTCGATGGTAAATGACAGTGGAACGCTTATTTAGGTACATACTGTAGTCTCTCTCTCTCTCTCTCTTTCTCTCTCTCTCTCTCTCTCACACACACACACACACACACGGATAAACTTCTTGTGGTAATGAAAGCCTCGAGCGTTCATCACTCTGTCTTAAGCAGTGGTTATTGAGGCATTAAATATGTCTACACAGGGCTCAGTAAAAGGCTGCCAGATCAGTGTTCTCCTCTGAGGGGGCTCTGTTTGCATACAGACAGGTTGGGGGATTGGGAACGTGCACCGAATGGAGCCTGGGAGTCGTAACTGGGTGCCCACCACTCTGGTGTTAGTGCCATTATGGGATGTCACTGTGGGAGAACTGCGGCTCTTCAGCGGGATTACTGAGATTCTTGCTGAAATTGGGCTGAATTGGAAATGTGGCCGGCGGATTCTCTCCCCGACTGATTCTTGCGAAATACTGCCACACACACACAGACTCTCACACACTCTTACATTCATTTTCCAAACAAATGCAAATCTACATTCACGCAAATATTTTGCCACAAGTGAAACTCAGGCTTTGAGCAAATGTCAGTTCGATCAACTATGAAATTTGTCATCGTCCTTTTGTTTTGACTTCTTCTTACAGCATGAGAGCAAATGCAAAACAGCACTGGTGCATACCTCAACAGCCTAGTCTTTGATGCATGTTTGCATAGTATGAAATGTGGTGGTTTGTTGTGTTTTTTAAACTCTGCTTGCAAACCAAATTTCCCAAAAGGAACAATACAGATTTGGATTGAATTAAAATAAAGTGAACAGCGTTGGGTGAACAGAAACTATAATTCTGAAGCATTGTAATGCCAAAATCAACATCAACGTACAATGTACAACAATGGTTATTGTGTGGATTCTTCTTTGGTATTTGAATGTAGTCCAGTAACCATTAGCTTGCATTGTAAAGATAAGATTTGGTTTGTTCACCACCAGGACATACATGGGAGCATTCTGTGATGGACAGTAGCCACACAAGAGCATCAGCAAAGATCAGTGTAACTACATGACTCGGGCATAAGAAAGGGCCTTTTTTTTTACAGCTCAGTAACCTCCCTTCTAATGGGTGTGGGGGTCAATGTATTGAGGCCGCACTCCGTTCTGAGGTCCCTTCTCCTGTGTCATAAAATAAACACCCTGGGTGCGACCCTGGTGAGGGTGAACATTAACACCCCGGCCGCTGGCCTGGGGGTCAGCCACGGGTCAGCAGCCTGCGGTGGAGGGAAGGACAGAGATTATTCTTCCACAATGACAGACGCACCAACATGGCATCAGCGTGTGGAAGAAACTCACACCCATGGTTTTATGCAAATTCTGTCGGAAGGATTAATGGCAGCAAACAAACTCTTTTATGGCATGCGGTGGCGATTTACAGACCATATTCACTTAATTAAGATATGGGTTTTCACATCTGATTTTAAAGTTAGAACAAGTTTTAGATTGAAATGTTCTGCCTCAAAGTTCAGCTACATTATTTTACTTATTTCCTATAATTACAATTCTGAATCTGTATGAGGCCTCTACATGCTACAGCTTCAGAATTCACATTGCGTTTATGATTAGCAGTCAGACCGTCAGAGCTTGTGCCAAAAGCTGTAACATTGCGTTTTAGAAAAACAAACTACAACAGAGATAAACAACTTAAGTTCAACTTAAAGCTGCAATAACGTAACAGTAACAATATTGTTTTGGCAAAATCGTGGCAGTGGAAACATTCTGTAAACACAACCCTGACACATTAATGGCGAGTATCTGTGTGTTTCACATCCAACAACTTCAGCATTCTTCTGGAGGTACATTCCAGCCTTGGCTTTTCTCGCCACTCAACATTTAGGGTTTTTTACTAAAATGCTCTGCTACAATCACCCTACCATATCGGTCTGCTATTTGGCGCTGGGCAGATAGCATACGGCCATTGTTTAGAGCTTTTTCACAGAACATAGCTGCTGCTGCTGCAGCCAACAACAAAACAGATGAAAGTGGTGGCAGTGAACCAACACTTCACATTTTGAGGCCATAAAAACCAAAGCAATGACGCTAAAACGCTCCATGGAGTGCATCTACGGAGTCGGGTACAAGGGAAGAAGATCAGAAGTCATGTGATCCAAATATGTGATGTATGTCATGTGATGTAAATATGGAAAATATGTATTATATATATAGTCACTCACAAGGAAAGCTCAAGGTGTACAGTTCAAGGTGTTTCCATAAAATGTTTGTCGCACACCCTAGATCCTGAGACCAGAAGAGGCAGAGCAGAGTGACAGTGGCGCCCTGGTGCATTATTTTGTCTGGCATTCACCTTGACAGTGGGGAGCCACAGATGTCAGACATGGCTAACCAGCTATTGTAGAGAGCAGACACGGACATCAGACCTGCCAAGACTGGTCAGACTTGATGGTGAACTACATATTCTATATTGACAGGAAGAAAGAGGGAGGGAGAGAGTGAAATCTATTATTGACAGCCAGTCAAACAACACTTGTGTTTATTGTATTTAGCCAAGTATGCTATTTCATTGTTTGATTGTATATTCCCACATACAACGTGAATCTATATGCTTTCTTGGCTATAATTGCAATGCAGGAAAACAAAAAAGAAAGTGAGGAGTTGAAACTACAAGCCGTAGGATTTACAACGTGCTTATAAAACCTCCCCCTGCAACGTTTAGGGGGCATAGATCACATTCATGCCTTGGCAGAGGCCAGATAACAGCACAAGGCTTTGGGACATCTCATTCGCATTGGGAACGGTCTGGAAGATGCTTTACAAGATGGATTTATACGTTGCCAGTGCTGCTTTCTAGTGATTGAATGTCTGTGTGCATGTGTTGAGCTGACTCTGCGTGGATCTGTCAGGGGACTCATAAGGCAGGTTTGAATTAGGCATGAGATAGGAGGAGGACGTGTGTGTGTTTGTCCGGGCCTGCATGTGTGACTCGGAGTACTTTATGGTGAAAGAGCGTGTAAATAGTGACCGGAGACAGATGTGGTCTCATCCCCGAAAGACTGAGGATAAAAGATTAGCGGGAGGAGACCTCAGGATCAGGGCAGAGCGGGACATTTTCTTAAGATAACATACTTCCAGCATGTTTAAGTGGAAAGGAGGCAAAACACGTAAATGGCACAAACACAGTCTTCTTTCTTTCTAAAATGGCATTACTGGCTGATAATATCCAGTTGCACAAAGTGTAATCCAATCTATGAAAATCTTTTTCATCTGTGCAGGTTACAGCTTTACCTAAGAGGTTAGATATAGCTCTAAACACCACGCAGCCTATAAAACATGAGCTGGAGAGTTGTGAGAAACATAGAAGCGGTTCCTTTTAATGTTATATTGATTTACAAACCGCATGTTAAAACACCTCCCTGTCATGGGTCTTTACTTTCGACCCCTAACGAATTGCACTGGGTGCTGAACTGGAGCCGGTGCACATGAGGCACTCTGATGTTTAGATCCGTATGCACAGGTTTTGGGTGTCCCGGTGTCTAGACAGTAGCAGACAAAGAGCAAAAGCTTGAATTGAAGAAAGACATACTGCAGTAAAGTAAAGCAACAATATCTTGATAAGAACTTGTGGATATGCTTTTAATCATGCAGTGCCTTGGAACTGCTTAAATGTACAATTTAAATGTTCAATCTGATACTGAAAGTCAGATTTTTTTTGTTTTACCATTACATGTGTTACATATGATGACATTATGTGGGGAACATATTAGATTAGCTGTAATGATCGTGTAACCTGTGATATGTGTATTCACTAGAATCTTTACATGATAATTAATAATGATAATTAAAAAAGCAAAATGACTGTCTACATTTTGACCTCACAACGCAGTGTTATGACCAAATGCACAACAACAGGGAGAAATTGCATATTCATTGGTTTCACTTGGTAATGTTTTGATGGTGTTGATGTCAGAACTGATAGTTTACTGACAACAATGATATATATTTACGAAGAAAAATATATATCATCGCGCCTGGTGTTTACACAGCCCAACAACCATTATCCAGACAGATGATGGCATTCAGAGTCTGACTTTATTAGAAAACAAGAAAAAGACACAAACAAAAGAACTAATAGGAATAAATAATGAATAAACTAAAAGAAAGAGCTGTGAAATAAATCTAAGTTGGAAAGATTAGTTAAGCACAATGTGGATTAAAACAAATTAAAGATATGCATTATTCTATAAATGGATAACATTTTAAACTTTGCAGCCGAGCAGGTCACATGAACAACTTTAAAACAATGGACTGCTTGCTCTTTAAAGTGCTCTAAACATGTAATTACTACAATGTAATTAAAAACTACTACAGTAATTAAAATGACAACTTCTGGATTTTACTAAATTGTAATTGTTTCCTTGACGTATGTGAAGTATGTTGACTCTCACGTTTCATCTGGCAGTTTCATATGGAAAAATATTTTCCTTTATCTGCATATATTTGTAATCAAATATGTTTACAAATTTTACAAAAAGTATAGAGAAAAATCTAATATTTTCCGGGATTTTTATTTTGTCTTCTTGGGGAATTTACATTCTACATACAAGACATGACACCTGATACACATGTCGTTGGATTATTCTGGTAGTTTGTAAATGTGATTATTTTAAGTCTACATTTCTCCACCAGAATTGTATTATTATTCATTAACTATTGTTAAAAAGTAAAGAGTTTTTTTCAAACCTTCATTTGGGGAATAAAATGAACAGGAAATATAGCTGAAAAGTTAACTAAAAAAAATTAATTTGAAATTATGAATTGATTAGTCTAAGTGTTACTAAAACCTGTCTATAGCCTTGGGAGTAGTAAAAGTAGTAGCAGTTACTTGGTTAATTCAACTGTTTTTGCACACCACCATTAATAACATAATTATAATTTTTCCTTTTAAAAAACAAACTGACCTTTCACTGAGTTTCATACCTCTCACCAGACAGACTAAACATGCCACCTGTATATACTCAAGCATACAACAAATATGGCTCCCATTTACATTTTAATTCACCTACTGGTAATTGCTTCCACGTGAGGCTTTACCCCTAGAGGAAAGTTATGTTTTTCATTGCCAACTAGTATTATGTGTTTACAGGCTCATGGAATGTATTTATAGGCAGTAGTCAAACAACAACAGAAGCAGCAAGAGCATCACCCCTTCTTTTACACATTTCATGCAAATATTTGGAGTAACACCGCCTTCATGCTTTGTTTTCCTGTGGTAGCGTAGCATTTACATTGTTTTTTCGTCCATCCGCATTGACTTGACACTGGGCTGTTTAATGGACCAGTCATTTCCATGCAGACCAGTAGCTGAATCGCTCTCCCTGCTGCAGATGAATATTTACATGGCAGTTAACAGGTGGCGAGTAGTTTAATGGTGGTAATTGCTCCATGGCACGTGTAGCAGGAGAGAAGGTGTAATAAGAGTTGTGTTGCTTGGGGCTGTCCCACTTCTGTGATGATGCATCCCAGGGGATAACACACATGTGTGTCTGTGTGTGCACCATGTGTTATACATTCAAAGGTAATTTATATGCCGTTCAGCCTGTGTACTATTAAAAACAGCATTATGCACTGTGATACAATGTTATAACATCAGTGTTTCTCTTTACATTTGTATTTAAATGTATTCATTTTTTCTGTACCGTTGTCCGTGTGATAACTACTGCTTTTATTTTGTGAGCTTGTGAGTCTCTGCAAACAAGCAGGTGCTTTTAACAGTGAATGTGCATTTGCTATAAAACCATTTAAGTATTTTCAGCATATTCCATAATGTACTTTTAATCTTGTGGCTCATAGATAAAGAACACATTTTCCACATAATCAAGTTTATTAAAGACAACATATAATAAAGACAAATCCTCAGTTTCCTACATTTAAGAAGAAGGAGACCTTTTCTAGATCTACTATTTCACACAAGCTTCATTTTTTTCAGCTCAGTGAAGGGAGATTAGGTTTTATTGTCTATCTGACAGCCATGCAAATGTTAACGCACTGGAATGTTCCACAAACCCGAGCAGATGGACACAACAAGCCCCGACCTTTCACTCTCAAGGAACATGACATCACCACATATGGTCGCAGTGATTGATCTGTCGTTAGGGAGTGATGGCTGGCCGAGTGGAGAGAATGGGGAAAGGATATGCGCAGAGCAGAGGCACAGTGTCGACGTAATGTTTTCCATGGCAAAACTCATACAGTCGTACGGTAAGGATGAATGTGTCAATGGCCAGAGTGTTTTTGAAGTGGAACCTGTGGAAGTGTTTATGTGTGTTTGTCTTGTGTCTTTTTAATATAATTCAGTTTAGCCTTCACACCCTATTTTACTAGAGGTGATGTTTTTCATCTCCAAATGTTGCTATTATCAGAGAAGACATTATCGTCACCACGCTTTTTAGGAGTAAAATAAATAATAGCATAACAAAACATGTATTTCACAAGCTACATGTGCATGGAACCTTAAAGTCAAAATATATAATAAAGATAAATTAAGTGTCATTAACCGCAGATTTTCCTTTAAGTTTGGTAGTGCAGAAGGTCAAATACAGAGTAGAGACTGTGCTCTCATGACACTTACAGATGGATGAAACAAATAATAGAGGGAAATGCTATGGTCAGCATCAATAAGCAGCAGTAACATGAGCTAATCACCGGTTGGTGCAAATATCCAACATGCAGCTAAGGTGATTCATCTACATTCAGAAAGTCGAAACAAAGTAACTTAACCAGAAGATAAAAAAAAGATGCAAATGCAAATTCAAAGTGAGGAGAGAGAGCGCGCGCGCGCGAGAGAGAGAGAGAGAGAGAGATGATGATGATGTTGGGGAGAAAGCAATAGGATGGATATGCAGTTCCAGACACAGAACAGAAGCTGGGAGCTTGTCTTGTCCTGCTGTGCATCTGGCAGATTGCTATGGAGCCTGTCATTGCGGCCAGCAGGGTGTCCAGCCACTACATGGCATTCAGCAGGGGAGCTGAATAAATCACTGGAACACACACAGTCCAGCTTACATTTGTCTGACAAAGACAAGACTGCCCTCTAGTCAAGCCTGTACTTTGTACGGCTGTAGAACCGACACTATCCTCCTGACAGCTAAAGTAGCACCATTTATTTAATTGATTTCACACAAAAGTGTGGAAACCAAAAGTTTTGCCCAATGCCCAGAAGAAAATGTCATGTTAAACATAAATGTTTATTGTCAGTTTAAATAGTAGAAGGAGTAAATTGTCAATGGGAAAAATTTAAGTATATGCAACGCTATAATGTTGCTTCAGCAACACATTTAGACTGAAACTGCGTCGGCCTGTTCAAGGTTGGCCCTGCAGAGTTACTCGACAGGGGTGGACCTGAGGTGTAAATTGGGGTCCAAAAGGAAAAGTCCAGTGTGGGAACCCTTGAATTCCAACCAACCATTTCAATCCATTTTTCTATAACTCAACTCATGTTGAAAGAATTACTGAGTAATGTTATTATTTCAAGATTTGTTACCTTAATGCAAAAACCTTTTGTATTTGTCAACGAACCATCACTTAAGTTTACCAATCAAAAATGTAATCCTCACCGCAATGAAAAGACATTGCCATTAAATAATAATATTCATGTCTTTTGGCAGAGCATTTTACATCCAAATGATAGACCTGGGAAACAGCTGTGTGACAGATAAGGAAGAATAAACTGTCCTCTACATGGAATTTCACAAATGTTCTTCAGGCATAACTGACGTTAACATTACTTCAATGAATACTAAATTGACAGTTGAATGTTGAAACAGATTTAATTGTGTATGTGTTTAAAGCTATTTCACCCAGCACTATGTCACTCATCACGGCTGTGAGCAATAAATACAAATTCAGGCATCAAAGCATTTTTTTTTAATTCTGTTGCTGAAGCCGCAGACACAGGGACCAGGTTTTTCTGTGAACAACAGTTTGGACAACCTTAAAGCTTGGGTTGTATCTTTGCATTTTTATGATTCTTTAACCTTTCTTGTCCCCACTATACTAAAACTGTGATAAATTTACAGGGTGTGCAAACCTTAAGGCTATTGTCAAAAATACTGTTGTTTTTTTTTTCAAACAATGTTCCTGCCTTTATTTGTGCAATGTTTAAATCTGTTTTAGCAGTTGTATTTCAGGGAGAACTGATCAATGATTTCTGCCATATTTATATTTAAGTGTTTCATACATAAGCGTCTTTGAGTTCTTAGAAAAGCGCAATATCAAATTAAAGTATTATTATTATTATTATTATTATATACTGTATTACTGCATAGCTCTGGACATTTTCTGAGGTAGCAACAGGTTTGGAGTCTCTTTTACAGATAGTATCACATTAAGTTATTAAAAACAACAAACTCAACATCCCCTTTAGATAAGATATGCTACGTGTACAAAACTAGCTGAAGTTGTGTGGTCCCAAGTTCACACGGCCCATTTTATAAGGCTTAGAGGGCACAGAAATGTCAGTGTCACCTCGTTTTATCCTGGAATGCAACTAGAAAAAGCATAGGAACCCTGCAATCGGCCAGAAAATAATAGACTGTGCTTCTGGAAAGAGTGGCTCATTGGTTTGGATTGAGGAATGGCATGTATTTACATGAGACACCCACACAACCCTCCATAATCAATCTTCCAATCTCTCAGGGTGCAGACTCAGCCAAGAATCAGTGTGCGGAATGGAAGTCATGGTAAACAGAATGAATCTTTGCCAGCAGTCTATTTAAAACCTTTATTTATCCACAGAACGGCAAATCTTTTCCCGCAGTGTCATACTAAACATTAAAGTTATGCACATGCTGGCATTTGGGGATTTACGTATGTTTGCCATCTTAGCCACAGACAGATGACAAGATTTCCATTTCATCTACGTGTCTACAGAGATAGAATACATAGGTTCGGGATGTGTTAAGCCCTTTCTGGAAGCAGACAAAACATACAATACATTTCGTATTTACATGTCCTTTATCTTGTTTCAATAATACATCAAAGAGGATTTTATTTATACTGCAAAATTGGGCCCTCTCTCTGAGGAGGAACTCAACTGTCACTGTTGTCTGTAGATCAGGGAATAGCTCCAGTGTGAAAGCTAATTGCTCTTGAAACCATAACCATCCAACACATCAAATGCAAAATACACATGCACTCTATATGAGGCAGGTTTGGAGTTGTTTGACGCTGAACAAGTTGCAGTATTTGATGCATTGGGGTAAGAATGTGCTGTCAATGAGCCTTCTCCTTCAAATTTGGGGGAAAAAAACAAGGGGAATGACATATTCTGTCATCATTAAAAAGTGGAATTTTGCTTGTGTGAAATTTGATGTGTTCGAAGATTTACTGACATCTTGAAATAATTTAAAGGCATATTGAGAGATGTAACTGGGAGGAAAAGCCTCATCGCTCATCTTCATTTCTCTGAAAGGCCAATGTAAACATCTCTATCAATACCTACCTAGGAAGAAGAATAACAAGGGTTCACATACAACTGTGGGGACACACTGTCAGACACCAGCTAACTAGAATGCAATTTTCAATATATATTTCAAGATAAATCTGAAATACACATCTTTTGAGGGACACTGTTGTTGAGCATTGAGAACAACACAACAATTGAGTGATCACCTGTGGAGAAAAACAGTAGGATTAAGGGTTGGAGGAACCATATGAGAAGCAGAGACGCTAGTGGTCATTTAAAATGACCAGTCATGAACACTTCAGGGTGAATGAGTTCTCCAGTGCAATTACCAAGCAGATCTACGTGTGACTCACCAGAGCTTGGCTTTGTTGGTGCAATAATGGGCAACATGAGGGAAACATGAGTGTTCATGTGTAAAAAGTGAGTGTTTCCCATCTGCATAATGAAGATAGGTGGGTGAGAGAGTGGAACAGGTCGATGGTGTCCCTTTTAATTGCTTATCGCTGTTATCGGTGTTCTTCATGCTGTCTTCTTTTGCTCTTGAGCTGAATTTTCTGTGACTCTGCTGTCACCTCCTTCTGGCTCTCTTTCCTTCTCTCTCCTCGTGCTTATTTTCTCCTTGCCCTTAACGTCAGCAAGTGGCAGCTCAGCAGACCATGTTTTTACAAAATCTTAAAGCCAAACCACGAGAATTGCCAGTTGATACAGAGATTTGCGTGCCAAACAGTTGAAACCATGATTCAAGACTTGGCACAATCAGTACAGCTGACAAACTAATACCTGTTGCCCAATACTTCCAGTGTCCAATTCATTTTCCCATTCACGGTTTGCCAAACAGCACTGGCAGACTGGCCTGTATGTGGCTGGTCGTTGGCCGCAAAGTGAGCCCAGATAATGTAAATGACCTGCATGGAAGTGCATTAAAGTATGACTGAAAGATGTGTTGTTCCCAAAACTGATAATCAGTTTGGTGGCAAAGAAACTTCTGAGATACAGATGAGCAAAGAGTCTGGATGTTGGCCTCTGTAAGTCTCTCTAAATAAAAGTGCAGTTCTTTATATATTGGACCTATGTTTGCAGAGCAGACCAGAACAATTGAGAATTGCTGGAATTAGTGGTCCTACAAATGATGTCCAGGGCCTCTTGAATGACACGACATCCATGACATAATATGTCTGTGCCTGCCAAACCCGTTAAAGCATTAGGTCAGGCACACAAACAACTTGCTAAACTTTTTAAACCATTATACACGTATCTTCTTTAATACATTTGAACATTTTGAGACAAGTGGGAGTAGTTTCATTATTCTTGAAAATATCTATGCTCCATTTTTTAAGGATACTTAACATATTCCACTGTCTAAATACTTTTAAATTGTAATGTTGTTTTTCTTTTTTTTTTGCGCCCACTGTCCACTAAATTGAAATCAGTATTATTGGATCTATTTTTTTCTCTGTCTTTAAGCCTGTTTATTTTCTTATTCATTCAATTTTAAAGTTTACTCAAATGAAAAAACACAATATTTGTTCAATTTGTCAAAGACTCATTTGCGTATGTTTACTTCATTGTTTATCAACCTTCCTGTTCTTGTTCCAGATGGAGCACTGACAGCCGAGAAAGGTGTTCGCTACAAACCCAGCTGTGTAAATTGTTAATTTTGAATCCGTAAACAAAAATCGGAGTCGTCCGCTGAGGCAAATATGATAATTGTTTGCGGATTATGGAGATCTGGCTGGCAACTCGGCAGAGGCTGTGAGTAAACGGGAAGAAATCTCAGCTCAAACAAATGCAGTTACTCAGCCAATGGAGCAGTATAAGGCTTATGGCACACACTGGCGTGATCCATGGGGGAATATCCAGCATGTGGGCTCTGCTGGGACCATTAAGACACACATGCACACCAAAAAAAAACGGGATTCTGTATGGACCCTTAAAGCTAAAAACAATTGTTTACACGTGGTAAGACACAATCCATGTCAGGAGGTATTTCCTCGTATACCGGCAGGACTAAAAGCAGACTGCAAAAATGGGTGTTGTGTAAAAATCCAGAGCATGTGTGAAGATTTGAACCAACTTGTATTTAGTAGAAATTAAAGGTGGGAAATGATTACCTCAAGTGCTATATAGTATGTACTATTATTATTATTATTATTATTATTATTATTATTGTTATTATTATTGTTATTTAGCACACATGGTACAGAAGAGTTAGGTGTCTGACATCTGCTCAGATTTTGAAGGTGAGGAAAATAAACTGCTAGCTAGCATTCAAATGTGCATTTAGATTCAAGATTAATATATCAAATATAGGGAATAATCCAAGATTTTTCTTTCTTCATTTTCCTTTCTTGACAAGAGTTAAATGAGAAGATGAATACCAGCCATGTCTATACAATACATTTTAAGCTATAGCTAACACCTGGTTGGCTTTAGCGTAAAGATAGTTATATTACATTAGTATAATATAGTTAAAGTTATATATAGTTATAGTTTGCCCGGCTCTGTCCAAAGGTAACACATTCCACCTGCTGGTGGTGGTTCATGTTATATCTTGTTTGTTTAATCTATAAAAAATCTGTAAATAGTTGTGTTTTTTTAGGGTTTACGTGCTGGACTATTTTTTGGCCGGGCACAGTCGCTTCCTGGCAACCAGCACAGTCTTTAGGCCAAGAAGTAGTCCAGCACATAAACCCTTTGAAAGCTCCAATGTATAATTGTTGCCCATTGTTTTTTTAATGGATTCAACAAAAATGACATAACCTGTCAATTAGTGAACTAACAGTTTCCCCCTGCTTACAGTTTATGCTAATCTAAGATAACTGTCCGCTGGCCGTAGCTTTATTTTTTACCATGCAGACATGAGTGTGTTATCAATATTTTCATCTAACTAAAGAAAGATATGTCTATTTCAAAATAATTAAACTGTTGCTTTAAAGGTGTTTTAAATGGAAATGTGCCCCCTAAATTATTGAATGTCAGCATTGAGGAACCGGAAAGTCAGGCAGAAAGAGGGCGATGATATGCAAAAGTTGCCAGCTGGAATTAGATTGCAATGTCAGGGTTATAATGTGCATCTTCAACTGAACCACTGGGACACATTGACTTTGCTATTTTAGCTACAGAGTGTGGAGTGAGCAACTTTGCAGTGAATCGACTTGGAAAAATGTACGCACCTGAAGTTCGATCGCAAGTGATTGTTGCAGCAATATAATACGTTTATTGTTGCTGTTCTCATGCACAACCTTAAAGGGCCACACAGTGTTGTTTGTCTTTGTTTACTATATGAGCAGTTTAAAGCTGGCTGGATATCAGGGGATGGTAACTTCTCTATGACATCAGCTCATTATAAAATACCACAGGGAAAATTAAATTAACACAGAAAGCAACAGTTTGCTCGTGGCTGCATAATGCAAACTTAGTCATTTTAAGCATGACTGACATCTTCCAATACAGCATATACTGACCTTTAAAGTGATTGTTGTGAATGGCTGCTCCTTAAAGAATAATTGTCTATCTGATCCTTTTCAAGAATTGCGATAATTCTGTTCAGTGGTGAGACAATCTAATCTCTCCACCACTGGGGCCACATGTCCCGGCAAATCTTTGGATCAAAGCTTTCTAGGGACTCCTCAACGTGGAATCCCTTGATCGCCTTTTCTATCACAAAAACAAAATGCCCCCTTAGAGTGTGTGAACTGCCCACTCTGGGAAAAATGGAAAAGAGACTTTTATGTATGAATCGACATAAGTAGTTGCTCGACACTCTTCATTGACACACAGCCGCTGTTGCTGTCTGTGTGTGAGGCAATGGTCTTCAAGGATGGGTGGTCCGTCTGGAGCTGAAATCGGACGTGTGTGTAGGGGTGTGTGAGCTCCCTTTATGTTAGGGGAGAGGGGCCTTTGTTCTCTTAACCAGGGAGGTGGGACCAACAGATTAAGCCTTTAGAAGTGCAACCGACCACCATGAGGGCAGGCCACAAGGGAGATTGTGTTTGCATGTTGGTGTGTATGTATGTGTGTGTCTGTTTATGTCTTTGTGTGTGTTTCTGTATGCATGCACAGTATGTGTAGTGGAATAAGTGTGTAAGTAGTACAAAAAAAGAGGAGAACATAGAGAAACCGACCAAAACAAATGGAGGAAAAGTCAGACTGAGTATGTGTACCAATTTGCATGCGAATTAGCATGAGTTAGTGAGAATCTGATGCAGGTCAGCAGGTCAATAGTTCTTATCCATCTGTCCTTCTGATGGCATGCCTCCCAGGTCAGTTTGAGTCCTCTGTGAGGGAGCTAATCTCACCCCAGTGCTCAGTGAGCCTCTACAGCGTCCTCTGATCTGCTCCTTCAAACCCCTCTGCTCCCAACACACACAACAACATGGGCCTGAGCTGAGGGGAGGACCCCCGCCCCACACACACACACACACACAGCACACACACACACACACACACACACACACACACACACACACACACACACACACAAGCAAACAGATGTTTGATGTTTGAGATAGTTAAAATATACTATTATACTATACTAAATACTAAATGAAGACTGTATATCTGTTAATCTTTTTTATCTGATGCAGACATGTAGCTGTTACTTCTAAAATGTGTTTTGTTAAAGCTTACTGCAAGCATCATCAGGGTCAAGGCCCCAAAAAATGACTCTTAAAATACTGTCATGAAGTTGTCATTCACCAAACACGTTCCTCTTGTACATTTCCCTCACACTCCTGTTGTCCTGTGTGGTGTATTTCGTCTTTTTAGACACCAAGAAGGCTACAACATATGCTAAGAATTATTTTTAAATACGGTTGGACCCATGTCTGCAGAGAGCAAAGCTTTAGGGAATAGGACAAGCACACCATCTGTGTAGTCTTCCGTCAGTCCTCTGTCTCATGAAACAGATCAACCTCCTCCTTCTCCTCCAGTTCTTGTTCCCTCTCTCTCTCTCTCTCGTTCTTCAGATTTCTTCTCTTCCAGTGTTCCTCCGTCTGTCATGGCGGCTGTCTGAACAAACAAACACACGAGGGTACACGACGAGCCAGACGGCGTGATGTGGGATTGTTTGCTTTGGTTGCTCCCGTGCGGGAGAAAGTTTTCTTAAGAGGCACACTGAGGTCTGGAGCTCTACGAGAGACCACAAAACAAATATTTACCCTCCAGCCTCCAGCGCCTGGGCCCTCTCCTATCTTCCTTGGACGAGGAACAAGAGAATGGACCCCCTTTTGGTTCTGAATAGAGGAAGAGATGCGGTCGAGAGAGTTACAGATACAGAGAGGCATGATGTCAATTTCTGGGTTTTTATTGGTTTTCTAGATTTTCAGTTCATGCAGTAAAACATGAACTCAACGTAGAATGATCTTGCCGTTACACACATGATTCCTTCATTCTAAAAGAGACAAAACAACAGGACTCTAATACTTTGTTCCAGTCTTGAACCCGCCTTTTTCTCCAAAATACTTTGCCAGTCCTGCCATGCTCTTACTCTTCTACTTGTAATCTCTACTCTTGCCATGGCTTCCTGGTATGATCAAACAGAAATCAACAGATATCACTATCCCTCCAATGCAGCCATTAAGCTCAGCCTCTATCTGAATTTAAAGTGTTTCTCCCGGCGCTCCCCTGCCTGTAAATATGCACATGTTTGACTGCAGGGTCAGCGAGGAAGACAGGAACTGGGCAGAAATGCCTACTTCCTGGAGGAGACGGCGGCAGCAGGAGGGCTCTACCAATCATGCGTCAGCACAGATACATTCTCGAATGCACGCTGTCACACATCAGAGATGAACAATAAAGCGTAGAGGTGAGTGAGAAGGCGCTCACAGGAAGTGGATGATTTTACTTGTTGCTGTGTGAGGCCTGTGATGGACAGATATACAGGTGTTAATAGAAAGGAAAGAGTTGTACGCTTTACTGACCTCCACCGAGCAGGTGGCGATCCTCAGTTTGGGCACAGAATTCCTAATGCCTGATTCTCCTTTAGAATACATTGTAACACTAGACAAAATGCTGGGGCAGCGTTAACTACATTTTAGTGGATCTATGAAAAATGATGTGATGCTTTATACATTTACAGCACAAAGCAGAAAAGCCACTGAAGCACATCTTTGTTGGAGACCATGAGGCTAAGAAAAATAGCAAGATCAGCTGAAGAACTATAGCGCCCTCTTGTGTTTTTATAATGAACCGAATTTGTTTCCAGCACCATAACAGACTATTTTAAGCAGAGTGAGCGTATCAGGTCCGAGAGATGGATTTAAGGCAACAGACAAAAATAGTGGAGAGGAGAGTGTGGGCTATTTTGTCATCTTGCAGAGAAAATCATTCAAACATATTCAAACATACACATTAAGGTGTTTATTTCACTACTCGTCTATTGACGTCCGGATATTTGTCCTAAATTCACCAAAAGAGAGAATAATAACCAACATAAATTATGCCAAAACTTGATTTAATGTAAGTAATCACCTGGGGAAGTTTCATTATCTGTTAACATTTTACCATAATACTTTTAAAGGGAAATGTTGGTGTTTTCATTACTTTAGCTAAGTATTTAACTCCCTCCCTCAACATCTATTTCAATGATCTTAAACTTGCTTCACAGCCATCATCTTTTAGGATATGATTATTTTAAAGGTGTCTTTGATTATGTTTTTTACCTTGGTTGCTCTCTGAAAAGACTTTATGTTATTTTCTGTAACTGTAAGTTTTAAAGTCAGACCCTGAATAAATGTCACTGTGATAAAGGTTGGTGGACGTGACAAAGATATATACATCGTTATTTCACTGTATCATTCTATCACTGACAAAGTCGAAATATAGTATAGATATATAAGCCTGAGTGCCCCATGGCCTGGTGTTTTGGGCCAAATACCCCAAATATTCATAAGCAATCCAGTCAGAGTAGTCCAATCACAAAGTGTGTGTTGTGTTAAACTGGGTGCTGGTATGCCATTATTCCATAGACAAATCCTCCAAGCAATGACAATGGTAAAAGATTGGAGCTGTATTCCTGTTGCACCAGGTGGGGGCAGCATTTCTTCTTGTGAGATTTGACCTTCAATCACATAACCGGGGTTCATCGAGCCCTGCTGCTTGTCCTTCCACCAGACCAGGGAAGCTGATCTTTAATTAATCCTGACATCAGATCGCCCTGGATGATTGCAGACAAGATGAAACCTCCCTCCTGGGATCAATAAAACACCTACAAACAAAAGAGAAAATTACTGTACAGCAGCGGGTCCCTATTTCCCCCACTAGGTGTCAGCTTAGTTTTACTGAACTGTAGAGGCTTCAGGAGTCGGAAATTACTGCTTTAGATTTCACAAGTAGTTCATACGCAGCTTTACATCCAGTGTAATGATACATTGGCATGAGTTGTTTACTAATCATATACAATTACATACTCTACATGACTACTTTTTAAATATTTCTCTCTGTTCTCACACACGGCAATATTCCTCTAACCCTCAAAGTATCCCACAATTATAAATTACATTACATGATGTTAAATTATCCATATGATATATTAGAATTGTCCATTTTCTTATTAAAGCATATTTCTTTCAACATTTGCATATCATCTGCGACTGTCAATTAAAATCATCCATGCAGTACAAACAGCATAGTTGTACTAACTGCACACATTAATTCAGTCAATGTATCTCCATTGGAATGTATTTATTTGCACTAGCAATAAACAACTCAAGATGTGTCTGTGCAAGTTCATTGAGAGAAATGCAAAAAAAGAGTCAAATTTATTGTACGTGTATGGACAGGTGATTCTCATTATGTTTTGTATTTATATAAATGTGTTTATGAGATGCAGTTGCCTGTTTAGAGGTAGCAGGTAGCAATCCAGTTGCCAAACAATCTTTCGTTAATCAGTAACCATTTAGTTAATGGATATGTAATAAATCCAGACAACACTTATCAACCAGCAGCTTCACAATCTTGTCTCAGTATGATTAACATGAGTTGTGCATAGAAAGCTGATGTAGACATATTACACATAATCAATATTATGGGGTGTGATATGAGCATGACAGACAGACACATGATGATACCTGTGTCTAATAAATGAAAAGACTGTGTCATAATATTTCATTGTTATTTTAGGAATTTGAGGCATGACCAGGATATTATGATGATACATTATTCTGCTTTTTGTTTTTATATATACACAACATAGCATGTGTCAAACTTCCACAATCACAATCTCATTCATAATTAAAGGAGGAGGACACGTTTCCTGTTGTCGTGTGCTAGGCGTCTGTGTGTTCTGACATTCCCCATCTCCCTCGGAGTCAGTGCCCGTCAGACCGTTTTTAGGCAAAGAGGCCGCTAAGGAAGGGCTGTCAGCGGATATGGATGCTTCCAGAGCTCATTAAAGGGCTGTCTGCGGCATGCCAGGCTCTGGGAGACAGAGCAGGAGATAGAAAAGCAACATCATAAAGGAATTCCATCCATCATGTTCCTCTATGACATTAATATCTGTCACACACATCTGACAATGCAATACTGCACCCCTGGAGTGAAACATCTTTCTATCATAGAGTTGCAACGCAAGCCAAGAGGGATACTCGTGTGTGTGTGTGTGTGTGTGTGTTCATGTGTAACTTACACATTTGTTTGAAGGAGAGAGGGAGGGTTTATGGATGTATTACTTGTCCTCCCTTGTTCCTATTATAAAACATTGACTGATATTGCTGCCAGTGTATGTGCTTTCCCCCACCAGAATAGTGTCAGTAGTGTTGTACAAAGGCAGAGCTTTCAACACACCAACCACTTCAGGCTGTTGTACCGAATCTGGAATTTGGAGCACCACTGCGGGATGTTTACAATGAAATGATTCATAATACGTAATAACAGGGCGAAGCAGCAATATTACAGTGAAATCACTGTACTCAGCACATCATGGTTTTAAATGTGAGTCCTTGCTGTCGGACGCACTGAGCTCTATGTGATGGAAGAGAAATGTCCTCAAAATAGAGTTTGTAAATCATCACTTGCTTGATTCCCAGAGGGCAGATTCACTTCACACTTCACAGATTCACATTCAGATTCATTCCGAGTGACTTTCCAGCACTGCTGCCTCTCAGGGATTCTGCGTCTTGCTCGAAGACAGGTCAGCAGCATAAACTCTAACTGCATGATGAGGGACTGTTTTGCTGTTTACTTTGCCACCCTGCTCTGCAGTAGAATACAACAAATATAGATAATCCAAACATGCATCACTCTTTGAACAATTTTAGTTGCATTTCAGCCATAGTCATTAAAGTAATTTGATCATTTATTAAGTAAAAGTCCAATATTCAAAATGTCACAAGTCTAACATAATAAACGAAACATTGATGTGGGTAAGCAAATTAAAGCTGTGCTGCTTCTGAGCCCAGCTTTTTACCGTTTTCCTCTTCTGGTAATATCCCCAATTTAAATCAATCATAGAGGGATACTGCTCACATTCACATTATAGGAATATTAGAGCCTCTTCCCCTCTTGTGCCAAACATCAAGTCTCCTTTTGAACCTTTGCTCTCTGTCTCTCCCTCTCACATTCCCTGGATCATAACCAGACTCAGTCAGCAGTTTTGACCTGAATAATCAGTCAATAAAACTCTAAATCAAGCTGGTATGGATCACTTTTCAATTGTGCACTGGTTAACCCCAAGGCAGATCCATTTGCTGTAGTGCTTGCACCGGGGGTTCATCACTGCACGTTCTGCATCTCTATCTTTGTGCTAGATGTTGCCTGCTCCATCCATTCCATGAAACGCCTCCTTTTTTTTTGTAAATCTTTTTCAGACATATCTTGAGTGTCAGCGACTTGTTAAAGGATGCGTTGACAGAAATTGATTTCTGTTGCAGCGAATGATCCTATATGCAGTTTGTGCTTTGTAGTGAATCTTGTGAGAGTATATTTTGTGAACATTCTTCTCTCTGTTCCTCTGCTCCCCTGCCCCCATTATCTCCTCAGATGTATGCAGCAGCACAGCGCTGACTGGCTCTGACAGGACTCTCCTTGGACCTCTCCTCCGGGCCATTTGTCAGGAGGCAAGCCCCATACAACAGTACAGATTGGCAGTCGGCAGTAACGCGGTCCACAGCCCTATATGCACCGCGAGGGCTGTGGATGAGAAATAATACAGATCGGAGCTGCGTAAACATGATCCTCTGGCGTAATGAATCAGGTCATAGCACTTGCTTGACAACAGAGGTCTGTCGGGTAAGAATGAAAACACATGAATAAATATTCTCATGGTTAATATTTTATCAGTTATACTCGCCCTGCATCCGCAAGAAACACCAAATGTGATGAACCAGCATTCATGAACGGTGAGTGACCATATGTTGTTCTGCATTTTCATGTGAGAAGCACGGCTCGTTTTTAGAAGTCTCTTCATCCGAGGTGATTAATCATAATTTCAGAGATAACACTGAAGTGAAAAAAAAGTGTTTTGTTTTGTTTGCTGTTCAGCACCCTTGAAACTCCTGCAGCAAAAGGGTTTCATTGAACAGCAGTTCTGCAGCAGGCTACTTAAACCGCAGCTGGTGTTAAAGCACAAGTGACGAGTGTTTTTATAGATGAGAATGGAGATATGTGCTTCTAATTAGACCACTGACTATCTCAGCGGACCGCCTGTCACTGCCCAAATGCTCACTTTAATTACTCACAGAGAAAAGAGGATGTCAAGTAAAAATAATATGTAGGCTTCATGTAACACTTGCTGGATGAGTTCGGAATACAGCCCTAGGAAGGATTATAATCCATCACAGAGAGCTGAATGCAATTTTGAAATTCTAATTATTGCTTATTAATAATAAACAATTCATAATAATTATTATTATAATTATATTATAAGCATAACATTTATTTTAATTATCAAGACATGTATTCTAAATTACAGAATTTAAGCTATTCAAGTTATTTTAATTAAATTTATTTTGATATAAAATGTCGGTCAACCACTTTGACCCAGACGGAAATATCTTAACTATTGGATGGATAAAATCACATTGAGACAATCATGGTTCACACTTGATAAGTCCTCATGATTTTGGTGATTCCATGACTTTTCCGCTTGCGCCACCACGAGGTCGGCATTGTAGTCTGTGTGAAATGAGCTATGACACATTCATGTCCTCCTTCAGGCTAAATTGTAATAACTCTTCTGACTTTTAATCTAGCGCAGGACAAAACGTTTAATTTGTCCAATAATTTGGTTTATAATGTCACACCGCAGTGAGGGTTGTCTTGTCTGGGGTTTTTGTCTCGTAACTTCCTGTTTTATTTTGAAGCCTGACTCTCCTCTCGTTTCAGGTCACTTGCCCTTCCTCATGTGTCACTGGTCTGATTGTCTCCCCTGATTCCTGAGTGGTTCCACCTGTTCCCCATTGCCCTCATGTGCTTATAGTCTGCGTCTTCCCTCTGTCCTGTGCCAAAGTGTTTTTCCTTGCCCATGCATCAAAGCCAGCGTCCACAGTTCTAGTTAGAGTTTTCCCGAAAGTTTTTGTGCGTAAGTTGTTTTTTTCCCTGTTTTCCTTCCCTCCTTCGGGAGCGTTTTATGTTTGAAGTTTTTGTAAGGAAGTTGTGTTCACAGCCTAATGGTCTTTTCACTCGTCGAAGAGGATCTGAGGAAATAATAAAGTGTGCCTGTACGGATATCCCCTGCATCTGGGTCCTCCTTTCAGTCCAGGCCTGACATATAACCAATTACTTGGAATGCTAATGACTTTCCTATTAGCATGAATTGTACTTTGTGGAAAGTGTTATTTAGCTAATGTTGTGTGTAGCTGATTTAACAACATGTAAACTGAGACGTCGACCAGACTCGCCATCTCCTCGGGAAAAGGTGGATGCTCGCCTCACTGATCGCTGGCACCAGTGTGCCGCTCATGTGGCTGCAGTGCAAATAACATTTCCCTGCTGTTTTACGCAGTCTCCGCCACTAAGCCCAGGGATCTCTCCCCGGAGCTAGCAACGGACATCAGGGAGCCTGTGACGGCTGTCCTGACCCTCACCACGGCTTCTAAGGGGGAGTTATACAGAATCATGGCATGGCAAACAAGGATGCAGCGTAACGTCTCACTCCACCTGTTGCAATGTTTACCTGGTCCAACCCGGCCATGGTTGGGGACGTATGCCTGCTGTCTAACCCCCCCCCCCACACATCTGCACTCATTCTGTTTTGTTTTGCAAAAAAATAGCTTATTGTTTTCCACAATACGCTATTTAGTAGTAACTAAATATTAGTTATTTTTTGCATAACTTTATTTTCATTTTTCTAACAAAGTGATCTGGTTTACTTGAAACACTGAATACTCTTCCATGCCAGTAGGTAGTGCAATAATTACCTACAATATGCTGTATTATGTTACAATGGGACATTAATAATAATTACCTACCATATATGCTGTATTATGCTACAATGTGACATTTTGTAACTTTTTGGGTTGTTGGTGTGCCGTATTGTAGAAAATGTGCCGCGGCTCAAAAAAGGTTGAAAAACACTGCACTAATACAAAGTTGATGTTTTTACAGGGTAAAAAAAGACAAAACAAGACAACACTGCATCCTTTGGCTTGTTGTTGGGTTGCACACACACACACACACACACACACACACACATACACACACACACACACACACACACCACCACCCTTGTTACCATGGTAACAGTCATCCCTGTGGAGAAGGGTTCCGGTTCAATCCCGGAGGCCAGTGTTTGATTGAATGGTTGTCAGGATGCACGACGAATTATGACGTATAAGAGCACTACTGACAGCCACACTCCACACAGAGGCACAGTTAAAAGCGATAAAAGGTTTGTATGAGTGAGTACTCACAAGTGCAAGCGAGTGTGTATGTGTGTGGATAGCCTACATCATGTATTGAAGAGCAGGTGACTGGCATTTTAGCTGCCCTGAGAAAAAAAAAATGATGAGTCCTTACACTCCTATCTAACTACACATATGCATATTTTATGGCATTAATTATCTCGGAATGAATTTATGCATCAATGAAATAACACAAAACCACATGTACATTCCCTATATGCATGTGCACACCATTCTCTACATTGGAAAAGGATTGCTGTCAGTTACAGCTTACAGTCTGAATGGTTCTCCGGTTTCTTGCCAACTTCTTGCTTGCACTAATGAAGCAAAACTGATACAGTATCTACAATAAATAAGGAACAAGAACTTGGAGGAACATTTTGTGCAACCCAAGCATGTGGCAGACACAGAGCGATGCCTTTAGATGGCACATTATCAAAAACAGTTTCTCACGAGTGCTGTGTCTTTTCCAGCCTTTATTTTATTTCCGGTTATAATTAAAGCTTTTCAACATTCCAATCGCCTTACCTCTACTTTACATAATTATCCTCAGGCGGCATTCTACTTTGAAGGGATACTGAAGACAAAGCTTCTTACAAATGACATAGTGTGTACACAGAGAGAGAACACTGTTCATGGCTGTCATTACTGGAATGTCTCACCAAATGACTGTACTGGCAAATATGTAGATTGTAAAATGCAATTAAATGATTATAAAATAGTTTCCACTGTTTTTATTATGAGGTCAGGATTGCTCTGGCTAATAGTCGAAAAACACTGTCACCAACAATTAAAGGCAAAATGTGAAAACAAAACCATTCATCAAATATTCCCCCTATTTTATACAATTTGTACCACCAGTTAGTGACTGGGAGTAGCAATAGTGACAGCTAATTGCATGAGTGGTTCACCAATGCTACGGTTAATATTGTGACCACCCCTAAACAGCCTGTTTTATTAAAAAGTGAGTGTGGAGCATTGGAAGGTCACATATTGTAGTCTTGCAATGTGTGGCGGGAAATGCTTTACAAAGAATGGAGCAGAATCAATCTCCTCAACGAAATTCCCTAATCAGTGCCAGCTTATAATAAGCACCTGTTGTCAAGGCCTTAATTATTGTTTGGCCCCTGTCCTGTCCCTGTGGCGGCATAGGGGTTTTCCAAAACTTCCTCATTCCCCTGCCGATGACCCTGTCTGGATTTGCCCTGCCCTGTTTTGTTCTGTTTTGTTCTGTTTTGCCCTGCCCTATTTGGCCTTTGTTTGGCCTCTATTTTGCCCAGCCCTGTTTTGCTTGACCGTTTTTATGAATTGACATTGTTCAACAAACTTATTTTTATTTTTTTTTTATTTTTTTTTTGTCTTGATTCTTTTGTTATTAGTTCCCTGTTTCTTTAGGTTAAGTGGAGTGCCATTGTTGGGAGGCTAAGCACCCGTGGTGAGGTCCCTACACCTTATGCATGAATGTAAGAACACTGGGATAAGAGTGTGGACGGCACCATTTCTGTTGTGAGGATGAATGTGTTGCACCTGATGTGAGTTACTGGTCGCACCCCTGGTCACTCCTCAGTGTAGTCTGTCTCCCCACCAATTGCCTCTACTTAAATCATACCATTTTTCCCAGTTTTAGTAAGGCTTTTTCTTTTAGCTTAATATGTAGTAAATAATTATTTAAGATCCATGATTGGTTTTAGTAATTTTCATTTGCCATTAATATTCTTTGCTTCCTCGCAACTCATTTCCCTGCAAATATAGTTATTTCCTTTTCCTTGAATAAAAACTTTGGTGCATTTTTAACGAAACACGTCTCTGTCTAATTTCAGTAACGGATTTGTATGCCTAAACAATATCTTAAGGTTGTTAAGCTTATATTTCCTTATTATTTACCCATAAGGCCCCACCACAAATGCAGTGGCGGCTGGTGGATTTTCTTTTGGGTAGGGCCAGCCAATACATTTTTCACATATTCCAGTATAATTAAATATATATATATATACATATATATATAAATCATGTCTCATATCCCTCCGAAAGTTAGTCCTGCACTTGACTGATGATTTCAAATGTATTGATAAATTCCCAAAACCAACGTAAGAGCTGTGTACAAAGGCACAAAACGATAATTATGTTTGCTTACTCCTAGTTTTCATTAACACACACACACACACACACACACATACACACACACACACACACACACACACACACACACACACACACACAGACACGCTAATTTTCTTAAAATATACACAGTTATTACAACTTTAACCAACCTTGTGCCTCTTCCGCGGAGTGCTAAAACGGTTACCGTTTCTAATTTGTATACAAAACTGACCATATTTTCAGTAGCTTTTGACATACAAATGGCGCACATTGCGACTTCCGTGTAAAGCTTGCGAGCCGCCTTCAAAATAAAAGCATCTCATCTTACAGGAAACCAGTTAACTGAACCAGCACGGCGCCCCGCCTCGTGTGGGTGACGCCATCAGACTTGTGTTTACGGAACTACTTCTTTTAGTGAGCCCTTTTACTGCATGTTTTATATTAGGTTACCCCTGCTCTCAGTTGTCTTTTGTTTCTTATTTGTCCTTTGGTGATTTTCCTTTTTGTTTGGAGAACCAGAGCCTGGGATTAATTGTGTTTCTTTTGTGTTTGTAGGTGCGGCTAGACCAACGTGGTGGGAGTGGTGCCTCCGGGTGTTGAGGTCCCCCTTCGTGTGGTGTGTTTTAGGGTACCCCTGGTCCAGGACCCTCACGTGTGGCTGTGTGTGTGTGTGTGTGTGTTGTGAGTGTACACGTGTGATCGGGGTGCTTTCTTTTCTTTTCGGGACCCTCACCTGTGCAGGTCCACCTCCCTTGGTCAGTCACAGCCCTACACTCCTTTTTATATTAACGGCTATTTCATTAGTATAGTGTATTTTATTGGTATAGGTATTTAAATTGTATCATTGAACATTGTGATTATAATAAAGATTGTTCATTGTACTGGAACCACGTCTCCGCCCAACTACGTACAAGGAACCTGACTGTCCTCCAAGTGTCCTCCGAGTCTGGAAGACTGTGGGCACAAACCTAATCTTGCCACAGTGATGTACTCGAAAAACCGCCCTTGTTCGTTGCCATTAGCATCGATGTAGCACAAGCACCAGCTTGCATTGGGTGGTGGATATGTCCGTCGTCTCAGCGTTCTGACCCCGTCGACTTAAAAAGCAGGCATGGAAAGCAAAATACAGCACTAGCATGACTGCATCCAGCTAGCCAAGCCTTCCTTGTGTATCAGTCTATACAGCTCCACGTGTGCTGCTTCCCTTTCATACTGGTCTGTTGTTTTATGGTGAGTTCAGGAGGCTGATCTGGGACCAGTTGTTGCACCAGGAGTTTCTCCATAGTTCTTCTCTCAAACGTGTCTTGGAGGAGAGATTTGATCTTGTTAGGGTCTTCTTGGAAGAGTAGCGCTGGTGCTGGGCTGTTCTATTGTCATGACGTTAAAACGTTGATGCGAGAGAAGAGAAGCCGGCGAGAACACAAGAGACCAGGCCCGGCGCCAGGCACTGATTTCGCGGGGGGGCCTTCTGTTGCTTTGAGGGGGGGGGGGGGGCACTTTTTTTTTTACAGCCTATGGTAGCATAGTAGTTCAACTTTTCACCTATAATCAAACTCCGGCACAAAAAGGTGACAGACGGTATTATTTAGAATCTCACAAGCTAATAAATAGGCCAGCTGAGCAGGTAGCCTACCCAATAGAATTAGACATGAACCGTAGGCCTATGGCAATCAATCAACAAAGCAATCAAGCAACACATAAGTAATAATAATAATAATAATAATAATAATAATAATAATAATAATACATTTAATTGATATAGTGCTTTTCCAGATGCTCAAAGATGCTTGACAGAGACAAAACAGAACAAAACAAAAATATAGAAACAAAACAAACAATTCTAAAAAAATAAAATAAGAAAAAACTTGAGAAGCTGCAACAGAATTAGTCCTGCAGTGGAGGGTAGGGAGCAGGGGTTAACAGGTGAAGGGTAGGGAGCAGGGGTTAACAGGTGGAGGGTAGGGAGCAGGGGTTAACAGGTGGAGGGTAGGGAGCAGGGGTTAACAGGTGGAGGGTAGGGAGCAGGGGTTAGCAGGTGAAGGCGAGTTTGAAGAGGTGTGTTTTGAGGGCTTGCTTAAATGACGATAGGGTGGGAGCTTGACGAATGTGGATGAGGAGGGCGTTCCAGAGGGGAGGTGCAGCAGTTGAAAAGGCCGTGTCACCCCAGGTCCGACGCTTGGTCTTGATGGTCTTCAGAGTGTTCAAATTGGCAGACCTGAGGCAACGGGTAGGGGCGTGAAGGGGGAGGAGGTCTAAAAGGTAGGGAGGGGCCAGATTGTTTAGGGCTTTGTAAGTGGTGAGTAAGATTTTAAAGTCAATCCTGTATTTGATCGGGAGCCAGTGGAGGTTGCGTAGGACCGGGGTGATGTGGTCATAGCGGCAGGTGGAGGTGAGCAGTCGAGCGGCAGAGTTCTGAACATACTGAAGTTTGTTGATGATTTTGTTGGGGGAGCCATAGAGGATGCTGTTGCAATAATCAAGTCTAGATGTTATGAGGGCATAGATGAGAATTTCAGTGGTGGCAGAGGACAAGGAGGGCCGGAGGCGAGCAATGTTCCTGAGGTGAAAGAAGGCAGTTTTGGTGATGTGGTTGGCGTGGGGTAGGAAAGAGAGGGTGGGGTCGAGAATGATGCCGAGGTTGCGGACCTGGGTGGAGGGGGTGACGATGGAGTCATCAATGTTCAGAGAGAAGGTCTGGGCTGAGCGGGTGAGGGAGTTAGGGCCGATGATGAGTATTTCAGAACTAGTGGAGGGTCATGTTGAGGGCTGGGGGGTGAGGTAGTGGAGTGGGAGGAGGCAGCCAGCTGGTTGTGAATTGTAATGATTTTCTCATTAAAGAAGGATAGAAATGAGTTGCATTTGCTGGTGGTGAAGGAGGAGGAGATAGTGTCCATGGGCTTGAGGAGTTTGTTGATGGTGGAGAAAAGCGTTTTGGGGTTATTGGAGCCAGATTGGATGATGGAGGAGTAGTGAGAGGAGCGGGCAGCGTTGAGGGCATCTTTATATTGTTGTTGGTGGAGTTTGAAGGCATCAAGGTGAACCGTGAGTCCAGTTTTCTTTGTAAGACGCTCCAGTTGACGGCCCTGCACTTTGAGGTGGCGAAGTTGGTCAGTGTACCAGGGGGCGGAGTGGGTGAAGGAGACGAGTTTGGATTTTTTGGGGGCGATGAGGTCAAGACAGGAGGAGAGTGCATCATTATAGTGATTGACCAGAGCAGTGGGGGAGGCAGTCGAAATAGGGGCAGAGGCAGAGACAATGTCAGCCAAGGAGGAGGAGAGCACGTGGAGGTTGATGGACTTGATGTTCCGGAATGTTATGGTGCGGCTCTGCTTAACATGGGGGATGGGGATGTCTATGTCCAGGGTGATAGCCAGGTGGTCAGAGATGGTGAGGTCGATGCTGGTTAGATTACTCGTGGCAATGCTGGAGGTGCAGACCAGGTCAAGTGTGTGTCCTTTTTTGTGGGTGGGAAAGTCAACATGTTGGGTGATGTTGAAGTAGTTGAAGATGTCCACAAGTTCTGAAGAGTTTGTGGAGTCAGGAGAGTCAACGTGTATGTTAAAGTCACCGAGTAGCAAAATGGATGGAGAGATGGCGCGAGATGGTTGTGTGAGGAATTCAGACAGATCAGACGGGAAGGCAGGGTTAGGTTTTGGGGGGTGGTAAATTACTGCAGTAACTAGGGGTTTGGGACCAGACAGTTTAAAAACAAGGTGTTCAAATGAGGAGGCAGCCGGGATGGTTATTAAACTTGTAGTGATGTTTTTGCGAACAACTGTGGCTATTCCACCACCACGCCCATGTTGGCGTGGCTTGTCCATGCATGAATATCCAGGGGTGGTTTGGTTTAGAGAAAAATAATCCTGCTGGTTTTGCCATGTTTCAGTTAGAAAAAGAAAGTCCAGATTATTGTCAGTTAGGAATTCGTTAAGTAAAAGGCCCTTGTTATTTAGGAATCGGGTGTTAAACAGACCAATTTTTAGACGTGGATGAATTTGGACAGGCTGGGGTGCTTTGGTAAGGGGGCGAAGGCAGGCAACTCGCTCGTGCAGGTTGTTACGGCGATAACGTGCAGGAGTTACGGCGATACGCTCGGCTGACCAGAGGGAGGGGATGGTATGAGTGAAGCAATCAGGCAAGGAGTAAATAAACTTCCTGCGGGAGGCTCTGTGGAAATAACGGGGCCGACAGAGGAGTCCAAATGTTTTGATGGCTGAGATCAATGGAGGAGCAGAGGAATTGTTGAGTTGGAGGAGCTGCGAGGTGGAATATTGTAGCCAGGGATGAGATGACAAGCCTGCGGTCTTTTGTCAATAGCCACAAACTTGACGACCGGAGTTGGAGAAGTGACAGGCACGTCAGGATAGTCCACAGGAGGCAGTTGATTAGAGCACGACAGTTGAAAGGCTGGCTCGTCAGTAGCCACCAGCTAGCGAGAGACCGCCGGGCCAGTCAGTTAGTTGTCCAGGGAGTAGACGGTAGCAGGAGAAGTGACAGGCACGGCACGGCACGTCAAGATAGTCCACAGCAGGCAGATGATCAGAGCAGGACAGCTGTGAGGTTATCCAAGAAACCCGCCTCAGAACCGTAGTATGTGCAGGAGTTTCCAACAGGGAGCCGGCTAGCTCGAAATCAGTAGCCACCGACTAGCAAGACATTGGCAGTTAGTTGTCCAGGGAGTAGACGGTAGCAGTTGTCAGGGAGTAGACGGTAACAGTTGTCCAGGGAGTAGACGGTAGCAGTTGTCAGGGAGTAGACGATAGCAGTTGTCTAGGGAGTACACAATAGCAGTTGTCCAGGGAGTAGATGATAGCAGTCCCCGTTGCCTAGCGACAATGCCACAATATATTGTATTGAAAGATCAGCAGATAGCAGATTCAGCCACAACAAGACATTTAAAAAATAGGCCTAAAAAGGTCTAAAATTATTAGGCTAACACATCCAGCAACAACATCAACTACAATAACGATAACAACATACTCAACAACAACACACTGTCCGGTGTTTGTCCGAAACAGAGCGGAGTGCAGCATGCAGCAACGACGAAAAGGGCCTACCAACAGCTAACCTACAACAGAAATTAAGAAGACATTGCTTTGCATTACATGTTTGTTTGTTTTTCCAACAAAGAACAAACACATAGGCCTACAACCAATCATTTAGCCTAGTCCATAGGGCCAGCAGGCTGGATAAAACCAGATAACTCACCAATAGTAGAGCGGGAGACGACGGTTGGCCGCCAAGTGAAATCTGCGTAGGACAGTGTCCCTCCATTCACTCCTGAACTTCTTTGTTAAGCCCTTCTCGAAAGCATAATCAGGTTGGCCTTTCATTTGTGGAGCATCGACTGTCTGTGATCAAAATGATTTTGGTCCTTTTTGCAGGAGAAATGTAAAAATCTGGCAAGTATTTGTCATTATTATATGTTATAAAGGCATAAAACACTGTGTAAAAAGTAAAAGGTTAAGAAATGTATTTGAATTTGTATCACATTTCTCTACTAAACAATTGAAAATGAACATGACCAAAGCTTTTGAGATTACAGAAATGAAATTTAACCTATTGTACATCTTCTCAAACAGTTTTGTTTGCATAGAGCATTCAGTGTCCATGTTATAGGCTTTTATATGTCTCCATGTTCAGGCGTTTTCGAGATTTGTTTATCTCCCTGAAGCAGTTCCGGTCCAGCTGAAGACAGAACCCATTATTGTCCTCCTCACACATCCAGACAGGCTTTTTGATTTTATTAATTAAATTATTTGATTAAAACTATAGACTGCCTGCCTTTGGATCATCATTTCTATCCAACTCTATCATTTACTTGTTTGTCTTCTCAATTAAAACACAGCTTGTTTAAGTTTCACAGATGCCTGATAATACTGTTTGAGTCTTGCCTTGACAACTTTTGAATGTGAATAGCTAATATCCTGGCAGATACTTTCTTATTTTAGAGAAAACATGAGTGTACAATAACACATTCACCACAACTATCCCAGTCAAGAAGATGAAGATCTGTACACTTGTTCAAATCAGTGTTGACTACAACAGTATCCACTTGATCTGCATCACTTCACTCCACAGCTTCACTGATTACTTCACTTAATGACCATCACACTACTTCCTGTATTAATTGGTTCCATATGAATGTGACGGACAGGTCATGTTGACGTTATGAGATGAATGAAGTCCATGGGGCAGTGGAAAGCTCTCAAAAAGATAGATCAACAAGAAAGTGTGTATGTATTTGAGATGCTCCTAAAAAATGTAGTTTTCTCAGAGCTCCATCCGTATAAACTGATCAACCGAAAGTCAGAGACACCAATGATTTCCATGGAGACAGGTAAAGAGAGAGAGAGAGAGAGAGAGAGAGTGAGAGAGAGAGAGAGAGAGAGAAAGACTGGGGGTGTGTGGGGGTAGAAGTGTGTGTATGTTTGGAGAGAGGGGGAATGATAAATGAGTCTACACCATGCTGTCATTTGTACTTTGGCATCCAGTCCAAAGCACAATTTAGTGTAAAATATTACACTGGCCCCTTCAGATGACAAAGTGTAACGCTGATGTATGAATAGACACAGATTATCCCCAGCTGCTATTGAACAGAGGGAGGTAGCTATTCTTCTCAAAGGGCAATTAATTAGTGTTTACACAAGCAGTACAGAGGGTGGATACTGACATAGGGCAGCAATGTGTTGTGTGTTTAACAACGGAAGGGAAACAAGTCAATGTCGGGAGCTGTGACTTGATTAGAATCACCTGAGAGAAATTGTGAATCGATGTGAAAACACGTGAGAACAGATTAAATATAGCATTTTGACACAATGCATCATATATTTATGACAAGTACATACGTAGAGGATTTTGATTTAAATGGTCGCTTTCCTAAAAAAATGTTGTGAAATCTTTAAGTGCAGCACATATTTCTAAGAATGTTTATCTCTCATTACTTTCTTTGCTCTTTTAAATTCCCTTCCAAAAGAAAGTTCCAATGGTGTTTTAAATTATTGTAAAGGGTACATTCTTCACATTGTAAGAAGCAATCAACTTATCAGAGAATACAATCCCTTGTTGAAGAAGCATTCATTTAATTTGTGCTAAATATGATTGTATCAGAATCAGAAATCAGAATCAGAAACCATTTATTTGCCAGGAATGTTTACACAAACAAGGATTTTTTCTCGACGGAAGGTGCATACATTAGACACGAGACGTTAGACGAAACAAACAACAATCAACAATCAACGACAACAACAGTGCAATGATATTAAATCAAGTATAAGATAAAGTGCTCAGACAAACAGATAACGTTAATGTAAGTGTATGTTAAAGTGACATGTGTGTTTAAGTTAAAGTGTATGTCAGTGGCATGAGTTTTTAAATATGAAGTGTGAAGGGGAGTGACCGGTAAGAAGAAAGAAAAGAAAAGGAAGGAAAAGAATGAAAAAATAGTCCGAAAATTAGTCCTGGGGGTGACAGAATCAGTCAGTGGGGGACCCGGGCTCTGTTGATGAGCCCGACTGCCGACGGGAAAAAACTGTCGGTGTGGCGTGAGGTCTTGGTCCTGATGGACCTCAACCTCCTGCCAGAAGGAAGGGACTCAAACAGGTTGGGACCAGGGTGAGAGGGGTCAGCAACAATCTTCCTAGCTCGCTCCAGAGTCCTGGAAGCAAACAAGTCCTGGAGGGACGACAAATTGCAGCCAATCACCCTCTCAGCAGAGTGGATGATGCGCTGCAGCCTGGCCTTGTCCTTGGCAGTGGCTGCAGCATGCCAGACGGAGATGGAGGAGGTGAGGATGGACTCAACGATGGCAGTGTAGAATTGCACCATCATTTACTTTGGCAGGTTGAATTTCTTCAGCTGCCTCAGGAAGAACATCCTCTGCTGGGCCTTCTTTGTGATGGAGCTGATGTTCAGCTCCCACTTGAGGTCATGGGAAATGATGGAGCCCAGGAAGCGAAAGGACTCTACAGCGTCGACGGGGGAGTCACACAGGATGAGAGGCTGTATTCTTTCTGAAGTCCACAATCATCTCCACTGTCTTCAAGGTGTTGAGCTCCAGGTTGTTTTGGCTGCACCAGGCCTCCAGGTGGTCAGTCTCCTGTAGGCGGACTCGTCCCCACTAGAGATGAGTCCAATGAGGGTGGTGTCATCCGCGAACTTCAGGAGCTTGACGGACTGGTGACTGGAGGAGCAGCTGTTGGTGTACAGGGAGAAGAGTAGAGGGGAAAGAATGCAGCCTTGGGGGGAACCGGTGCTGATGGTCCGAGAGCCTGAGACGTGTTTCCCCAGCTTCACATGCTGCTTCCTGTCAGTCAGGAAGTCTGTGATCCACCTACAGGTGGAGTCGGGCATGTGCAGCTGGGAGAGCTTGTCCTACAGCAGAGACGGGATAATGGTGTTGAAGGCAGAGCTGAAGTCCACAAACAGGATCCTGGCATAGGTTCCTAGGGAGTCCAGGTGCTGGAGGATGTAGTGGAGGGCCATGTTGACAGCATCATCTACAGACCTGTTGGCCCTGTAGGCGAACTGCAGAGGGTCCAGGAGTGGGTCAGTCAGGGTTTTGAGTTGGGACAGGACTAGGCACTCAAAAGACTTAATGACCATAGAGGTCAGGGCGACCGGCCTGGAGTCATTGAGTCCTGTGATCCTGGGTTTCTTGGGGACGGGGCTGATGGTGGAGGCCTTGAAGCAGGCTGATACATGGCATGTCTCCAGGGCGGTGTTGACGATCTCAGTGAACACCGGAGACAGCTGATCAGCACAGTGCTTCAGGGTGGAGGGGGAGACAGAGTCCGGGCCCGCTACTTTGCGGGTATCTGTTGACGTCCCTCTCCAGAATAGTGAGGGTCGTCGCTGGGGAGGGTGTTGGTAGAGAGGCGTAAGCCCCTGATGGGCTGGGGGAGGGTGGGCTGATGGTCTGTGGCTGGCTGATGGGCCTGTGGAGGATGGCATCAGGACTGCTCCATTGTCTATCAAAGCGACAGTAGAACTCGTTCAGCTCATCTGCTAGACGGAGATCGTTCATGGCTTGGGGGGTTTTAGGTTTATAGCTGGTGATCTGCCTGAGCCCTCTTCAGACAGAAGCAGAGTCACTTGCTGATAGCTGTTGTTCCAATTTCTCAGAGTACAGTCGTTTAGCATCTCTCACCGCCTTGCTAAACCTGTATTTGACTCTGTGTACAAATCCTTGTCCCCACTCCTGAATGCCTGGTCCTTTTGCAGGCGTAGCTTTGTGAGTTCCACTGTGAACCAGGGTTTGTTGTTGTTATAACTCACCCTGGAGCTGGTTGGAACACAGCTGTCCTCACAGAAGCTGATGTATGAAGTTACAGCCTCTGTGTACTCATCCAGACTGTTAGTAGCAGTCCTGAAGACATCCCAGTCTGTACAGTCCAAGCATATTTTGTGTTGGTACAACGTTTTGGCAAATCGACTTTCATCAGATGAACCAAAGCGCTGTCACTAAATATCTCTGAATGCAAACAAAGAAGACAATGTGCAGGAGTTTTTTGTTATTCCCGTGTTTTTTTTTTTTTGTCTGTACAAAGGTTTGCTCTTCTAAAACTTAAATTTAAGAAAGTTATGGGAACTACATGAACATGTCATTGTTGAAAGGAGAACCCAGGAAGATCTTAACAAAAGTAGGTTAGTTTAACCTCTCAAACGGAAGGACTTTTGATGTACCCACTGTCTGTCTGTCTGTCTGTCTTTTTTACAGCTGGCAACTTTACTGTTTTGTTTTACTCCAAATAAAGCTAATATTGCTGTGTATGTGAAAATGGAACTTTTTGCCAAACAAGCTCAACATATCGACTGAAAAGGTGATGATGTGTCAGTATTGCGTTCACTCAAAACTGATTTATTATTAATACATATGATGGATTACAAACTAGGTGTCTGTGAGGACATTCCAGGAAAACTATGCTGCATTACAATTTTTCTCGATATTGTATACAAACAAAATCAACAAAAAGGCTTCCGGTCCCTCAACTCTGTGCACAATTCCATTGTTTTCTCTCAAATATAAAATATTAATCAATCAGGACTGAGAACTTTTAGATGACCGAGTTATCGCTCTTGTCCCTGCCCTTTATACAACAACTAATCAACAACATATTGATATTATTAGAGAGATAAGACTCTACTGAATGCAGATACGTAGTTTTTTATGTTTGTGTGATAAAAAACTCCTAAAGTAATTGGTGACCTCACCACTCCAGGTCGGAACACTCTGTTGATTACACACCCATTATAAAATTGAAAACGGTCCCAAAATATGCAGTGCAAGAAGCCTGCAGGATAATAGACAGTGTGCTGTGCACAAGGCAAGTGTACAGCCTTGTTGTGCCACTACCACATTGAATAAAACCAAATATTGTGCTCCCCTCAGTCACATATAGAGGAACAGGATACATTATCTGTGCACCTATTGTATACACATACATGCAACTGATGTTATTTGCATCTGTCAGTGTGACACAGATATGCACAGAAGCATTAAACCGACCAGAGAAGAATGGTAGAGTTGAACACATTATTGGCAAACATTTTTTTCTCATTGTTTTCTCAACCCTCCCACAAGTGAGACTTGTTGAGCGAACATATCTTGCTCAGTCGCATTGTTTAATACTTTCTTTGGGTGTGTTCTGCAGCACACAATTCCAGTAAGTGTAATAATTGACAAGTCACAGTATTTAAATAGCTTCCAAACCGATGTCTAAGTGCAGAGGCTTGATCAGCCACACCGAGGTTCACACAACCAAGCTGTTTATCTGAGAGGTCCTGTGCCGGAGACTCTTTTGTTTTTGCAGAGAAAGGTAACATATTGTCTCTTCTGAACTTAAGTTTTAGAATTTCATGTAATCTCATACATACTCTTATTTACCAATGTATCGTGCCATTTTTTAAATTGCGAATTCATGCACAGTGGTGTCGTGGCGAGCACTGTCACCTCACAGCAAGAGGGGCCAGGGTTTGATCCCTGATCCCGGGTAGGCGGTTCTTCTGTGTGGAGAGTGGAGCACGTTCTCCCTATGGCAGTGTCGGTTTCTCCGGCTTACTCCCACGGTCAAAAGGCATGCAGCTCAGGTTAATTGGAAACTCTAAATTGTCCATAGGTGTGAATGTGAGCGTGAATGGTTGCCTGTCTCTATATGGGCCCTGTGATAAACTGGCGACCTGTCAGGGTGGACCCTGCCTTCGCCCAATGACAGCAATGGATAGTGGATAATGTTAAATAATGAGAGACAGTAAAAATGTTAAACAAATATGTTCTTATTTTGAAAATGCACTATTTTATTTATAGTCCTAAATGCAAATAACTTTCCTTACAGAGCGTTATCTACAATCATGATCAGCATGGTAATGTATTATATTTTTCTTTTTTGTCAATACAGATTTACACATTCTGTACTATGCCAAATTCTGTGATTGTAACCCTTTTATTTTCTTTAATAGTTAAGTGTTGCCATTTTTGCCGGATTGTTCATTGGTAAGTTCATGTCGATAACTCCAATGGTCAAGATTCAATGTACAAATATTGACAGTCACATTAAACTCTATTTTTTCCTAAATTATCTTTAGCAGGAAGCATCCAGCAGACTGCAACAAAAGTGGTCAAAAGTAAGATATTATTTTTTAGAGGCAATCCATTTGTGTTTTTTGTTGTTACATTTAGCATGCCCTTCTATCCCACTTATATTTATAAGAAGATTCCACTTTTTTTCAACTGTGCAATTACTAAACATTTTCAAATGTCTTGTTGGTAATTTGCCTAATTTGCCTTTGGAAACCTAGAACAAGCACAATGCTGGACCCAGTGGTTTGACCGAGACAATCCCAGTGGAAATGCAGATTATGAACATCTCACCTTTCTTCGCAAAGAGAACCCAGGAAAGATCTGCCAAAAGCCATTAGCTATTCAGGCCCAGACTACCAATGGGCAAAGTGTAGCTTCAACAGGGAATAAGATTGCAAAGTAAGTTCTGACCGTGTATGAATAATTTCAATTAGTCTTATTGTATTCCACTGGATGTGATGCATTAATGTTGCTATTCGATGTGTTTGTGAGACCAAACATATTTCCACATTCTGTTCTCTTCTATTGATTATCCCTGTACTTGCTAAGCACTGAGCATCAGGAAATGGCAGTATACGTACAAAAACTATATCACTATTTGTGTGGTAGTATACTTTTAAGATTACTTATATTAAGAGTGTCATAAAGCAGTTACAATAGAATGTACATTTGATATTGAATATGTTGAAAAGTATTTAAATTAAAAAAGATCTATTCATTGTGTGTTATACCACTCAATGATAAAACAAAAACAAAATGTATGTGAGGTCATAGGAGTGGTTGTTTGAATTGAATTCTAACACAATGACGAAGAGAACATGCTGATATTAGGAAGGTGATTTCAATTAATTAATATGTTTACCAACTGTAATCGTTATCCATTACATAGCTATCAAAACATGACACTCATAACCACAAATGGCAACTTGCTGGTGACGCTGGTGGAAGGTGGTGAGGGGATCACTAAAGTCAGGAGGATTCATCCTTTGGGGATCAAGAATGATTTCATTACGTGCCACTCTGTGCTTCTTTTTTCCAGAAATGACGTAAAATCAGGATTCGTCTGCCTAAACAAAGACCAACCCGGAAGGAAGAAGTGTCGTGATTTTCGCGTTCGTTTCCGCTGCCCTCTCTCTCACTGTGGTATTATTAAAGGTACTGTGTGAGCACAATCAGTATCATTGTAAAAATACTAACGCAAAGATGATTTAACCTTCTCTTCATCGTTTGTGTGCATCAGCATTCATTTAGAATGTTGCTTTTGCTCTGCAGTGTCCCACCAGTCATCCTCTCTCTTTTATTGCTTCTTGCAGTGTGCTGGACCAAGTGGTTTGACCGAGACAATCCCAGTGGAAAAGGAGACTGGGAAGATCTTACCAATCTTCGCAAAGAGAACCCAGGAAAGATCTGCAGAAGACCATTAGCTATTCAGGCCCAAACTACAAATGGGCAAAGTGTGGCTTCAACAGGGAATGTGATTGTTAAGTAAGTTCTGATCGAGTATAAATTATTTCAAAGAGTCTAATTGTATTCTACTGGATGTGATGCATTCATGTTGCTACTCGATGTGTTTGTGAGACTGAACATATTTCCACATTCTGTTCTCTTCTATTGATCATCCCTGTACTTGCTAACCACTGAGCATCAGGAAATGGCAGCATACGTACAAAAACTATTTATCTATTTATGTGGTAATATAATGTGAAGATTACTTATATTAACAGTGTCATTTAGCAGTCACAATAGAGTAATACATTTGATATTGAATATGTTTAAAAGTTATTTAAATTGAAAAAGATATATTGACCGTGTGTTATTCCACAGAATAATAAAACAAAAGATTGTCTGTGCGAGGTCATAGGAACTGTGGTGGATTGAGCTGAATTCTAACACGATGAAAAAGAGAACATGCTGATATTAGGAAGGTATAATGTTTACAACGTTCATCCTCTTCGTCTAGCATGTTTGTTTCGCATGCTAACATTGGCTAATTATCACTGAACACCAGGTACAGCTGAAGCTGATAGGAATGTCATTAGTTTTGACATTTAAATTAACATTTTGACCTGATGATGGATCAAAAGCCCAGTGATCACAAAGTGATTGCAATTACTTAATATGTTTACCAACTGTAATCGTTATCCATTCAATAGCTATCAAAACATGACACTCAAAACCACAAATGGCAACTTGCTGGTTGCGCTGGTGGAAGGTGGTGAGGGAATTACTAAAGTCAGGAGGATTCATCCTCTGGGGATCAAGAATGATTTCATTACTTACCACTCTGTGCTTCTTTTTTTCAGAAATGACATAAATTCAGGATTCATCTGCAGAAACGGAGACCAACCCGGAAGGAAGAAGTGTCGTGATTTTCGCGTTCGTTTCCGCTGCCCTCCCTGTCATTGTGAAATTAAAGGTACTGTGTGAGCACATTCATGTTCATTGTAAAAATACTAATGGAAAGATGATTTAACCTTCTCTTCATCGTTTGTGTGCATAATCGTTCATTTAGAATGTTGCTTTTGCTCTGCAGTTTCCCACCAGTCATCCTCTCTCTTTTATTGCTTCTTGCAGCGTGCTGGACCAAGTGGTTTGACCGAGACAATCCCAGTGGAAAAGGAGACTGGGAAGATCTCACCAATCTTCGCAAAGAGAACCCAGGAAAGATCTGCAGAAGACCATTAGCTATTCAGGCCCAATCTCTAACTGGGCTCAGTGTGGCTGCAGCAGGGAATAGGATTTTTAAGTAAGTTCTGACTGAATCATTTCAATGAGTCTAATTGTATTCTACTGGATGTGATGCATTCATGTTGCTACTCGATGTGTTTGTGAGACTAAACATATGTCCACATTCTGTTCTCTTCTATTGATCATCCCTGTACTTGCTAACCACTGAGCATCAGGAAATGGCAGCATACGTACAAAAACTATTTATCTATTTATGTGGTAATATAATGTGAAGATTACTTATATTAATAGTGTCATTTAGCAGTCACAATAGAGTAGTACATTTGATATTGAATATGTTTAAAAGTTATTTCAATTGAAAAAGATATATTGATCGTGTGTTATTCCACAGAATAGTAAAACAAAAGATTGTCTGTGCGAGGTCGTAGGAACTGTGGTGGATTGAGCTGAATTCTAACACAATGACAAAGAGAACGTGCTGATATTAGGAAGGTATAATGTTTACAACGTTCATCATCTTCGTTTAGCATGTTTGTTCGCATGCTAACATTGGCTAATTATCACTGAACACCAGGTACAGCTGAAGCTGATAGGAATGTCATTAGTTTTGACATTTAAATAAACATTTTGACCTGATGATGGATCAAAAGCCCAGTGATCACAAAGTAATTTTAATGAATGTTTCACAAAAACCCCCCACAAATGGCAACTTGCTGGTTGCGCTGGTGGAAAGTGGTGAGGGGATCACTAAAATCAGGATGATTCATCCTCTGGGGATCAAGAATGATTTTATTACGTGCCACTCTGTGCTTCTTTTTTTTCAGAAATGACATATATTCAGGATTCGTCTGCAGAAACCAAGACCAAGGCAGAGGGAAGTGGTGTCTTGATTATCGTGTTCGTTTCCGCTGCCCTCCCTCTCACTGTGATATTAAAGGTACCTTGTGAGCACATTCATGTTCATTGTAAAAATACTAATGGAAAGATGATTTAACCTTCTCTTCATCGTTTGTGTGCATAAGCATTCATTTAGAATGTTGCTTTTGCTCTGCAGTGTCCCACCAGTCATCCTCTCTCTTTTATTGCTTCTTGCAGTGTGCTGGACCAAGTGGTTTGACCGAGACAATCCCAGTGGAAAAGGAGACTGGGAAGATCTTACCAATCTTCGCAAAGAGAACCCAGGAAAGATCTGCAGAAGACCATTAGCTATTCAGGCTGTTACCACTGACACAAGTACCCCAGCCACCGCCGCAGGGAATATCATCTTTTTGTAAGTTGCCTCACAAGGAAATACTTTAAAATGTTGCTTCCAACAACTAAATAATAAATCAATACTTTTCAATATTAAAACCTCTTTCCCTAAGTTTCCAAATCATCAAGATGTACCTCCTGGAGCTGCTGCTTAAACATTGAACATAAACTTTGTAGATGCACATTTACATTAGATCAGATGAAATTGTAATGTGCCCCATGAGGAAACTGGCTTATAGGCACATAATGTCTAAATGTTTCAGTTGAGCCTTACTATATTCTTATGCTAACACCTTTGTTTGAGATAGCAGCGTCTTTGTGGTCTGGAGAATAAGAAACACTTATAGCCCAACTTAAGGTAGTCCTTATTCATGATTACTTTCTTTAAATCTTTGTTGGCTATCGGAGATATTTTGAATTTGAAAAGATTCTACACCTGGCATCAAGAACCAAATTAGATAATATGATGAAGAGATTTAATTTGTATTTGACCAACAGTACTAGATCGTGTTTCTATCAGAGATAGATACTCAATCATATTTTCAACATTGTGCAAGACTAAAAATAAGTTTTCCTTGCTTTATATGGTACTGATTCCATTCCTGCTTGTAATCTTTTTTTCAGCTCCAGTCCAACCAAGGGATTTGTTTGCCGCAACAAGGACCAAAGCTGTGGTCAGTGCCGTGACTACAAAGTCCGGTTTAGGTGCCCATGCTAGAAAAAAAGGCCCTGACTCCACAGCAAACACGGCGATGGATAACAAGAGATAACATTCAAATTGTGATTATTTGAATTTTTGTCTGATTTTTCTTTCATGTTATATTTTTTTTTCTTATTGTGCCTGGTGGAGGAAGTACAATAGACTTTTTTTGCAGCAGACATTTTGACTTGTCGGAAAAGCAAATATGTATCAATGATGGCTCTGTTCTTTACCAGGGACCTGGAGCTAAATGGAGCTCAGCCATCGTTCAATATTGTATTCAAGCATCTGCTTTTTCCATGCCAAAATTGCTTCATCAGTCTATCTTTTACCTTTTCTTTCTAGTGATTACGAAGTAGTTATCTTGTATTGTAATAAATCAATAAAACTGCCAGCAAATATCCCTTTTGACATTAAGTTTTATTTACAACAACTTTTTCCATCGTCTTAGGAATTTATTAGGAAGTTATGATTTGGTGTGTTTACAACAGATGGTTTGAGCAGATATGATACAGACAGTAGGAGGTGCTGGATAGCAATTTAACAGTATTGTTAGATGCAAGAAAAACAGTGTCAGTGAATCTGAATGTTTTATCAACGCACCCGTTCACTAACAAGCAGTTATAACTGTAAATAGCATTAAAGGAGGGGAGAAAACCTTTCCACCATCAGCTGTGTTAAAATTGTACTTTGGGTGTTTTGCTCATGCTTGCACTGCATCAATATCTCTGCTCTTTTGTGGCATTCAGCTTGAGGTTGTCTGTCCTCCAGTAAGACCATGTTTTAATAAGCAAAAGAAAAGACATAGAAAAAGAGGATGGAAGGAGTAAACTGAATCTGAGGAGTAGTAAAATGAAATCTCCCCTGAACAGAAATACAACCAAAGTGTTGAAGTTCATGAAGTTCAGTGCATTATGGTGTTCCATTCACTTCCATTAATCTCCCAATATTCATGGCTATGGAGGCCTATTTATAGACCAGGGGATGATTAGGTGGTGAAGCACAGTGCCACACAGGGAACCAAGCTCATTTTCTCTTCCCGTTCTATCATTACTTCTCTTTCCTTCCCTTCCTCAGGGACTTTAACTTCTCACTATCTTCTCGCTCTTCCTCTCCGTCCTCCTCTTTTTTTTCACGACCATACACCTATATTATACACCGACGTCCTTTCACATGGTTTAGTTGCCATGCAGTGAAATTATGTTCGACTCAAGGGGGTATGAATAGGTTCTTTCATTCCATTTTTTCCCCATTAAGCATTTGACCAAAGGGTTTATGGAAGTCTTACAGTTTTTCTCGATTGCTAAGACACATTTCTTGAAACGGTCATCCATTTTCTCAAAACAAAACCTCATCTTCAAGCACTATTTACAAAACCTCTGAATCCTCTTGCAAAATCAAACTTTCGCCTCAAAAAAATCAAACACTGCTCTCAAATTATAAACAAAGTGATCAAAATAATATACACTATCAAGCAGTCAGTAAACAATACACCAATAAATAGAAAACACATTGTTCAAAACATAGTTCTCAGGGAGAAGTCGATTTTTTATCTTAAAACAAATTTCATATGAACAAAAACATGTTCTATTACAGTAGCAGCTCAAAATTGATCAGACATTACTACTTTGCTTTGCTCTTTGCAATTTATTTTGTTCTTCCTCCTCCTTGTACTCCTATTTTGAGTGATTGTGTTTACAGTTTTTCTCAATTGCTAAAACACTAAAACCCATTGGCTGAACAAAGTTCTCAGTTGCCTGAACTCATTTAGCTAATTGTGCAGTCTGTTGTCAATACCTTAAACTATTTCACATGGTAAAACACAATTTGCAGATCTCACTTAGACTTTTCAGCAAAACTCTAAACACATTCTCAAAACACATTCTGCACTCTAATGCACATGTCATCCATACTGGTAAACACAAGTGGCAACAATCAAATACAAATAGAGAACACATGTCATTGAGTAAACGCAATCACTCAAAATTGATTTCACTTGTATCAAATGATGTGACACAACCAATCTGCTGCAAGACATGGAATTAGCCTGTGGTGATATAGGTGAGGAATCATGTCAGGGCTGGATACAGCACACAAGAGGCTTCTTTCCCCGTTGCCTCAGGAGAGAAAATATTGCTTGTGATGTCGACGAAGTGCTCTGGCCTGACCCAGCCCAAAGACGAGAAGAAGCACATTGATGACATGTTGACTCCTTTGATTTTTGTCCCTTTTACTGTAGTATTGTATACTGTAGTAGGCCTACAGTGCATTGTAGGCTGTATAATGTACAATAAACAAATTGTATGGCCTTGAACATCGTGCTTTCTATTTGTTACAGTAACAGTACTGACTGCTCAATAGATTTTGACTGGTTGCAGGTTTATATCAACAAAGAACAAGAATTACAGTATCATAGAGACAAAGGACATGTTTGTGAGATGCAGGTACAGTACTGTAAAAATAGGGGTACAAGGAGGAGGAAGAATAAAATAAATTGCAAAGAGCAAAGCACAGTAGTAATTTCTGATCAATTTTGAGCTACTGTAATAGAACATGTTTTCGTTTATATGAAATTTGTTTTGAGATTAAAAATCTAATTCTCCCTGAGAACTATATGTTTTGAATAATGTGTTTTCTATTTATTGGTGCTGCTTGATAGTGTATATTATTTTGATCACTTTGTTTATGATTTGAGAGTAGTGTTTGATTTTGAGCACAGGTAAATCTGTTTTGAGGCAAAAGTTTCATTTTGCAAGAAGATTCAGAGGTTTTGTAAATAGTGCTTGAAAATGAGGTTTTGTGTTTACAGTTTTGAGAAAATGGGTGACCGTTTCAAGAAATGTGTCTTAGCAATCGAGAAAAACTGTAATCAATGACATGTGTTCTCTATTTGTATTTGCTTGTTGCCACTTGTGTTTACCAGTATGGATGACATGTGCATTAGAGTGCAGAATGTATTTTGAGAATGAGAATGAGTTTTTGCTGAAAAGTCTAAGTGAGATCTGCAAATTGTGTTTTACCATGTGAAATAGTTTAAGGTATTGACAACAGACTGCACAATTAGCTAAATGAGTTCAAGCAACTGAGAACTTTGTTCAGCCAATGGGTTTTAGTGTTTTAGCAATTGAGAAAAACTGTAATTGTTATGAGGCGACAGAAGGAAAAGTGACAGCCTTAACAAGAGAGGGTGAAGCCCCGTCCTGCATATTTTCATCGCCAAATTAAACTGGATTAAGACTGAAGGGTGTGACAAGGGTGCCCGTCCACTGGAAAAGCAGGAGGAAAATAAAGAGAAAAAGAGTCAAATAGATCCTTCATATACCTGCTAATGCAAGGTATCCTTGAGTGGAAGTAGAGCACTGCACAGGAAGAAAGGTTAGGCTGATTTTCATGTGTACAGTCATGATTAATGGAGGAGAGGGAAGGAAGAGAGGAGAGGAGAGGAGAGGACTAACCTCAACAAGCTCAAAACCGGCCTCATTTTATCACCTCCAGAACAGTGAGGGCATAAATGAGATCAAACCCTTCTTTATGTTTCCACACTGACGTTGGTCACCATCCAGATTTTCCCCTCGGTTTTACATAGGTTTAGGTGGCAACATTTTTCTGTGGGGTGGATTTTGTACAGGGCTTGCTGTAGATGCTGAAGATCTTAGTAACAAGCATTTGTCTATTAAAAGCACTCCAAGGATTTGTGCATGGCAAATACTATATAAGTAATTCAGAAGACTTGAGACTTGAATACATTAAAATTAACATTTTGTCAGTCAGAAAAAGCAGATGCCTGCATATAATTGTAAGTGGGATGTTTAGAATTCCATACTGAGAGTTTATGAAGCCGTCTATCTCTCACGCAATTAATTGTATTATTTGCATGAGCAAAAGAAAGTTTGGATTTGAAAGTAGAGAAATGTATTGTGACTAAACACATCTCATATGTCCTAACCTCTCACAGTTTTTTTGCAACCACCAAACAACCATTACTTGACAGATTTGTATTTCAGTTTGTCTGTCCATATTTTTGTACTGCTGCCATCTCACTCATGAAAACACTTGAGCTGTAGAAGGCACAGTCCATGCATCTTGAGTTATGTTTGATACATCCTTAACCAGACAGTTTGATAATTATCAAATCCATGAGTGAAATGCCATTTAATATAAAAGCACACATTTATGATGGTATACAGGTTATGCATGCTGAATCATTTGTCAATGAATAGCTATAACCTACACTGAAAACAATGACTTTTTGGCCATGTAATTATTACCTTGATTATATGTGTACATTCTACAATAAATTATAATTTCAGTCCTTTTACTTTAAAAGGTCACCTTTTATTTAATGTGTTACTTTGTGTTTGTTTGTAATTATTAATCTTTATTTTGATAAGTAAATGAGATCATTCACACCAAGTAATATTAACTAAACTACTGGATTGACTGTACAACCTGACACAACAAAGTAAAATGTACTTGGGGGATACAAGTAAACCTGGCAACTAGGGCTGGGCGGTACACTGAAAAAAATGTGGAGTGCATGTTGGGCATGCACATGAGAGCGTTCTCTGCGCTGTCAGCACAGAGCTCACTGCGCTAAAGTGGACCAAAAACATTGCCACAAAACGTAGCGGTTCTTCCACGTCTGTAAAGCAAGTTAACTAGCACCATAGTCTCACTAGCTAACCTAAACGGACCCGGTCACATTCCTGTTAGCGTTAAGTATTCAGTGCTCAAACACTGACTTTCCCTGACGAGTAAATAAGAATGTAAAGGGTTAATTAAACATACAAGGAGTAGTGAACAGCTGTTTTTATGTTGGTACATTTGGTGTTGGGAAGCTAAATCGGGAGGGATTTAGGACCCAGGGAAACTTCGCCGCAGGAAGAGACAGACCGGAAAGGTTTGTGGCCCAATCTTAATCTCCCCCCTAAAACCCTCAAGGACTTCTCGGGAGCGCGCCTCAAAGTCTGTGAGTCTGTAATGCCGTGTTCACACCAGACGCGACGCGAATTTGCGGCGCGACCAGTTTACATGTAAAGTCAATCCACAGACGCGCTGCGGCGCGAATTTGCGGCGAGATAGACGCGTTGGAGGCTGCGCGATCAGAACGTTTGACCTGGGGCGAACAAAGCGAAGGACGCGGCGCGAATTCGCGTGAGTTGAATTCTCCCAACTCTGGCGGAGAAATCGCGTGACGCAAAGTTGCGGCAGCCAATCAGCGTTGAGAATCAGCGTTGAGAATCAGCGTTGAGAATCAGCGTTGAGAAGCTCCGCCCGTCACCACCGCCGTCTCCCCGTTTCTGAATGAAACTGCTGCTCCGCCTGAACCAGCGCTGGTAGCGGCTTCATTGAGACGCTGTTGTGGGACTACTGATACTATTATGAAACCAGACACCATGGAGTTTGATGTTCCGCCATATGTGGAGTTTACACAAAAAGTATAAAGCAGAACTGGTGGTTATTTCCATGGTGGATGGAATAATCGGTATCGTTTTACGGAGATACGCGAGACGCTGTTCCTGGAGGAGTCGGTGAAATTCACCGAGCTGTGTGCGGCTACGGATGATGTTATGAACCCAAATACGAGGGCGTTTCATGTTCCGACATGTTTGGGACTTCCACAACAAGTATAAAGCAGAACTAGTGGTTATTTATTCCATGGTCGATAGCGGAAATGAAAGCTTCGTCACTTGTCTCTCACAGAGGCAAGCAACAGAGCTAAGCCACGCCCCTTTGGTCGCGCCGCGAATTCGCGTTTGGTGTGAACACCCTCTTTCTACTCGCGCGAGTAAACCTCCGCGGTAGACGCGGCGCAAATTCGCGTCGCGTCCGGTGTGAACACGGCATAAGGGTGGAGATTGAGATTGGGCCTGTACATTTTACTGGGAGGACTACTGTAATGATGGTTTCAGCAAGGTGGATCATCTTGATCATGTTGGTATTTTTCATCTTTTGTTTCAGATTCAAGAGGAGTTCAGAAGGATAAGGACAGTTCATCTGGAGCGAAGCACTACCAAACTCTTGATGATATTTTGGACAAAGAAGGGGAAATGAGGCCAATGCTGGATTCACGCAGCTTGATGAAGTTTAAAAATAAGATAATTGTGGTCAAATTATGTTAGGCTCATATACACAGAGAATAGATACCCGAATAAATATGTAATGAAAACATTACATATTTTTGTTGGATTCCCCCACCATTGTTCTATGTTGAGAACACATACAATTTACATAAATAATAATGATAATTGTTTGGTTACATGAGCCCTGCTTTACAGAAATATCTTCCATTAAAAAAATACATATTTATTCATGTACAAGTCCATATGCCAGTTTAAACATTGGCATTCCTCCTGATATCCTACAAAGTCACTTCAGACAAGCTAAATTCACTTCCGTCTGTTTAACAGCAATGTGTTGCTACTAATAAAAATAAAATAATAAAATAAAAATATCTGGGATGAAAGAAAAGCACAGTATTAATTTAGGAATTAAATTAAACTTAAACAGTAGAAGTGCAAAAGTGCAAGTATGTATGTGTATATTTAGTGTGTGAGGTGTGAATAAACAATCAATAACAAACAATAGGAGAGTGCAAAAATGCAAGTTATGTATGTAATATGTGAAGTGTGGATAAACATAAACATGTACAGTGATTAATCAGTCAGAGGATCTGGCAAGCGGTGACTTATTCTAAAGTCTTAATGCCGTAGACAGGAATGTTCTCCTGTAGCGGTCCTTGTTGCAGCGGAGCGTGAGGAATCTCTTGGAGAAAGTGCTCCGCTGGCCCTGCAGTAGGTGGTGGAGAGGGTGGTCCGGGTTGTCCAATATGGACAAAGGTTTCTTCAGCGTCCTCCTCTCCACCACCTGCTCCAGAAACTCCTGCTTGCAGCCGATGATGGAGCCGGCCTTCTTAACTAGCTTGTTAAGTCTGTTGGTGTCACCGGCTCCAATGCTGCTCCCCCAGCAGACAATGGAGAAGTACAGGACGCTGGCCACAACCGACTGGTAGAACATCTCCAGCATCTTGCTGCACACATTGAAGAATCAAAGCTTCCTCAGGAAAACAAGTTACATGTTACACATGTATACATGTTTCTCCTGGGGTATTCATGAAATCTTCATTTTAAACTACAGAAACCATTTTAATTTTTCGAAAATGTGTGTGTATGTGTTTGTATATATATATATATATATATATATATATATATATATATATATATATATATATATATATATATGTATGTATGTATGTATGTGTGTATATATACACTGCATTGTGTGTATACACACACTGCATTGTACACAGCCCCATCGTTTGACTCCTGTTACACGTTGCTCTTACATACACAATATACAATAAACAAGATAGCTTGATGATATGATATTTCACTGAAACATATCTTGCTTTATCTACTTAATAAAATCGAGGCAACTTTTTGCATACATTTATTCCATAGAATAAGCAATGCTGGTTTTTGTATGAATTACTCAGTTTTGTATGTAACAAATTCTTCTTTTAAAGGTATATCTAACTTAATTTTGTAGGTAATTCACTAGCAAAATGGAGTTGACTTTACTTACAAAATGAAGTTGACTTTACTTGACAAATTAAGTTGACTTTACTTGACAAATTAAGTTGACTTTACTTGGAAAAATGATTCACTGCATACAAAAAAATAATTAATTCATACAATAAACAGCATTGCTTATTCTATGTCATAAATGTATGCAAAAAGTTGCCTTAATTTTATTAAGTAGATCAAGCAGGACATTTCAGTGTATTAAACTATGTTTACAGGGGTTTGTAATTAGATGCAAAGGTAGCCTGAGTAAAACATACTATTTTATGTTTAAGGAAGAAATTTGCAAGTAAAATGTATTTGAACATTTTGGATAAATGACAATTCTTACTTAACTTTAAGTTTAAATAAACTTAACATGATAATTTCCAGAGTAAACGGTACTCAGAATTTCTGTGTGGTAATTGTTACCTAGCTTTTTTTAAGTAAACGTCACTCCAAATGTCTTTCAGTGTAGCTTGAGTAAATAGTACGATCAAATGCGGAGTAAAGATTGCTATCAAAGGCTGAGTAAAGATTATTATCAAAGGCTGAGTAAAGATTGCTATCAAAGGCTGAGTAAAGATTACTATCAAAGGCTGAGTAAATGTTATGTCTCAAATTTACTTTACCATTTTGGATTAGTAAATAAACTTAACTTAATAATGGTCTGAGTAAAAATGACTTACAATTTCTGTGTGTAAATTGTTACCGAGCTTTTTAAAAGTAAATGGCACTCTTTCAGTGTAAACTTCATGTAACACTTGCTGGATGATTTCGGACTACAGCCCTTGGAAGGATTATAATCCATCACAGAGAACTGAATGCAATTTTGAAATTCTAATTATTGCTGAAGCAAAACATTTATTTTAATTTTCAAGACATGTATTTTAAAATACAGAATTTAAGCCATTCAAATTATTTTAATTCAATGTATTTTGATATAAAATGTCAGTCAACCACTTTGACCCAGACTTAAATATCTCAACTATTGGATAGATAAAATCTCGTTCAGACAATCATGGTTCACACTTCCTCATGATTTTGGTGATTCCATGACTTTTCCGGTTGCGCCACCATCGGCATTGAGGTCTGTGTGAAATGAGCTATGACACATTCATGTCCTCCTTCAAGCTAAATTGTAATAACTCTTCTGACTTTTAATCTAGCGCCATCATCAGGACAACAACTTTATTTTGTCCAATAATTGGGTTTATAACCAATTACTTGGAAAGCTAATGATTTTCCAATTAGCTTCAATTTTACTTTGTGTAAAGTGTTATTTAGCTAATGTTGTGTGTAGTTGATTTAACAACATATAAACTGAGACTTCTACCAGCAGGAGCAGCTGGCCAGATATCCTTTGCTGTGGCCTCACTTCCTAGAGGTCTGGCCCTTCACAGAGGCTGCTTTTTCCAACCCTGGAAAATGAAAAGAAGGTATCTCGCCCTTCAGTCCACGGAAAAGGACTCGCCGCTGGAACAAAGCCTGGCACCCATCCTTTTCCCAAAGGCCACACCCCTCTTGCTCCCAAAGGCCACTCGCCATCTCCTCGGGAAAAGGTGGATGCTCACCTCACTGATCGCTGGCACAAGTGTGCCGCTCATGTGGTTGCAGTGCAAATAACATTTCCCTGCTGTTTTACCCAGTCTCTGCCACTAAGCCCAGGGATCTCTCCCCGGAGCTAGCAACGGACATCAGGGAGCCTGTGACGGCTGTCCTGTCCCTCACCACGGCTTCTAAGGGGGTCTTATTCAAAATCATGGCATGGAAAACAAGGATGCAGCGTAACATCTGACTCCACCTGTTGCAATGTTTACCTGGTCCAACCTGGCCACCCAGCCGCCCCACAAACGATGGTGTTAGTGTCTTTTTCCAGCTGAGCAATGGAAACCCACCAACCCTTTTCAGGG